>NC_083591.1:7154236-7754236 GCF_027579695.1 Neoarius graeffei | reverse complement strand
CATTTCCTTCCTTCTTTTCTTGTTGCTTATTTACTTTGATCCTTCTTTCCTCCCTTCCTTCTTTCCTTTTTGATTTACTTTGTTCTTTCCTTCCCTCCTCATTTCCTTCCTTCTTTTCTTGTTGCTTATTTACTTTGATCCTTCTTTCCTCCCTTCCTTTCCTTATTGATTTACTTTGTTCCTTTCTTCCTTCATTTACTTTGTTCCTTCCGTCCTTTCTCCGTTGCTTGTTTTCTTCCTTCTTTATTTACTTTGTTCCTTCCTTCCCTCCTTATTTCCTTCCTTCTTTTCTTGTTGCTTATTTGCTTCCTTCTTTCCTCACTTGTTTCCTTCCTAACCTTTCTTCATTCCTTATTTACTTTGCTCCATCCTTCTTTCGTTATTTACTTTGTTCCTTCCTTTCTCCCTTATTTCCTTCCTTCCTTTCTTGCTTGCTTATATAATGTTCCTTCCTTCCTTCCTTCCTTACTACTTTCCTTATTTGTTCCTTCCTTGCTTGCTTCCTTTCTTCCTGTCTTACTTTCTTTCATTCTTCCTTCCTTCATTCCTTCCTTCCATCCATCTTGACTTGTCCTTACTTCCTCCCTTAATTGTTTCCATCCTTCTTTCTGAAACGGTTTGTTTTATTGATTGAAATATGATGTCTAAAACAGAATCCGTTTCTGGTTTTGTAATTGAACGCGTTTTGGGATGGAGGGAATGCTGCATGCTGTCATGTGTCCATGTTGATTGTCCCCCAAAAACCCTTTATGGAATTTATGGGAGCATTTTACCAAAAAGGTCTTTCCCAGAAATGGTTACTGACCGAACTGACCAGCTGCCCTTAAACTTTGGTTTTCAGTCACTTTGTCTTTTCTCAGTGCAGTGAAGTATGAAGGCCGTTATTGACCGTGGTAATGGCACATGTACGACACGTGCGATTCAGAGAGAAAAGGCTGAAAAATTCCTGTAAAATTATGATTGGTAGCAGAATTAAAGAGCGTTTACACCAGCGTGTTAAGAGAAATGGAGAAAAAGATACAAAATGATGTAAATCCTTAGTGCAAGTAAATGGTGTGTTGGTTAATGGGAGTGAATATAGATAGGGAATGGTGGATACCGCCTTGCACGTTGATATTTATTGCCACTGCTTGCCCCCAAGATTCCTCTTTGGAAACGTGGGTGAGGACGATCTGGTACGGAGAGAAGCAATGAACTTTACTGTGGGTGTGCTTGTTTGTTTTGGTTTGAAATTCTGCTCAGAAAGCAAGGCGATCTCGTATCGAACGAGACGCCAGGGGCCTCGGGGTCATCCTGCGTTTTTCACATATGGCCATCGGATTCCTTTCCTGTTATGTTTGTATCCACAAGCCGCTCCAGGACACTGATCGTTTCATGTACCGTGAAAACTCGGTTTCATAAAATCCTCACAAACGCTCCAGGGAACTGTATTTACTTGGCAAAAAGCAGCCTAAAGTCATGGTTGAAGCTCTCATCCGGGTCACCTGGGAGACGGTCAGTAAGAGCATCAGGTCAGCTGTGACCATCAGAGGTTAAGACTTGAGCGAAGGACACTGCTGTTGGTTCGACGCGTGCGCTATTTGGCAGAAAGTCCGGGACACTGGACAACCCCAGAAATCTGGCACGGGCTGTAGAGTTTTATTAACAACAAGGCCGATTCGCACCTCCCTTTGCAGGTGCAGCCGCTGTGCTGGCTCGCCCTCAACCAGAGTTATTGCCTCTTATAACCTAACTGCCCACGAAACACATCTGCTTCCAGTTAGCGTTCGCGCTGATCTCAGACCTGCACTGAGCCGTGCTGGTTATCGACACGGTCTGCCCCCGTTCTACTCGTACAGCTCCGAGATCTGAGCCTCCGAACCATCCGATATGCTCGCACATGCTGAAAAAGACAGCTATGTCCTCAAAGAACCTTGGACCTTTTTCTCTGGAGCAGCTCGGACTGTCCACGTCGTCTCCAGGCACACAGCATCTTGTTTTGTTCAGTCTCTTTTTACCAATATCATTTCCAAAATTAAAAACATTTAAAGCAATCGGTGATGTAAATATGAAACATGAGTGGGTGATGTGAAGGTTGAAATCACATTTTAAAACCCAAGAAGGCCATGGATAACTGTCGTATTGTCGGGTATCAAACTTGCGATGTTCTCTCGATAGTACGAATACTTTTTTTGTTTTGATACTCGGGAACCAAAGGTAGCTCGATTTTGAGCTCATCTGGCTGCAGGCCAGGTTGAACAAGCTTATGCGATCACGTGTCGTTCGTCTGTCGTTCTCATCGTCTGTCCACAATTTACACAAAATCGCTGCTCTTCCGACAGGATTGGTCAATTTTCAATCAAACTCGCATCCAGTGTTTCCCAGGTAGGTGTGTGCGTGTAAAAGTTGTCAAGAAGGTGGCGCCACCGGTCATTTACCGTACAATTTTATGAGAGTCTGAAATTTTTGGCCGACTCGTCAGATTAAATGCTACTCTTCGTTAACTGCCGGGACGTTTTCACTGAAACTCATCCAGAAGACTCTCAAGACACATTCCAGCAAGAGTTGTTCACCAGGTGGCGCCACCTGCCATGGATACGGCGACACGGGTCACGTGCAATTTCGCAAAAATCGCTGCTACTCCTACAGGAGTGATCGGATTTCAAACTCTCGTACAACAGTGGGCGGTATGAGCCAAGAGCCTCATTGAGGCTGTTTTATTAATAAAGTACACTAGCGGCTTTAGTTCCCTTGGAGTTGCTTTGGAGAAGCGTGCATTTTGTTTCACGTTGTCATCACAAAGTTCCATTTCCAATCTTCCAGTAACCGGTGATGGATCGGCGCCGTCTCTAGCGTCAGCGCGTCCCTCGTTAGTGTTTGTCACTTGAGCACATTCTGCAAAATTTTTCTAGGATTGCTTGAACAATGTTGAGAAATGTTTTCTTGCTCGTCAAATCAAATGTGTTCTTCATGGTCCTCCTTAGGGAACTCAAGGGCTTGGTGGTGACCCTGAGCTCTGAAGGTCATCTGCAGTGCTCTTACATGGGCACGGATCCCTCCTTCTTCACCGTGCCAAAGGTGGACTCCCGGGAGGTCGACTACGACAAGGTGGACGTTGAGATGAAGGCTCTCCAGAAGGTCATCCGCGAAGCCACTCGGAACCAGGGTAGGACCATGATACGTCTGTCGCGAGAAAACAAGCCGGCGTTTGAACTGTTCAGTAAAGCACGGACAAGCCAGATAATTCTGTGCGTACCAGAAAGGACGTTCTGGACATTTTTAAAGGACATGGGACATGAAACATAAATGCACGCTATATCAGTTTCTTTCCATTAAAAATATGAAATAATTGCATCAACAAATACAAAATTATCTATTAAATTTAGCAAAATCGTTATATTCGTTATGATTATATGGCATTTCTGCTCGATCTCTGATATGGGTCAGTCCATGAAATGGGGTTACCAAAATGTGACCTAGAGGGAGTCACTTAAAACAATTTACAACGGAAAACAACTTTTATTTCCATGAAGCATTGACCATATAAGAAAATATAACATAGTTGTTAAGATAACGCCTGCTCTACAATGTATGATAAAATCCATAAATATTTACCCGGTTGCTAATGTAACAAGGACACGACAGCGAATAGTGTCTGAAAACATAAGTCAAAATCTTCCCGTCAAAACAGGCGATCAGATTGTCGGCGTTGTGACAAATGTTTAGCTGTAAGATGATATCGTCGTGTTATACAAGTCACAATAACATAGTAGACTTCCTTATCACATAATATCACCAACTGTCGGTCGAACGCAACATGGTTTTAAGCGTAACTTTGCTGGACACGCTGATAATATCACCTACCTGCTCTTGCTGGCCGCCATTTTGATGCCATCGATAGCGACGAGAGCACGTGTTGTGGCGTGCGAGATCCCGCGAGAAGTTATCTCGCGTCAGTTCAGCTGACCTAGATTGAGTAAATCGGTCTCGCAGGTTGTGAACGAACCAGGAAGTGAGTGCACGCTAAGTTAGGATGTGAGAAAAACCATCGATAATTTCTTTTATTGCCGTTTGTTTAAATTTCTTTCTACCTACATCGTTTTATAGTACCGTATTTTCCAGACTATACGTCGCTCCGGAGTTTAAGTCACATCAGCCAAAAAATGCATTATGAAGACGAAAAAAACATATATACGTCGCACCGGACTATAAGTCGCACTTTTTTGAAGGGTTATTCTATCCATGGAATCTGTGATTGTATCTGATAAGCGGCGCGTGGTTACTGCGCGACTGCATTGCTTATTTAATAAACGAACAGCTGAGCAGTGATAACGCGCCCTTTGCCCTGTAAGTAGCCTAGTCTGATTATTTTAAATATCTACTACTATCTTTAATACTATCACTATCGTTATTACTAATAGCCTATATTATTATTATAACTAATATTAGTAGCCTATTACTGATGCATTAATCAGTTTGCTTTTAGAATATTTTTACCGGTAGGGCTTATTATCGCCCCATGGCTCTTTCATCTGTGTTATTAAAGCTGTAGGCATCATCGAGGAGAGTCATTCTTCATTTTTGTCGAATTTTATTTCATCAAATCAGAGGTCAAGTAGGCTATAGGTATATCATCTCCAAAGACAGGTACGGTAGTAAAAACAACCGTCTAGTGAAAAAAAAAACAACAACAACCGCTTTTAAATCCCCTACTTAAATCCTTAAAATGAGTCATTTAACTCATGTCTTGTGTGATCTGATCTCCAATGGTGAAATAAACCGGTTGTGATGAGTAAAGTCTGTTATTTTAGAAGATAAATGTAATATATAATTTAATATATAGACTAATAAAAATTAATATTTTATAATATATCACGACATATTACTGCCTGTAACTGTTTGTCACTAAAGCGTTTTCTAAGATCATAATGTCTGATATTATGATTATGATTATTATTATTATTATTTTACACACACAATAAGCACATGTGCGTAAAGTTATAGTAAACCATCCCCCGCCTTTTTTTTTTTTGAGTCGCTGGACCCACCCACCTCCTGCGTTCTGGGACCTCCCACTTCACAAATTAAGCACTGCCTAAAATCACTACATAACTTATTTAAATAACTATAGGCCTATCATTAATAATAAAACACAGGTCAATCGAGTTTATCAAGCTGATGATTTCACTCCAAATCAGCAAATCCATTGAATTCCTCATCCTCGGTGTCGCTTCTGAACAACTCTGCCAACTCCAGCGGCAGATGAAGCGCCGTTTCCTCTTGTTCTGTGTGGCTGTCGTCAGACTCAGCATCAGCTCCAGTTATTCCGCGGTGAAAAAAAACAAACAAACCCATATATACGTCGCACCGGAGTATAAGTCGCATGGCCAGCCGAACCATGAAAAAAAGTGCGACTTATAGTCCAAAAAATACGGTATATTCTTCTTTATATTAAAAACATCAATCATGATTTCAACTCGTTTTATCATTTTGTATAAGCCTGGTTTCTAACGTAACACGGTAGGACATCACAATGTTACGTTCACAACCTATTTTTAGTGGATGAATTCGAAGCTAAATAGTTTATAGAACCTTCTTAACTTTATTATGTGAGTGTAAAACTAAATTGCAAGTACCATGAAACTAATTTTATTGAAATTCTCAAAGTAATGAAGGTTTATTTAAGCTCAAAGTCAGCAAATATTCCATGTCACAAAAAACGTGTCATCCGTGTCCAGTCACAGGGGAAGAAAATGGTTCACATTTCTTTATTTCAAAAGAAAACTTCATTTTTTTAATTTATTTTATTTCTTCAAACAATATTTATGGATAATCTGCTAAATGTTTCTTTAAATCATGGAAATTAAAGATGAAATGATTATGTAAACCCGGACCAATGAAAAGTAACATCATTTCATGGACTGACCCATATGCATATTTTACAACCGGAAGAGCCGCTGTCACGTGATCATACGTCACAAAAACTTTCGGGTACAGCACAAGCGGGTAGATGAATATGGAGAAGTGTGAATCGTGATGATGACGAATGCGACAAAATAGTTTTTGTGTCTTGGATGACAAGAAAATTGTTTCGTTTTTAGAGTGTTTAACGTACATTGAACATCATGGTGTATTGCGACCTCCCAGTCAGTCAGACGCGCTGTCAGTCCTGTTAGCAATGTAGCTAGGCTCAGCATGGCCAATGGTATTTTTTGGGGCTGTAGTTAGATGCGACCAAACTCTTCCGCGTTTTTCCTGTTTACATAGGTTTATATGACCAGTGATATGAAACAAAGTTCAGTTACACAAATTGAAACGTAGCGATTTTTCTATGCTATGGAAAGTCCGCACTATAATGACAGGCGTACTAACACCTTCTGCGCGCTTCGACAGCGCATTGATACCTTCACTCGGAGTTGTACCATTATTTTAGACAGGGCGGACGGACCAGGGCATTCGCCCGCCTGGCCGTGCCCGACGAGGAGCGCTCTCGGCCGGCTTGGGAGGCAGACGGCAGCCCCTCCTGGAAGTGTGGTTTTACCATGGGCCTCATGAGGTCAGGATTAGTATTATAATTTTGGGTGTATCGATTATTGATTATCATAATTCTGACTCGTTTCGCCATTTTGAATGTTTTCATCTCGGACTCTGGAAGCATTGTATCTCAATCAATCTCGAAAAATATCAGCAAAAAAAACACTAGCTTGCAACGGACTTTAGCTAGATCTATGATGAACTTTCAATGTATGATACAAAAATAATACTTCTTTCAACAGATCATTAGCCTTTGAGCAGAATTGTTTTTAACTTACCAGGAAGTGTTATCGAGCCGACCGCTTTCAGTTTCATGGGGACTGAATGAACTCTCACTCTCAGAATCATCTGACCCGTCAGATTAAAGACAAGATCCATGTTCATGTGAATTTCCAGCTATCGGTTCGAATTGATAGGGTCTAACTTCACATCTCTGTGAAACATCGGGAATGTCACTGTCGATGGTGTCCATTTCGGTAACCTGTTTACATTAGATTCCCAAGCGCTGGCTCCTTGAAAAGTTTTTGTGACGTCACGGGTCACGTGACTGCTTAGCTAGTTAACGAATCATTGTTTTACGCTGATGTGTAAAAAAGTTGAATAATGTGGTGATTTTCACATTTTTGACGCCCTGCAGTGATTTAGATGGCATTTCTTATGTCCTTTATTAGGGCTGGGCGATTTTACGATTACGATGTTATTCATGATATAAAATCTCTACGATTAGAATTTAGACACGTACGATATGCCTACGATAAGCCTACGCCTTCAATAAAATTACTTCGTCCGAAGTTTTGACAGACACGCGAATAGCCAATCATAACTAAACAGTACCGCACGTAACCAATCAGTTGGAAGAGAGCCACGTCAAGTTAGGTTGCGTGCACACACAAACACACACACGTGTAGCAGCAACGCACAGCATGGCTGTGGTGAAGTTTGCAGGAGCGCGGCATTTCTCCAACAAAGCGATTATAAAAATGAGCGAGAAGCCGACTGACCGGAGTTCTGAACAGGAAAGTCAGAGCACTGCCCTGGAGGACATCGTTGAAAAGAAGGGCCAGAGATCTTCGGTTGTGTGGAGGTATTTTGGATATTTAAAATCGGACATACAACAAAGTGTTACACAAAACCTTAAACACACTGACGTACAGGATTGCACTTTTTTTCTCCTTGCAGCATAAGGTTTACACGTCAATACGTCTTTTATGTTTATTTGAAAGCTGCTAGAATTTGCACAAATGATTAACAATGGTATATAGTTTTTATTTTTCAGTTTCAGTTTATTCATTTGAACAAAAGAATGTGCATCCAGTTTGTTTTGGTTCTGTGAAACTTGAAGGCTTGTTAAGCTATTTTTGTTAATTAGGAAGGAACTACTAATTTGTAATGTTCATATTTTGAGCAGAAAATTAAAGAAAATACAAAAATGGTGATTTGATTTATATCGTGATACCGTATTTTTCGGACTATAAGTCGCACTTTTTTTCATGGTTCGGCTGGCCATGCGACTTATACTCCGGTGCGACGTATATATGGTTTTTTTTTTTTTCACCGCGGAATAACTGGAGCTGATGCTGAGTCTGACGACAGCCACGCAGAAGAAGAGGAAACGGCGCTTCATCTGCCGCTGGAGGCAGAGTTGTTCAGAAGCGACACCGAGGATGAGGAATTCAATGGATTTGCTGATTTGGAGTGAAATCATCAGCTTGATAAACTTGATTGACCTGTGTTTTATTATTAATGATAGGCCTATAGTTATTTAAATAAGTTATATAGTGATTTTAGGCAGTGCTTAATTTGTGAAGTGGGAGGTCCCAGAACGCAGGAGGTGGGTGGGTCCGGCGACTCAAAAAAAAAAAAAAAAGGCGGGGGATGGTTTCCTATAACTTTACGCACATGCGCTTATTGTGTGTGTAAAATAATAATAATAATAATAATAATAATATCAGACATTATGATCTTAGAAAACGCTTTAGTGACAAACAGTTACAGACAGTAATATGTCGTGATATTATATTATAAAATATTAATTTTTATTAGTCTATATATTAAATTATATATTACATTTATCTTCTAAAATAACAGACTTTACTCATCACAGCCGGTTTATTTCACCATTGGAGATCAGATCACACAAGACATGAGTTAAATGACTCATTTTAAGGATTTAAGTAGGGGATTTAAAAGCGGTTGTTGTTTTTTTTTTCACTAGACGGTTGTTTTTACTACTGTACCTGTCTTTGGAGATGATATACCTATAGCCTGCTTGGCCTCTGATTTGATGAAATAAAATTCGACAAAAATGAAGCATGACACTCCTCGATGATGACTACAGCTTTAATAACACAGATGAAAGAGCCATGGGGCGATAATAAGCCCTACCGGTAAAAATATTCTAAAAGCAAACTGATTAATGCATCAGTAATAGGCTACTAATATTAGTTATAATAATAATATAGACTATTAGTAATAACGATAGTGATAGTATTAAAGATAGTAGTAGATATTTAAAATAATCAGACTAGGCTACTTACAGGGCAAAGGGCGCGTTATCACTGCTCAGCTGTTCGTTTATTAAATAAACAATGCAGTCGCGCAGTAACCACGCGCCGCTTATCAGATACAATCACAGATTCCATGGATAGAATAACCCTTCAAAAAAGTGCGACTTATATATGTTTTTTTCGTCTTCATAATGCATTTTTTGGCTGATGCGACTTAAACTCCGGAGCGACGTATAGTCCGGAAAATACGGTATATATCGTTATCGAAAATTTTGAAAAAATATATCGTGATATAATTTTTTCTCATATCGCCCAGCCCTATCCTTTATACATAATTATACCCAGAAAAAAATCCATGTCCCATGTCCTTTAAAACAGTCAAATAGGTCAGGTGAGGTGTTTTCTCACTTTGGAGAGATTTGACCTTGTGTTGGGATTAAGAGGAGCTTTTTGTGCATCGTCGTACGAACACCAATCAGGAAACCTTGGCGAGGATTAACCGCCAATGTTTTCTCGGATAACAAAGACCGTGTCGGTGGCAGAGTCAAGGCCTCGTCCCGACCCGAGTTAACCCCTGGCGGGACAGGAGACTGGAAGTCTTTCTTTCTTTTGTGCTACAGAACAGAGCCTTTGTGTCCTTTTGACGAAGGGAGGGTGAAAGAAATTCTCTCGTCTGTTTTATGAGGCTGAAATAGACATTCGCTGTGTTAGGAAGCAGCAGGGCAAGTCTTCAGAGCATAAATCTGGGCTGCTCGATCTGAATCCGCAAAAGTGTGTTTTGTTTTTTTTTTTCTTTTGTTAATGCATTCTCGAAACTCTTCTTAACTGAATCGTACTTGTTTTCAGCAGCCTGGCTTTACTCACCGAATCTGCACACTGTCAAGCTTTTTCTCGGCTTGTAATCCGTGACAGCGCTTCGAAACGTTGCCAACGTGTCGGCTTCGTTTCCTGTAATCTTTTCTCGTGAAACCTTCAGTTGCCCGAGGCTCTCTTGGCATTTCGAATAACCTAAAAAAGCAAAGGTCACAGATCGTCAGGATGAGCTGACTCGCGGGACTTTTTCCGAGCGCTCCTGCACGTTTTTCGAAGTTGAGCGCTCCATTTTGATTGTTGAACCGCTGCAGCGCTGTCTTCATTCAGCCCAGCCTACTCGAAAACGAAAAAGACGTTTCAGCGCGGAAAGCGAGAACGATTTCGGTTCGTGTTTGGCGTCGTGCGTGAGCTTCCAAACATGACTCTCTGCTTCACTGTTCCACCTCAAAGTACGTCAGAGTACTGGAGATCTCCTCAGAAATGTAACGGTGTTTTCTTTCCTCTCCCCTGTTTTTCTTAGACATCATTCCCAAAGCCGAAACAGAGGACGACCTGACGCTAACGGCTATCGTCTCAACCAACCTGGATGATGTCTCGGTACCCGTCACTACTTCATATAGTTAAGTTATTCCACGAAATCAAGTCGTACGTGAGCTGATAGCCGACGAGGCGCGTAGCACCGAGTGAATATCGTGTACGACGAGATTGAGTGGAATAACTGTTTTATTCTAACCACGTTCACTGGATTTTGAGAAACGGAGCGTTTTATAATTTTTTTTTTGGCAAATTCAGTAAATCTAAACTTTTATACAAAACATCTGCCAAAATAATTTCTGCTTAGAATGTAAACAAACCGGCGAAATGACAGTAGTAATTTTTGAAAAATGCTGTAATTCTTGAAAAATAATTTTAAAAAAGAGACTTTCATTCCATGTTTTGTTGCTTTTGTGTTTTACGAGCTCATATATCCTAGTCGTAGAGTAGCCTATCAGAGCGCACGATTGCTCATATCCAGTGAATGTGGATAGAATAAATATCAAATAGACTTGGGAACACGACCTCTTTTAGTCGTCATTCACAGTCGACAGTTCCATAAAGCAGCTTGACAGATATTCAGAGAATAATTTCATGTTCGACACGATAAGACCATGTATGTATGAGGAAGAGGGCAGATGGCAGTCTCTTCTGAGCGTGTTCTGCTTTCCTGTGAGGCAGCAGATCAGAAAGATATGGAGGTTCGTTTCACGCGTCCCTCAAGTGAAAAGTAGGAATTGGCAAAACCAAATTGCAGGAAAATATTATTTAATAAAGAAGGCGGATAAGAAACGGCTGTGAAAATGGCAACGTGTGTGTGTGTGCGGTGATAGTTTTCTCATGCTGATCTTTCTTTTTCTCCACAGCAAGCTCTTATCCCAGAGATCAACGGCATCGCTGTCCCTTCTCTTACAGTCACGGTATGCGCGCACACACCACACAATGTTCGTTTCCTTATACGTCTTTTCAAATGAGGATTTTTTTTTTTTTGGTCGTCAGTCACCTGAATTCTTGATTCTGATAGTCCGAAGGTGTTGATTAATTTTCTATCAAAGCGCTTGTTCAAATTTGATCGTAACAACCGACGCAGGCAGATAAATTTCAACATAAATGGATTGATGAATCGATGAAGACATGTATGGATTACAATTTCGCAAGAAGTCTTCAGTGTCATCTCTTGTTAAGAGCCAAAGGTAAAGTTGTAACGAAGATTTCATAGGAGCACGACAAGGTGAAGGATGCACTATTTATAGCTGTGGGGGAAAAAAAAGAAACAAAACTAATAATCAGGAACTAACCAGTGCCGAGTTTCCTAAAAGCATCGTAGCACAAATCATTGTTAAATGGTAGCGCGAGCATCACAACGAACACACTCTCTCCTAGTTAAGATGCTCTTAGCGTTAAGAGGCTTTTGGGAAACCCACCCCTGTTTATCAGACATGAATTATTCTACCCACATTTACTGGATATGAGCAATCGTGCGCTCTGATTGGCTACTCTACTACTAGGATATCAGCTCGTATACCGTGAGTAGAGAAAAACAAAATGGTGGTGCGTGCTGCTGCCGAACCAACAGAGGATGAGAGAAAAACTACTCGAAAACAAAACACCCCCCAAAAAAATAAGCTATAAAATATGGAATGAAAGTATTTGATGGTAAGAACGTTTTTTTTTTTTTTCCAAGAATAATTCTTCTTATTACAACCCCGATTCCAAAAAAGTTGGGACAAAGTACAAATTGTAAATAAAAACGGAATGCAATAATTTACAAATCTCAAAAACTGATATTGTATTCACAATAGAACATAGACAACATATCAAATGTCGAAAGTGAGACATTTTGAAATTTCATGCCAAATATTGGCTCATTTGAAATTTCATGACAGCAACACATCTCAAAAAAGTTGGGACAGGGGCAATAAGAGGCTGGAAAAGTTAAAGGTACAAAAAAGGAACAGCTGGAGGACCAAATTGCAACTCATTAGGTCAATTGGCAATAGGTCATTAACATGACTGGGTATAAAAAGAGCATCTTGGAGTGGCAGCGGCTCTCAGAAGTAAAGATGGGAAGAGGATCACCAATCCCCCTAATTCTGCGCCGACAAATAGTGGAGTAATATCAGAAAGGAGTTCGACAGTGTAAAATTGCAAAGAGTTTGAACATATCATCATCTACAGTGCATAATATCATCAAAAGATTCAGAGAATCTGGAAGAATCTCTGTGCGTAAGGGTCAAGGCCGGAAAACCATACTGGGTGCCCGTGATCTTCGGGCCCTTAGACGGCACTGCATCACATACAGGCATGCTTCTGTATTGGAAATCACAAAATGGGCTCAGGAATCTTTCCAGAGAACATTATCTGTGAACACAATTCACCGTGCCATCCGCCGTCGCCAGCTAAAACTCTATAGTTCAAAGAAGAAGCCGTATCTAAACATGATCCAGAAGTGCAGACGTCTTCTCTGGGCCAAGGCTCATTTAAAATGGACTGTGGCAAAGTGGAAAACTGTTCTGTGGTCAGACGAATCAAAATTTGAAGTTCTTTATGGAAACCAGGGGCGCTATGTCATTCGGACTAAAGAGGAGAAGGACGACCCAAGTTGTTATCAGCGCTCAGTTCAGAAGCCTGCATCTCTGATGGTATGGGGTTGCATTAGTGCATGTGACATGGGCAGCTTACACATCTGGAAAGACACCATCAATGCTGAAAGGTATATCCAGGTTCTAGAGCAACATATGCTCCCATCCAGACGACGTCTCTTTCAGGGAAGACCTTGCATTTTCCAACATGACAATGCCAAACCACATACTGCATCAATTACAGCATCATGGCTGCGTAGAAGAAGGGTCCGGGTACTGAACTGGCCAGCCTGCAGTCCAGATCTTTCACCCATAGAAAACATTTGGCGCATCATAAAACGGAAGATACGACAAAAAAGACCTAAGACAGTTGAGCAACTAGAATCCTACATTAGACAAGAATGGGTTAACATTCCCATCCCTAAACTTGAGCAACTTGTCTCCTCAGTCCCCAGACGTTTACAGACTGTTGTAAAGAGAAAAGGGGATGTCTCACAGTGGTAAACATGGCCTTGTCCCAACTTTTTTGAGATGTGTTGTTGTCATGAAATTTAAAATCATCTAATTTTTCTCTTTAAATGATACATTTTCTCAGTTTAAACATTTGATATGTCATCTATGTTCTATTCTGAATAAAATATGGAATTTTGAAACTTCCACATCATTGCATTCCGTTTTTATTTACAATTTGTACTTTGTCCCAACTTTTTTGGAATCGGGGTTGTATTATTATTAGAGCATTTTTCACAAATTGCTTGTCATTTCGCCGGTTTGTTTACATTCTAAGCGGAAATGATTGTCGGACATTTCGTATCAAATTTTTGTTTATCGAATTTGCAAAAAAAAAAAAAAGCTCCATTTCTCAAAATCCAGTGAATGTGGATAGAATAAAACAGTTATTCCAGTCAGTCTCGTCGTACACAGCTTATAGCTGACTCGGTGCTACGCACCTCGAACAAAACAAGGATTCGCTTTGGTTTTTCTCTTTTACAGGCGTGAAAAGTGAAAATTAAAGCAATATTTCACTCCTATAGGCTGCTCACGCGGTGAAAACTCATGCGTTTGTTATGGAGGCGAGATCATACTAGCTGGCCTGGTTAGAGCTGATTTTGAACCCCTAACCATGAGAGTACGTGTGGAGCCCTGGGTGCATGTTGTTAGCCGGCGAACTAACTTGATTTCTGAGAGAATTTAAATTTTAATTCATGCACGCATATTTATAAACTGCCCATGCTAGATTGCTCATACAAGTTTATTTTAAACCAGGAGTTATGATTCTTCGCATTTTTAACAAACACTCAGCATTTCCAAATCTAGACTTCTTATGTTAGCAAGCTAGCTAACTTCCCTTTTTTTAAATAAATAAATGCTGTCTACCTCACTAGGGTATATTAACATGGTTTTTTTTTTTAGTGTGTTTGTTTTTAGTCATTTATGAACGCTCTTAGCCATTTCTTAGCATGTAGTACTGTATATAAAAGATAACGAGACAAGAGATATATATACGTTATTTAAGAGCTGGGAGGTCTGTATCATGCAATACCGTGACCGAGGTCTTGAAACTATTCAAGACCGAGGTCACGGTATTTCACCATACGGACCGACCTTAAGCTGGTAAATAATGTATTAATTTTTTTCTTTACCAAATTCTAACAGAAAACGAGAGCGCCCGAAAGGGAAAACCGAGCCGAGCCGCCATTTTGAATCCTCATTCACGGCTGTAATGCAAATGGCTTCCTCCTCGGTATACAAGTGCACTTCCATGGCAGGAAAAAAACTACATTTTGCTGCCTATGTAGTCCCCTATTTATACAAAATTGAGTCATTCAGGATTCAGCCATGTTTTTGCTCGGCGTTAGCAAGTTAGAGGTTTTTAGCTTTCTCCTGAAATGTTTTATTTTATTTCTTCTTCCTCAGGGTAGTAAAACTCGCTTTCGCTGTGAACACTGTCGTTATCGCTATCCATGCTGTAAAATTAATGCTATTCTCCTGAGAAACGCTGGCAAAAATTTTAAGATTTTTGATCATCTTATGAATAAATCTTATTTAAAAAAAGATAAATGTTGACCAAAATTGCTACTATGTTTGTCGTTGTTGTGAATGAGTGAGTTGCCAGAGGTCCGTAACCGGGGTCCATACCGTAGATACGGACCCGCTCGCCAGCCAATCAGAGCGCAGGATATACCGCGAAAAAAAAAAAATCCTAATTAATCTATCCACGCTCACTGGATATGAGCAATTGCGTGCTCTGGTTGGCTACTCTAAGACTAAGATATCAGCTCATATACTGTGAGTAGAGAAAAACAAAATGTCGGAGCGTGTCGCTGAACCAACCGAGGACGAAATAAAAACTACTCGGAAACAAAATCCCCAAAAAAAAAAGCAACAAAATGAATGAAATGGAATGAAAGTATTTGATGGTAAGAACGTGGGTCATTTTGCCGGTTTGTTTACATTCTAAGCTGAAATGATTGTCGGACGTTTCGTGTCAAGTTTTTGTTGATCGAATTTGCAAAAAATGAAAATAAAAATGCTCCGTTTCTCAAAATCCAGGGAATGTGGATAGAATAAAAGTTATTTCAAGTCACTCACTGTTCAATGGATTTAAAAAGTATGATGTGTTCCAGTATCCTGTAGTTTAATAAAAATTGTAATTAAGGGATTCCTTTGGTATAAGAGGGAATAAAACACTCCGGGACGTGTTATCACACCCCATATGGTTGTTGATTATTTTCCTCAAACAGCACAACCCTGACTGTTTTACTCCTTCCATAGGATAACACACCGACTGTATGTAGTGTAAAGTTTATTCTGAATGAATTTTCCTCTGCGCTTTTTTTTTCTTCTCTTCCTCAGATTAAAGTGAGCAGCCGATTTGCGGTTCAGAGCGCAAAGATGAGTGTGTGCGTCCAGCCGCCTCTGGCTGTCACTCAGGACCAGTTTGTGTTCGATTCTTTAGGTACGTTCAATACACCCGTCTCTCCGTTGCGTTCCTGTTTCTTTATGCTTTTCACTGATGCATGATGTATGATTGGTTTCGGTCAACTGATGTCCAGCATTTAAAATGTTCGCTAGGTTTAAAGGTCCCATGGCATTGTTTTTTCATTAATTGTGCGGTGGTCTCTAGTATGAATGAATGCCCTGTGAGCCGGTTTTGGTGAAAAAAATGCTGTGGTTCTCCTGTTTCAGGCTGTTCTAGTTTGGTGGAGGAGTGGGTGGCAGGAGAACGACAGGATTTCAGCTCTTATCATTAATATTCATGACATGTAAATGTGTTACCTCTGATTAGCTAATGTGGGTGCAATCAGTTAATTATTGAAATTAAGTGATCAATCTCATTAAATCAGTCTCATTAAATTTGAAGGTTAATAATTAAAATGAATCAGTCCCATTGAATCGTTTACTTTGACTCATTTGAATTGAATCATACCATAGAATCAGTCTCATTTAAAGTGAATCATTCAGTGAATCATTTAGTGAATCGTTCAATGAATCATTTAGTGAATCATACCATTAATCCTGGATAAATTACCAAACAGCTAGATTATGGTATATTTCCAAATTATTATTGATCACTTACTATATTACATAAATCTGCACCTTTTTGAATTCTTTGAGAGATTGGGGACTTCAGAAATATTCTTGCACAACAAATGAATACACAGGTTGTTTAATAAATGGATTTATTATAACAAAGATAAAAAATGAATAATCAATATATACAAGCAGTGAGGTGTGTGTGTATATATATATGTGTGTATTTATGTGTGGTGTGTTTGTGTATGGCCTAGCTTGTTGCTAGCTAAAACAAAGGAATGTTATCTAAATAGAACAAAGGATTAGCTCTGTTGCTAATGTGTGTGTGTGTGTGTGTGTGTGTGTGTGTGTGTGTGTGTGTGTAGGACTTGACCATGTGTTTAGCCTCGTGTAGCTAACTACACGTGGTGGAGGCCTAGATTAGCCTTGTGTTGCTAGTGTGTGTTTGTGAAAGGCCCTATGGCCTAGCTAAAGCTAGCTTGTGGATTTCTAGCTGAGGTGTGGTTTATCAGGCCTGATGGCCTGCTGAGCACATGGTAGGCCTTGATTAGCTTTGTGTTGCTAAGCAGACAAAGGGAAGCTGTAGCTAACCCACTAGCTCATAACCATACTGAATCCACTGAAATCTTGATGAGATCAAGATGTATAATAATGAAATTAAAATGTTAGTAAGAATAAGAGAGAGAGAAGCATGCACAGCCTGTCAAAACAAATGAGATTAAAACAAAAACAGAACAATTCAACACGCTGCGTGTTTTAACAGTGTAACAATAAACCTGGGTTTAAATTCACACTATTTCAATAAAAGCAAATTCCTAAGACTATCTTAGTTATGCCCAAATGCCAAAATCTTACTTAATCCTGCCTTTAGCAAGATATGAAGAAATATTCGCCGTTGTAGTTTCGGGCCTCGCCGTTGGAGCACGTGAGCCGCTCGTGATGGAGGCGTAGAGAACTTTCTGGTCCAGTGGAGCACTTGGGTGGTTCCCGTGGAAAGCAGAGGATTCTTGGTCCGAACCTCAGCGTTCGTGAGGAAAAGTCTCTGATCAGAATAAGATGCACAGCGCTTTTGAGTTAAAAAGGATTCAATCGCTTCTTAACTTTTAGCCTGGGCTGCAGTCGTGACGTCACTTCTAATACGAATAAACCGGTTGTAACTCAGGTTGAGTTTAAAGATCGCGCTATTCTGGACTTTTACCTTGGCCAGTGGTTAAGCACAGAACGCGCTGGATGGTGAATCTTGCAAGGAGGAGGTGTTTTCGAGTTTGAGAGCATCTCTTTATGCGTCTAGACTCCTTGGAAACCGGACGCGAGAGACAGAGCGGAGCTTCCGCCTGGACTTATGCGCGCATGGCGGACTGACGTAGATGATCCCGCCCATGCGTGACGTATGTCACGTGGAAGAGGACTGGTAGTTGTAGTTCTTAGAGACAAAATGGCGGCATGATACCTACACTAACAGCACTGTGACGCTACCTGCAGTGGGTCAGAACAAGCGGATGTGGGTGTCTTACTATGGCGAGAGAGAAGGAACAAACCGCGAAAGGAAAAATACCGTGCGCTGACGTCATTAAGGTGCGACGCGAGGAAATACAATAAATTCAACAAATGTTTGGGTTTTTACTGAACAAACAAACAAATAAAATGAACGAGTGACTTAAAAAAAAAAAGAATGTGGGTGTCTTTGTAAAAACTGTTTTGATTGGCTATTGTAACAGAGCATGCTGCATGCTTTTTGGTTTTGTAGCGCAGAGTACCTGGCTAACTGCAGGAAGCGGTTAGCTGCACAGCTAATGTAGCCATTGCAAGGCTAACGTGGCACCGATTTTAAAACATGGCAAAACGACTTAACAGTTATACACTTACTTGTTCGGTGTTTGTGGCTGATGCGGCAGGGATGCTTGGTACGGACCCAGGCTTCAGTGACAGTTGATGTGCAAAACCTGCCCTGTACTGTCCCAAGTTGTGGAAACATTCATCAGGAAAATGCTTCCGACAAACATACACCGTCTTAGGTAGACTCGACGGCGTATTATTGGAGTAAATAAAATTAAGCCACTGCGTCTTCAGGGGCTCTCCCGTCGGCAGTAAAAACAGACTCCTTTCTGTGTTGTCACATCCATGTACAGCGCAACTTCCATGTTTGGTGGCAACTTTTGAGCTGGGCGGGCAATCCATACAGTGGGTGGGAATCCGGGGGGGGCGTGGGGATCATCTCCCTTGCTGACGTAGTAAAGGGAAGAGTTTATCAACGCGCCGTTTTGACGCGCCATTCTCAAATGTTGGGCATAGTTTGGTTTACACATTATGAAATTTCTAGCCACTGGGGTGACTTAAGAAGGTCAGAGGAACTCATTTTAACGTTAAAAAACCTCAGAAAGTGAAAATTTCATGCCATGGGACCTTTAAAAAAAAAAAGGCTGTAATTGACAGTCGGCCTCAAAGCTTGTGGGGGGGGGGAGTCCTCTCTGTCTGTCCAAGTAAAACAGGTGAAGACGTCAGCGCTGAGGTGTTTCGCTCTGGAGTCATGATGGAAGTAGAGATGGAGCAAGAGGCTGATATACATGATGATGCACTCTCTGTATAAACTCCACCCCTCGCGCTTTATCTCTGCTCCCATTAGTTTGGCGCGAGTGTCCAGAAAGCAGCCCTGTAATGGATCTCCGACAGATCAAAGGCTAGCAGCTAGGAGACAGATTAGCAGCTTACATCCTCTCTTTGTGCGCGCAAGTGAAGACTTGAGTCAGGAATCGGCATCGAAAACAGCCGTGTGCGCGCGCATACGCACACTGAGCGACAGGAAGTCTGCCTGAATGCTTTGATCAAGAGTGCAGGTCAAAGGTTGATGTTTCTTTGGCCTTATGATCAAGAGCGATGATGTCAGAGGAGCACAATTGAATCAGGAGAATGACTGAATGGAAAGTTCTTCACCAGCTCACCATATTGGCGTGATCATCGTGGTTCTATATTTCATAGGAGTCAAATGTCTGAAGCCACTAGCAAGACGTTTTGCTGTTTGTGAATCATTTTATACCACAGCACTGTCATTCTCGATTCTGGTTGGTCGGAATATTTAAGTCCTCGTCCTAATGTTCTCGAGTCACATCTCACACAAGGACTTGTACAGCAGGCACGTTTAAAAATATATATATACCTATATATATACCCATGTGGCTGTGAATATCGAGAAGGGTTTCTGTATGATGTTTTTGATCTCTACGGAAGGAGTCTCCAGTGCGAGTTCGTTAGTTTCGTCTTCGCACTTTCCGCATTCTTGCTAACAGGACAAGCTGCATTTTAAACTTGGTGAAAAAGAGAGGCTGGAGAGGGAACGATTGTTTCCAGCTGCTAAACAGGAACTGTCGTGTTTTTTCAGACGTTCCGCAGCATTAAATGGGTAAAAAGTACAACGTAATTCTGTAAAGTATTAAAAAGACTAAAAACCTTGCAGCGAGAGCAACTGGAGGAGTTGCCGTTTCGAGGAAATGAATCACCTCCATTCTGATTGGTCAGGTGGTGAATTTAGCAGTGTTGTGGGATAAAAATATTTAGGTTATTCCACGAGATCGAGTCGTACATGAGCTGATAGTGGCTTGAAGCCGTGTACGACGAGATTGAGTGGAATAACTGTTTTATTCTATCCGCATTCGCTGGATTTTCAGAAACGGAGCATTTTTATTCTTTGCAAATTCAATACATCAAAACTGGATACAAAACGTCCGACAAAATCACTTCCGCTTGAAACAAGCTGGCGAAATGACAGGAGCAATTTGTGAAAAATGCAATAATGGTAATTCTTGAAAAATTAAAAAAAAAAAAGTTCTTACCATGAAATACTTTCATTCCTTTTTTTTTTTTTTTTGCATTTTGTTTGAGTAGTTTTTTATTTCATCCTCGGTTGCTTCAGCAGCACGCTCCGCCATTTTTGTTTTTCTCTACTCACGGTATTGCTGGATTTCAGTCACCTGACTTCGCAGTTTTACTGAA
Source organism: Neoarius graeffei (assembly GCF_027579695.1). Classification (NCBI taxonomy): domain Eukaryota; kingdom Metazoa; phylum Chordata; class Actinopteri; order Siluriformes; family Ariidae; genus Neoarius; species Neoarius graeffei. The sequence goes on along the minus strand of NC_083591.1, from coordinate 7,733,763 downwards.
AGTGAAATAGCTGGTGGTCTAAACAGCTAGCGACAACTTACCAGAGTATGCTCGTAATCTAGAAGCCACTGCTCGCTTTAGATATATTCAGAAGATTGCTACTGTATATGGGTCCGTCTCAGAAACTGGTCTCTCGTTTGGGACATTATGGTCAAAAAATAAATGTTCTAATTTTACTATTTTTTTTTTTTTTTTACTTTTACTTAACACTCAATGCTCCTTTTGTCATGTTTAATAAGAATAAAGATAGCATCTTGCTTTATCTGGCCTCCACTGTGGAAAATCTTTTTGATTACAATTCAAATGCTTTTGTAAAATTTTCATATAAAATAACTTCATCATGAAGAATTAAAGCCCCTCCTTCACAGATGAGTGAAAATATTGAATAAATTTCCTCTTTTTGATTGCTTGGGTTAAAAATGCCAAGTTATGATGACTGACTTGATTATTCACTTAAATATGAATAATATGATACATTTTGGGTATTTGATACGACGAAATAGGACACAATGGAAAAATCAAGAACACACCGGAAAGATGAGAATAACGGCGGTGGTAAAAGAACAGCGACTGTACCGGCTGAAGGTCGCACGGGTCTCTGCTGCGGCGCGTGAGCAACGGGACATCACTACCGCACCGGACGGAGCGCGAGGTGGAGGCGGGGGCGGGGCAAAATGACTGGCCGTAGATTCTATCAAAAGTTCGATCTAAATTGACCATGGTTGCAAAATATTGGCCAAAAATACCCAAACACTACGAAATATGAAAGATGAAAAAGAAACATTCTATTGCCTTATACTGCAAGACTAAAACAAAATAAAACTGTGAAAACTCACCTTTTCAGTGAGAACGTCCGAACAGATCACCCGCGTAACAGAAAGACCGCAAATGGAAGCACGATCAACTTCTAACTGTCGGAGTGGAAAATTCCATTCTACACATGCAGATTGTTAATGCATGTCCTTCCCCGCACACACATAACACGCTACGGTAAAAAATAGACCACAACTCATTTTATAGCTCAGAAATTCATACAAGACCAGCTACCATCGTAACATATTCTGTAAGAAACATTCTATACCTAACTTTCAGCTTTCGTTTTAAAAAGCAAAATCGCAGATTTATAAGTAAATTTTTATACGGCGTAGTGATTTTAAGTTACTACTTTTGGTGAGGTCGTGACCTTGACCCTGAGGCTTTCCGTTTAGATCAAAACACACGATCGTATTGGTTTTGGGTCTGCGGAAAACTGAGTTACGACGGTGATGAAATATTTTGCATGATGTTTTATTCCGGTTATGATTATTCTGTGAGCGCACCAATCCTTAGGTGGATAAAGTTACAACTTAAAATACAACCAGTGATAACTGTAGACTTTTCAGTGGACTACAACCTTTTTAAGGGAATGCGATGCAGTCGACCGTTTATCATGTCCCAGATCAAGCCGCCATTTTTTCCACAAATTTGCAGAATTTTTGCCAAATTCTGACTAGAGTATTCACATCAAAGATTTAGTTTTATCTGTATTATTTCTTTCATCATTTTATTTCAAATTAAAACCAACATCATTCAAAACCGTATAGTTTATTGACTGAGTATATTTAGTGGGGGACCCCTACAGTACCCAGTTTCTGAGACAGACCCTTATACAATGGAATCGACCCCGACGGTCTGGGAAAGAAGGATTTGTCATACGATCTCGAAAACTACCCTTCAGTCGAGTTCCCCGACATCTCGAACTATCTGGTGTTGCAGACGTCCTTCTACACCGCAAAACAGATGAAAGCGTGGAAGAGTATGGAGGCTTACAACTTTTTTGTATGTGGCTGGGTAAAGGACCTCGGGATCAAGTCGCTGCTCAATGAATCCTGTATTGTTTTTGCCAGTTTAAGTATTTTTTTAAGCTTTTCGTTCATGTATTTACACCGAAGTGTAAAAAAAAACCAAACGTTCGCTTGATTCTCACTTGTGTCAGCTCTTATCTGTCAGGTAAATCATTCACAACGATCATCAGAAACCCTTTTAAAGACCTGGATCTTTAAAGACAGAAGTGATCACGGCACGTTGTTACTGTACGGCTGGGTAAGAATTTTGTCGCAACCTTCATGCATATGGACTTTGCGAGGAGTGAGGAGGAAACAAAGAAACAGCTGGAGACTTTAGCGCTTCGTGACTTCAAAAAAAAAAAAAAAGTACCGTAAAATAACGACACACAGCAAGAAAAGTACTTGGACAAAGCTGAGAGGGAAATGCAAACCTTTCACCAAGCGAAACTCGAGCATGCTTCAACTCGGCTCCCTTCGATTTCACTGAGGTTCAAAAGTCACCTTTCTCGAAATCCTGTGTTCGTTCACTCTTTATTAGTTCACGCCGAGCCCTGAAGAAACCGATCAGTTTCACGGTTTGATCGATTCGAACAACCTAAAACAACACAAGCGTAAGGCGTTTTTCATGCGAGCAATGAAGCGTCTCCGTACAAACGCTTTCTCAACTGAGCTTCGGTAGACCACCAGCTAAAGTTTTGAATAACTAATGAGGCGGATGTGACGTCATGTAAAACCCAGCAATATGAGCTGATATCCTAGTAGTAGAGTAGCCAATCAGAGCGTGCGATTACTCATATCCAGTGAATGCGGATAGAATTATTATTATTATTTTTTTTTTTTAAATGTGACTATCCTGTAGTGGCTTGAAAAAGGACTGTTGTAGCTGTGGTACGAACACAACCAGAAGTAAACGCACCATTGGGTAAAAAGATGCCAAGCCTACCTGACCAACACTTAAAGGTCCCATGGCATGAAATTTTCACTTTCTGAGGTTTTTTAACGTTAAAATGAGTTCCTCTGACCTTCTTAAGTCACCCCAGTGGCTAGAAATTTCATAATGTGTAAACCAAACTATGCCCAACATTTGAGAATGGCGCGTTGATAAACTCTTCCCTTGCCGACGTCAGCAAGGGAGATGATCCCCACGCCCCCCCCTCTGGATTCCCACCCACTGTATGGATTGCCCGCCCAGCTCAAAAGTTGCCACCAAACATGGAAGTTGCGCTGTACATGGATGTGACAACACAGAAAGGAGTCTGTTTTTACTGCCGACGGGAGAGCCCCTGAAGACGCAGTGGCTTAATTTTATTTACTCCAATAATACGCCGTCGAGTCTACCTAAGACGGTGTATGTTTGTCGGAAGCATTTTCCTGATGAATGTTTCCACAACTTGGGACAGTACAGGGCAGGTTTTGCACATCAACTGTCACTGAAGCCTGGGTCCGTACCAAGCATCCCTGCCGCATCAGCCACAAACACCGAACAAGTAAGTGTATAACTGTTAAGTCGTTTTGCCGTGTTTTAAAATCGGTGCCACGTTAGCCTTGCAACGGCTACATTAGCTGTGCAGCTAACCGCTTCCTGCAGTTAGCCAGGTACTCTGCGCTACAAAACCAAAAAGCATGCAGCATGCTCTGTTATAATAGCCAATCAAAACAGTTTTTACAAAGACACCCACACTCTTTTTTTTTTTTAAGTCACTCGTTCATTTTATTTGTTTGTTTGTTCAGTAAAAACCCAAACATTTGTTGAATTTATTTTATTTCCTCGCGTCACACCTTAATGACGTCAGCGCGCGGTATTTTTCCTTTCGCGGTTTGTTCCTTCTCTCTCGCCATAGTAAGACACCCACATCCGCTTGTTCTGACCCACTGGAGGTAGCGTCACAGTGCTGTTAGCCAATCAGAGGTAACACGTTTACATGTCATGAATATTAATGATAAGACCCGCCCCCACCCTCTACCCTTCCCCGCCTCCTGCTTCTCATTAGCAAAACGACGCACTGGGAAAAGCACTGAAATGGGGCTTTCTCCCAGGAGGCTATATCTACGTGCCGAGGGTTCATTTCGAGAAAGGCTGCGGATATAACATCCGGAAACTTCCACGAGCCCGTTTAAAGCATCAACAAACCACCATGCCATGGGACCTTTAACACACCCACTTTTCACTCCAGCACTGTCGTCTAGGGCTTCTCCCAACCCTGAAATGTCCTCCGCCAAGCCAGCGTGAGCTATTAGAACCTGGCAGCGGGTGAGGAAGCTTGAAAAACACACACTTTCTCAGTTACTAGAAAGACACTCGAGTCTTCTTTTGGCCATCACTCACCCGCTTATCTTTCTTCATCTTTATGGTTTTCTTCAGACATTATACTGTACAGTATATACAAGGTGTGAGAACTGCTCAACACACACCATTCATCCGTTTGCAAACACACACCAAGGAAGTCCTTCAGGCACTAATCTGAACAAGCCGCCTTTCATGCCTCTTGATCTTTATCTCAAATGTTAAGGCAAGTGCACCAAGTCTTTTGCGCCGTGACTCCTGGCAAACCGCGCCGGCTCGATTTATATTTCAGTTCCGCCAATTGAAGAGACAGAGAAGGTTAACTCCCTCGTCTCATGTTCGGGACTTCCGAGCGAGTCTGTCTTTATTGATTTCTTCATCTCGTGTGTCATGTCAAAAGTCAGTGTGGTCTCTGAGAAACACCTTCTGGTTTGAAGATGTGTGCACCAAAGTCTTTCATCAGTACATCTACATCCAGAACCATGTTTGGTGTCATTTACTGGATTTTGTATCTGGTAACAGGAATCCTTCATAATTATTGGCACACCTCGTAAAGACTAGTAAAAAGAGTGTGGGGGGGAAATCCACATTTTGGTCAAAGTCGCTTCATGTCACGCTGAAAAAAAGAGAAAAATCCAAGCTTTTAACTCAAAAATGAATTTGTTCAGAGAAAACCAAACCCCTCATCAAGATGTAATCATTTTCAACAAACACGTGCCAATATTATTGACACCCCTGGTAATGGAAATTATAGTGAACACAATGTAACTGAAGCATGTTTGTATTTTTGAGTCGATTGGAGTGTGGAGGAACTTTCGAGCTGTAATCCATGACTTCCTGATTAACTGGGGAACGGATATGAGGTGGCTTATGCCCCTTTTCCACCAAAGCAGTTCCAGGGCTGGTTCAGGGCCAGTGCTTAGTTTGGAACTGGGTTTTCTGTTTCCACTGACAAAGAACTGGCTCTGGGGCCAGAAAAATCGGTTCCAGGCTAGCGCCAACTCTCTGCTGGGCCAGAGGAAAGAACCGCTTACGTCAGCGGGGGGGCGGAGTTGTTAAGACCAACAACAATAACAAGACCGTGAAAGATCGCCATTTTTAAGCGACGAGAAGCAACAGCTGTACAAACACGAAGTCATCCATTATTATTGTTGTTGTTGCTGCTACTGCTTCTTCCGTGGTGTTTTTGCTTCAATATTCGCGCCAAGGTTTATGCAAACGTAACGACGCAACTGACGTATACAGCGACGTAATGACGTGGCTTCCCTTTGCACCGCGAGCTATGGAAAAGCAAACTGGTTCTCAGCTGGCTCGCAAGTTGAACGAGTTGTGAACCAGCACCAGCACTGGCCCCGAACCAGCCCTGGAACTGATTTGATGGAAAAGGGGTAACAGAGGACAAATTCCCTCAACATCAATATGGGAAGGACAGGCGAACACGCAAAGCAAATGAAGAAGTGTGTTCACCATAAGTCAGAGAATGGGTATAAAAGAAATGGGTACTCATCTGAAAATACCCATTTCTACTTTGAGGGCAATTTAAAAAACAAAGTGGACACCAACTGGAACTGTTACCAACTCATCTGGAAGAGGAGTCAAGTTAATTTTGCCCCATGTACATTGAGGAGGAAGGTAAGAGAGGCAAAAAAAAAAAAAGATCCCCAAGGATCACTTGGTGAATTACAAGAAAAAGTAAAATCTTGGTGTTTCCAAGTCTCCAAAACCACCATCAGATGCCACCTCCATGCCAACAGGTTATTTGGAAGGTGGTGGGGAAAAAAGCCTTTTCTGTCAGTTAACCACAGTCGTAAGCACCTGAAGTTTACAAAACACAACTACAACTTTGCCTGGAACTGTGTTCTGTGGTCTGATGGAACAAAAATGGAGCTTTTGGGTAACGAACACTCAAGGTGGCTTTGGTGTAAAAAGAACGATGGCTGGAATGAAAAGAACCCGATCCCAACTGGTGGAAGTCCTGTGGTGTTTTGGGGCTGTTTTTCCTCCAAAGGCCCTGCAAACCTTGTTAGGGTGCATGGCATCATGGACTCCATGAAATACCAGGACGTTTAAAATCAAAACCTATCTGCCTCTGAGAGGAAACTAAAATTGGGTCGTCATCGGATCTTCCAGCAGGAATGAACAGTGATCTGAAGCATATGTCCAAATCAACACAAGTGGTTCACTGAGCACAGAATCAAGCTTCTGCCCTGGCCGTCTCAGTCCCCTGACCTGAACCCTATTGAAAACCTGTGGGCTGAGCTGAAAAAGAGAGGGCCGAGGACCCAGATTGTGTCAAGAGGAACGGTCTAGGATGTCCTGCTCTGTATCTCCAACGTTATAAAATGTTCCAGGAGAGACTCAGTGCTGTTTTAGTGGCAAACTGAGGTTGTACAAAAGTGTTTTATTAAATGCAGGGGTGCCAATAATAGTGGTATGTGTGTTTTTTTTTTTTTTTTTTTTTTTTTTTTTTTTTTTATTTTATTTCTTGATGAGGGATTTGTTATTCTCTGAATAAAGTTTTCAATCAAAGGTTGGATTTTTCTCATTTTTTCAGCAAGAGATGAAGCGACGTCTTCGCCAAAAGGTGGATTTTATTTATTTTTTAATTCCTCCGAACCCTTTTTACTAATCTTTACTAAGGGTGCCAATAATTGTCAAGAGCACTGTGTATGTGTGTATATACAGTGGATATAAAAAGTGTACACACCCCGTTAAAATGCTAGGTAATGTTAAAAAAAAAAAATGAGACCACGATAATTAATTTCAAAACTTTCCCCACCTTTAATGTGACCTATAACCTGTACAATTCAATTGAAAAATGAACAAATCTGTTCGGGGGGGGAAATGAAAAAAAAAACGTACAATAAGCTGGTTGTACAAGTGTGCACACCCTTAAAGTGCTGATGACACGTTTTTGACATCTTTGGCAATGTTTTATAACATAAAAAGTAATTCCCGATGATCCATATATTAATTCACGAAGGCGCCTATTTTACAAGTTATGATAAAAAACGGGGTTATTTGGGCAAATTTGACGTGGCTGCAGCACCCAGGAGACGAAAGAGGAGGAGGAGCTATATGACGTCAGCGAAAGAACCTTCCTCTTACCAGTTTGTTGTTGATGCGACAGGTGTTCAGTTTATCATTATTAGTATTTTTATTAGACATTATATATAGTTATTATGCCTTCGCGTTGTGTTGCCGGGTTTTGCTCCAAAACCCACAAGGATGGGGTAAGTTTATTCAAGTTTCCCAGAGATCCCGAGCTGCATGCGAAGTGGGTGAAGCAAGTCAGGCGCACTCGTGACAAGTGGGAGCCCTCACCAACATCCGTCCTGTGCTCTGAACACTTCGATTTGGATCATTTTGACACCCTTCCCAGCTTAAAAGAATCTCTTGGGTGTTCAGTTCAGCACAAACGTGTGTTACTACCATCAGCAGTGCCTACACAGTGTTGCCAGATTGGGAGGTTTCCTGCCCAGCTGGGCGGTTTCAAGTGCATTTTGGTGGGTTTTGAACATATTTTGGGCTGGAAAACGTCAGCAGTATCTGTTGCCAGATACTGCTGAAGTTTTCCAGCCCAAAATATGTTCAAAACCCACCAAAATGCACTTGAAACTGCCCAACTGGGCGGGAAACCTCCCAATCTGGCAACACTGCCAGTATTCCGGAGGGGGTCTACTAGTAGCTATGCCGGATCCAAAGACAGTCCTCCTGTCAGAACATGTGTTGTGAAACGACATAAGATAAAGGTACGTAGAGCTATAGATTCTACATGATAATCATAAATGTAATCATAAAGTCGGCGTGATATCAGTCATGTATTTGCTTGTGAAAGCTTGCGGCTTTCATGTAACCGCCGCCTAGCAACGAGAGGCAAAAGGTAAAGAGGGTAGGCTATCATAGATTCTATTCGGAAGAGATCAACACAATTCTAGACTCCCAGAAGAGGAAGAGCTAGCACTAGAGAGTTCACCGGCGTTTTCATGCGCCATTTCCATTGAGTAGAACCAGAGTAGAACAGCCAGTGAACCGCAGCGTGTTCTTCCGCTGACGTCACAGCATGGCCGCGAGCCACGGACCCAGTTTTCTTGCGCTGTGCAATTAAAAGTTGGATATTCGCGTAACAACAGCTTCTTTTCACGTAATTATAACAGAAATCTAACATGTTTGCCATGTTGTATAGTTTATTTAAGAAATTGCATAGAGTCATGTTCGTGTCATCAGCCCTTTAAACTAATACTTTGTTTGAAGCACCTTTAGATTTAATTACAGCATTCAGTCTTTTTGGGTTCACACCTGCCATCGATTAAAATGAGACTGATTAACCCCAAATAAAGTTCAGACATTTACTCAGTTGCATCCTCCAGCAAAAGCCAGGGTTCACAGAGAGCTTACAAAGCATCATTGTTGAAAGGTATCGGTCAGGGTAAGGGTACAAAAACATTTCCACGGCTTTAGATATACCATGGAGCACAGTGAAGACCATCATCAAGAAGTGGAGAAAATATGGGACAACAGTGACATCACTGAGAACTGGGCGTCCCTCCAAAATTGATGAGACGAAAACTGGTCAGGGAGGCTGCCAAGAGGCCTACAGCAACACGGAAGGAGCTGCAGGAATTTCTGGCAAGTACTGGTTGTGCACTACATGTGGCAACAATCTCCCGTATTCTCTGTATGTCTGGACTATGAGGTAGGGTCAAAGAAAAACATCCAGGCCCGGCTAAATTTTGCAAAAGAATATATCAACTCTCCCAAAAGCTTGTGGGAAAATGTATTATGGTCTGATGAAACCAAGGTTGAACTTGTTGGCCAAAATTCCAAAAGGTATGTTTGGTGCAAAAATCAACACTGCACATCACCAAAAGTACACCATACCCACGGTGAAGCATGGTGGTGGCAGCATCATGTTTTGCGCTTGTTTTTCTTCAGCTGGAACAGGGGCTTTAGTCAAGGTGGAGGGAATTATGAACAGTTCTAAATACCAGTCAACTTTGGTCCAAAACTTTCAGGTGTCTGCTAGAAAGCTGAAGATGATGAATTTCATCTTTCAGCACGACAATGACCCCAAAAAAGTTTTGGAACGGCCCAGCCAGAGCCCAGACCGAAATCCAATTGAAAATCTGTGGGGCGACCTGAAGAGGGCTGTGCACAAGACACGCCTTCGAAATCTGACAGATTTGGAGCGCTTTTGCAAGGAAGCGTGGGCAAATATCGCCAAGTCTAGATGTGGCAGATTGATCGACTCCGACCCAAAAAGCCTGAACGCTGTAATTTAAATCGAAAGGTGCTTCAACAAAGTATTAGTTTAAGGGTGTGCACACTTGCGCAACCAGCTTATTGTACGCTTTTTATTTTTTGTGTTTTCCCCCAACAGATTTATTTTTCAATTGAATTGGTCACATTAAAGGTGGGAAAAGTTTTGAAGTTATTTATCGTGGTCTCATAGGTTTTTCTGACGTAAAAAAAAAAAAATCATTTTAACGGGGTGTGTATACTTTTTATATCCACTATATAAGAGGAAAAGAAGACCGAGTCCTGGCTCCATCCATCCATCCATCCATCCATCCATCCATCCATCCATCCATCCATCCATCCCTCTCTCGCTCTGTGTGAGTGTGTGTGTAGGCAAATGTCCTCACAAGGACAGAAATATCTGAGAGATTTGACCTTGTGAGGTCTCCATGAGGATCTCCATAAAGACCCTATTGTCTCCTGATTTTGTGCGAAATTGTGCATGAGCGACTTCTACAATTACACAATCGATCTGTGGGTTCGGAAAGAATTTGTTGTTGTGAAAACAATCCTGCGATAATGGCGGCGATGATTATGATGACACCCTCCAGCAACCGGGTCCAGAATCGATCATGGGCATATGGAGAATTTTGGCCAACTGTGAAAACGCACTAAAGGGTTTCTTTCTTTTTTTCTTTTTATATTGTTATTCCAGCTTATGTGACTCATAGATGCTACGATTCTCTGTGATACACAGGCTTCTTTGTTTCCACTCTTTCATGGTCTTTTATTCCGACTTTCTCACTTTCAGCTATAATCAGGGTGTAACCATCGACACGTATCGGTTCATACAATAGCAACACAGTGTTTCAGCCTGTAACGTTCACGAGTTGACATTTCTGCTCAGTGACTCCAGATATTTTCTTCCCCAAACAAATCACGTCGACGGTTAACCTTTTAAGGAACGGGTTCTTCGTCTCAGTTTAATGTTTAATAATATGCCTGAGGTTTCTGCTTCAAGAGTTTTGCACTGGAGCTAAAAACAAGTAACGGATTTATAAAGCTATCAGGGTTTTTTTTTTTTTTGTGCCATGCAAACTGACTGAGAGGCTGTTCAGACTGACCCGGCCCTCCATGGATTGGCAGATCTAACCATACCAGAGTCCAGGTGTTGTCATGCTCAATTTTTTTCCAATTTTCGTCAGTTTGCACTGTAAATCCTGAGCTCTGTCTGAGTGCATGAAAGCTGTTTTTGAAGCCAGGTGCCTAAATCATGACACGCAGCCCTTAAACCGTCAAGCTGCTTAATATTGAAACTCGAGCTAAACTCCATCCCTGATGCCAGAACTTTTTGTCCAGGACTAACAAGAGCTGAGTGGAACTTTTATCTGAGAAGCCAGGTAGCATTGATTGTTTTAATTAAACTTGACGAGGGAAGAAAAAAAAAAAACACGCATTTGGACTCGAAAACTTCCTTTTTTGGCCAAACTGTTTGTCATGGTGTCAGGTACGCGAGGGAGGCGGATGTAAGTGCAGAAGTTTTCAGTTTAATAACAAAACGCAGAATATATTTGTAGTGAAAGAATCTATACGCAGGCGAACAGTCCAAAATGGCAGGCTAGATATGAGGCGTGGAAACAGGCAAAGGGTCAGTCGAGGCGCAAACAATACATCAACGGCTAAGCAAGAAACAAGCACAAGAATCAAGAAACCAGGAAGACAAGAACACTGGTAGAAAGGCTCGGTAATGCGTACTTAACGTAGCGCAATACTTCGCGATGCACTTGCATCAGTACAGTCCTTAAATAGGTAAACGTATAGTTCTCTAATTGAGTTCAGGTGCACCTTGTTGACGGCAAGCGTGCTGGAGCCCACTCGGCGCACGTGCAGCCTGAAGTGCGCCTTCAGGTGCACGCCCCACAGCACGCAGGACTGATGCATGGATTCAAAACTGTGCAGCTCCATCCTCTATACAGTACTGTGCAAAAGTCTTGGGCGCACTATTTTTTTTTTTCATTCAAACTTTGTTATACACTCACCGGCCACTTTATTAGGTACACCTGTCCAACTGCTCGTTAACACTTAATTTCTAATCAGCCAATCACATGGCGGCAACTCAGTGCATTTAGGCATGTAGACATGGTCAAGACAATCTCCTGCAGTTCAAACCGAGCATCAGTATGGGGAAGAAAGGTGATTTGAGTGACTTTGAACGTGGCATGGTTGTTGGTGCCAGAAGGGCTGGTCTGAGTATTTCAGAAACTGCTGATCTACTGGGATTTTCACGCACAACCATCTCTAGGGTTTACAGAGAATGGTCCGAAAAAGAAAAAATATCCGGTGAGCGGCAGTTCTGTGGGCGGAAATGCCTTGTTGATGCCAGAGGTCAGAGGAGAATGGCCAGACTGGTTCGAGCTGATAGAAAGGCAACAGTGACTCAAATAACCACCCGTTACAACCAAGGTAGGCAGAAGAGCATCTCTGAACGCACAGTACGTCGAACTTTGAGGCAGATGGGCTACAGCAGCAGAAGACCACGCCGGGTGCCACTCCTTTCAGCTAAGAACAGGAAACTGAGGCTACAATTTGCACAAGCTCATCGAAATTGGACAATAGAAGATTGGAAAAACGTTGCCTGGTCTGATGAGTCTCGATTTCTGCTGCGACATTCGAATGGTAGGGTCAGAATTTGGCGTCAACAACATGAAAGCATGGATCCATCCTGCCTTGTATCAACGGTTCAGGCTGGTGGTGGTGGTGTAATGGTGTGAGGAATATTTTCTTGGCACTCTTTGGGCCCCTTGGTACCAATTGAGCATCGTTGCAATGCCACAGCCTACCTGAGTATTGTTGCTGACCATGTCCATCCCTTTATGACCACAATGTACCCAACTTCTGATGGCTACTTTCAGCAGGATAATGTGCCATGTCATAAAGCTGGAATCATCTCAGACTGGTTTCTTGAACATGACAATGAGTTCACTGTACTCAAATGGCCTCCACAGTCACCAGATCTCAATCCAATAGAGCATCTTTGGGATGTGGTGGAACGGGAGATTCGCATCATGGATGTGCAGCCGACAAATCTGCGCCAACTGTGTGATGCCATCATGTCAATATGGACCAAACTCTCTGAGGAATGCTTCCAGCACCTTGTTGAATCTATGCCACGAAGAATTGAGGCAGTTCTGAAGGCAAAAGGGGGTCCAACCCGTTACTAGCATGGTGTACCTAATAAAGTGGCCGGTGAGTGTAGATTTCTATTTTATGACTTCTACATTTTAGAGTTCCAAACATTCGTTTTGTTTTGTTTTTTGTTTGTGTGTTTTTTTTTTTTCCCCCAGGACAAAATTAAATGTTACAGGAAAAAAAATATTAAGAGAGCACTTTTCAGATTTAAAAAAGAAAACCTAATGAAGGCTAGGTTTTGGGGCAAAATTAAGAAGCGAGTGTGACTGTCAAAGTGTCCGGAAGAACTGTGCCTGGTTCTGCAAGATGCTCCGTGAAACCTACAGCTAATTTCCTTATCAATTCCATTCCGTGTCATCCAAGACCTGTTGGTGACGCTATGAAGTCTTTGCAGATAGTTCGGTCAAGCATGGCAGACAGGAGATCTTCATTTTGCAGGCCAACGTTTTCCTCGATCAGTTTCTTCAGGGTCAGCGATGGTTGACCGCGTCTTCGTTTGTTATCTGGTTGCCATAGAAGGACCTTGGCAGCCATCTCGTCATGGCGCATCGCAAGGGCCAGATGGCGGTTACGAATGACCAGTGAGATTTGTGTTAGGCCACCATAGAGTTGTTTGTTGGTGCTGTGGCTCTTTCAAGAAACATTTCAGGGCAGCAGTAAGTCAGACATCTTCCCAGTGCATGTTGGACTCCGGCAGGGCTGCCCTTTGTCACCGGTTCTGTTCATAATTTTTATGGACAGAATTTCTAGGCACAGTCAGGGGCCGGAAGGAATCCTGTTTGGGAACCACAGGATTTCATCTCTGCTTTTTGTGGATGATGATGTCCTGTTGGCTTCTTCAAACCAGGACCTTCAGCATGCACTGGGGTGGTTTGCAGTCGAGTGTTAAGTGGCTGGGATGAGAATCAGCACCTCCAAGTCCGAGGCCATGGTTCTCGACCGGAAAAGGGTGGCTTGCCCTTTCCAGGTTGGTGGAGAAGTCCTGCCTCAAGTGGAGGAGTTTAAGTATCTCGGGATCTTGTTCATGAGTGAGGGAAGGATGGAGCATGAGATCGACAGGCGGATCGGTGCAGCCTCCGCAGTGATGCGGTCGCTTTACCGGTCCGTCGTGGTGAAGAAGGAGCTGAGCCAAAAGGCGAAGCTCTCAATTTACCGGTCGATCTATGTTCCGACTCTCACCTATGGTCATGAGCTTTGGGTAATGACCGAAAGAGCAAGATCGCGGATACAAGCGGCCGAAATGAGTTTCCTTCGCAGCGTGGCTGGGCGCTCCCTTAGAGATAGGGTGAGAAGCACAGTCACTCGGGAGGAGCTCGGAGTAGAGCCGCTGCTCCTCCACATCGAGAGGAATCAGCTGAGGTGGCTCGGGCATCTTTTTCGGATGCCTCCTGGATGCCTCCCTGGGGAGGTGTTCCAGGCATGTCCCCCCGGGAGGAGGCCCCGGGGAAGACCCAGGACACGCTGGACGGACTATGTCTCTCGGCTGGCCTGGGAACGCCTCGGTGTTCTTCCCGAGGAGCTGGCCGAGGTGTCTGGGGAAAGAGAAGTTTGGGCTTCCATGCTCAGACTGCTGCCTCCGCGACCCGGCCCCGGATAAAGCGGAAGAAGACGAGACGAGAAGGAGGCGAGTGTAGTTTCCATCAAGCTTTTTACTCAGGGTTTTGATTAACGTCCACGATTCAGACCCATAGAGCACGATAGACTCGATACATGACTCATCTCATACCAAATATTCATTTGTTATATTGATTTATTATGCCTTACTTCTGTTTATAGTATTTTTTTACATGTTGAAACATTTTCATTATTTTTAAGCCATTTTTGGTCTCCAGCATTATTTATTTAAACGTGTCTAATACTTTTTTGCACATTTTAATTCCTCTAAAGCTCAAAACTCACATCTTTACTTTCTGTCATTGTTCATCATTTTGTTTGTAGTTTGCCTGCAATGCATCTTTGGCAGCTTGGATTATGAAATATAAAAATATGTTGGATATTAAAAACTGCATCGGATATCAGTCTGATATTGCCAATGCTGACGTGAGAGAAAATGACAACATGATTCATGTTCAATCCAAGCAAAGCAAACTGTACTGTGTGAAAATACTAAGAGAAGGAACGACGTGATACAATATGAGCATCAGTGAGCATCCTTGTTGAAAAATGAAAGCAAGATACCATGAATTGATCTCTCTCAAACGTAGAGCAGTGAGAAACGTCACAGTTAAAGGTAGACTGCCTTTCAGCTTTTTCAAGTGTAGGTCATAAAAAGAATTTCCCCTGACACCCAATTATTTTTCTTGAGTGGACTGAAAGCGACTGAATTTGAATCATAGACTTCCAATTTTATTAGTTTCTTTTGTTAAAAAATAGAACAATTTAATTAATTTAGAGCCGCGTGGCTCTAAATTCTCCGCTATTTTTTCCTGCTTTACCATGACTCAATATAAGGTATGATGTCATGCATCACGTGGTGGGCTTTCCCCGTTTGTGCAAGGCATTGTGGGATACAAATTTGAAACAGGAGAGAAAAATGGAGGACGTGAGTGTGCGAAGGAAACGTGAAAGACTGACTACAGTAATGGAAAGCGAGAAGAAGAAAAGACATTGTTATATACGAAGGAAAGGAAACACAGGCCCAAGTAATACAGTAGTGCTTGAAAGTTTGTGAACCCTTTAGAATTTTCTATATTTCTGCATAAATATGACCTAAAACATCAGAGTTTCACACAAGTCCTAAAAATAGATAAAGAGAACCCAGTTAAACAAATGAGACAAAAATATTAGACTTGGTCATTTATTTATTGAGAGAAATGATCCAATATTACATATGTGAGTGGCAAAAGTATGTGAACCTTTCCTTTCAGTATCTGGTGTGACCCCCTTGTGCAGCAAGAACTGCAACTAAACATTTCTGGTAACTGTTGATCAGTCCTGCACACTGGCTTGGAGGAATTTTAGCCCGTTCCTCCGTACAGAACAGCTTCAACTCTGGGATGTTGGTGGGTTTCCTCACATGAACTGCTCGCTTCAGGTCCTTCCACA
Source organism: Neoarius graeffei (assembly GCF_027579695.1). NCBI lineage: Eukaryota > Metazoa > Chordata > Actinopteri > Siluriformes > Ariidae > Neoarius > Neoarius graeffei. The sequence continues at coordinate 7,718,181 of NC_083591.1, read as the reverse complement.
ACATTTCCATTGGATTAAGGTCAGGACTTTGACTTGGACATTCCAAAACATTAACTTTATTCTTCTTGAACCATTCTTTGGTAGAACGGCTTGTGTGCTTAGGGTCGTTGTCTTGCTGCATGACCCACCTTCTCTTGAGATTCAGTTCATGGACAGATGTCCTGACATTTTCCTTTAGAATTTGCTGGTATAATTCAGAATTCATTGTTCCATCAATGATGGCAAGCCGTCCTGGTCCAGATGCAGCAAAACAGGCCCAAACCATGATACTACCACCACCATGTTTCACAGATGGGATAAGGTTCTTATGCTGGAATGCAGTGTTTTCCTTTCTCCAAACATAACGCTTCTCATTTAAGCCAAAAAGTTCTATTTTTGTCTCATCCGTCCACAAAACAGGTTTCCATTAGTCTTCTGGCTTGTCCACGTGATCTTTAGCAAACTGCAGATGAGCAGCAATGTTCTTTTTGGAGAGCAGTGGCTTTCTCCTTGCAACCCTGCCATGCACACCATTGTTGTTCAGTGTTCTCCTGATAGTGGACTCATGCACATTAACATTAGCCAATGTGAGAGAGGCCTTCAGTTGCTTAGAAGTTACCCTGGGGTCCTTTGTGACCTCGCCGACTATTACACGCCTTGCTCTTGGAGTGATCTTTGTTGGTCGACCACTCCTGGGGAGGGTAACAATGGTCTTGAATTTCCTCCATTTGTACACAATCTGTCTGACTGTGGACTGGTGGAGTCCAAACTCTTTTTAGAGATGGTTTTGTAACCTTTTCCAGCCTGATGAGCATCAACAGCGCTTTTTCTGAGGTCCTCAGAAATCTCCTTTGTTCATGCCATGATGCACTTCCACAAACATGTGTTGTGAAGATCAGACTTTGATAGATCCCTGTTCTTTAAATAAAACAGGGTGCCCACTCACACCTGATTGTCATCCCATTGATTGAAAACACCTGACTCTAATTTCACCTTCAAATTAACTGCTGATCCGAGATGTTCACATACTTTTGCCACTCACAGATATGTAATATTGGATCATTTTCCTCAATAAATAAATGACCAAGTATAATATTTTTGTCTCATTTGTTTAACTGGGTTCTCTTTATCTACTTTTAGGACTTGTGTGAAAATCTGATGATGTTTTAGGTCATATTTATGCAGAAATGTAGAAAATTCTAAAGGGCTCATAAACTTTCAAGCACCACTGTAAATATTGGCGCTCAGCGAGCACCTCGGTGCGATCAGCTGTTCGTTTAGCGACAGAATGATGGAATGGTCAGACAGTGCACGGTCAAAGAAAACCTGCGCATGCGCGTGCACAGACTTCCTCTGTCTGCTTGACTGACTGTGTGAAGCGAGTGATTTCATGCACATTATTTGCTTTAATCCCCTCAAATTAAATAACTTCCCAGCCACAGAACAGAACGGCCTGATATTTTGTGAGATATTACAGACATAAACATGTATCACAGTGACCAAATTTCAGAGGGAACTAAATGTCACAGATTTTATGAAATCGAAAGGCCGTGTAGCTTTGAGAGAGCAGTTCGTTTCTGAAAGCACTGGGCACCAAAATACGCACACTTCCTTTCTCCAAGGTGTAATTCATAGCCGCTCATTTTTAACGACCAGGCTCGCTGATGTCACTCCAGCAATGTCTGTTAAAAATACTCTTTCTAAGATCTTGGACACACACCTCAGTATGGGGTAGTGTTTGAGTCAAGACCACCAAAACTGACACCAAGTCCTGACCAAGACCAAGGCTTGGAGGGGGTTGAGATCAAGTCGAGACCAAGGCTTGGAGGGGGTTGAGATCAAGTCGAGACCAAGACCAGGAGGGGTTGAGACCAAGACCAAGGCTTGACACACGGACTCGGGATTTTATGTCCGAGACCGAGACAAGACCATGTTAGAATGCAGTTGATTCCGAGACCTTCAGAAAGTGGTCTTGAGACCAAGGCTCATCTTGAGTCCTACAACTCTTGCATGAAGTATTGATTGCATGCAGGACACGGCATCGTATGCAACAGTACTGAATAAAATGTTCTCTGATGCTGCTGATTGCTTAACACTGAGTAGGTTCATCATTTCATCATCATTCATCTGAATGGTATTGAAGCACCGCTATAATATACTGTATAACTCCAGCTTACTGGTGTTCGTCTGGTTGAAAAGCTTCCTAATCTGCGAACAAGGTTCCTGCGAAGATACCCGCTGGCTATTTTGATGCCTTATTAAGTTACTTGTGATTTTGACCTCGTCTCCTTATGTCTGACCCTTTACTACATCACGAGACACCAGTCTAAACTGATCCTAAGTGCTCACGGGGCATGTAGCCACTGCTTTTACACACCTCGTGGGTCAGAGGTTGCCATTTCCCCGCCAGCCAAAAACGACCCCACACACCTTTTAAAAAAAAAAAAAAAGTCTAATCCACCCTGATGAAGAAGCCCACCAGGGAATGCCTCCCTTAAGTGCTGCCTTTGTTCGGAGCGTGAAGGGCGTATCAGCTCAGCCATGACCCTCTCAAGAGCGTGTCCCAAGGGAGGGCCGGCCAGGTCGCTGAGGGTCACCGGAGGTCACCTGAGATGCCCTGTAGTTTACTCAGAACCCCCGAGGGCACGCTGAGATCCAGAGTTATTTCTTCCTCCTTTCTCCGTCTTGTTGCGCTTTTCCTTTTCTAGCCGCCGCTAATGGTGTGAGAGTGAAGCGTGAGTGGTGTTGGAAGTGGAGAGGTCGTGTGTTTGTCCATGGTCCTGGTATGGAGAGGTTAAAAGCTTGCCCTGGCAGACAGACTGAAAGAGGGTGGTGGTGGAGAGAAAAACAAATGTCAGGATGACAAACTGGGCTCAGGGCTCGAGATGGAGGGCAGAAAGAGAGAGATGTTATTTTATGAAGGAAAAAATACATCTTTTGACATGTGTTTGATGAACTCTTGAGCACAAACGTTCCGAAATGTATTATTCAGGGAAGACTAGAACGCTACTTTATTTGAGCTTGAAAGAAAGTTGAGCAATTGGCGTTCATTAGCTAGCCTTCTTGCTTTCATGTTCTTGCCCAGAAACTTTAGTTGACTTGACAATTTATCTAGACTAATTTTCATGGAGAAAAGTTTGTGCGTTTTTTTTTTTTAACACTTCCTGTACTAGATCTCCGTCACTTTTTATCCCGAAGCCATCTGAAGAATAAGCTAGCAAGATAAATAATAATTAATGAATGCTAATTCATTCATAATTAATGCTCTAGAAACTTGTTTTGGTTCTGTATAGTTAAAAAAAAAATAAAGGCTTAAAAATACAATGTGGTTTGATGTGTTTCCACTTGAGTAATTGTAGGTTAAAAGGTTTTAAAAGGAAATTGTACATCATAATGACTGTTAAAGTGACCCATTTATTATGAAAGAAGCTTCTCAGGAATGTGACGTGATCGTGCCAAGTGGGCGGAGCTTCCACCTTCTTACACTTGCTAAATTTCAGATCATGAGCTGGTTGTTTATCTAGATGGCAAAAAAAAAAATCACTACAGCTTAAGAGAAGAAATGGTATATCGATTTAGTGCATGATCCAAAGATTGATTGATTGCAACCAAAATTGCGGTTTCTACCCAGATTGTCTTGCCTTAAGAGAGAAAGGAATTAAAAAAAAAAAAAAAAAAAGAGTAAGACGCAGGCTGGTAGAGCACTTAATCTCTGGGCGGTTCTCAGGAATTCTGGGACATAGCTGCAGTTCGCTCACCTGTGCAGACCCCGAACACACGGCTCGTTAACTCAGGAGCTGACGCACACCGGGCGTGGCCCTCGAGAGAACCGTGTGTGTACGGGTGTGAGTCGAACAGACAGTACCTTCAATCTTCTCTTTATCACCACCTTCTTTCCACCTCACTGCTCATAATGTCAGTGGATGAAATGAAATGAAATGTAAAAACTCTTACTCTTCCTGTTGTGATCGTTTTGAGATCCTGGGACAAAAACATCATGTCAGTCAACATGTCTCAGAAAACGACCAATAATTTACTACTTATGACTTCCTGAGTGGCACCCCATCATTGGAAGATCATAATTCCTCATCCCGACGATGGCACAGCTATCTGGAGCTAGAAGCCAAGGAAACAAAATTGGCCGTACTACAGTACATGTGAGTGTGTATGCAAGGGATGACGTAATCTCTCTTCCCTGTAATTCAGAGCGACAGTATGTATGCAGAAGCGGGCGGATAGCACGGTGACAGATATAAAAATAGGTACCCTGTGGGTACGTGGGGCTACTGCTTATAAATCAAATTGTTTTCTGATCCCATGTCCATACAGTAAGCATCGCATATGTACATGTGATCAATTCTACTCGCCTCATCTCTTGCAAGCATCACCAAGCTGTGAGCAGCATCAGGGCTTGGAGTACGAGTTATTTCGGTTACCAGTTTTGTCTTGTTCAAAATACAGTGCCGTGAACTAGATCTCTTTTCAAAATAGTCCGAAAGCACTTCATGAATTGTCTTCGAAGTATTGTTTAGTACTAATGAGCACATTTTGTCTCTAGTGTAGTGTAAAGACTCAAAATTAAAGCGAATAGCAGAAGTTTGATATTGGTTTCTCGATATATCTGCCTAAAAAAAAAAAGTTGGAAAACCTTTCATTTGACCTTTCAGAAGGACCAAACAAAAGCTGTGATGATCAAAAAGGTACATTTTCTTAAAATAAACGCCGCTTATTCAATATCGAATCACTAGCGTCGGCGAACCACGAGGTGAATTTCGTTTATCTTTTTATCTTCCGATACTACGAAGTTACAGCAAGGTTTCTCTTATCTCGTTTCTGGTTCTGATCAGTTCCGAAGTTTATCAAGAAGTTGAACGGGTAATCGAACTTGATCAGGATAAGTGCTGATTGATTATGAAGTTTCGCGATTGTTACACTCATTCTTACAACACTTTAACATAGCGGCTTTGCCATTCATTCTTGTGTACCTTTGATATCATGAGATCAACTGTCCATATCGCGAGATCATGATTCGCCGTTCTGGTGATTGTGCGCTGTTGTTACTCGTTCTTAGATTCTAACATGACATAGTGGCTCCGCCTCTATGAGGCTGTAGCCACAAAAAAACCAACCTTATTTACGTTTCATTATTTTTGGTGAAAATGGTAGTTTTGGTGGTTAAAAAAAAACTATATTAACGTAGCCTGGCAAGCCAGACTAAATGTGAATATTTAGTCTGGCCTCGATCCGTAGACATTTCTGAAGGGTGGGGGTGGAACAAACCGCTGTCTTTCAAACTGTCTCTGTGCGTATAGGCCAACGCTCTGACCAATCAGCGCAACAGTGACTGTGACGTAGTCAGAGCGACAGAAAGCAGTGGGGGAGGCCTTGAAATAAATAATTTTTCAAAATGCGTATTAATTAATAAACAGGTTCTAGATATTAAGAAGTTTGGAGATAATGACCACAATTTTGGAGTCTATACCACATACTTAACATACACTCTTATTTTTTCCAAGTGTTTTTCAAGGGTTTGCTTAAACTGTTTTTGAGAGTTTTTATTTAGTGGTGTTTGGTGAAATAATTTCCCTTAAATTTAAAATAACGGGAAAATAAGAAACAATCAAAAAGTAATGTTTCAGAGCTGTTTATTAATTCTTCGTACTGCACAAACTAGCCCCATCCTTTTGGCTACGAGCGGAGCCAGCTGGTAGATCAGACTTTTGCCATAGCCGGTCGGCAAAACAGCGAAAACGTCCTTCTTGAAAAGGAATGAGCGGAGAGCCTCTTCCTGCTCATGTTTCAACGAAAACTCCAAGTCTAATTCTTCTAAAACTGATTCCAAAGCGGAGTCAAACGCGCGCTGTTCACTAGCCGTAGCCATCTTTCCTGTTGTGCTTTCTCCAGCGTCGCGCAGCTTTGTCGTCACTCCTGCAAAAGCCCGCCCAAAGAATCCAAACAAAAACCTTGCGTTGTGATTGGCGGGGCACGATTTGATGCCCGGGGTGTTTTTGTTTATATGGTGCGAGGCTAGACCCACTCGCTAGGCAAAAATATTTTTGGCCGCTAGGCGGGTGGGTCTAGTTTACTAGGCTAATATTAACGTGGTTCCACTAAACAAAAAATCCAAGCACAGACGCACCTCCACTTCCTCTCATGACCATTCCGATTCTCTGTATATGCAACTAAGAAACGCCTCCGTTAATCCATCATTTGCATACAAGAACCTGATTGTCTCTTATATTTTATGACGTAACAACACTTGGATTTTCGAAGAACACACCAGAAACACATTTCTGAGAATGAGAATTTCTTCTCACTGTGAGGCTGAAGGTAAGTCATGTGTTATCTTGGACAACAACTTCTCCACAGTTTTTATTTGACCTTCAACCTAATGCTTGCGTTTACAGGGAGCGGCTCTCAGGTCGTCGTGGCGTTCTCGGCTTTTCTGAACGGCCGCTACACGCCAGCTGACCTGACCGGAGACGTGGCCGTGTCCTACAGTTCACCCACAGGTACAAAAGTCTTTTAAATATGCGTCAGAAGAACTGTATTTCATTTCGTGTCAGAAGTTTGTAACAGTCAGAGATATCGCTGTTCTTGATTTTGGGGGCGGGGGGAACAGGCTGGTGAAGGAACAACTGTTTATAGCTGATGTAATGATTGAAAACCGGTTTTGCAGATAACTCCAAATGGATAAAAAGTGTGTGTTGATCTTTAGTTGATAAATCGTCTGATGTAGGAAACTGACTTGAGATAAGAGAAACAAAAGTCTTCGGGGCTTGCTGTTATAGGAGAATAATCAACGGTAGTTCTGCTTCACGTCAGGCTGCATCACATCCACTCACTGTTGATTTATTTTCTTATAACAGCATGCCCCCAAGTGTTTTATTAGACAAGTGGTACACACAGTGGCAGGGAGGACGGGTTTTATAAGTCGGACTTGAATCCCGTTTTTGTTTTCAATCCTAGTGTTGCAGCCAGTTGAGCCCTTCTCCACTGTATTTTTAGAGTTTTTAAAAAATAATAATAATTGATACGGCATTTGATCAACTCGCTGCTCAAAATATTAATCTAAACATTAACCTTTGTTTTCTGGATTTGACAAGTCTTCAAACCTCCCATCCGAACGGCTTTGCCAACTCTACTGACCAAACAATCAATACTAAATCAACATTCGGAGAAACTTCGTCCATGCGAGTGTGTGAGAGAACGCTTCTGGATCCAGATGGCGTTCACGCTCTGGAAGGCATTATCCTCATCCCTCAGCGAGCCTCTTTATTTCAGCGCAAATGTCACGCTGTTTTTTACGATTATTTTGCTCAATCCGAGAGCTTCACGGAGAAAAAGTGAAAAGGCCGCCGTTTATGCCGTTGTTTCCTTTGGACGGCGTGCAGGTTGGCAGAGGCTCATGGAAAGCTTCCTAAACGAGCTTTAAATCTGGACTCTTTTTCATTTTACGATTATCCCTCTAAAAATAAGTGAGTGGAAAGGCTGTCTGTTTCACAGGCTGCTCAGTCTGACATATTAGATCACAAGTGGAACCCGGTTCTTTCTTTCTTTCTCTTGCTCGTGCTCTCTCTCTCACTCTCTCTCTCACACACACACACACACACACACACACAGCCACATTGGCCATTTAACACTGACTTGTTACAGAGAGGGGAAACCCCGCTCCGATGAACATGAAAAGTTTTACAGTGAACAGACGCAAACACGTCAGATCAGACACATACTTTAGTCCTGCAGTCTGTCTGTAGATAGAGTTGTTTATGTAGAATTTAATATATAGGGTATTAAAGTTGAATTTGTCAAAATGAGAGCACCATGAAAGGGTAAAATGTGCTGTGTGTCACCATTTTAATATTTTCTGACTATGAACTTTCAGGCTTGGTGAAAGAGGCCGCTTTTTTTTTTTTTTTTAAATCAGGCACAGTGAAGAGGTGGTGTGTCCTTTTTTTATCATCAGACACAGTGATGTGTCCTTTTTTTTTTTTTAATCAGGCACAGTGAAGAGGAGGAGACGTGTCCTTTATCAGGCACAGTGAAGAGGAGGAGACGTGTCCTTTATCAGGCACAGTGAAGAGGTGTGCCCTTTATCGGCCCCTGTGAAGGAGGCGTGTCCTTTCTTTATCAGGCACAGTGAAGAGGAGGAGACGTGTCCTTTATCAGGCACAGTGAAGAGGTGTGTCCTTTATCGGCCCCTGTGAAGGAGGCGTGTCCTTTCTTTATCAGGCACAGTGAAGAGGAGGCGGTGTGTCCTTTCTTTATCAGGCACAGTCAAGAGGAGGCGTGTCCTTTTTTTATCAGGCACAGTGAAGAGGAGGAGGCATGTCCTTTATCAGGCACAGTGAAGAGGTGTGTCCTTTATCGGCCCTTGTGAAGGAGGCGTGTCCTTTCTTTATCAGACACAGTGAAGAGGAGGAGACGTGTCCTTTATCAGGCACAGTGAAGAGGTGTGTCCTTTATCGGCCCCTGTGAAGGAGGCGTGTCCTTTATTTATCAGGCACAGTGAAGAGGAGGCGTGTCCTTTTTTTATCAGGCACAGTGAAGAGGAGGAGACGTGTCCTTTCTTTATCAGGCACAGTGAAGAGGAGGAGACGTTTCCTTTCTTTATCAGGCACAGTGAAGAGGAGGAGGCATGTCCTTTCTTTATCAGGCACAGTGAAGAGGAGGAGGCATGTCCTTTCTTTATCAGGCACAGTCAAGAGGAGGCGTGCCCTTTCTTTATCAGGCACAGTGAAGAGGAGGAGGCATGTCCTTTCTTTATCAGGCACAGTCAAGAGGAGGCATGTCCTTTCTTTATCAGGCACAGTCAAGAGGAGGAGGCGTGCCCTTTCTTTATCAGGCACAGTCAAGAGGAGGCGTGTCCTTTCTTTATCAGGCACAGTCAAGAGGAGGAGGCGTGTCCTTTCTTTATCAGGCACAGTCAAGAGGAGGAGGCGTGTCCTTTCTTTATCAGGCACAGTCAAGAGGAGGTGTGCCCTTTATCAGGCACAGTGAAGAGGAGGAGACGTGTCCTTTATCAGGCACAGTGAAGAGGTGTGTCCTTTATCGGCCCCTGTGAAGGAGGCGTGTCCTTTCTTTATCAGGCACAGTGAAGAGGAGGAGACGTGTCCTTTATCAGGCACAGTGAAGAGGTGTGTCCTTTATCGGCCCCTGTGAAGGAGGTGTGTCCTTTCTTTATCAGGCACAGTGAAGAGGAGGCGGTGTGTCCTTTCTTTATCAGGCACAGTCAAGAGGAGGCGTGTCCTTTTTTTATCAGGCACAGTGAAGAGGAGGAGGCGTGTCCTTTATCAGGCACAGTGAAGAGGTGTGTCCTTTATCAGCCCCTGTGAAGGAGGCGTGTCCTTTCTTTATCAGGCACAGTGAAGAGGAGGAGACGTGTCCTTTCTTTATCAGGCACAGTGAAGAGGAGGAGGCATGTCCTTTCTTTATCAGGCACAGTGAAGAGGAGGAGGCATGTCCTTTCTTTATCAGGCACAGTGAAGAGGAGGAGGCGTGCCCTTTCTTTATCAGGCACAGTCAAGAGGAGGCGTGTCCTTTCTTTATCAGGCACAGTCAAGAGGAGGCATGTCCTTTCTTTATCAGGCACAGTCAAAAGGAGGAGGCGTGTCCTTTCTTTATCCGGCACAGTGAAGAGGAGGAGGCGTGTCCTTTCTTTATCAGGCACAGTGAAGAGGAGGAGGCGTGTCCTTTCTTTATCAGGCACAGTGAAGAGGAGGAGGCATGTCCTTTCTTTATCAGGCACAGTGAAGAGGAGGAGGCGTGCCCTTTCTTTATCAGGCACAGTGAAGAGGAGGAGGCGTGCCCTTTCTTTATCAGGCACAGTCAAGAGGAGGCGTATCCTTTCTTTATCAGCCACAGTGAAGAGGAGGCGTGTCCTTTCTTTATCAGGCACAGTCAAGAGGAGGAGGCGTGCCCTTTCTTTATCAGGCACAGTCAAGAGGAGGCGTGTCCTTTCTTTATCAGGCACAGTCAAGAGGAGGCATGTCCTTTCTTTATCAGGCACAGTCAAGAGGAGGAGGCATGCCCTTTCTTTATCAGGCACAGTCAAGAGGAGGCGTGTCCTTTCTTTATCAGGCACAGTCAAGAGGAGGAGGCGTGTCCTTTCTTTATCAGGCACAGTCAAGAGGAGGAGGCGTGTCCTTTCTTTATCAGGCACAGTCAAGAGGAGGCATGCCCTTTCTTTATCAGGCACAGTGAAGAGGAGGAGACGTGTCCTTTATCAGGCACAGTGAAGAGGAGGAGACGTGTCCTTTATCAGGCACAGTGAAGAGGTGTGTCCTTTATCGGCCCCTGTGAAGGAGGCGTGTCCTTTCTTTATCAGGCACAGTGAAGAGGAGGAGACGTGTCCTTTATCAGGCACAGTGAAGAGGTGTGTCCTTTATCGGCCCCTGTGAAGGAGGCGTGTCCTTTCTTTATCAGGCACAGTGAAGAGGAGGCGGTGTGTCCTTTCTTTATCAGGCACAGTCAAGAGGAGGCGTGTCCTTTTTTTATCAGGCACAGTGAAGAGGAGGAGGCATGTCCTTTATCAGGCACAGTGAAGAGGTGTGTCCTTTATCGGCCCTTGTGAAGGAGGCGTGTCCTTTCTTTATCAGGCACAGTGAAGAGGAGGAGACGTGTCCTTTATCAGGCACAGTGAAGAGGTGTGTCCTTTATCGGCCCCTGTGAAGGAGGCGTGTCCTTTATTTATCAGGCACAGTGAAGAGGAGGCGTGTCCTTTTTTTATCAGGCACAGTGAAGAGGAGGAGACGTTTCCTTTCTTTATCAGGCACAGTGAAGAGGAGGAGGCGTGCCCTTTCTTTATCAGGCACAGTCAAGAGGAGGCGTGTCCTTTCTTTATCAGGCACAGTGAAGAGGAGGAGGCATGTCCTTTCTTTATCAGGCACAGTCAAGAGGAGGCGTGTCCTTTCTTTATCAGGCACAGTCAAGAGGAGGCGTGTCCTTTCTTTATCAGGCACAGTCAAGAGGAGGAGGCGTGCCCTTTCTTTATCAGGCACAGTCAAGAGGAGGAGGCGTGCCCTTTCTTTATCAGGCACAGTCAAGAGGAGGAGGCGTGCCCTTTCTTTATCAGGCACAGTCAAGAGGAGGAGGCGTGCCCTTTCTTTATCAGGCACAGTCAAGAGGAGGCGTGTCCTTTCTTTATCAGGCACAGTCAAGAGGAGGCGTGTCCTTTCTTTATCAGGCACAGTCAAGAGGAGGCGTGTCCTTTCTTTATCAGGCACAGTCAAGAGGAGGCGTGTCCTTTCTTTATCAGGCACAGTGAAGAGGAGGAGGCATGTCCTTTCTTTATCAGGCACAGTCAAGAGGAGGCGTGTCCTTTCTTTATCAGGCACAGTCAAGAGGAGGCGTGTCCTTTATCAGGCACAGTCAAGAGGAGGAGGCGTGCCCTTTCTTTATCAGGCACAGTCAAGAGGAGGCGTGTCCTTTCTTTATCAGGCACAGTCAAGAGGAGGCGTGTCCTTTCTTTATCAGGCACAGTCAAGAGGAGGAGGCGTGTTCTTTCTTTATCAGGCACAGTCAAGAGGAGGTGTGCCCTTTCTTTATCAGGCACAGTGAAGAGGAGGAGACGTGTCCTTTATCAGGCACAGTGAAGAGGTGTGTCCTTTATCGGCCCCTGTGAAGGAGGCGTGTCCTTTCTTTATCAGGCACAGTGAAGAGGAGGAGACGTGTCCTTTATCAGGCACAGTGAAGAGGTGTGTCCTTTATCGGCCCCTGTGAAGGTGGTGTGTCCTTTCTTTATCAGGCACAGTGAAGAGGAGGCGGTGTGTCCTTTCTTTATCAGGCACAGTCAAGAGGAGGCGTGTCCTTTTTTTAATCAGGCACAGTGAAGAGGAGGCGGCGTGTCCTTTATCAGGCACAGTGAAGAGGTGTGTCCTTTATCAGCCCCTGTGAAGGAGGCGTGTCCTTTCTTTATCAGGCACAGTGAAGAGGAGGCGTATCCTTTCTTTATCAGGCACAGTGAAGAGGAGGCGTGTCCTTTCTTTATCAGGCACAGTCAAGAGGAGGAGGCGTGCCCTTTCTTTATCAGGCACAGTCAAGAGGAGGCGTGTCCTTTCTTTATCAGGCACAGTCAAGAGGAGGCGTGTCCTTTCTTTATCCGGCACAGTGAAGAGGAGGAGACGTGTCCTTTCTTTATCAGGCACAGTGAAGAGGAGGAGGCATGTCCTTTCTTTATCAGGCACAGTGAAGAGGAGGAGGCATGTCCTTTCTTTATCAGGCACAGTGAAGAGGAGGAGGCGTGCCCTTTCTTTATCAGGCACAGTCAAGAGGAGGCGTGTCCTTTCTTTATCAGGCACAGTCAAAAGGAGGAGGCGTGTCCTTTCTTTATCCGGCACAGTGAAGAGGAGGAGGCATGTCCTTTCTTTATCAGGCACAGTGAAGAGGAGGAGGCGTGCCCTTTCTTTATCAGGCACAGTCAAGAGGAGGCGTGTCCTTTCTTTATCAGGCACAGTCAAGAGGAGGCATGTCCTTTCTTTATCAGGCACAGTCAAAAGGAGGAGGCGTGTCCTTTCTTTATCCGGCACAGTGAAGAGGAGGAGGCGTGTCCTTTCTTTATCAGGCACAGTGAAGAGGAGGAGGCGTGTCCTTTCTTTATCAGGCACAGTGAAGAGGAGGAGGCATGTCCTTTCTTTATCAGGCACAGTGAAGAGGAGGAGGCGTGCCCTTTCTTTATCAGGCACAGTGAAGAGGAGGAGGCGTGCCCTTTCTTTATCAGGCACAGTCAAGAGGAGGCATGTCCTTTCTTTATCAGGCACAGTCAAGAGGAGGAGGCGTGCCCTTTCTTTATCAGGCACAGTCAAGAGGAGGCGTGTCCTTTCTTTATCAGGCACAGTGAAGAGGAGGAGGCGTGCCCTTTCTTTATCAGGCACAGTGAAGAGGAGGAGGCGTGCCCTTTCTTTATCAGGCACAGTCAAGAGGAGGAGGCGTGCCCTTTCTTTATCAGGCACAGTCAAGAGGAGGAGGCGTGCCCTTTCTTTATCAGGCACAGTGAAGAGGAGGAGGCGTGCCCTTTCTTTATCAGGCACAGTCAAGAGGAGGCATGTCCTTTCTTTATCAGGCACAGTCAAGAGGAGGAGGCGTGCCCTTTCTTTATCAGGCACAGTCAAGAGGAGGCGTGTCCTTTCTTTATCAGGCACAGTCAAGAGGAGGAGGCGTGCCCTTTCTTTATCAGGCACAGTGAAGAGGAGGAGACGTGTCCTTTATCAGGCACAGTGAAGAGGTGTGTCATTTATCGGCCCCTGTGAAGGAGGCGTGTCCTTTCTTTATCAGGCACAGTGAAGAGGAGGAGGCGTGTCCTTTCTTTATCAGGCACAGTGAAGAGGAGGAGGCGTGCCCTTTCTTTATCAGGCACAGTGAAGAGGAGGAGGCGTGCCCTTTCTTTATCAGGCACAGTCAAGAGGAGGCGTGTCCTTTCTTTATCCGGCACAGTGAAGAGGAGGAGGCGTGTCCTTTTTTTTAATCAGGCACAGTGAAGAGGAGGAGGCGTGTCCTTTCTTTATCAGGCACAGTGAAGGGGCATATCCTTTCTTTATCAGGCATAGTGGAGGAGGCGTGTCCTTTCTTTATCAGCCCCAGTGAAGAGGCGTATCCTTTCTTTTTCAGGCATAGTGGAGGAGGCGTGTCCTTTCTTTATCAGGCACAGTGAAGAGGAGGAGGCGTGCCCTTTCTTTATCAGGCACAGTGAAGAGGAGGAGGCGTGTCCTTTTTTTTAATCAGGCACAGTGAAGAGGAGGAGGCGTGTCCTTTCTTTATCAGGCACAGTGAAGGGGCATATCCTTTCTTTATCAGGCATAGTGGAGGAGGCGTGTCCTTTCTTTATCAGCCCCAGTGAAGAGGCGTATCCTTTCTTTTTCAGGCATAGTGGAGGAGGCGTGTCCTTTCTTTATCAGCCCCAGTGAAGAAGGCATGTCTCTGTATCAGTAGCAGAGGAGGAGTCATGACCTTCACCCCCACACCTAAAACCATGTGCAGAAGTCAGTCCATTCCCAGACTGCTTTTATTTCAGGTTGAAACCACATACTTCGCATTCACTCCCACTCACGCAGAGGTCCACAGGGCAGCTGCCTGTGTCACATTAGCACCTGCTGTCACCATGCCAGCACGACTCTTAACACCCTCCGCGTAACCCGGACCAGAAAAAAAAAGAAAAACAAACATCGGTAAAGGGATTAGCATCTGTCAAGACCACTTAGAAAACCACTCAACTGGGATTAACACACTTTTAGAAGAAGCCTTGTCTCGTGTAGATGCTGTGACGAACTGCACGAGCGTCAGTGGCTCTGGCAAGCTCGGGTGCAGCGCAGCTTTCTGCACTCTCTTGCCTTTTAGGGATCAGCCACAGACACTTGTATATGAATGAGTGAATGAATAATGTGCAGCAGCATCTCAAAGCTAGGCTAAAGCCAGCGCTAACCTGCCGCTCTAGCAACAGCAATAACAAGCACATGGAGCCAAGTGACAGATGTTGGATTTCTTTAGCTTTAACGAAGCATGAGATAGCTACACGATAAGTAGCATCAAAAAGGCATCGTATAGCCCATACAAACCTGACACACAACCTGGTCCTGTGTCATCCTGCCAGGGTTTATATCGTGATAATGGCCGACTCACCGTACGTTATCCCTTACTTCATTTCTATTGAAGCTCCATTTCCAGTATTTTGATTTTTTTTTTAACAGTATGTCTTCTGTGTCACCTATAATGTAAATCAGCCAAATATAATCGGTTTTGACCTTCACGGTGCTCATAATGCTCTATTCAGAACTGTCAACTGCAGACCCTTAGGGTAAGAACATGTTTTGTAATCTGAAACTTGTCCTATAAGACGTCAAGTGGACTATCTGGTCCGAGATCAGTGTAAGAGGACCTTCAGCTGTAAGCAATTTTAATCTGTGATTATTTCCAGGTTAAAAATTGACTACTTAGGCAGCGTTGACAGATTTAAACCTAAACTCGCCAGCACTGTAGGTAACGCTGCCGAGAGACGTCTCGTGTTTTCAGAAGCGTGGTTTGAATGACTGATGTGGCCGCTACTTAAAATGCCTAGCTCTATACGCAATGGCAGTTTTTCCTTTTAGCGAATAAATAAAGACGCGAGGCCCTTCCAGGGAGGCACAAGAGCTCGCCGGGGGTAGTTAGAATTTCCGTTACAGCGGGAAGGAGGTGTGTATTCATAGACAACCGTGCCACATCGGATCCTGGAAGAGTTCGGAGACATTTCAGCTCTGTTCCCGCTTCATCGCAGGTGTATATTCATGCCTGCGAATATTGAGTGCCATGGCAGCTATTATGGCCCCAAGCAGAGGAAACCTAAGAACTTAAAGGCTTTTTAAAGAGGAAGGAGTGAAGTCCTGTCAGAAAGGGAAAAAGCGGGGCTTTTATAGCAAGCAGGAGTTCTCCCTCCACTTTTTTGACTTTTGTATGGACTCCTGTCGCGGGTCAAGTCTTGAACACAAGGCTTACAGCTTCATCCAATTTGTACAAATGTCCACTTGTCCTACAAGAAGAGACAGAATCCCAGACTATTTCCTTTATGGAAGTCTACAAAGCAAATATTTGGCAAATATTACGTGCTGGCTGTTTTTCAATTGGCACACTATCTATGGAGTATCGAATTTATTATTATTATTTTTTAGGGTGGTGATGCGTAAAACTAAACACTTGTATCAAAATGACGGCGAGTTTCCCGAAGGTACTTCTTTGACTGAGCCACAGCAGCACTCCCTCCACCAGACCGACCACTGACTTTTTTTTTTTTCTGTCAGTGTAAATGTTTTGCTGTTTATTTTGTCTGTAATATAGTGTAGGGATGTAACTATACAGTATATAGAAACGCACATTTTCTTACCAGAAAAGAAAAATGCCATCTCTAGTTCTAGTACTTGACCTGCGTATTAATTGTCCACATATCGCATGATTTCCCATTGTCGGAACTCGCACTAAAAGCACTTAACAACTTCTATATGATTAGAAGTCTATTAACAATGTTTGGTTCCTTTAAGATCTCTGCACATACAGGAACTCGTTAGTGACGTGGCAACATGGAATGTCAATGAAATTTGGCAACTTGTAGCGATGACGCAAAGTAGGCGGGAACAAATGGCCCTTTTCCACTACCCTTTTTCAGCTCACTTCAGCCCGACACGGCTCGCGTTTCGACTACCTCAGAGCAGCACGACTCGGCTCGCTTCAGCCTGACTCGGCACCCAAAACTCGCACGGTTTTGGAGTCGGGCTGAAGCGAGCCAAACCGAGCCGAGTGGGGCTAGGGGCGTGAGGAGACACTCCCCTGTGCACTGATTGGTGAGGAGGAGTGTTCTCACATGCCCACACACGCCCCGCGAGCATGCTGGGATCTGTAAACCCGGAAGAAGAAGAATTACGAATTACGAGAATTTCTGAAGATGCGCCTCGCCTCATCTATACGCTCTTGCCAGTATCTGTTGGCGTTGTCGGTGACAACAAGCCACAGCACCAAGACCAGCAACACTAACGACTCCATGTTTATTGTTTACTATCCGGGTCGTGAGACTACCGCTTAAAAGGTCACTGATGTCACTGTTTGCGCCGCCTAACGACATCACGTGACGTCCACCCACTTTCGCTAACTCCACCCAATGTGTCCACCCACTTCCAGTCAGCACGGTTCAGCGCTGTTGTAGTCGAAATGCAACCCCAACAGCCCCACTCAGCTCGACTCAGCCCAACTCGGCACCGCACGGCTCAGCCCAACTCAGCCGCGTTGGTAGTGGAAAAGCAGCAAAAGTTAAACACTGAGGCGACTACCAATGAGGGCGAAGGATACTGTTGACTAACAGATGACGTCAACACTGATATTTAACGGTTATTCTACGAAATAGTCGTATGTGAGCTGATGGCCAACGAGGCTCGTAACACCAAGTTGCCTATAAGCCACGTACGACGAGATTGAGTGGAATAACTAACAGTTTTATTCTATCCACATGCGCTGGATTTTGAGAAGCGGAGCATTTTTTTTTTTTTGCGCAAATTCGATAAATACTTTATACAAAACACCCGACAAAATAATTTCTGCTTAGAATGTAAACAAACCAGTAAAATGTGTGAAAAATGGTATAATTCTTGAAAAATTTAAAAAAGGTATGTTCTTACTATCAAATACTTTCATTCCATAGTTTGTTGCTTTTTTTCGTATTTTTTGGGGTTTTGTTTTTGAGTAGAGTTTTTTATTTCATCCTCGGTTGGTTCAGCAACACGCTCTGCCATTTTCATCGTCGTCTTTAGGTTTTTTTTTGGCGGTTGGTGAGCCAACTTAAAGGTGCGTTATCGCCACCGACTGGGCTGAAGTGTGGAACAGGAGATATTGGCGGGAGGGGAGGAAACAAAACTAGATTCTTTTAGCTATTTCTGTTTCTTTTAAATACTTGATAAAGTTATTGATATATCTGACTTGATGCGCTCTGTCATTTTGTTTTTCTCTACTCACGGTATATGAGCTGTAGTAGTAGAGTAGCCATTCAGAGCATGCAATTGCTCATGTCCAGTGAACGTGGATAGAATAAAAAAATATATAGGAGGGATACCTAGGCAACCAGAGCCTGGAATGTCCACTCGTGACCAACTGTGAGCTGCAACGAGTGAATTGCTTTATGTGGACGGCCCATTAGTTTTATTGGGAAACATTTCGAGTTTGACATTTTGAATACAGACTGGTTTTTATTCATACACTTGGCAAAATGTCGCCCAATGGAAGCAAACCACCAAATGTATGTGTGTGTATACCAGTCAAGGATCTGCATGCACGTACTATCTTCATGAATGTGTTGGGTACATTGTTTTGTACCAGATTTACTTTGAGGAAGGTTTACGCAGATTGCGTGTTTGTCTGTACGTGTGGAATGTGTTGGGAAAACGGGCTGTGGAACATAACGTAAAAGTTGTTTTTTCTTCTGTCTCTCTCCATGCTGCCTATGACAGAGCTGAACCCTGCAGGTGAGTGCTGCCACTGAAAGGAAGGACTAGAGCAGCGTTTGTTAGCTTGAAACATGGTACCTGGCGTGCTCTCTTGCTGACTCTCTGTCCTCCTCACTCTAAGGCTACATCCACACAACGGCAACGAGATGTTATTAAAAAAATATCGCGTCCACATGGGCAACGGATCAGTAAAATATCAGGTACATATGGCAACGCAACGCTTGCTGAAAACGATGCAATACACATGCCACACCTCTACGTGCGCTGTAAGACGGTCCCATCGGAGACACCAGAACAATAGAAGAAGTAGACGCATGCGCATAAACCCCTTCTTCTACCCAGCGAAGCACTCACAGGAACAAACACACAACAACAAGAAGATGATGGCTGCGACTACGCGAGGAAATCGTGCCTTCTGTGTGTACAAATTAGTTTTATTAGTGTGCATAGTTTTATATAACTTAATTTTCTTATTGTGTGTGAACATTTTGAAAAGCAGTCTTATCCAGTAAAAAAAAGAAATTCAAGAAATGGTTCAGTTACTTGTTTATTTAAAAGAAAAGCTGTATACGAAAGTGAATGCAATGCAGTGATTCATACAAAACAGCGAGAGTGCTGCTTGTTCTAGTCATGTGGTTGTGACGTCATCGTAAACAAATCCGTTCTACTCATCCAGACGACTTCGCGACGCCGCCGTTGCCAGATCTTTCCACTCTGGAACCCGTTCTCAAAAAATTTCGTTTTGGGGCACCCAAAACGCCGGTGCCATGTGGACGCCAGGCCGAAACGATAAACAATTTTATCAGATTCACCTGAATCCGTTGCCGTGTGGACAGGGCCTTAGACATGCACACTAAAAATCCATCCATATGTTCATTTGAGCTTTCACACACTGCTACACTTGTGCAAATACTGTACAGATGTGTATAGAAAACGCACATGCTGAAATTCATATGCAAATTTCATCCTCGCATAAAGTCCATTCATTGTCTTTTTTTTGGGGGGGGGGGGGGGTCAGTAGAAGCCTCAGCATCATATGTGAGATCTTTTTGCATTGTTTCTCCCTAGTAGCTGGAGAGTTTTTATTCATGCATATTATTGCTCTGAAGACCAAGAAGGTTCTCCAATTCCACTGGAGATCCACTACATTCTTTTTACGTGTACTTAATACAGTTAAATGCTCTTTTAAGCAAGCGTAAAAAGAAAGGGCAAGAAAAAAATAAATTTGAGGGAAATAAATCTGGCGAACGAAAATCAACCCATCTCAAAGCCGTCATATAATGCTCCTCCAGTTATAAGAAGCAGTCATGCCAAGCTTAACCGTACTGACTCTAATCAGTTTTTACTTGCGTTCCAAGGATGGTACAAGATATCTTGTAGTCGAACTGCAAGAAATGGAAATGTTTTAGGAATACACAAGCAAATTTTTATGTAGTGTTCATCTCAAGCTGGTATTTCATATTTAAATACAGTACAAGGTGGAACTAAAATACTGTATCATCTGCGAAATTTCTAGCTTTCTGGTAGAATTCACAAGTTGTAGATTACCATTGATTTTTCTACTGATGGTGAACTGTGTAAACTGTCTTTTACCCATGAACCATCAGATGATCAGTTCAACTGACATCTTAATTCATTTGAATTGGGACCCTGACTTCAGCTTCGGAACAAGCTGGGATATGCAAAGAAAATAATTTCATTGCGCTGTGGATGGATGGATGTTCGTCCTTCAGGGTTGAAGATGACCATGACTTCCGTTTGATTAGAAGTCATGACTTGTGCAGCCGTCAGTCTCACTCTTTCATCCCAACCTAACTGGGTCCAGGGGAAAGACAGAATTAAGACGGCTGGAGCTAGGTTGGGGTGCAGTGGATAGCCAACTGCATCTTCTACAGTGTTGCACTGTGCCCTGATCTCACACCACAAGCGTTTTGCTGGGTCCACCTTCCTGCCTGTTGAACCATCAGGTGGTGGTCTCTTCCGTGCAGTCTGCCGAGTCCAGTCTTTGGTCGTAACCCTGACCAGGGAAGTGGGGGGTTGCTAGTGCTTGCTCAAGGTACCATTCCAGGCTAGTGGAGGGAAGGACATGCCTTACTACTCCATTGCATGGGAGTCAAGGATGGCACATGCTCACTGCCCTGTAATGTATGTGTGTCAAGCAAAGCTTCTTCTTCTTCTCCTCCTCCTCTTGGTATAGTCTGATTCAAACAAGGTTAGCTGAGGTTCATTCCTGATAAGAATGTGGCCTTTTTTGTGACCCCTTGTCTCTTGAATGAGTTTTTTCTGCTCCCAGTGACAGTAATACTGTTTAGATGGCATTTGGAGGAAGATGCAATGTTGGCACAGGTCTGTAAGTGGTGTTAGAAATCCCATCAGACATGGCAACATTATAAAGGATAGATCAGGGCATCCACGGCCATCTGGGAACAACAAAAATGGTGCAAATCAAATATCTAACAGCCCCCTCAGTTTCTAGGAACTACATGCATCTGTGAAACAGTGGCAAACTCCAGGAAATCATTTAATTTCTGCAAGGATTTAAAAAGAGACAACAAGCTTTCTAAAATCACCCCAAAACCTGAGGTCAGATCACTCTAGTGTTGGATAAAGCGTAGTTTCCTGTTCAATTCCCATGGAAAGGTAGACAAGAAGGTTAGATAAAGTAGAAGTCATTTTCCCCAGCTGTGTACAGCTGTTTGCCTTACAACCACTAAAAGATCAATGATGGCTTTTTGTTGGTTTCACACTCCTTCCATTGTTTTTCAAGTCAGTCCAAAGTGGGTGTACCCACACATTTTCAGGAGGCTTTGTTCTTGCCCCATTATATTGGCGAAAGTGACGTGACCCGAGCCGTGTCAAGGCTCTGAAGCTCTGGTTACCTGGCAAGACTTTACAGGACGGGATTAGGATAGCAGTGGGGAGCAGGAGCTGCTGCTATCTACGGAATACCAGGTACTAGCCAGGAGTTTCTCAGAACCGGTGTCAGTGAGAATCAGCAGTCCGGTCTCGCAAACTTGATCGATTCTCATGACAATATTAAGTGGAGACATAAGACACTGCTTTACTTAAAGCAAAGCAAGGAAGTTCAGAAATAAATTCAAACCAAAAAGACAGGCCGTGCATCCAAAAGAAAAATGAAAGATACCAGAGGGAAAGTTTCGTGTGAGCAAAAAACGTAGGGATGGACACTTTGATCTCCTTACTTTTCAGTTCTTCTTCCCTCTTGATCCACCAGATTAAGGACTCAGACCTCTGTGGCTTACTCTTGCCTTTCATTTGCCTGGCCTGTTTGTAAAAAGTCGTATGTCTGTGCTGCCAGGAGTTCCTCGAGTAGCCCAGTGCAAGTTCGTGCTGCCGCTCTGTCTGGTTTGCTGCCCGACCACTGCCTCCAAGAACGCCAAGTACAAGATCACTGTGGACACCAACAAACCTCCAATCAACCTAAGTGAAGCCTTCCCAGGTACACCATTACAACAGTCACAACCTTACTTACCTGCATTAGTTACAACCTGCTATGTATCTCCATAAGGTCATCTACATAAGAACCCAGTGTGTCAGCGTGCACTATACTGGACAAATACTGTTTTGTTCTTAAAGTCCTCCGTGCCTGCTAATAAAGTGCTAAAATAACCTGTAAGATGGCAGAACTGCTGGGATTCCCCCAATCCCTTTCTCCAAATACCAAGGGAAAGTAAATGAGAGTGAGTAAAAAGTGTGTTGGAATGTTGTACAGGATTGTGACGTTGGCTTGTTTGAGTTTAGTACAGCAGCCTTAAACGAGCGATGTCCATCATCACTTTTCGAGGAGTTGCACTGTGGAAGGAAACCGCTTTGGTATTGACTTCCACATGGTCACAGCCAAGTGAAATCTAAACAGTCATCTGGGCTACATCCCCCACGGAAACTCCACACTGACACACGCAGTTTAATACCACCATTTGGTGGAGTGTTTAGTCACCAAGTACACAAGCCAAAGTACAGTATTTATTTAACTTCTACAAATTGTTTAGGAATGTTTTATGTTGGTCGGGTTTAATCATGGATATGTTGGTAGGGCCAAGATTCATACAAAGTGGTCCACTACCAAGAACTTATAGCCAGTTATTATTTTTTATTATTTGAATGGATTGTGTAATTTCTGAGACGAACCAGTTTCTTTTTTGAGAAATCCTAATGTTAAATATATTGAGTTGGAATTTTATTAAATACATTTAGTGCTGAATATAATAGTGTGTGTATAGAGCGAGGATTTTTCCACAGCAAAAAACAGTTGTACGTATTAGAGATTGCTTGTTCAACGGGTCCTTCAAGTTATAACATCATATGACTGTATTTTTAAAGGTGCTATATAGTGAAAATTGGCGCTTTCCTGTATTTTTCTGGTTTTTAGTTTGCACCAACATTGAGAAAATGTGAAATCTGTAATTCGTGTGGTTCCAGTAAAGAAACTCTCCCAGACGTAATCACTGTGTCTTTCATAGCCCATAACTAGCGCTTATCCAACATGAAAGTAGTGGTCTGTTTTTTTGAATGTACCAGACGTTTTCAGACATAATCACTGAACACGTGGTTCAAGGTTTAATTATCGCTATGTTTCGAAGGATATCCGATGCCAAGAAATAAGTTGCGGTGTAAAAATAGATCTTGCTGTTAACAACGAGTATACAGTCGTGGCCAAAAGTTTTGAGACCGGCACAAATTTTGGTTTTCGCAAGGTTTGGTGCTTCAGTGTTTTGAGATCCTTTTTGTTAGATGTTTCTATGGTATACTGCAGTACAATTAGAAGCATTTCATAAGTTTCAAAGGCTTTTATTGACACATGCGTCAAGTTTATGCAAAGAGTCAATATTTAGTGTCGACCCTTCTTTTTCAAGACTCCTGCAATTCGCCATGGCATGCTGGAGATCAGCTTCTGGGCCAAATCCTGACCGATGGCAAGCCGTTCTTGCATAATCAGTGCTTGGAGTTCATCACAATTTTAGGGTTTTTGTTTGTCCACGGATTGACCACAGGTTCTCAATGGGATTAAGACCTGGGGAGTTTCCTGGCCATGGACCCAAAATTTCAACGTTTTGTTCCCCAAGCCACTTAATCACTTTTGCTTTGTGACACGGTGCTCCATCATGCTGGAAAAAGCATTGTTCATCACCAAATTGCTCCTGGATCGTTGGGGGTTTGGGGGTTTTTGTTTGTCCATCTGCTTTTTGAGGACTGACCACAGGTTCTTCGAGTTTCCTGGCCATGGACCCAAAATTTCAACGTTTTGTTCCTCGAGCCACTGAGTTATCACCTTTTGCACCTAAATCAACCGTTTATCGGATCATCAAGAACTTCAAGGAGAGAGGTTCAGTTGCCGTGAAGAAGGCTTCAGGGCACCCGAGAAAGTCGAGCGAGTGCCAGGACCGTCTCCTAAAGAGGATTCGGCTACGGGATCGGGTCACCACCAGTGCAGAACTTGCTCAGGAATGGCAGCAAGCAGGTGAGTGCGCATCTGCATGCACAGTGAGGCAAAGACTTCTGGAGGATGGCCCGGTTGTCAAGAAGTGCAGTAAAGAAGCCACTTCTCTCCAAGAAAAACATGAAGGACAGACTGACATTCTGCAGGAAGTACAGGGATTGGACTGCAGAGGACTGGGGTCAAGTTATTTTCTCAGACGAAGCCCCTTTCAGATCCAAACTGTTTGGGACATCTGGAAAAACGATTGTCCGGAGAAGAAAAGGTGAGCGCTACCATGAGTCCTGTCTCATGCAAACAGTAAAGCTTCCTGAGGCTATTCAGGTGTGGGATTGCTTCTCATCCAAGGGGAGTGGACTCGCTCACAATTTTGCCTAAGTACACTTCTATGAATAAAGAATGATATCAAAACATCCTCCAAGAGCAACTTCTCCCAACGATCCAGGAGCAATTTGGTGATGAACAATGCTTTTTCCAGCATGATGGCGCACCGTGTCACAAAGCAAAAGTGATTAAAGGATATGGGACATGGATTTTTACCTGGGCATAATTATGTATAAAGGACATAAGAAATGCCATCTAAATCACTGCAGGGCGTCAAAAATGTGAAAATCATCACATTATTCAAGTTTTTTTATACATCAGCGTAAAACAAGGATTCGTTAATGAGCTAGGTGGTCACGTGACCCGTGACGTAACAAAAACTGTCCAAGGAGCCAGCGCTTGGGAATCGAATGTAAACAGGTTACCGAAATGGACACCATCGACAGTGATATTCCTGATGTTTCACAGAGATGTGAAGTTAGACCCTATCAATTCGAACCGATAGCTGGAAATTCACATGAACATAGAGCTTGTCTTTACTCTGACGGGTCAGATGATTCTGAGAGTGAGAGTTCATTCAGCCCTCATGAAACTGAAAGCGGTCGGCTCGATAACACTTCCTGGTAAGTTAAAAACAATTCTGCTCAAAGGCTAATGATCTGTTGAAAGAAGTATTATTTTTGTATCATACATTGAAAGTTCATCATAGATCTAGCTAAAGTCCGTTGCAAGCTATTTTTTTTTTTTGCTGTTATTTTTCGAGATTGATTGAGATACAATGCTTCCAGAGTCCGAGATGAAAACATTCGAAATGGCAAAACGAGTCAGAATTATGATAATCAATAATTGATGCACCCAAAATTATAATACCAATCCTTACCTCGGCTTTCAGTCGCTTAGCGCAGAGGTCTTCAACAGGGGGCTCGCGAAATCGCACCGGATCACTCATATCAACAAAAATATTCCTGCCCTGTCCCCTGGCCTCCGTGCAGGGATGCAAACAGCGCGCCTTTCGGCGGATGCCGCCTTTTTCACGGCTGAATCGCGCAGATCCGATTTAAAAAAAAAAAAAAAAATAGCGATATTAATTCATGAAACATGAAGTATAAGGATGAGAAAAAAACAGTTTAAATCGGGAAGCGCAAATGTGCGCAGCTTCCCGATTTAAACTGTTTTTTTTTTTTCTCATCCTTATACTTCCTGTTTCATGAATTAATATCGCTCAGTACCTGAATATTAATGTTGAAAGAATCCTCAGTGAAATGGTCCGAACACAGTTTGTGGGAAACAGTAGGTGCAAAGTTTTTTCAACAGGTGTTCTGTAAAGTTATCCTACCTCTTGGATTTGTCCTACCAAGCCTACTGCGCATGCATGAAGCCTACTGTGCATGCGCAGGTGAGCCCACACTTTCCTCAGCTTCGGGTCCTTGGGGAATGCAAAAAAACTTACTCCAGGGCATTTCCCATTGGAATTATTGCAACCATAAGCAGCACAATACACCATGATGTCCAATGTACTTTAAAGACTATAAAAACAATTTTCTTGTCATCCACTTCTCCATTCATCTACCCGCTTGTGCTGTGCCCGAAAGTTTTTGTGACGTATGATCACGTGACAGCGGCTCTTCCGGTTGCAAAAAATGCATATCGGAAGTCGAGCAGAAATGCCATATAATCATCACGAATATAACGATTTTGCTGAATTTAATAGATGATTTTGTATTTGTTGATGCAATTAATTCATATTTTTAATGGAAAGAAACTGATATAGCGTGCATTTATGTTTCATGTCCCATATCCTTTAAGTGGCTTGGGGAACAAAACGTTGAAATTTTGGGTCCATGGCCAGGAAACTCCCCAGGTCTTCATCCCATTGAGAACCTGTGGTCAATCCTTGGACAAACAAAAACCCTAAAATTGTGATGAACTCCAAGCACTGATTATGCAAGAATGGGTTGCCATCAGTCAGGATTTGGCCCAGAAGCTGATATCCAGCATGCCAGGGCGAATTGCAGGAGTCTTGAAAAAGAAGGATCGACACTGTAAATATTGACTCTTTGCATAAACTTGATGTATTTGTCAATAAAAGCCGTTGAAACTTATTTAATTGTACTTCAGTCTACCATAGAAACATCTAACAGAAATATCTCAAAACACTGAAGGAGCAAACTTTGTGAAAACCAAAATTTGTGTCAGTTTCAAAACTTTTGGCCACAAACTGAATAGCAAGTAGATTTACAGCTAATATTTGGCTTTTCATTAGTTTAGCTTTAATATTAAATCACACTTACTGTATTAATTCCCCCCGTAAATATGCGCAAGCACACACACAGGCTTTATTCGTTATTTAATGAATGTCAGGGATTGCTTATGAATATTCTTGACGAGCAGGAAGTCTTAGTGAAAACAGATTTTTGTGCCGAATAGAAACTTGATACCGGTTTATGAAAAAAATCCACAGACCTCATGTGTTTCATACAAAATATAATATATCAGCACATCTCTCGCGTCTCCTTGGTGACAGGGCAGCATTGCTGTAGTACTCCACTCATTCTCAGCTGTGTATGATGGGTTATCTGGTTGTGGTGAGCGGGGGATGGCGGGGACAGCGTTGGCGCGGCAGACAGGGGGCCGCGTGGACTCCGAGATAAAAGCAGGGGCCGAAAGCAGGAGGGCAGATAAGGGGCACCGCCATTGTGCTCACTTCACCTTGACTGGCGTCCTGTAGGGAGATAAGAGTGTCTATCTCTGTCTGACATCCCTCCTGCTACAGAGTAGGACAATCTTAGGACTGTGTGGAGGTGTAGGAAGAAACGGAAAGAATCTTAGCAAAGAAAAACCTGTTTTTTTTTTGCTTGCTTTGTTTCCTGCTTTTCATCCATTGCTTGCTTTTTCCTACTTTATTTTAACGAAGAATTTTCAGGGAAAGCCGAGGATAAGGAGGGCAACACCCTAGCCTTCCAGTTTATCGCTGGCTCTCGGGTCACCATCCTGGCCTCCAAAACATCCCGTGAGTGACGTGCGCACACACATTCATCAGGAGAAGGAGTCCTGTGATCTGCTTTATGTTGGCAGGGGTTAATTACAGGTGTTGTGGAAAGCCGGGCAAAGGATGATAGCACTGCTTTGTGTGTGTGTGTGTGTGTGTGCGGGCGGCCCTCCTACAGAGCGTTACAGGATCCAGAGTGAAAGCTTTGAGGATATCTGGCTGGTTGCCAAGGAATTGGTACAACGTTTCGAGCGGCATTTTGCCAAGCTTGGAGTCAAAGATTTCCGCAACAGCTTTTCCGGCCCGATCCCACTAGCTGAATACTTTGAGACCGTAGACCACCACTTTGAGGTGAGATTTTATGTTCATACTCAGTACTAAGTCCTAAATCTAAAATATATTTTATATGACAAAATACAAAACTAGAAGTTTTAATCAAAGACAAAGTGCAAAATACATTAAAAAAAACCCCAAGATATTTAACAAACATTCCATGGAATCGAGTCGTACATGAGCTGATAGCCATGTACGATGCGACTGAATCGAATAACTTATATTATATCCAGATTTTGAGAACCAGAGCATTTTTATTTTTAATAATTTTTGAAAAATAGAGAGACGTTCTTGCCATGAAATACTTTCATTCCGTATTTTGTTGCTTTTGGGGTTTTGTTTTCGAGGAGTTTTTTTATTTCGTCCTCGGTTGGTTCAGCGACGCACGCCGCCATTTTGTTTTTCTCTACTCACGGTATATGAGCTGATACCCTCGTAGTAGGGTAGCCAATCCGAGCACACGATTGTTCATATCCAGTGAATGTGGATAGAATAATTACCGATAACTACAATCCCGATTCCAAAAAAGTTGGGGCAAAGTACAAATTGTAAATAAAAACGGAATGCAATGATGTGGAAGTTTCAAAATTCCATATTTTATTCAGAATAGAACATAGATGACATATCAAATGTTTAAACTGAGAAAATGTATCATTTAAAGAGAAAAATTAGGTGACTTTAAATTTCATGACAACAACACATCTCAAAAAAGTTGGGACAAGGCCATGTTTACCACTGTGAGACATCCCCTTTTCTCTTTACAACAGTCTGTAAACGTCTGGGGACTGAGGAGACAAGTTGCTCAAGTTTAGGGATAGGAATGTTAACCCATTCTTGTCTAATGTAGGATTCTAGTTGCTCAACTGTCTTGGGTCTTTTTTGTCGTATCTTCCGTTTTATGATGCGCCAAATGTTTTCTATGGGTGAAAGATCTGGACTGCAGGCTGGCCAGTTCAGTACCCGGACCCTTCTTCTACGCAGCCATGATGCTGTAATTGATGCAGTATGTGGTTTGGCATTGTCATGTTGGAAAATGCAAGGTCTTCCCTGAAAGAGACGTCGTCTGGATGGGAGCATATGTTGCTCTAGAACCTGGATATACCTTTCAGCATTGATGGTGTCTTTCCAGATGTGTAAGCTGCCCATGCCACACGCACTAATGCAACCCCATACCATCAGAGATGCAGGCTTCTGAACTGAGCGCTGATAACAACTTGGGTCGTCCTTCTCCTCTTTAGTCCGAATGACACGGCGTCCCTGATTTCCATAAAGAACTTCAAATTTTGATTCGTCTGACCACAGAACAGTTTTCCACTTTGCCACAGTCCATTTTAAATGATCCTTGGCCCAGAGAAGACGTCTGCGCTTCTGGATCATGTTTAGATACGGCTTCTTCTTTGAACTATAGAGTTTTAGCTGGCAACGGCGGATGGCACGGTGAATTGTGTTCACAGATAATGTTCTCTGGAAATATTCCTGAGCCCATTTTGTGATTTCCAGTACAGAAGCATGCCTGTATGTGATGCAGTGCCGTCTAAGGGCCCGAAGATCACGGGCACCCAGTATGGTTTTCGGGCCTTGACCCTTACGCACAGAGATTCTTCCAGATTCTTTGAATCTTTTGATGATATTATGCACTGTAGATGATGATATGTTCAAACTCTTTGCAATTTTACACTGTCGAACTCCTTTCTGATATTGCTCCACTATTTGTCAGCGCAGAATTAGGGGGATTGGTGATCCTCTTCCCATCTTTACTTCTGAGAGCCGCTGCCACTCCAAGATGCTCTTTTTATACCCAGTCATGTTAATGACCTATTGCCAATTGACCTAATGAGTTGCAATTTGGTCCTCCAGCTGTTCCTTTTTTGTACCTTTAACTTTTCCAGCCTCTTATTGCCCCTGTCCCAACTTTTTTGAGATGTGTTGCTGTCATGAAATTTCAAAATGTCTCACTTTCGACATTTGATATGTTGTCTATGTTCTATTGTGAATACAATATCAGTTTTTGAGATTTGTAAATTATTGCATTCGGTTTTTATTTACAATTTGTTCTTTGTCCCAACTTTTTTGGAATCGGGGTTGTAATTAACAAATCTTTGAAACGAGTCAAGTCATGGACTCTCAACACTGAACTGAGCAACAAGGGGAAATTTATCAAGAGGCATTGCCTGGGTGTGCCCAAGTGACACATTTGTCTAAAAATGACTAATCGTTTTTTAATCATGTGGAGCTTCTACTTTGAAGTTTCTTGTTTAAGTTGTTACTCTAGAAATGATAACATATCGGAACCAGCACGTTAATATAAACCTACTTGTTTGAGCTACCGTGGTGTTTATAGAAAATGAATCTGAATTGCGAATGTAACAGTGCTTTGGTATGGACCCTTTTCACGTGATGTCACGACAAACGCGGCCGCCATTTTGGACGTGTACTACCAGTAGTTTACCACAGCCAACATTGAGGAACGGCAGCAAAGAAAGTTTTTACTTTCAGCAAGACTTCCATCATGCCACTATATTGTTGTGCACCTGGATGTAGTAACCATCAACAAACAAGGCAAGGGTTATCATTTTATCGGATCCCGACGGAGAAGATAGATAGCGGCCATAAACAGATTGGCAGCCCTCGGCATACCAACGCTTGTGTAGTGACCACTTTGTTGGAGGTAAGACGAATAAAATTAGCCAGAAAAGGCATTACATTGCTGTTAACATTCTGTGGCGGCGAGTGTGTAACCAAATAGGCTAAAATAACCCATTGTAACCTCTTTGTTCTTCTGTAGTAGCTATTGTTGACTAGCTATTGTCAACAAGTAGCTGGTATGTTACTGTAGCAATGTTTACGTTCAGTCATTTGGATGACTGTTAAAACCTTTCACTCTCAAGTTTTTCCTTTACTGTATTTACTAGTTTACTGTAATTATGATCCGGCAGCTATTTACACCGGATCCAGTGTAAATAGCTGCCGGAGCCAACGTCCGAGGTTCCGGAGCGCGCTCCGGCTTGCTCCCCCTCAAATTAAGCAGTGCGCGCCAGCTTGCTCCCGGAGTGCTCCGGCCGAGGTTCCCCTCAAATTAAGCAGCCGCGCCGGCTTGCTCCGGAGCAAGCCGGAGCGCGCTCCGTAACCTCGGCCGGAGCACTCCTGGAGCAAGCCAGAGCGCGCTGCTTAATTTGAGGGGAACCTCGGCCGGAGCACTCCTGGAGCAAGCCGGAGCGCCCTCCGGAACCTCGGACGTTGGCGTGTATGTGTATGGCGATGGGTTTTTAACAACATAGGTATACAGATCATGTGGGCCGAAGTCAGGTAAAGACGAGGGCTTCGTGTACTTCCGTACGTCAGTGAACAATCCTGGTAGAAGCAGGTAAACGTCGTTCTCTAAGCCTGCTAACCTCAATTTTTGCAAATACCTCTCTCTCTGCTCGCCCTGTAAATGCCCTACGTCGCTGGATAGTGAAGGTGTTTTCTGCATCTCGCTCCTTTTTCTTTTATGTTTTTCGTTTGTCGCCTTCCTCGCATTCAAACTGATTCGAGCCGAAGTCCACTACATGTCCAAAATGGCGGTCGCGTTTACGAAGGTCACGTGACTGAAAAGGGTCCATACAGTTGAAATAATAGAACACTCTAGAACTAAGGTAATGGTAGTTGTTTACATATTGTACAATATGATAATTTTGCCAATAACTTGGTAGGAATAAAAAAACACCATGTATATGCGTACATCCGTAAATCAGGACAGAGTAAGACATTTGAATCCAAACTGAATGCGGTTTCCGTTTGAACGAGTTTAATAACCTGTTCGCTGGCAGAAAATTGACTGACCAATGTGGTGGGTACAAGAAGAAACAAAGTTCATGTTGCACATTTATAATGTGAGGGTGGACACGAATATAACCAACGTTTTAGGACATCAATTTTGTTGGCAATAATAAAGATGACATTAAATGTTGCTTGTGCATACTTGTAGCTCGGTTTACACGTACTTCGACCTAAACAGAGATTTTTTTTTTTTTTTTTAAACAGTTCTCTGAGTTTAGAATACATGTAAACAGTTCAATCAGAATCAATTCGCTCAGATTGATGATAAACACAGCTAGCAGAAGTTTTTTTTTTTTTAAATAGTTTGATGAATTATTCCCCCACAGAAATATATGCACTATTGTTTTTGTGCGCATTGCAGCTCCGAGTGAACGCACAGAAGTATCAGGACCTGCTTTCAGAGCGAGCCGTCCAGTTCCGAGCCATCCAACGGCGCCTGCTGACACGCTTTAAAGACAAGACTCCAGCCCCGTTACAGAACCTTGATACGCTCATGGAGGGCACTTACCGTCAGGTTAGCAGAGAGACGCACACACGTTTGTCTTACTATCCTTCTGAGGACCTCCACTGATAGTTATTCATGCAGTTAATTAATCCGATGTCTGCACCTAGACCTGACCCTAACCTTAATCTCAGTAATGGGGGGAAAAAAACAAACCCTTTTTGGCTCTTTTTTTTTTTTCTTTCCTCTTAAACAACACCAACCCCACCACCACTTTCCTTGTAGGGACCATACAAATGTCCCCACAAGGTCAAAATGGTCAGATTTTACGAGCCTTGTGGGGACATTTGGTCCTCAGTAGTATATTAAAAAAAAAAAAGTGAACACACACGTCTTACAATCGTTCGTCATTGTGAGGACCTTTCATTTCACTCAGTATATTTACATGCACACTAATATTCCACTATTATTCCAAATTTAGCATTTTCCGATGAAGACGTGGAACATGTGGACATTATTCAGGTTTTTGGACATGTATCCAGCACATTCGGACCGTGCGTCTCAATTTGGGTTTTTATGGCAGTTTGCGACACACGGACGGACTCTTGCCCGTTTACGGTCAGCTCTGTGCGTTGTACACAATCCAACTAGACATCAGTTTGCAAGGTAAACGCCTGTAAACGGGAATATTGGTGGAATATTCATTTTCAGTAGCCATGGAAATAAACAGCTTTGTAGGAATATCGTCTTTTTCGGAATAAGGGTAAAAACAGGAATAATTTTGTGCATGTAAACGTAGTGACCTGACGTAATTATTGATGCAGCTAATTAATGGTATGCCCACACCTAAATGTATCCTGACTCTCAGTAACCAAGAGGAAATCTTTGTCTCTTAAGTTTCTTTTTCTTTTTTTTTTTAAATAAGCAGGAGAAACAAAATAAAAAAAATACAGTTTTCTTTGTAGGGACTTGCCAAGTGTCCCCACAAAGTCAAAATCTGTTAGATATGCCTATTCTTGTGGGGACATTTGGCTAGTTCCTACAAAGATATTGAAAAAAAGCAAAAACAAAGTGTGCATGCCACACACACATTCTTGTACTTCTATCTTTGTGGGGACGCTCATTGACATCATGCGTTCCCGAGCCCCTAACCTTAACTATCTCAAATTAATAAATGTGTCTAACCTTAAGCAAGACCTAATTCTCACCTGAATCCTAAAACTAAGTCTTAACCCTCAAATGGTCCTTTGAAGAATTGAGGACCAGCCTAAATGTCCTTTCTTCCCAAATACGTCCCAAGTCTGTTTATATATATAAAAAAAAAAACATATTACAGTCAATATGTAGCAAGTGCGTGTGCGTGCGCGCACACACATTCACGGAAGTATGACGTTATTGGGACACAGATCCACCTATGGAGCACTTGCATGTGACGTCACAGCCGATCCAGATTGTGACAGACGCCATCTTGTCGGTCAAACGCCATATTCCGCCTTTTACTTCTACTTCTGGTTCTACTTCTGCTTTTACTTCTACCTTTTCTTCTGGAAAACCCTACTATATACAATTCTACTACAACAGCTGCGGCTACAAGCTCTCCCTACCTGTGCACGTTTTTTATGTTTTTTGTGTGTATTTTTGCGTGGTGTTCGTCTGTATCGGACTTCAATATCCACTACAACCGTATGGACTTACTGGACATTGGTTTCCAGCAGAAAATGACGGTTTGTAGCGATTTCCATCGCATGCACAACATTCCGGACGAGAAAAAAAAAAAAACGTTCCGGACAAGATAGCGAGACCAGCGGGGTCTCCGTGGATTGTTATCGGAAGCAAAGCGAAGGAGGCGGCGCCGGGAACGGAAGCAAAAGTGAGGCTGCAGAGCCGGCCTGTTGACTAAGCTCAGAAAACAGCCACTCAAACCTCCACTGCTAAGCCTCTACCTCTCCAACGCCAGATCCATGTAAACAACACGGACGATTTGGAATTACAGCTGGAATTACCTTATTCTATTCTATAATCGGCTGGTCAGTGCTATACTCAATACTTAAGTGACTTACCCGTCCAATGAGGATTCTTGTTTACAAGATGCCACATCTGAGTCGCTGACAAATCCTGAATTTCTGTAAAGATAACTGTCCAGAGATTTATAAGCACGCAGTGCTTCACCACTGAACAGCGAGGGAAAGTTAATGAGGTAATTATACACGTCCGGGTATTCCACTGGCGGTTCAAAATCCGGTCGTGAAAACTCCGTCCGGAAAGCCATAAGGGTCACAAATCTGTAGATCGTTTATTTTAGACATATATCTAGTTATCTGTTCATTAGAAAAATGAGCCGTGTAGTCTGTCGGTTGAAATTGATCCATTCTGTACACGAGTGCAGCAGTATTCAGCGGTGTTTTTGACCGACAAGATGGCGGTTGTGTACTTTCCGGTCACGTGACTGCAAGATCTCTATTGGCTTTGTGGGGACATGAGTACAATATGGGGACACATTTTTAGAGACACCGCATTTATATACAAAATGATGTCTCTCACACAGACACACACACACAGGGAAGTATGACATTTATATACAAACTGATTTCACACACACTTTGTGGGGACATTAGTATGACACCTTTACCGTACATCGAGACCTGCTTTATATACAAAATGATCTCATACGCACTCGTAGAAGTGTGACATTATTGGGACGTACATCACACATTGACATTGTAGGGACATTAGTACATGCACACCTGTATTTAGAGACCTGATTTATATACAAAATGATCATTTTTTACACGCACACAGGTTTACACTGACCGAGCACAGATTTATGACGTTTCTCTAATGGGTCTCTTGATGTTACATTACCCTCACAGCTAATAGCTCAACCTTTCACTCATGACTACCATTCAGTAGGCACATATGGAAGCTCTACTTTCTATAAGCGTGGTGTGTTTGTCCTCCTTTTTTTCAGCCATATAACTGATTAGCACTTTGTTAGACCGTGTGTGTGTGTTCGTGTGATTACAAAGTGATGGTTCTCTGAAAGAACTGTTTACTGCCGTGACACAGTGCTACGCCCTCTCAACGAGCAGCTATTAGCATTAGAGAGATTGCGATTAATCGTGCGGATGCGTGTTTTGAAAAAGCGTGCAGTAAAAGTTTGCAGGAAAGGTACACTCGCCGTAGCGGAACAAAACTCGAGGGAAATGTGCTTCATGAGAAGATCAGTGATCATTCAGAACAAAAGTCCAAGTGTACTACAAAGGTTCAGCGTTGAACGCTTTATAGTGACTTCTTTGTAAGGATGTAATTACAGACCTGAAGGATTTTCCAGACCGAAGTCTTGCGACATTGACTCATGTCGTCACGATTTTTTATTATTATTATCTTTTTTAACCAAATAGATTTCATATAAACAGCCTGCTCTTGGGCTATTCACGGTTTTGGAAGTAAAAAATGTTTTGACAGCTCTGAGTGTCCGTGTTTAGGAGGTGTTGCACAATGCTGATGTTTCTCATTTTAGTAAAAAAGAAAAAAAATATCCCCTGGAAATGCGGTTAGCAGTTCATGCTAAGTGTAATTAAAGTGGAATTTTAGTCAAACCGAGTCTTTTTTTTGGAATTTATCGACACATCTGAGAGAAATGTTGGCATTTCTGATCATTTGATAATTTGATCTTTTTTTTTTTGGCTTAACATCATGCACATATAAGCGATTTACTGTGTTAGATGGCAAAATTGTTAACTCCACTCATTAGCTCACTTATCAAGAGTGTTCTTACTTTGTTGATATAATTGACAAATGCACAAATTCCATTTGAACATATTCTGAGGTAAAGACGGTCGCAAAAGCATTTTAAAAGCTACGGAGCAGGACACTTTCTTTTTGTTAACCGATTACGTGAAACGGATTGGAATGAAATGAATAGCTTGCTTTGAAAGCATGTGAAAGCAAAGCCTCGTCTGATAGAGTAGACACATATTTTGTGTGCACACGCCTCTTGCTCCATCATCCCTCTTCCTGTCTCTTTTCCCAGTGCTTGTCTTGTGGATGGTGTGCGGGAAATGTTGACACCCTATACACAGTATAATGTAATGTATACACACACCGTCAAAAAAGGGGTGTATTGACGGGTTGGGAGAGTGATGTGCACTCTAAATGAATAATTCAACCCTTTTCGTTTGCAAAACACACGCGTGAGCACACACACACACACACACACACACACACACACACACAGAGAGAAGCGACTACAGTGTTCAGGCTGCAATAATGTGGGAAAATATCTTTATTAGTGCTGTCAAGCGATTAAAATATTTAATCGCGATTAATGTCGCGACCGTCATAGTTAACTCGCGATTAATCGCAATTTAATCGCACATTTTTGTCACGTGAAAAACCATTGTAATTCTCTTATCAGCATAAAAAAGTGAATGGGCTTGCTCACCGTTCGAACTACGGGGGTACACGGGGGATCCGAGATCCCCTGAAACAGACACGAGATCCCTTGAAAACATGATTTGGGAAATGTTGGGGGGTCTCTAAAATATTGGCAAAATGATGTTTATTGACAG
This sequence comes from Neoarius graeffei, assembly GCF_027579695.1. NCBI lineage: Eukaryota > Metazoa > Chordata > Actinopteri > Siluriformes > Ariidae > Neoarius > Neoarius graeffei. The sequence goes on along the minus strand of NC_083591.1, from coordinate 7,682,315 downwards.
CAATCGTGTGTAACGGGAAGCATTTGCATATCCGAAGTGAGCGCGTGATGGAGAGCCGCGCTCTGAGACAAGCGCAAGCACCCCCCAAGGGGAAAAAAAAGGGACCCCCCCCCAAAAAAAAAATATCGGCATAGTTCGAACACTGGTTGTACCAATGTGTTTTTTTTTTTTTTATTGCAGAGCATAACATGTCTTGTCACAGCCACTGCAAAGTCGGGCTGGAGCTGCCGATGGGAAAACGAAACCTAAGCCGAGCACCGTGGCTCTTCGGGGGAGGGCAGAGGACTCTGACTGTGCGGGGCGTGGCATCATGTCACAGAGCGTTAATCTCGCGATAAAAAAATTATCGCCGTTAAAATTGAGTCAAGTTAACGCGTTAATAACGCGACATTTTTGACAGCACTAATCTTTATCAAAAATTTTTTTTGTAGTTTTGTCCTCATCACATTTCTTTTTTGAATGAATGAATGAATTAATTTATTTATTTTATTATCGAACATGTATAAAAAATGTATGTAATTATTTGTACATACGAAAGAAAGAAAACGAGAAAGTGAAAAAAAAAGAATAAATGAAATAACATAAAGAGCTAAGACATTATAATACACCGCACATTGTTCGAAAAAGGAGTGGGAAGAAGTACAATACTTTTTTAATTTCCCACCCCTTTTTAACTACCCTGAAATCCAAACTACATTAATACTCCTATAAAAATATATACCATATATACACTTCATTAATATCTATATACATATATAATTACAAAAATAAATATATACTACATACCATATATATACACTTCATAAGTATCTATACAAATATATAATTACAAAAATATATATACTATATACAAATATATACACTTCATGAATATCTATATACATATATAATTTCAAAAATATATATATACTATATACCATATATACACTTCATAAATATCTATATACATATATAATTACAAAAATAAATATCTACTACATACCTATCCCTGTAAATATGAATATATAAACTATCCCCATAAATAAATATATACCATATACTAAGTTAGTTCTAATATAACAATCAACCCTATTCTATTTATCCCTCATCATCCTCCGTTAACATACTTCCTCCATCTTGTTTATACACGTTTTAATGATGTCCTACTTTTGTATCCATTTGTAGTTCTATATAATGTTGTCGAACGCCCATGAATCAAGTTAGTTCCTGTTATCACCGATGTTATATCAGCTATTTAACTGTCATTCCATGAAATCGAGTTATACATGAGCTGATGGTCGACAATATCCATATTCACTGGATTTTAAGAAACCGAGCATTTTTAGTTTTATTTTTTGCAAATTCGATAAATGTAAACTTTGAGACAAAACGTCTGACAAAGTCATCTCTGCTTAGAGTGCAAACAAACTGGCGAAATGACGGTAGCAATTTGTGAAAAATGCTATAATAATTCTTGAAAAATAATGGTGGTGTAATGGTTAGCACGGTCGCCTCACAGCAAGAAGGCTCCAGGTTCGAACCCAGCAGCCGGCGAGGGCCTTTGTGTGGAGTTTGTGGGTGCTCCGGTTTCCCCCACAGTCCAAGGACATGCGGTTAGGTTGACGTGGGACGGCCTTGGGCTGAGGTGCCCTTGAGCAAGGTACCTGACCCCTGACTGTTCCCCGGGCGCTCTGGTGTGGCTGCCCACTGCTCTGAGAGTGTGCGTGTGTTCACTGCTTCAGATGGGTTAAATGCAGAGGATGAATTTCACTGTGCTTGAAGTGTGCATGTGACGAATAAAGGTTTCTTCTTCTTAAAAAAGATGTTCTTACCATTAAATACTTTTCATTCCATATTTTGTTGCTTTTTTGGGGGGTGGGGTGGGGGTTTGAGTAGAGTTTTTATTTCGTCCTTGGCTGGTTCAGCAACATGCTCCACCATTTTGTTTTTCTGTACTCACGGTATATGAGCTGATATCCTAGTAGTAGAGTAGCCAATCAGAGCGCACAGTTGCTTATATCCAGTGAATGTGGATAGAATAAAAACGCTGTTCCCTCACAAGCCTCCCTTTTTACTGTTTAAAAAAAATTATATATAATGTATTACCGTGAACAGTTATAGCCTTACCTCTGACTGTTACAAAGTCCCATCACTGGAGACTCCGAAATTGCAAAATAAATGTCTTTGCACGGTAAAATTCACCATATCAGTGATTACACACTTTGTTAAATTATTTCTCATTTTTAAGTCGAGCATTCACTACAGATCCCTGCGTAATTCTTTGTGTTTATTCATTTGTAATTTTTGCATATATGAGGGCTGTGAGAGGACAGTGTGTTGCTCTTTTGGGATTGTTTAGGAAAGCCTGGTTCAATGATAAATCATTGCTGGATAAAAGATGGCTTAAAGCAGGGGCACCAACCCTACTGGAAGTCGGCCATCCTGCAAAAGTTAGTTAAAAGACATCTGGCTTTTATTTTCAGATGCTACTGAAGGCTTGATTAGCTGAACCAAGTGGGTTAGATTAGGGCTGGAACTGAACTGTGCATGAAGACTGGAGCGGAGCTAGAAAACCAGCGTCACAAGAAGTGTGGCCCGTTGAGTCTTTCTTTCAAAGAATTTGCTCGATTGAGCAGTAACTTCTCGATAGAAAATCCACACAGTCCGAGTGTTGTAATATCAACGTGATATTGCATGTTAAGCGTGGTTTGTATTATTTCAGGCAATGGATCTGTGCCCAAATCTGGAAATAATGCCGCTTTTCCACTGCAAACGCGGCTGAGTTGGGCTGAGCCGTGCCGTGCTGAGTCGGGCTGAGCGGGGCTGCTGGAGTTGCATTTCGACTACAACCGTGCTGAACCGTGCTGGCTGGAAGTGGGTGGACACATTGGGTGGAGTTAGCGAAAGTGGGTGGACGTCACGTGATGTCGTTAGGCAGCGCAAACAGTGACATCAGTGACCTTTTAAGCGGTAGTCTCACGACCCAGATAGTAAACAATAAACATGGAGGACATGGAGTCGTTAGTGTTGCTGGTCTTGGTGCTGTGGCTTGTTGTCACCGACAACGCCAACAGATACTGGCAAGAGCGTATAGATGAGGCGAGGCGCATAAGGCTTCAGAAATCCTCGTAATTCGTAATTCTTCTTCTTCCGGGTTTACGGTGTTTACAGATCCCAGCGTGCTCGCGGGGCGTGTGTGGGCGTGTGAGGACACTCCTCCTCACCAATCAGTGCACAGGGGAGTGTCTGCTCACACCCCTAGCCCCACTCGGTTCGGTTTGGCTCGCTTCAGCCCCACTCCAAAACGGTGCGAGTTTTGGGTGCTAAGCAGGGCCGAGTCGTGCTGCTCTGAGATGGTCGAAACGCGAGCCGTGTCGGGCTGAAGCGAGCTGAAAAAGGGTAGTGGAAAAGGGCCATAAGGTGCTCGGCTTTTCCCACTTTACCTTTAAAGTTCGTAAAGCAGAGTGCAGAAGGGTCATCCGGAGAGGAGATGAGATAAAGGCTTAGGGATGTGTTTGTTGTGGTTGCCATTGAAATTCATTTTGCAGGCAGCAGAGGCCTCGACAGATTTCTCCGTTCCATAACCTGCAGAACACACGCGTACAAATGGCCTCCGTCATGAACGGTCTTCTCGTTTGGCATTGAACCAACCATGAAATTCATGTCACTCATGCATTTTTGATGAGACTCTATCACCATACATTAGCAAGCTCTGGCTTGTGCCATGCAGCCACAATGATGTTCCACATGTTTGTGGACGGTTAAGATTTCACCTTCTCATCGCGCACTCTGCCTGTCCCCTTATATTTTATTCATGAAAGGATGTGTGTGATGGTTCTGTGCCATCCTGATCAGGTGGGCTTTTTATAAAGCCTTCTCTGGTTCTGATTCCTATGCGCACATACACTTGTAAACACAAGTATCAGTATCCAGGCTCGTGATCCAGGCAGTGTTGCTTTGCTGTCAAACGCTAGCAGAACGGCTTGGCACTGATTTTAAGATGGGGTCAAAAGATGGAGAGCAAATAAGAAACGTCTCAGTAGCAACTGGCAGAATCTCAGGGAGGGGGGAATACCCAGCAGTCTCCATTCCCACAAATATTTTGCCTCATACTGGAGCCTTACAAAGTCCTTGCCATGCTGCCACACAAGCCTGTTAGGTTCCGTTTACTTCCCTGTAATTAGCAGCTGAAAGGTGTAAGAGGCTGCACTGTGAGTGACAGGCCTCGGCAAAGGCTCATAATGGAGGCCTCTCTTATGACAAGCTTGATTTATTTGGGCCCAAATGGGGCACTAAACAGGCCTAAATGGTTGCTAAAAGCACCCAAACAAGGGCCAACACTGATCCCTCCTGTCTCCCTGAAGCCTACCATTAATGTTTGATGGTCAGAGATTTGTGTGTTCGTGTGACGTGCAGTTTGTGAAGGGGGGGGTGTTGTCCGATAGTAGCTCTATTTGTGTAGCCCATGAAAGGCCTGAGGGAACCTGTCCTCCACTCCTTCCAACCACTCAAAGCTCATCAAAAGAGATACATGCGATACCTCTCAAAAGTTCCTCGGCAGCTACAGTTGACACGTACATCTAATGCCGCTTTTCCACTACAAACGCGGCTGAGCCGTGCCGTGCCGAGTCGAGCTGAGTCGAGCTGAGCGGGGCTGTTGGAGTTGCATTTCGACTACAACCGCGCTGAACCGTGCTGGCTGGAAGTGGGTGGACACATTGGGTGGAGTTAGCGAAAGTGGGTGGACGTCAGGTGATGTCGTTAAGCAGCGCAAACAGTGACATCAGTGACAGTGGCGGAACAAGTCCGAGCCGGGCCGGGGGCGGGGCAAATGACCGGGCCCTTTATTAAAGCTTATCATAACATCATTTTAGGCTACAAAATGTCCGCAACTGCGGTGTTTACCAATTTCAACACTACCGGGTGCAACTATGTTATTTAGTACATCAAGTCCTTCAAACGAACATGTAACTCAGAAACAAAAAACATTAGGATACTGTACATGGCTCATAATAAAACATCAATAGCCTATACTGCGCACATTATTTGAAGGGCATACGAATGAGCGCTCAGAGTGGTGACAGGAAGAGTCAGAAATAAAAGGAGGGCGGTGCAAACCTCATTGAATGCACTGTGTTTACCAATTTCAACACTCCGGGGTGCAACTATGTTATTTTGTACATTAAGTCCTTCAAACGAACATGTAACTCAGAAACAAAAAAACATTAGGTGACATACTGTACATGGCTCATAATAAAACATCAATAGCCTACTGCGCGCATTATTTGAAGGGCATACGGCGAGCCTTGCGCTCCGCGAACTCGTCCACGATGCTCTGTATAGTCACTGATTCAGTGAGCTTTTAAGCGGTAGTCTCACAACCCGGATAGTAAACAATAAACATGGAGGACATGGAGTCGTTAGTGTTGCTGGTCTTGGTGCTGTGGCGGACAGATACTGGCAAGAGCGTATAGATGAGGCGAGGCGCATAAGGCTTCAGAAATTCTCGTAATTCGTAATTCTTCTTCTTCCGGGTTTACGGTGTTTACAGATCCCAGCGCGCTCGCGGGGCGTGTGTGGGCATGTGAGGACACTCCTCCTCACCAATCAGTGCACAGGGGAGTGTCTGCTCACGCCCCCAGCCTCAGTCGGCACGGTTTGGCTCGCTTCAGCCCCACTCCAAAACGGTGCGAGTTTTAGGGGCTAAGCAGGGCTGAAACGAGCTGAGTCGTGCTGGTTTTTGGTAGTCGAAACGCGAGCCGTGTCGGGCTGAAGCGAGCTGAAGCGAGCTGAAAAAGGGTAGTGGAAAAGGGCCATAAGGGACTGTGATTTAGACAAATGACAGTCCGCGCCAAGCAGGAGCAAAACAGCTGTCCTGACCACATTCTGGATACTTCGTTGTGTCACTTGTCACGTGAGAAGAAAAGAAAGACCAACCCTGAGCCAATCCCATGAAGCCAAGAGTCTTTGTATATGAATCGGTCTGTGTTTACAATACTAGACCATCTCTTATCTGTACCACTTTTTAGATCCTGGAAGCACACAGACACAGCAATATCCTTGTGAGAGCTGTCCAGGTGTTTGCCCAAAGGGAGGCAGATTCAGTAGGGGGTTGAGGCCCAGGCATGCTGGCAGACCTTCTGTAGGAATCTCATGGAAAAGTTTACACTGCCCGACCAAAAAGTATACAGCTGGCATCACAAAACACTGCCGTGTGTGAACGTGAGAAGCAGCAGCAAAAGCCGCATTTGGTTTCCCATCTATTCTTGCTAGTTTTTTTTTTTTCCCCCTCCACCGACTGTTTTAATGCCTGTATGATATGAGTAATGTAATATCTCGTCTCAGTAAGATGGACTTGGGAACTACAATGGCTGACTGTCCACTGGGAGCACCCTGCTAAAGCAGCTCATTTATGGCCGTGTTGCCATAGAATCAGGATCGTATTAAGAAATGGAGCATATCTTCTGCCTGCTGCTCTTTTGTATGGGACTCTGAGCCTCTAGCACCATGCTAATAGGATTACCTATATTGTAATTAAAATGGCCCACACTCGACCTCAAAACTCACACAGAAATGGTTTTATTCAATCAGACCACGTAGAATTTCTACCTTCGATGGTATCTGCTAGTTCTGGAAGTAACAGTTCTATTGCGGGACTTCTTGGGTAGTTGGAGCAGCAGTTGAACTGAGTGACTTGTCATGCTTCAGTGCCACAAAAACACACCCAAACATTTATGCATTTTGCAGTTTTGCTGCTCAGTAATAGTTCTTGCCTGGAGACTTGCCTGGCAACTGGGATTCATACTTTCTGTATTTGTGGGTGGGAGACTGAACCATAAAGTGCCGGTGCGCAAATCTGATGTGTCGCCCATTTGAGGAGTCATCGTCCCTGAAATAACTTGATAAACAATCCAAGTTTTTGAATCCATATACAGTTGTGGTCAGAAATTTACATACAGTGACATGAATGTCATCTTGGATATGAATGTCGTGGCAATATTTGGGCTTTCAGTCATTTCTTTGAACGGTTCTTTTTCTGTGGCAGAATGATTGTACAGCATACAGCTTTAATTAAAAAAACACTAGAATTTGGTGCACAAGTTTTAATTTTCTTTGGGTTTTCTGAAATCAATACAGGGTCAAAACTTTACATACACTCACACAGATTATTAATTCAGAGGTGTTGAAATTTCCAAAACGTCTTTTATCTTGCCAAGGCCGAGGTCTCTTAACTTCCTGTTAGTGATCATGATTGACTACAGCTGGTAGCTTCTCTGTGCCTTCATAAAAAGGGTTTGTTTACAGCACTCATTGGATTGACCAACACACAGTAAAATGGGAAAGTCCAAGGAGCTCAGTGCAGATCTGAGAAAGATGATCGCAGGTATACACAACTCCGGAATGTCTCTTGGAGCCATTTCTAAACAACTGCAAATTCCAAGATCAGTTCAAACAATTGTATGCAAGTTATTGTGAGGTGTAGTCACTTTGCCAAGCCACTTTGCTTCAAGAAAACCCAAACTGTCACCCTCAGCTGAAAGGAAATTGGTTTGGATGGTCAGGAACAACCTGGGAACCACCATGACACAGCCTTGATATGAACTGCAAGCTGATGGATCACTGTCTACAGTTCGGATCACCATGGACTAAGAGGCTGCTGTCCAAGAAATAACCCCCTGCTCCAAAATTGACACCTTCAATCTTAACTAAAGTTTGAAGCTGACCACAGGGACAAAGAAAAAAGCCTTTTGGAGGAAAGCTGTATGGTCAGATGAGACAAAGATGGAGTTGTTTGGCCACAGTGACCACCATGTACAGAGGGGGACACTACCAGCTGGTGGTGGTAGGATCGTCATGCTCTGGGGCTGTTTTGCTGCCAGTGGAACTGGTTCATTGCACAAAGTGGATGGAATAATGAAGGAGGACTACCTCAGAATTCTTCAGCATAAACCATCAGAAACTTGACTATGACTTGGGACTTACAACAGGACAACCCAAACAGGAATCAGAGCTGGTTGTGGAGGATAAAGCAGGCGAACATTAAGCTTAAAAAAAAAAAGTCCTGACTTCAGCCCTGTTGAAAATATATGGACCGTGCTTCTAAGTCAAGTCCATGCCAAGAAAAAAAAATCTAATTGAACTCTACCAATTCTACCATGAAGAGTCATGAAATATCCAACCAGAATTCTGCCAGAAGCTTGTTCATGGTTTGGTCAAGGTGAATCTTGCACAGAGACATTTTACCCAAATATTAGGTGTGCTGTGTGTGTATTTCTGACCCTGTGTTGATTTCAGAAAACCCAAAGAAAATTAAAACTTGTGCACCAAATTCTAGTGTTTTTTTTTTTAATTAAAGATGTATACTGTACAATCATTCTGCCACAGAAAAAGAACAGTTCAGAGAAACTACTGAACGCCCAAATGTTGCCATGACATTCATATCCAAGCTGACATTCATGTCACTGTATGTAAACTTCTGACCACAACTGTAAAAGCTGTCCGCCATACTAAATGTGACCCCACACAAGCTGCCATCTCCCAGATACAGCGGCAAAATGTGACTTAAAAGCTTGCGCTATCTTCTCCATGGAGAGATAGGATTTGTTTTAAGATAGACATTGTCTCAAGACATAACATGTTCTCATGATCACCCTGGAGTTCTAGGATAGAAGCCATAGAAGGATGGCTAATTGGAACTGTGCACTTGTTCAATAGCAGTTGCTTGCTGCAGATATTCTCTTGAGAACTTGAGTCAGAACTGGCAAATTTTGCTTTATGGGAAAGTTTATTTGCAGAAATAATCAGTGCAGCATTTAAAAAAAAAAAGAATTCTGGGATGGACTGGTGGCCCATCCAGACTGCATTTCCACATCATGCCCAGGGTTCTCGGAATAGACTCCAAATCCACCCTGACCAGGACAGAGAGGTTACTCAAGATCAATGAATGAATCCATCCACCCACCCATCTATACCGATTATCTATCAGGGCCACGGGGAAGCTGGAGCCAATCCCAGCTGACTTTGCGTGAGAGGCTGGGTACACCCTGGAGAGGTCGCCAATCTCTTGCAAGGGTAACACAGAGACAAACAACCATCCATTTGCACACATGCCCCTTTTCCACCAAAGCAGTTCCAGGGCTGGTTCGGGGCCAGTGCTTAGTTTAGAACCGGGTTTTCTGTTTCCACTGACAAAGAACTGGCTCTGGGGCCAGAAAAAACGGTTCCAGGCTAGCACCAACTCTCTGCTGGGCCAGAGGAAAGAACCGCTTAGGTCAGCGGGGGGGCGGAGTTGTTAAGACCAACAACAATAACAAGACCATGAAAGCTCGCCATTTTTCAGCAATGAGAAGCAGCAGCTGTACAAACGCGAAGTCATCCATTATTATTGTTGTTGTTGCTGCTTCTTCCGCATTGTTTTTTGCTTCGATATTCGCGCCAAGGTTTATGCAAACGTAGCGACGTAACTGACGTATACAGCGACGTAATGACGTGGCTTCCTTTAGCACCGTGAGCTATGGAAAAGCAAACTGGTTCTCAGCTGGCTCGCAAGTTGAACGAGTTGTGAACCAGCACCGGCACTGGCCCCGAACCAGCCCTGGAACTGATTTGGTGGAAAAGGGGTAACATTCACACCTGTGGGCAATTTCGAGTAGCCAGTTGACCTAATCCACATGTTTTTGGACCCTGGAAGGAAACCGGAGCACCCGGAGTAAACCCACACAGGCACTGGGAGAACGGAAACTCTGCACAGAAAGGCACCATTCTGAAATGAATAAATATGGCATTCAAAAAGGAGATGGAATTCTGCGATGGATTGCTATTCCATCCATCCCACCTTATGCGCCGTTATCCTGGGATAGGCTCTGGTTCCAGGTCAACACTGACCACAATCTAAAGGAGTATGGAGTTGCATGAGCTGATGGAATTCTGCGATGGACTTGCATCCCATCGTTGGTGTATTCCTGCCTCGCATCAAGGGTTTCCAAGACGGGTTCCAGATCTGCTTTAACCATGATCAGGATAAAGTGGTTGTTGAAGATTGATAATTGAATTGCCTGAGTATGGAATTCTGCGATGGACAGACATCCCATCTAGGGTGTATTCCCGCCTTGTGCCCAGGATAGATTTGGATCCACCATGATGACACCTTTACAGAAGATGAATGAAATATTGAATGAATGAATATATAATAGTCCCATCCAGGGTGTATTTACAGTTCAAATCTAATGCTCCCGAGATAAGTTCCAGATCCAGCTTGACCCTGACCAGGATGCAGCTCTTATTGAAGACGAATGAATGAATTAATAGAGGAACAATAGCGGAATTGTCGTCCTAGCCAACACTCATCCTGATTGAAAGTTAACACACTCCCGTGGATGTGTATCTGTACAGTTTTTTTTTTTGTTTTTGGAGAAGAGAGTTGAACGCACACAGATGATGATATATAGCACTTGCTGAGAGCTGTGGTTTCACAGGGAAGTTCTTGTCAGTAGATTTAAGACTTGCATGCTTTGGCTGTATGCATTTGTGTTGAGGTGCTCCTGGAGTGGAAAACGTCGAGATTTACACGTCTTTATGGCTGACCTGCATGAATAAGTTCGTATGTTCCAGCTCAGTATGTGTACCTTTTGCAGTTTAGGAAAGCAGGGAATGACCAATTTTCCAGGGAGTGAACAAGTTTCCAATCGTCTTATAAAGACCTGAATATTGGTGTTCTTAAGGAGGGTTTTTTTTTTTTAAATGGTGGTATAAAATGTGTCAGGTTAGATGAAAATACATTGGGGGGGGGAGTCAAGGACTTTTGTTGGTGATCAGTAAAGGTCCGGTTTGCCTTAGCTGTTTAATGTAACGGCCAAGTTAATGCTGTGCTTCTGACAGATGACTTTCCCAAGCCCGTTTCTCTAAAGTCAACACGTCCTTCGTGTCCACCTTTTGTGTTTCCGCTGCCTAGATTAGTGCAACAATGGCAGATTTATGCGATTACACGTATTTGCTCTGTAATCAGAGGCCCCGCATGGCAAAGGCCAGGCTTCGCCGGATATTTATCTTGTTTCTGTAAATTCTGAAGCTGCCGGTGTGTGTGTTTTTCTTTCGTCTTCCTCGAGCGAAGCTGTTCAAAGGAGGCCATTGAGAGAAAAGCAAACAGGTATGATGGAGCCAAACAGGAGCATGCCCCTCGAAAATCGGTGGCCTACAATCAGCCCACTGTCACCCTGCATACCCCCCCCCCCCCAAATTACCATTTGCATGAGACGGAGGACAGAGAGAGAAAGAAAGACAGGGAGACGAGTGTAAAGGAGATATTCAACACGCAGAACAATCACGCATGCAAGAAGCACGCGCCAGCTCGTCGACATCGCCTCAAAAGATTCCAGATGTGACCTTAGCTGCTGTTAAAGGTTAAACACACACAAACATACTTCTGTAGTTTTGTAGCAGGTTCTTCATTTCCTTTACCAAAGATTCTCTTTCTCTTTGGCACGCTTGCCTCGGTATATTTTCCTGGATTTGTGTGCAATTTGTATCAAATCTTTCTTTACTTGCCATCAGCGGTCAGGCTTCTCCAGCATTGGAGCCCATTCTCCTGTTGCCTTTGCCCAAACTGCCCACTCTGGAGAGCACTTTTTAAAGGCGCTCAGTGCTTTTAACATTAATTCGGGCCATTTAACCGCAGTCAAATGACTCTCTGTCTTTTCGGGCTTATTTTATATTAGTCATGTGGCAGGTTTTTTCCCCAAGCTTTCCACTTTCCCAGCCTGAGTGCCGAGCCCGCCTGCTTGTCACGCGTCCGTTAGCGCTTTATGTCGCGCATATATCCATATATATATATATATTCGCCCCAGTGAGAGTTAAAATACATGTCAGATCTGTTACGCGGCCCTGAAGAGCGGGCAGTTTAAGGGGCTCTCAGAGGGCAATGGAATGCCACGAGGGTCTGCTTTCAGGGAAGGGGGATGGCATGAGGCAGAAAACGGAGAGGAAATAAAAGAGAAATGGAGAAAGAATGAGGTGAATTAGCTTTTGGCTGAACTAAAGAGCTCTGGTGAGAAAAGGTCATATTTGGCCCCTTGGACAGGGCGGTGCACGAGTGTCGTCTTTCAGATTGCGTGTCCTTTGTATATAGATGTCACATTTGCACACCTGGCGAGGTTTCCTTCTGTTTTTCAGACTCGCTGGCACACGCACACACATGCGCTTTGACTTGCGATTCACTTCAAAGATTAGACCAGGGAAAACATACTATTTGCTTCTCTAATGTTGTGTTGTCTTAAGGACGCAGCCAGACGAGTGTTATCTCCCTGGAGATACACACAGTGGCGTCTCAGTTGGGGTTTTGTCTTAGGTTCTTGTTTGTGCGTTTTGGATTTTGGCTCTGCTTTTTTTTTTTGAGAGTGAGAGATCCCTCATGTACGCTATTGAGCTGTGATTTTATTAAAAGTAGTGATGTTAATAGTTTATCCTGTAAGAAACTTCTTCAATTAGTAGTATATTTAAGATATTCCACAAATTCAAGTCGTACATGAGCTGATAGCCGACGAGGCACGTAGCACCGAGTCGGCTATAAGCCATGTACGACGAGATTGAGTGGAGTAATTGTTTTATTCTATCCACATTCACTGGATTTTCAGAAACGGAGTGTTTTTTTTTTTTTTTTTTTTTGCAAATTCAATAAATAACTTTATCCAAAACGTCCGACGAAATCATTTCTGCTTAGACTGTAAACAAATCGGCGAAATGACGGGAGCAATTTGTGAAAAATAGCCTGGCAAGCCAGACTAAATGTGAATATTTAGTCTGGCCTCGATCCGTAGACATTTCTGAAGGGTGGGGGTGGAACAAACCGCTGTCTTTCAGGTGGTGTTTACATTAGACCGTATCAGCGGATCATCAGATTAACGTTTTTAAAACGATTCGCGTGCACACAGCAACGCCAATACACAGATACGCTCGGCTCTGCAGGCATCCTGCGCTCCAAATCACTCCGCCCTGAACAGCGAGTGCCCTCTGGAGGGTGCGTACTCCGGCCCTGCGCAGCTCACAGAGCGCGCGAATGAAGCGCACGAGCAGTGATTCGGGACAAATAGCAGGAAGTGAAGTCCGCGCCGTTTTTCAGCAGTCGCGTGGCATGACCAACGCCAGCGAATCAGGAAGGTGGATGTCACAGTGACGTTGTCCAATGACGACGTCAGCTAGAGCTCAGCACTGCGTATCCTCGTTCCTCAATGTTTACACAGCACCGGATCAGATACGTACTGGGTTGAATACGTGGGCCCTGGAGGATTCAAACTGTTCCGCCTGTGGAGTCGTTTCCCGGCGTTTTAATGTGCACGGACAGTGCATACGCAACGAAAACGAGACGGATACGGTCTAATGTAAACACCACCTCAAACTGTCTCTGTGCGTATAGGCCAACGCTCTGACCAGTCAGCGCAACTGTGATGTAGTCAGAGCACGCAGTGGGGGAGAATTTGAAATAAATAATTTTTCAAAATGCGTATTAATTAATAAACAGGTTCTAGATATTAAGAAGTTTGGAGATAATGACCACAAGTTTGGAGTCTGTACCACATACTTAACATACACTCTTATTTTTTTTCAAGGGTTTTTCAAGCGTTTGCTTAAACTGTTTTTGAGAGTTTTTATTTAGTGGTGTTTGGTGAAATAATTTCCCTTAAATTTAAAATAACGGGAAAATAAGAAACAATCAAAAAGTAATGTTTCAAAGCTGTTTATTAATTCTTTGTACTGCACAAACTAGCCCCATCCTTTTGGCTACGAGCGGAGCCAGCTGGTAGATCAGACTTTTGCCATAGCCGGTCGGCAAAACAGCGAAAACGTCCTTCTTGAAAAGGAATGAGCGGAGAGCCTCTTCCTGCTCATGTTTCAACCAAAACTCCAAGTCTAATTCTTCTAAAACTGATTCCAAAGCGGAGTCAAACTAGCGCTGTTCACTAGCCGTAGCCATCTTTCCTGCTGCGCTTTCTCCAGCGTCGCGCAGCTTTGTCGCCACTCCTGCAAAAGCCCGCCCAAAGAATCCAAACAAAAACCTTGCGTTGTGATTGGCGGGCACGATTTGATGCCCGGGGTGTTTTTGTTTATATGGTGCGAGGCTAGACCCACTCGCTAAGCAAAAATATTTTTGGCCGCTAGGCGGCTGGGTCTAGTTTACTAGGCTATGTGAAAAATGCTAGAATAATTCTTGAAAAAAAAAAAGATGCGTTCTTACCATTTAAATACTTTCGTTCCGTATTTTGTTGCTTTTGTATTTTTTGGGGTTTTTGTTTTCGAGTAGTTTTTCTATTTCGTCCTCGGTTGGTTCAGTAACGCGCTCCGCCATTTTGTTTTTCTCTACTCACGGTATATGAGCTGATAGCCTATGGAATCAATTTTGTGCCAAAATGTTCATACAATACTTTTGAAATATCAAACAAAAACGACAAATCAAAATACAAAAAAAGAAAAAAAAGTCAATTTTTTTAGACTGGCAAACAAATTATTCGTGTAATCGTGCAAAATATCAGTCTATTACTCTTCAGAAACCTTTTATTTTTGTTCCGCGTCTTTCTCGGTTTTGTTTGACGTAATTTATTTTGGTTGCGATTCCAGCGTTCTCGTTTGTGCTCCCTGACTTTTTGCTTGCAGTTTTGGCACAAACTTCACGTGTGGGTGGGCTGTCCAGGAATGCATCCCCATTGGCTAACTTGTGTTTGACTGACAGCTCCGCTCAGCCATTCCCTACTCGGATTTTGGCGGACTGTTTGACGAGTGACCGATCCATTGACGGTAAACAAGGATCGAGTGGACTTCAGTGGCGACTATGATACTGAATTAATTCAAAGTGTAAATTCAATATCATAGTCGCCACTGAAGTCCACTCCATCCTTGTTTACCGTCAATGGATCGGTCACTCGGCAAACAGTCCGCCAGAATCCGAGTAGGGAATGGCTGAGCGTAGCTGTCAGTCAAACACAAGTTAGCCAATGGGAATGCATTCCTGGACAGCCCGCCCACACGTGAAGTTTGTGCCAAAACTGCAAGCAAAAAGTCAGGGAGCGCAAACGAGAAAGCTGGAATCGCAACCAAAATAAATTACGTCAAACAAAACCGAGAAAGACGCGGAACAAAAATAAAAGGTTTCTGAAGAGTAATAGACTGATATTTTGCACGATTACACGAATAATTTTGTTTGCCAGTCTAAAAAAATTCTTTTTTTGTATTTTGATTTGTCGTTTTTGTTTGACATTTCAAAAGTATTGTATGAACATTTTGGCACAAAATTGATTCCATAATAGCCTCGTAGTAGAGTAGCCAATCAGAGCGCACCATTGCTCGTGGATAGAATAATACGGTATATTCCGGAGGGTTCTGTTGCAAGTCTAAATGATGGACAGTCATCGAAGGCTTTATGATGAATAATTGTCTACCTGCTCATTCATGCGATTATCCTTTCAGCCAATCGTGTGGCAGCATGGAGTTCACGTTCACGTCACACATCAGAATGGTGGGAATGGGATCTCATTGACTTTGACCATGCTATGTTGGTTGGTGCCTGTTGGAGTATTTCAGAAACGCTTTCCAACCATGTTGAGCAGAAAAGCATCTCGAAGCCCATAGCACAGTAAACCCTGAGAACACTTCGGGTTCTACTCCCATCAACCAAGAAAACTGGACGGGTGAAAATCGGACCTCTTCAGTTAACCTGTCCAGTGTCTTTGGGTATCCTGAAAAGCAATTGGAAATTAAAAAAAAAAAAAAAAAGCCCTAATGTTCTAATCGTACAATCAAGGATCACTGTTTTCAGTGTGAGCAGGGTCACTGTGTGGAGGTGGCCTGGCTGCAGCATGGGAGGTGAGTTTGGGCTTGTGATTACAGAGCGGGAGCAAGCGTCTGCTAAAATGAGTAGAGAAAGCTGCTCTAATGAAAGGCCTCCTCTCTGCCTCTCAACGTCTAAATATGGAAGCTTGAATGAAGTACAAATGAACGTATGCAAACCTCTAGCGGCCTATCTCTGCAGGTCTGGCGGCGCACACGTTAATTTCTAGTGCAGTTCCAATGATCTGTGCAGTCAAGATTCCATCAGAACGCAGCATTGGAAAAACTGCTTGGGTTTTATTGCATGATCTCGGCTTAATGGGCATTCAAGATTATCCTGGTATTGTAGTCATGTCTGAAGGTTGTGGTTTTTAAAAATTTTATTCAGATCTATATTACATCCAGTACCCGTCATTAGTTTAATGACCCGTAGTGTAGTGATTTTGACAGAAACCGCTCAGCCTCAGGTTCCGATCTGACCCACACCTGACCACCACACCCCCTTCTCAGTTTTGAAAAGGGGACCTGGTCATTTTCCATTCTGGTATTGTGTATCGCAATAAAGGTGTCCACGATAATCATATGCAAGTCGAAGAAGCTCAAGAAATCAAGCTTTCCTTTAGTTATCAATGGTTTGAATCACATTTTTAAAACGTTTTTATGTGTGCTCGCTCTTGGATGCAGTTGATCCATAAACAGCACACCCCCAGATTGTTTTATTCCTCTTCTCCCACTGCAATTTTCTCAGAATGACACATTTTTCTTTTATTCAAGAACGACATTTTTTTAAAATCATTACCTCTGCCAACTTTGTTAGAGGAGGTTATGTTTTCGCCTCTGTTTCTTTGTTTGTTCCCAATGTAACTTAACTCAAAAAGCAATGAACGGATTTGGATGAAATTTGGTGGAAAGATGGGTTATGGGCCACAGAACAATTGATGAGATTTTGATGCAAATCTGGATATGTATGTGGATCCAGGATTTTTTTTTTTTGTCCTGTTCCCAACATAACTCAAAAAGTAGTGAACGGATTTGGATGAAATTTGGTGGAAAGGTGAGCCATGGGCTTAAGAACCATTGATTAGATTTTGATGCAAATCTGGATATGTATGTGGATCCAGATATTTATGTGGACCCAGGATTTTTATTGATTTTTTTTTTTTTGCCTGTTCCCAACATAACTCAAAAAGTAGTGAACGGATTTGGATGAAATTTGGTGGAAAGGTGGGCCATGGTCCAAGGAACAATTGATGAGATTTTGATGCAAATCTGGATATGTACTGTGTGTGGATCCAGGATTTTTTTTGTCCTGTTCCCAATGTAACTCAAAAAGTAGTGAACAGATTTGGATGAAATTTGGTGGAAAGGTGAGCCATGGGCTTAAGAACCATTGATTAGATTTTGATGCAAATCCAGATATTTATGTGGCGCCAGGATTTTTTTTTTTTGCTTGTTCCCAACATAACTCAAAAAGTAGTGAACGGATTTTGATGAAATTTGGTGGAAAGGTGGGCCATGGTCCAAGGAACAATTGATGAGATTTTGATGCAAATCTGGATATGTACTGTGTGTGGATCCAGGATTTTTTTTTGTCCTGTTCCCAATGTAACTCAAAAAGTAGTGAACTGATTTGGATGAAATTTGGTGGAAAGGTGAGCCATGGGCTTAAGAACCATTGATTAGATTTTGATGCAAATCCAGATATTTATGTGGCGCCAGGATTTTTTTTTTTTGCTTGTTCCCAACATAACTCAAAAAGTAGTGAACAGATTTTGATGAAATTTGGTGGAAAGGTGGGCCATGGTCCAAGGAACAATTGATGAGATTTTGATGCAAATCTGGATATGTACTGTGTGTGGATCCAGGATTTTTTTTTGTCCTGTTCCCAATGTAACTCAAAAAGTAGTGAACGGATTTGGATGAAATTTGGTGGAAAGGTGAGCCATGGGCTTAAGAACCATTGATTAGATTTTGATGCAAATCCAGATATTTATGTGGCGCCAGGATTTTTTTTTTTTGCTTGTTCCCAACATAACTCAAAAAGTAGTGAACGGATTTTGATGAAATTTGGTGGAAAGGTGGGCCATGGTCCAAGGAACAATTGATGAGATTTTGATGCAAATCTGGATATGTACTGTGTGTGGATCCAGGATTTTTTTTTGTCCTGTTCCCAATGTAACTCAAAAAGTAGTGAACGGATTTGGATGAAATTTGGTGGAAAGGTGAGCCATGGGCTTAAGAACCACTGATTAGATTTTGATGCAAATCTGGATATGTATGTGGATCCAGATATTTATGTGGACCCAGGATTTTTATTGATTATTTTTTTTTTTGTCCTGTTCCCAATGTAACTCAAAAAGTAGTGAACGGATTTGGATGAAATTTGGTGGAACGGTTGGCCATGGTCCAAGGAACAATTGATGAGATTTTGATGCAAATCTGGATATGTACTGTGTGTGGATCCAGGATTTTTTTTTTTTGTCCTGTTCCCAACATAACTCAAAAAGTAGTGAACGGATTTGGATGAAATTTGGTGGAAAGGTGAGCCATAGGCTTAAGAACCATTGATTAGATTTTGATGCAAATCTGGATATGTATGTGGATCCAGATATTTATGTGGACCCAGGATTTTTATTGATTTTTTTTTTTTGCCTGTTCCCAACATAACTCAAAAAGTAGTGAACGGATTTGGATGAAATTTGGTGGAAAGGTGGGCCATGGTCCAAGGAACAATTGATGAGATTTTGATGCAAATCTGGATATGTACTGTGTGTGGATCCAGGATTTTTTTTTTGTCCTGTTCCCAATGTAACTCAAAAAGTAGTGAACAGATTTGGATGAAATTTGGTGGAAAGGTGAGCCATGGGCTTAAGAACCATTGATTAGATTTTGATGCAAATCCAGATATTTATGTGGAGCCAGGATTTTTTTTTTGCTTGTTCCCAACATAACTCAAAAAGTAGTGAACGGATTTGGATGAAATTTGGTGGAAAGGTGGGCCATGGTCCAAGGAACAATTGATGAGATTTTGATGCAAATCTGGATATGTACTGTGTGTGGATCCAGGATTTTTTTTTTTTGTCCTGTTCCCAATGTAACTCAAAAATTAATGAACAGATTTGGATGAAATTTGGTGGAAAAGTGAGCCATGGGCTTAACAACCATTGATTTATATTTTGATGCAAATCCAGATATTTATGTGGAGCCAGGATTTATTTATTTATTTATTTTTGCTTGTTCCCAACGTAACTTAAGCAGTGAACGAATTTGGATGAAATTTGGTGTACAGCTTTCATATTATCTGAGGTTCAAGTTTTGATTTGATTTTGATATTGATATGTGGCTTGACAGCAGTATGCGCTCTACTCTACTGAGTCCCCTTCTAGTTTTATGGTGGTTTTATGTCGTGGAACATCCACAAAACACTGGAAACAAACTCCTTCCAAAATCGATTAATAAACAACTAGCTAGGGTGTGTCGAAAAAACGATATCCATATAAACAAGGAATTTTTTTTTCCTTTTTAAGTTTTTTCAAATTGAATAGAAATGAAGTGTGAAGCTTGCTTAAACGCCTGGCTGTCTGCACTAAAAACAGTCTAGATTTGTTTCCTTTTTTTTTTTTTTAAATCCAAGCCACAGCCAGTTAACGATGGGGTTCAGAATCCTAAAACATCAGTCGGAATCAATTCTGGTCGGACAGACAGTGAGAGAGCCTGTTGCATAATCAGACCAAGGAACTTCCAGGAGCAAATTGGCATCGGTGTAACGGAGTTTAAAAAAAATCTTCTTTAGAAACATTTTGTTCTTTCAGATTTGCTGAATAAACACCCATGTTCACGTTGAGCCTCTGCTGTAGCAGGATCCAGTGTGTCAGGCTTACAGAAGAGCAGGAGGGATTAGCAAGAATGAGGGGAGAAAAAACAAAGAGCACTGGCCTTATCAGGTCGTGTGGTTTGGAGCCTTCCACGGCGGCCGATAAGCCGAGCTCAGGTTGCCCATGTGGGTTGCCAGATGCTATCGCACGCCCAAGTCTTTCTCAAGCCTTCCTGACTCTGCGCTCCAAAAGCATGGTTTATAAACAAGCATTGTCCGGGCCAAGCGACCGAGAGCTATCGAGCCGCGTGCTATCTCCGCACCAAGACCGAACACAAAAGCAGTTACTGTCTTGGATTATTTGTTGGTATGATGCTGATCTCTCTCTCTCTCCCTCTCTTTCTCTCCTCCCTAGAGAGCTGTTTCCTTTTTCCCGCACACTTGTATTCTCAGAAGTATACAGTACATGAGCACACACACTGACTCGAACTGTGATTTCCTGCTTGTACAAGCAAAACCAAGTGTATTCTCTGTACTTGGATCCAAACACAGGCTACATTCTTGAAAAGGTCAGTCTC
The DNA here is from genome assembly GCF_027579695.1 of Neoarius graeffei. Lineage (NCBI taxonomy): Eukaryota > Metazoa > Chordata > Actinopteri > Siluriformes > Ariidae > Neoarius > Neoarius graeffei. The sequence continues at coordinate 7,662,131 of NC_083591.1, read as the reverse complement.
GGCTCATCCTACATCATCCAAATTATGTTCTCCTGTTGGCATTTGAGCTTGACAGTGGATAATTCATATCCTGTATCTGTGATTCATCATGTCTGGATCTACATCTGTTTTCATAACGGCCTATTTAGCTATCTAGCCGCCTGTCTAGCGATCGATTGAGACGGCATCTGTCTGTCCTGTTGTCTCGGTCTCTCTGAATCTGGTCTTTGAATCTGTGCTCTCAGTAAAGCCAGTCACAGTCAGTGGCATGGATCTACCCCGAAACCAGCTCCACATAGCGTCTAGTGGTTGTTGATCTTCGAGTATGTGCAGTGTTTTCAGGTCAGTTTCAGTGCATTCGTATTATTTTTATATTACTTTATTCCTAATGTATTTATAAGCTGTACAAGCCACCCCACACACACACACACAGACGCTTAGCATACCGTCTCAAAGGTACTCTGTTGTCCTGGTGCGCATTGTTAATTGTTAAAGCGCAACAAATGCCAAGCTTGTTTTGCGTCTGCATCCATTCCAGCGTGTCATAAGACCTCGTTACGATTCAATAATTCATGTTCAGCAGGCAAACCTTAAAACGAATCTGCCGCAGTGCGCTGCAGGGAAAGTCCGCTCTCAACCCACCCCCAGACAGTCAAGTCCCACACCTCGGTACTCGCCTCTCCTTTCCTGTCTGTACTTTTCCACCAGCTTATCTCACCCACAGAGCACAAGAAACGTTTGGAAATTGTTGCAAGAGCGTTCTGCCAACGTTGTAGCCTGACATTTGTATGAGCCAGTTCCCCTTCGTCAAGGTGCGAGCAAGACCGCAAACCAAAAGCATCCCTGAGCCGAAAGAAAAACAGCAAACGAATAAATAAGGGCTGTTTTCTCCCAGCTGGGGAGATATTTCTGCCTCTCAGCTTGTGGCTCCGTCCCTCAGGAATAATGGATTTGTTTGGCTCGTCTTCGGTGCTGGTTACTGGTCACGGTTTGTTTTGGGTCATAAATGGTACGTCGGAAATAGACGGGTATATTTAGGCTGTGTAATTTTTGCAAAATGTGAGGGTAAGCGAGCGGCTATGGCAACCGTGTGTGTGTGTGTGTGTGTGTGTGTGTGTGTGTGTGTGTGTGTGTACATGTGGACCACCTTCGAACCAGGATGCTCCAGTCGAATGCTGTGCCCAAAAGGCTAATTATATTCCGAGCATTTTACTGACGCAAAATCAGCTCACGTGCCATTTGTTTTCAGCGCAAAGCTCAAAAACGTTTGCGTTTTTGACCCTCGACTCAAAGGCTCAGACCCTCTGGTGAGCGTGAACGCTTGAACCGGAGTGTTTCACTGTTACTTTTGCAGTATGAAACAGGATGCAAGGCCACACTCTGTCTGCTAATCTCCTCTCCTGGACAGTCAGGCCTGGATCCAGTCCTTCACACCACTCACTCACTCTCTCTCTCACACACACACGCATCGCCCTGGTTTAAATGTGCCTTTGTTCCTCCTCAGCTGGCATCAATCAGGCCGTACGCTGGCCCTCACAAAAGCCCCTTCACCACGGCTCAGTTTGCCTTGGCACAGCAGCCCGTTTTGTCACCACACACTCCTCTCCGTTAGCGGGCTTCGCTTTCAAAGGCGGCTTCCTGGTTTTCATCCCTCCGAGACCCGGCAGTTCGCGAGCGATTAAACGTGAGTGAAAACTCCTTGGCGTACAGGTGACGGGTCACTTCAGCAGCGCTGAATCTCTGTATGTGTGTGTGCGGTATGTGAAAAGTATACTGTATAAATAATGCCTGTTCTCACACACATGACAATTTCTGTATTTTTATTGCACTGAGCTGATTGGAAGGCTTTTATCATAAAGTGTGGCCTCTTTCTTTCTTCTCCCCCCCTCCCTCTCGTTCAGTTCAGCAATCTTTCCTGTCAACGCAGCTTCCGTTCCTCTGAGTGCAAAACCTGTGCGTATGAGGTTAAAGCTAGTGCTCGTACCGATCCTAACCTCCCACAGGACAGGAGTCGCCAGTTCAAATCTGGAACGAAGGTTGAGGACGTTAAGTTGATGAATGGAGAAATGGAGATGCGGTGACTCACTTGTTTCCTCCCTTTTATTTTTTTCTCCCCGTCTCGGTCAGGTGATAGCGTTGGCGGATGCAGCGGAGGAGAACCGGGCGAGTTTGGTGCAGGCCTTTTCCAGGTTACGCAGCGCCACGCACCTGCTCATCCTTCTGGTGTCTCTTTGGCAGGGACTGGGCATCGATCAAACCGCTATACTGGAAGCAACACTACTGCCACTGCTGCAGGATACACCACAACTGGTGAGCACGCGCGCACACTTGACTGTGATTTAGTTATTGAAGTCCTGATAGCAGGAATTTAATACACGCCAGCCAACCAATCAGAAATGGGCTGTATAAAGACACATGTATATCAGCTACTACTATAGTTGCCACAGTAGACACACATACTGCTACCTTTCCTGTATAGATGACTTGCAACCACGTGATCAAAATGTGCTACGTCACGAGCGTCCGCCATGATGGTGGATCTACAAAGCAACTAGAATGGCAGCTGCTGAAAGCGCGTCTGTAAATTTCTCAGCGTTACCGCGATTTGAACGGTCCAGAGAAGACAGACGTGTGGTTTTGACCCATATTATTTAAAAAAGTCAGACTTTTCTGAAGATAAGGCGCTTCTACTGACCATCGAGTACCCAGATATCGCGTTCTGTCTGGTTCGGCTGCCGAAGAAGCAAGTCAGACTTTGGACGAAACATTGCCCGTGTTCTGAGTGGCTGCCCAGTCTGGATCGTTTCTATCGTATAATTTTGCCGGCGCTCCTCGAAGCGAAATGGCAAACTTGAACACATGTTAAAGGTCCCATGGCATGAAATTTTCACTTTCTGAGGTTTTTTAACGTTAAAATGAGTTCCTCTGACCTTCTTAAGTCACCCCAGTGGCTAGAAATTTCATAATGTGTAAACCAAACTATGCCCAACATTTGAGAATGGCGCGTCAAAACGGCACGTTGATAGGCCTTTGCCTTTACTACGTCAGCAAGGGAGATGATCCCCACGCCCCCCCTCTGGATACCCACCCACTGTATGGATTGCCCGTCCTACCAAGCCTACTGCGCATGCGCGAAATCCAGGAGGGTAGGAAAATTCAACAGTAGTTTTGTCCTACCGATCAGCTGGGCTGATAGAAAATCGGTGAGTATTTCACGCATGTGCCGATTTTTATGTTTTGTGCGTATTGGTCGAGTCTTTGGCCGAGTCAAATAATTTGTAATGACTTGTATAATAAAACGGTCTGTATGAGAACTTGCTAATTGTAATGACGTCATGTGTCCTGCGCATGCGCAGTAGGCTTCGCGCGTGCGCAGTAGGCTTGGTAGGACAAATCGAAGAGGTAGGATAACTTTACACCACCTATGTGAGCGAAACATGGAAATTGCGCTGCATCCCTGCCGCCTCAGCCACAAACACCGAACAAGTAAGTGTATAACTGTTAAGTCGTTTTGCCATGTTTTAAAATCGGTGCGTTAGCCTAGCAATGGCTACATTAGCTGTGCAGCTAACCGCTTCCTGCAGTTAGCCAGGTAGCATTCCCGCAGCTTGGTCAAGCCCCGTCCCCTCCCCCCATGGCCCGCCTCCATGCTTTTCATTAGCAAAACGACGCACTGGGAAAAGGGCTGAAATGGGGCTTTCTCCCAGGAGGCTATATCTACCTGTGGAGGGTTCATTTCGAGAAAGGCTGCGGATATAACATCCGGAAACCTCCACGAGCCCGTTTAAAGCATCAACAAACCACCATGCCATGGGCCCTTTAAAATTATAACAACGACCGAGCGAACCACGACAAGAGAAGGCTCATTTTATAGCTAAATTCGAGCAACACGAATAAATTCTTCCGTGATATCATCGAGAAAGCTTTAGAATCTCACCGGAGATAAAACGATCACTACGAACATAAGCCGTTTTGGTTTTCGCCTCTGTTCGATCAGCCCTGCCGATGTTGTTCATCTCGTCTCCGTACTAAGCCTCAGAGTTTCCTCGTTCTCTTTCCGAATCACGGACGGAATTCTACAAAATCGGAACGCGCCACGGTCACGAGTCCTGTTGTGACCACAACCATATATAGCTAAAAGAATGTCACTTGAGCCCGCGTTTGCACCTCCACCAATATGGCCGACATCCGGGTTTCTGTTTTGCTTTGACGTCACTTGCAAGTCAAGGATCCGTAGTAAAAGAACACTCGCACACTGTCACTCTCTCTTATAAACACCCTATTTTGGGCAGCACACTTGACCTCGGAGGCCCCGAAGCGTAAATGCCGCCCGTGTCGGCTGACACTGCTGAAAGCCAACCGATTGTTTGTGCTCTTTAGGAACAGCATCAGGGTTGTTTTTTTTGTGTGTGTGAGAGAGAGAGAGAGAGAGAGAGAGAGAGAGAGAGAGAGACTCAATCCATTCCATAACCAAGCATGTTGAAAGAAGCCGCCCTTTCAGTGCTGACAGATCAGTGTGTGTGTGTTCGGATTTTCCTTTTTATATTTTCTGTTTTCATTGTTCTGAAAAAAAAAAAGTTTGATGTGATCAAGGCATAAGCAATTTGACATTTTCTTACCGTTTGAGCTTTCAGCATTTAAATATGCCCTTGAACTGATTGTGGTACTGTGGCGTCTGTCATTGAGCGACATTTTAAAATGGGAGAAAATAACGAGGATGTATTTCATTCCTCAGTTAGAGCAGCAGTCCTGCACACAGAACAGCATGTATTTATTCTATCCACATTCACTGGATATGAGCAATCACGCATTCGGATTGATTGGCTACTCTACTACTAGGATATCAGCTCATATACCTAGCCTGGCAAGCCAGACTAAATGTGAATATTTAGTCTGGCCTTGCTCGTAGACATTTCCGAAGCGGGTAGGAGGAACAACCCGCTGTCTTTCAAACTGTCTCTGTGCGTATAGGCCAACGCTCTGACCAATCAGCGCAACTGTGACTGTGACGTAGTCAGAGCGACAGAAAGCAGTGGGGGAGGCCTTGAAATAAATCATTTTTCAAAATGCGTATTAATTAATAAACAGGTTCTAGATATTAAGAAGTTTGGAGATAATGACCACAAGTTTGGAGTCTGTACCACATACACACTTTTTTTTTTTCCCCAAGTGTTTTTCAAGGGTTTGCTTAAACTGTTTTTGAGAGTTTTTATTTAGTGGTGTTTGGTGAAATAATTTCCCTTAAATTTAAAATAACGGGAAAATAAGAAACAATCAAAAAGTAATGTTTCAAAGCTGTTTATTCATTCTTCGTACTGCACAAACTAGCCCCATCCTTTTGGCTACGAGTGGAGCCAGCTGGTAGATCAGACTTTTGCCATAGCCGGTCGGCAAAACAGCGAAAACGTCCTTCTTGAAAAGGAATGAGCGGAGAGCCTCTTCCTGCTCATGTTTCAACCAAAACTCCAAGTCTAATTCTTCTAAAACTGATTCCAAAGCGGAGTCAAACGCGCGCTGTTCACTAGCCGTAGCCATCTTTCCTGCTGTGCTTTCTCCAGCGTCGCGCAGCTTTGTCGTCACTCCTGCAAAAGCCCGCCCAAAGAATCCAAACAAAAACCTTGCGTTGTGATTGGCGGGCACGATTTGATGCCCGGGGTGTTTTTGTTTATATGGTGCGAGGCTAGACCCACTCGCTAGGCAAAAAATATTTTTGGCTGCTAGGCGGGTGGGTCTAGTTTACTAGGCTATCATATACCATGAGTAGAGAAAAACAAAATGGCAGAGCGTGTTGCTGAACCAACCGAGGACGAAATAGAAAAACTACTCGAAAACAAAACTGCAAAAAAAAAAGTGCAATAAAAGTATTCGATTGTAAGAACTTTTTTTTAAGGAATTATTATTATAGCGTTTTTCACAAATTGCTCCTATCGTTTCGCCAGTTTGTTTACATTCTAAACAGGAATGATTTTGTCGGTGTTTTGGATAAAGTTTTTATTCATTGAATTTGCCAAAAGAAAAGAAAACTGCTCCGTTTCTCAAAATCCGCTGAACATGGATAGAATAAGTTATTCCACTCAATCCCGTCGTACACGGCTTCTAGCCGACTCGTCCTGTGTCCGAAATCGCTCCCTACTCACTATAGCCTCAGTCACAACCGGCCGAACGTGCTCCTACAGCCGGTCTACGTGCAACAAACGCACGGAGGGCGCGCGTGTGACGTGCTGATTTTCGAGCCGTAGACTGGCCGCAGACCGGCCGCAGAAGTTCTTTGTCATGTCAAACAAACTCTACGGGCGCTTACGTTTTTTTTCAGGTTGCAAGACAAACTTACGGCCAACGTGCGTCTTTCTCCACGAACAAAAAAAACGCAGCGATTTGGGAAACGCCAAAAATCGCACGGCCAAAAAAATCGTACGTCCGGTTGTGACCCAGGCTTATATAGGGCACTATTTAGTGAGGACGCTATTTTGTAGTCTTGTCCGAAACCTTAGTGAGGATTATTTACACCCTATATAGTGCACTCAAAGTATCCCATGATGCATCACGAAAAGTAGCGTACACCCGATGATCACTAACCAAGCGATCTATCCCATCATGTATTGCGGTCGCGCTGAAAGAAATCAAAGTCTGAAATTTGATTTAATATAAGGCAGTGGCAAAGAAGAAAAAGTATTCAGCCTTGATTTCAAAGAACTGAAAGCTGCAAGTACTTTGTATTGATTAATGTGGGAAATGCGCTCAGTATAATATGGATTTATCACTAAAACACACGCATGTATTTATTATTTTGAAACCCACCAGCTGACTGATCTGGCACGTTTTAATTGTGCGACAGTAATGACGTAAATACCAGCGCGACGGAGTTGTGTCTGAAAGCGTTTTTCGTTTTACCAATGATCTCACCATATAGTCCTGTATATAGTGAGTAGGGAGTAGTGAACGAGTGAGCGATTTTGGACACGGCAAGACTCCATCCGCACCATTTGACGGTGGCTGTTGCTGCCTTTATGTGAAAGCGTCTCTGCTACTGTGTCGGACTAACGTTCCTGCTCGACCGCGCCATTTTAGTTAACAGGCTACAGATAAAAAGCTTGTTCATCGCTTAGCAAGCCCCGCCCACCATCAACAGGGCAAATAACATGACAGAGGGTTAACATTAGCTAGTTCATCGCTCAGCAAGCAAGCCCCGCCCACTATCAACAGAGCAATGAACATAGCGTGTCACTTCCTTCTCTGGGTGGAGTCTCGCCAAATGACGATTGAAGTTCCAGGTTGTCCCCGTCGTCTCCTCGATAGTTCTTCTACATATGGAACACATCGCAGTGCATTCTTCTGCACGAGAACTCTGTAGAAGCAAAGCAGACAATCCCAGGGGCGTTCTCTCCATTAACGTTAATTTGTTCCTGAACATGACGTATGAACAGGTGAATGTGCATTCTCTTGCACGAAATTAGTATAAAAATTAATGTAGATATAAATGTCTTATGCCAAATTATTATGGCATGTTACAAAAAATAAAGAAAAATCTGAGTCCTCGTCTCCAATTTACGAGTCCGAATGCAGTTAGCGCACGAGTCCGAGTCATCAGCGCTCAAGCCCAAGTCAAGTCACGTCACAAGCCCTTAAAGGTCCCATGGCATGAAATTTTCACTTTGAGGTTTTTTAACGTTAAAATGAGTTCCTCTGACCTTCTTAAGTCACCCCAGTGGCTAGAAATTTCATAATGTGTAAACCAAACTATGCCCAACATTTGAGAATGGCGCGTCAAAACGGCACGTTGATAAACTCTTCCCTTTACTACGTCAGCAAGGGAGATGATCCCCACGCCCCCCCTCTGGATTCCCACCCACTGTATGGATTGCCCGCCCAGCTCAAAAGTTGCCACCAAACATGGAAGTTGCGCTGTACATGGATGTGACAACACAGAAAGGAGTCTGTTTTTACTGCCGACGGGAGAGCCCCTGAAGACGCAGTGGCTTAATTTTATTTACTCCAATAATACGCCGTCGAGTCTACCTAAGACGGTGTATGTTTGTCGGAAGCATTTTCCTGAGGAATGTTTCCACAACTTGGGACAGTACAGGGCAGGTTTTGCACATCAACTGTCACTGAAGCCTGGGTCCGTACCAAGCATCCCTGCCGCATCAGCCACAAACACCAAACAAGTAAGTGTATAACTGTTAAGTCGTTTTGCCGTGTTTTAAAATCGGTGCCACGTTAGCCTTGCAATGGCTACATTAGCTGTGCAGCTAACCGCTTCCTGCAGTTAGCCAGGTACTCTGCGCTACAAAACCAAAAAGCATGCAGCATGCTCTGTTATAATAGCCAATCAAAACAGTTTTTACAAAGACACCCACATTCTTTTTTTTTTTTTAAGTCACTCGTTCATTTTATTTGTTTGTTTGTTCAGTAAAAACCCAAACATTTGTTGAATTTATTGTATTTCCTCGCGTCGCACCTTAATGACGTCAGCGCGCGGTATTTTTCCCTTCGCGGTTTGTTCCTTCTCTCTCGCCATAGTAAGACACCCACATCCGCTTGTTCTGACCCACTGGAGGTAGCGTCACAGTGCTGTTAGCCAATCAGAGGTAACACGTTTACATGTCATGAATATTAATGATAAGACCCGCCCCCACCCTCTACCCTTCCCCGCCTCCTGCTTCTCATTAGCAAAACGACGCACTGGGAAAAGCGCTGAAATGGGGCTTTCTCCCAGGAGGCTGTATCTACGTGCCGAGGGTTCATTTCAAGAAAGGCTGCGGATATAACATCCGGAAACCTCCACGAGCCCGTTTAAAGCATCAACAAACCACCATGCCATGGGACCTTTAAAATTAGGGCACGAGTCGGACTCGGATACTACAAGCCTGGTAAATATTATTGACTTTTCTTTCTTGCATCAAACTAATTCCTTACATTTTAGTGGTGTTCGAATGCATAGAATTTTCCTCGGTCCAAGCCATAAACTTCTGTCGAGCTATATCTGATTTATCTGGCAAATCTCTTGACACGGAAACTACAATAGTAGAATCATCAGCATATTTAGTTATCGATAATTCCGAATCATTTAAAAACAAGTTAAAAAGATACGGGCCCCGAACACTCCCCTGTCTAGTCCCTTTATTCGATATATTGCACTTCCTCCTGCGCTGCTTTAGGGGGCGTGTTTCGAGATCTGCTCCATCCCAGTTATCAATTAACAGGCGTTCTGTTGAGCAAACACACACGGCTCGGGTCTAATCCTAGCTGCAGGCGTCACTGCAAATCCCTCCAGAATGAAAGTGGTGAGCTCCTTTCCCTGGTAGAACGTGCTTCGCAGCGACAGGTGGCGCACACACAAAACCACTCGTACATGCCAGGGCTGTAATTTGCAGCAGAGCTGTATAAGCCGACATCTAAAGCAGCACGGTGTCCTCATCTGAATGGGCGCGCTACTTTTAGAGCAACTCCATATATACATACACGGCCTGCTATATTTACATCGCACTCCTCCACGCATGCCACATGTGTGAGCTAATGCAGGCCATGACAATTACCACCAATTACAGCCAATTACTGGGGAATCCTTTTTATAACGCAACCAACTCGCTCTTTAAAGGTAGCGCGATCCTTTGCTTTTCGCTTACTGGATACGCTTTATCGTCAAGAGGAAGCAAGCCGGAAAAAAGGACTCGATCAAAATGGAACATGGTTCTCGAAAAAAAAAAAAGAAAGCGAGGTTTGGGAAAGCCACAGTACGGAAGCCGAGAGAGGCCCTTCATATAATCCTTTTTTTTTTTTTTATTCACCTTGTTATCCTGAGATAACGACATAATTAATTCAGGATCTCGAGAAAACAACACAACTAATTCGAGATCTCGAGAAAACAAAACTGTTATTTCAAGAGCTCAAGTAAACAGCTGAGAAATGGTTCATTCAGGTGCACCAAGAGACTTGATATGCTGACTTTGGGGCTGTTTCTCATTCTGTATAGACGCAACTTTGGTCATTAGAATGTCTGGAATAATCGATCACCTAATAAGGCAATATTTTGATCAGGGGTTGACACAGGGAGAGATTGCATTAAGTCTTTTAATAAGGGATAATTTCAAAATTAGTCCGCGGCACCTCCGCAGAAGACTGGCCCGGCTTCGTCTCTACCGACGGAGATACAGTGATCCAGCTGAGATCTCATCTCATCTCATCTCATCTCATTATCTCTAGCCGCTTTATCCTTCTACAGGGTCGCAGGCAAGCTGGAGCCTATCCCAGCTGACTACGGGCGAAAGGCGGGGTACACCCTGGACAAGTCACCAGGTCATCACAGGGCTGACACATAGACACAGACAACCATTCACACTCACATTCACACCTACGGTCAAGTAATGGCCCTTTTCCACTACCCTTTTTCAGCTCACTTCAGCCCGACACGGCTCGCGTTTCGACTACCAAAAAACAGCACGACTAGGCTCACTTCAGCCCTGCTTAGCCCCTAAAACTCGCACCGTTTTGGAGTGGGGCTGAAGCGAGCCAAACCGTGCCGAGTGAGGCTGGGGGCGTGAGCAGACACTCCCCTGTGCACTGATTGGTGAGGAGGAGTGTCCTCACACGCCCACACACGCCCCGCGAGTACGCTGGGATCTGTAAACACTGTAAACCCGGAAGAAGAAGAATTACGAATTACGAGAATTTCTGAAGCCTTATGCGCCTCGCCTCATCTATACGCTCTTGCCAGTATCTGTTGGCGTTGTCGGTGACAACAAGCCACAGCACCAAGACCAGCAACACTAACGACTCCATGTCCTCCATGTTTATTGTTTACTATCCGGGTCGTGAGACTACCGCTTAGAAGCTCACTGATGTCACTGTTTGCGCCGCCTAATGACATCACGTGACGTCCACCCACTTTCGCTAACTCCACCCAATGTGTCCACCCACTTCCAGCCAGCACGGTTCAGCGCGGTTGTAGTCGAAATGCAACTCCAACAGCCCCACTCAGCTCGACTCAGCACCGCACGGCTCAGCCCGACTCAGCCGCGTTTGTAGTGGAAAAGCGGCATTAGAGTCACCAGTTAACCTAACCTGCATGTCTTTGGACTGTGGGGGAAACCGGAGCACCCGGAGGAAACCCACGCGGACACGGGGAGAACATGCAAACTCCACACAGAAAGGCCCTCGCTGGCCACGGGGCTCGAACCCAGGAGCTTCTTGCTGTGAGGCGACAGCGCTAACCACTACACCACCGTGCCGGTTTTGTTTTCTGGAGATCTCGAATTAGTTGTGGTGTTTTCTCGAGATCCTGAATTAATTATGTCGTTATCTCGGGATAAGAAGGTGAATAAAAAAAGATTATATGAAGGCCCTCTCGCGGCTTCCGTACCACAGTGCCGGTTACTGGAGTGTAGTTTGGATGGTGACGGAAGGAAGGAGAAAGTTTGGTTTCTATAGCTACCACTCAGAGAGAGAGAGAGCGGGGGAATGAGTCATGGTTCAGACCCAGATAGAATCAGTAAACCAAGCCAGACTCTCACTAATGACACGTATCATGAGCTTTCTTTCTCGCTCCCTCTTATTTCCTCTTCCACCTTCATGTTTCCAACTCGAGCAAATCGTATCGGCGTGTATGTACATTTTTAAATATATAATATAAAAATAAATGTGTGTCAGGTTGGTACACATATTTAGACCCGCACTTTCCCCATCACCCACCCGGAGCCGCGGTCACCGTATTCATTTTTAGACCCTCTTATCTTTCAAAGCAAATAATCCCGAGTAAGCCACGGCCACTGGAATTCCAGCAATGCAGCCAGGCATGAGGAAAGCACTCGGGTTTTACTCACCTGTGACCACCTTACCTGAGAACCTAACCTCCAAGCAAAACACACACACACACACACACACACACTTTGCGAAGAAACGTTTGCTTCCATTTTCACTGCAGGTTTTCTAAGCCATTTTCTGGGTTCAGAAAAACTCTCCCTTTGTGACAGCTACTAAATCTCATCCCCTCCTTTCGTCTCTGTCTTTCTTCCCCCCCCCTCCCCTCTGGCTGTAAACGTCTCATCCCTGTCATCATCATTACAGGACTGATTGCCTGTCATTAGGGTTCATTAAGGGCTATCTGGATGGCGGCAGGGGACAGCGCAGCCCTGCCCTGCCTGTCAACACCCAGGTTCATCTGCCAGCTCTGGGAGTCTTGAACACACACACATTCACGCATAAGGCTGTCCACAAGCCCCTCCTGAGTTTTTCCAGTTGCTATTAACTTCTTTGTATCCCCCCCGGTATATAATACAGGCAGATGTAGCTATCGCTCTGTCCGTCCGTCTGTAAATATTTAACACACACAACCTGACAGTTATGTTAAAGGAACAGTCCACCGTACATCCATAATGAAATATGCTCTTATCTGAATTGAGACGAGCTGCTCCGTACCTCTCCGAGCTTTGCGCGACCTCCCAGTCAGTCAGACGCGCTGTCACTCCTGTTAGCAATGTAGCTAGGCTCAGCATGGCCAATGGTATTTTTTGGGGCTGTAGTTAGATGTGACCAAACTCTTCCGCGTTTTTCCTGTTTACATAGGTTTATATGACCAGTGACATGAAACAAGTTCAGTTACACAAATTGAAACGTAGCGATTTTCTATGCTATGGAAAGTGCGCACTATAATGACAGGCGTACTAACACCTTCTGCGCGCTTCGGCAGCGCATTGATATCTGAGCTCCGTATCAATGCGCTGCCGAAGCGCGCAGAAGGTGTTAGTACGCCTGTCATTATAGTGCGGACTTTCCATAGCATAGAAAATCGCCACGTTTCAATTTGTGTAACTGAACTTGTTTCATGTTACTGGTCATATAAACCTATGTAAACAGGAAAAACGCGGAAGAGTTTGGTCGCATCTAACTACAGCCCCAAAAAATACCATTGGCCATGCTGAGCCTAGCTACGTTGCTAACAGGAGTGACAGCGCATCTGACTGCGTCTGACTGACTGGGAGGTCGCGCAAAGCTCGGAGAGGTACGGAGCAGCTCGTCTCAATTCAGATAAGAGCATATTTCATTATGGAAGTATGGTGGACTGTTCCTTTAAGTGACGACAGGAGTTGTGCCTTTTTACGTTTTGGATTTCTGTGATATCCCCCCCCCCTTCCGTATTTCCATGGCAACCAGTTCAACTTAGGAAAATTTAGAGTGGGGGCCAGGGGAGGATATGTCGTCATCTGATGACTCTTGTTTTTCCCACTTGCCAGTACACGACATGCCAATAAGTTCAAACCCACACACTCCTCGAGTCAATAATACATAACCAGAACAAAAACCAAAATGGGACTGTGTTTTCGTCTACCGCGACCACAGTGCTGTTTAATCCTTCATTCTGATTCTCCAGAAGGCAAATCGTCGTAACAACAGAATAACAGAGTCTCCAGTGTCACTGCTTGATTTGGAACAGCTTTCTGACTTGGAAGTCTGAGATTAGCAGTTTGTCACGAACATGACCGGTTTTTCAAAAAAATATACAGTATATACCCCTGCTCCAAAGGATGAGGGGGTATACTGGTTGACCTCTGTCCGTCCGTCCGTCCGAAACACCCTTTTTCTCAGCAACCACAAATCATAGCGACTTGGTACCAAACTTCAGCTTGGGGTTCTATACCTTTTCAGGTCTGTCGCATCGCACGTCGACGTCCTGTTTACCGACTGAATGTGTTTAAGAAGTGTATAGCGTGGATTTACAAAATTTTCGTAACACTTTTCTCAGCGACTACAAATCACAACTGCTTGGTATTTGGTACCGAGCTTCAGCTTGGGGTTCTATGCCATGCATGCCATTTTCAGGTCTGTCGCCCGTCGACTTCCTGTTTAATGTATTTACAAAACGTATACATTGGATTTCCAAAGTTTTCGTAACATTTTTCTCAGCAACTCCAAAGCTCAGCTGCTTGATGTTTGGTACAGAGCGTCAGCTTGGGGTTCTATACCGTGTATACCGTTTTCAGGTCTGTCGCACACCGACTTCCTGTTTACCGACCGAATGTATTTACGAAGCATAGGATGGATTTTGACGCTATTTCAAGAAGCAAAATGCAATTTCAAAATGACGACAGTTTACCAGGATGCTATTTGAAATCCCTGGAGAGAACATTGCTCTTTACTTACTTGTTTCAGGGTTAATTATGTGTTGACATCAGCATTTATAATAAGTGTCCAATTCCTTCGATTGCTTGCATTCTGATAAAGCAAGAGCAAGGGGGGGATACGTAAGTGAGCAGTAGCTTAAAGTTGATTTGATATATATTTTTTTAAATTTATTAACTTCAACTGAGAGGAGAAAGAAGCTGGTGAAGGAGCGACTGCTTGTAGCAGCTAGAAGTCACTGACGGCATGAACTTGTTCTGCACTATTAATAGTAAAGTATGATGTCGGTATGATGGTATGAAGACACCCCGGATGATGAGACTGTAGCAGTTTGAATAGAAATATTTCGATTAGTTTGCGCAAACAGTTTTAGGGAAATAAAGTGTTAAAGGTTTTAATGATGTCACAAGCACCCCGTTCATGCCCAAACGATGCCAAACGTGTCCGATTCATTCATCCATGGTTTATACTTTTAAAACAAACACATGTTTAACACTAAAACACTAAAAGCTCGATGTACTTTTCTGCCATCACAGAAGTGCAAGTTATCTTTGCCGAGGGCACTGACACAACCCCATCCCATGACAGACCCTGGCTTTTGAACTTATTCCTGGTAACAGTCTGGATGGTCCTTTTTGTCTTTGGTCCGGAGCACACGGTGTCTATTTCTTGAAAAAAAATAAAATCCAGGAATACTGATTCGTCTGACCACAATACACATTTCCACTGCGTGATGGTCCATCCCAGATGCCTCCGAGCCCAGAGAAATCGATGGCGCTTCTGGAGACCGTTAACATAAGGCTTTCTTTTTGCACAAAGTTTTAACTGGTGTTTATGGATGCCACTCCATATTGTAGAACTTGACAAAGGTTTGCCAAAGTAATCCCAAGCCCACGTGGTTCTATCAGCTATAGATGAACGGCGGTTCTTGATGCAGTGCCGTCTAAAGGCCAATTTATGCTGACAACCCAGTCCTCGCAGACGGCGTCGCAGATAGCGTCTGCGTAGCCCCCCCACCTTCGCGGACGCTCTGCGCGCACCTCCCAAAAATTGTGACCACCGCAGAAGCCTCGCAGACAGCGTCGCAGACAAGAGGGCTCTGATTGGTCCACTCTACATCCGCTGTACACGCACTTCCGCTTCCCTACTTTCCCGGTTTGGTTTGTTTTCACGACCGCCATTTTTAAAAACACGAGCGAAGATGGAGCAGCACGAAGAGCGGTTGATCGAGGAAGTGAGGAAGTACGTACATCTATACGACTCCAGTTCTAGTCATTATAAGTAACCGGAGGATAAACACTCCACTAACCACACCCACCAACTACTCCTAGCGACTTCGCGCCCCCTTGCGTTGTGGCGGTGAATAACATCGCGCACGCCTATTACTCCCCGCTCAACGATAAATTACAACTGTCTGCGAAAAGCTATCTGCGAAAGCCTTGTCGCAAGAGCATGCAGAGGCCCTTAGGGATCCGAGATCACAGGTGTTCAGATTAGGCTTGAGCCCTTTGCCCTTTACGCACCAAGATTCCTTGAATCGTTTAATGATTTTACGCACCGTCGAGGGTGTAATATCCAAATCTTTTTGGATCTTTCTGAGAGCTTCATTTGATTGATTATTTTCTCATGGATTTGTTGACAAACTGGAGATCCTCGGCTCATCTTTGCTCCTCAAAGACGAGGCTTTTTCTGGATACTGATTTTATACCAAATCATGATTACAGTGGCCTGTTTCAAATCACATCATTATTTAATGGTTGTACTTCATGACTAGCCCTAAATTGCCCCCATATCAATTTTTTTTTTTTTAAAGCAAGGATTTAACATGCAGAGGTGGAGACACAACTCTGAGCTCCAGATTAGCCATGAAGTTTGGCGCTCAGCTACAATTGGAACAAAGGGAACGCTGTGAACGTTTGAGATTTTTTTTTTTTTTTTGCCGAAGAGTTCCTTTAGTTCAGTTTAAGTTGGAGATGATGTCATGATCCTCAGCCTTTAGCCTCGTCCTGTCCGTCACCCTCTCCTGGATTAAACGCATTACTTGAACTTTGCCACTAGGGGCACTATGTAATCATCAAAGTTTATCCCTCAGCATTTAAAGGTCAATTTTCACGATCACATTTGATTGGAATGGACTGTTGATTAAATTATAAGTGACTTACTGCCTGATTGGTTACATTAAAGACATGCGCAAGACGTTTCTTAGCCTGAGTGTTTAACATTCTTCGTCTTTCTCTTCCCCTCAGGGCTGGGAGGAGTGTGTGGACGCAGCTGTGTCTCATCTCTTGAGAACGTGTCTGTCGAGAAGTCCTAAGGACCAAGCCATTAGCCTGAGCACATCCCAGCTGAGCATGCCCAAAGATACCTCGCGCCTCAAGAAACACATCACGCTACTCTGCGATCGCATCGGCAAGGGAGGCCGCCTGTCTCTTTCCTCTGAAGCGAACGCTCCAACACCTGTTATGATGCCAGGTCAGAACTGCGGGCTTAAAAAAATCTTCAGGCTTGAATCATTGTTGCACACACACACAAGGAGTTCAACAAGGTCCGGTATTCGTCTCACTTGGCTTTCGATGTCCTTGACTCCAAGAATGTCCCGTTTTAAAATTTAAGAGCTTCCAAAGGATGGTGTCAAAGCCCACGTTTCATTGATCGGTGTGTTTACTGTCTGGCTATGTGCTTCTGCATACCTTAAAGGCTCCAGGCCCTCAGCAGGGCCCATCAGGACAGCGGCTCCTACGCATCATTAAACTCCAACAATAGGAGCCAGCGGGGGCTGAAGAAGCCGCCTGTAATCCTCCGCTTTCCTCAAGCACCCGAATTCTCCTTGCCTCCTCCATCCTGCAGCGTGCTCGCAGAGAACCGCTCATTCTTCTTCTGCGTGGCTTTCACCTTTTTCTAGGTCACGTCATGCACTTGTGGTTTTTGGCTGTGTTACAAAGACGAGTGTGTGTGAAGCAAGGCTGTAAGGTTTACAGTTAGTTTTCGTAACTCGACCAGGTACACGTCTTGTATCAGCTACAAAAACGTCTTACTTTGAGGTGGTATGTTAGAGAAAAGAAGCGTTTCGACACTGGTTGGAGTGGAGAAGGGAATAATTTCTTGGAAACTAACTCGACATGAAAATGTTTGGTTGCGTAGTCACACAATTTCCAAATCAGCGTTCGACCAAACCGAGTTTGGTTCAAAGGCATCAAACAAAACCCCGTGGTGTCAACACAAAGAATTTCCATCGGTTTGACGTGTTAATCATTCCCATGAATTCTCGTGCGCTGATTCGAACTGTGCATGGTTATAAAATAACACAAATCAAGTTGGCTCCAGGGAACATGAACAAATCCCACTGGTGGTGATGAGAACTGTTAAAATCATTGCAAGTGTATCAAATTAAGGCCTTCGAAGAGCTGCTGCTGGAATCGTAAAGACCCAGAAGACTACAGGAACTCTAGCCATTCAGTCAGGAGGAAAAAAAAGAACTGGCACTCTATAAAAGGAGAAAAGGTGGTGATACACGGGGTAACTTTTTGGGCAATGTTGCCGGGCAACCAGTTGAGAGACCAGGCAACGAATTAGGGCAACAGACAATCAGATAAGAGCAACTCTCAAAAAAAAAAAAAAGTTTGGAAAGTGAAGCTGCCCATCACTTTTATCTCGACGCAAGAGAGCTAACATTATCCCTACATAGCTAGCAGTAACTTTCAGCTAACTATGTTAGCAAAAACCACCACTAGTTAGCTCAATACTATTCGATCTCTATGGAGCGCTGGTTAGCTAACGGTGGTTTAGACTTAGCTGGAAAATATCAATGTCTTCACCACTTTGGTTTACATATAACTTACCGGCATAAAAAGATACAAGTTTTTTTTTTTTCTTTTTGCACCACTGCCGGAAACGCCGCCATCTTTGTTGAAAATTTCAGAAGCCCTCAGGAAGTCATGTGATTCGCTGCTAGCACAGGGTGACCAGATTTCCCTAGTCTGAAACCGGGACACTTTTGCGCTCGACCATGCTCGTGCACGCACGCTTTTTTTTTTTTTTTTTTTTTTTTAACGTAAACGTGACACTCAGAGAGGTGCTCTTATCATTTTGTTGAAGCTCACATTTATCAACTTCTCACATGAAATAAAACAAACAGGCATTTTGTTATCTAGTAGCATAGTGGTATACAGATCAGCTAAATTATGGTCAGACAACAGATTTTGTAATGGCTGAGAATAGGCCAAATTTAAAGGACATGAAACATAAATGCACGCTATATCAGTTTCTTTCCATTAAAAATATGAAATAATTGCATCAACAAATACAAAATTATCTATTAAATTCAGCAAAATCGTTATATTCGTGATGATTATATGGCATTTCTGCTCGAGCTCCGATATGCATATTTTACAACCGGAAGAGCCGCTGTCACGTGATCATACGTCACAAAAACTTTCGGGTACAGCACAAGCGGGTAGATGAATATGGAGAAGTGTGAATCGTGATGATGACGAATGCGACAAAATAGTTTTTGTGTCTTGGATGACAAGGAAATTGTTTCGTTTTTAGAGTGTTTAACGTACATTGAACATCATGGTGTATTGCGACCTCCCAGTCAGTCAGACGCGCTGTCACTCCTGTTAGCAATGTAGCTAGGCTCAGTATGGCCAATGGTATTTTTTGGGGCTGTAGTTAGATGCGACCAAACTCTTCCGCGTTTTTCCTGTTTACATAGGTTTATATGACCAGTGATATGAAACAAGTTCAGTTACACAAATTGAAACGTGGCGATTTTCTATGCTATGGAAAGTCCGCACTATAATGACAGGCGTACTAACACCTTCTGGGCGCTTTGGCAGCGCATTGATGCCTTCACTCGGAGTTGTACCATTATTTTTTAGACAGGGCGGACGGACCAGGGCATTCGCCCGCCCGGCCGTGCCCGACGAGGAGCGCTCTCGGCCGGCTTGGGAGGCAGACGGCAGCCCCTCCTGGAAGTATGGTTTTACCATGGGCCTCATGCGGTAAGGATTAGTATTATAATTTTGGGTGCATCAATTATTGATTATCATAATTCTGACTCGTTTCGCCATTTTGAATGTTTTCATCTCGGACTCTGGAAGCATTGTATCTCAATCAATCTCGAAAAATATCAGCAACAAACAAAACTAGCTTGCAACGGACTTTAGCTAGATCTATGATGAACTTTCAACGTATGATACAAAAATAATACTTCTTTCAACAGATCATTAGCCTTTGAGCAGAATTGTTTTTAACTTACCAGGAAGTGTTATCGAGCCGACCGCTTTCAGTTTCATGAGGGCTGAATGA
Source organism: Neoarius graeffei (assembly GCF_027579695.1). Taxonomy (NCBI): domain Eukaryota; kingdom Metazoa; phylum Chordata; class Actinopteri; order Siluriformes; family Ariidae; genus Neoarius; species Neoarius graeffei. Next base: position 7,642,727 of record NC_083591.1, on the reverse strand, counting down.
ACTCTCACTCTCAGAACCATCTGACCCGTCAGAGTAAAGACAAGATCCATGTTCATGTGAATTTCCAGCTATCGGTTCGAATTGATAGGGTCTAACTTCACATCTCTGTGAAACATCGGGAATGTCACTGTCGATGGTGTCCATTTCGGTAACCTGTTTACATTAGATTCCCAAGCGCTGGCTCCTTGAAAAGTTTTTGTGACGTCACGGGTCACGTGACCGCTTAGCTAATTAACGAATGATTGTTTTACGCTGATGTGTAAAAAAGTTGAATAATGTGGTGATTTTCACATTTTTGATGCCCTGCAGTGATTTAGATGGCATTTCTTATGTCCTTTATACATAATTATACCCAGAAAAAAATCCATGTCCCATATCCTTTAAACTGATTTATTCCACCTGTTTGTGAGAACACCAAGAAGAATGCATATGCACATGTAGGCTATATCTCTAAAATTGTATGCACTATAGCATGAACTTAAAAAGTAGGTATGTGATCTCAACATAGCCTCGGTCAGAATCAACCTTACTAACCATTCCCCACAACTGAATGAATAAAGCAAGATGATGTGTACAAAAGTGAACGCTTTAATGGAAGGTGCAACAAGCTGTTCAACACAGCAATATGGCCAAACTGTCAGAATGGTATGTTAAACAGAAACAAAAAAGAGACAAGTGATTTGAGAATATACACTCAAACAAAACAGCAGTAAAGGAGGAGAGGGGCGACAGCCCGAGGAAAGCCCCTACAGGAACGCACAGCATTTGCAACATAGGCTACCCAACTCAGTACAAGAACAAAACACTTAAGGCCTCTGCATGCTCTTGCGACAAGGCTTTCGCAGATAGCTTTTCGCAGACAGTTGTAATTTATCGTTGAGCGGGAAGTAATAGGCGTGCGCGATGTTATTCACCGCTACAACGCAAGGGGGTGCGAAGTCGCGAAATCGCTAGGAGTAGTTGGTGGGTGTGGTTAGTGGAGTGTTTATCCTCCGGTTACTTATAATGACTAGAACTGGAGTCGTATAGATGTACGTACTTTCTCACTTCCTCGATCAACCGCTCTTCGTGCTGCTCCATCTTCGCTCGTGTTTTTAAAAATGGCGGTCGTGAAAACAAACCAAACCGGGAAAGTAGGGAAGCGGAAGTGCGTGTACAGTGGATGTAGAATGGACCAATCAGAGCCCTCTTGTCTGCGACGCTGTCTGCGAGGCTTCTGTGGTGGTCGCAATTTTTGGGAGGTGCGCGCAGAGTGTCTGCGAAGGTGGGGGGGGCTACGTAGACGCCATCTGCGACACCGTCTGCGAGGACTGCGTTGTCAGCATAAATTGGCCTTTAGTGTGTGCAGTCGGCTTCGTGCGCATTGTTCTGCACCTCTCGGACGAAGGGGTAGGTGCCCTGTAAATCTTTGGAAAAGGTACATTTTCTTTTCGGCATAATTGCTGCGGCATTACTGCTGCTAGACAAAGAACATTCGCGCCAGTTAATGTTTATTTTATTGTTGCATGGCAACCCGTTCTGTTGTCTGGAATAATATGGCTAAATAAACACCCATGCCACAGGGCCAGGGGGCAGTAACCAGGAAAGTTTGCAATTCCTGTCAATTCATCAAAATAGTAAATGCAGACATTTCTCCGCTAATGATTCCCACGCTGCTCAGTCGCAAACGTCACGAGTGGCGAAAACCGGGACATAGCCGTGTCCCGACAGACTTTTGTCGGGACTCGGGAGACACAACCCCAAATCGGGACTGTCCCGGTAAAACCGGGACGTCTGGTCACCCTGTGCTAGCACTCTGATTGCATGATCTTAAAAAGTGACCCAAAATGATAATTGTTCAGGTTTTCGATGTTTATGTCGCCCAATCTCGATGAGAAAGCGTCAAAGCGCAATTGCCCAGCAACGTCGGCCAAAAAGTTGCCCCATGTATGATATGACCTTAAGGGTTAGCATGTTTCTGGTAGCGGGTGCATTATTTGGCATGTTTAGCTGACTTTGCGTTCAAGATTGAGGTGCCGTGTCACCAGTTATCATTTTGATGTTTGACTTTTTTTGGGCGGCACAAAATAAACCAGCTGTGACACTAATGTTCTTCTGGGTTCTTATCCGTTTATTTCGACGTCCGTAAATCCGGTAGGAATTTGTACTTTGGCGTGACCAAAAATGTGAGAACATTTTACACAGGAAAAGATCGATACATGAGGACAAAAGTATTCCTTCCTCCTTTCGTTTCAGGTCATTTTCCTTTCCGCCGCTTTCTTCTTAGAGATCTTAGATTCGGATTTCTATCAAGCTGCACCGCTCCACAAATAAATGAAATGAAACGAAACCCTGAAAAAGCTAGCGTCAAAGGTGAGTTCATTCCTTTGAAAGTTGTGGCTGTGATTAGATCAGCACGGTGGCGGTGGTGGTTGCAGTTCGTTTCACGGTCGTAGCCGCCACCCAGACGCACTCCACGCACTGCGCTTCTGCTCAAACGCTGCTTCGCGTCCAGTTTCTAACGCATGCTTCACGTGCGTGGCGTCCCAGTGAGAACGTTTTGCAAAAGCGATCATGTCTTGATGTGAGCAGCAACCCTGATTCACTTTTCCAATCTCTCGCTTGCTCTCCTGACTTCCTGGCGCCGAGCCAAAACACACAGCCGGCTTCCATTCGACCAAAAGCTTGTCAGGCTGTAGATAAACAGTAATTTATTACCCGTTGCGTTTTCAACTGGCTGTGAATGCAAAGTGTTTACGTTTCCACCAACAACGGCAGCAACAGAGACCTTTCTGCCCGGCCGGGGCCCCCCATTTTCAGCTCCTGTGTGTGTTTTCAGAGCGTGCATCATGCATGTTTACTTGTGTGTGTTGTGAAGTGTGGATTAAATGGCTGGAGAGTTGGTGATTGTGTCTGTCTGTCCTTTTTTTTTTTAATTATTATTATTATTTTTTATTAATCAATCCAAAAGCTCCTGCAGCAATAGAAGGGAGGGACTGAAGGAGGGAGAGAGGAGAGTCGGGGGGTTCTGTCTGATGTGGAAGCTCCAGTGAGGAATGTGCGAATGATTAAGCGAGCAAGTGTCATCCTTTTTTTTTTTTTTTTTTTTTTTCCCCGCTCCCCTCCTTTTTGCGTCTGCAGCCTCTTATCAGATTCCTTCTCCTCCCTAATATCTCTCCCTGTCTGCCTCCATCTCTTTCTGTGGTGATCTTGTGCAGTCTCCCCTCAGCGGCAGCTGGGACATGTAGACAGTCGATGATCTCACGCTGTCCTCCTCCATGATAGCGAGAGCTGATAGAGGGATAGAGTATGGACGGATAGATTGGATGAATGGAGACTTGCGGAGGAGAGCGACGAGCTGCTCTCAGCCGTCCAGTGAGCATTCCTTCTCCCTGATGAACTGTCTGTCTCTCTGACACGTTGCCTCAACCTCGACTCCCTGCGCTTCCTAACACCGAGCTCAGGGCACGCACACGCATCACAAAGGCAGACCCCTCTGATTTGTCTCTTCCTGTCTTTTTTTTTTTGTTTCTCTCTCAGATGACTCGTATCTGCCTTTTTAAAAAAAAAAACGGATTAAAAAGTCAATCTCGTTCCCTCCTGTCCCTCAGACTTGCTTCCTGCACGTCTCGTGTCTCATCCTGCACCTGCTTCAGAGCCGAAAAGTCTCCTGAACCCTTCGCCAGATCGTAACGTCCTCCCACAGAGACGGTAGGACAGAGTGCTGCGGATTTCTCCATCTCTCCATCACTCCCCGTCAGCAGCGCCGGCTCGGATTCAGGACCGGGGTCAGGCTGAGAACCAGCCATCTGACTCTGTCCTTCATATCGCGTCTGACGATGACGGAAAGGTAAACCGGAAGGTTCAAGCTGTTAGCAGGACTCAAGAAAAGTGAAGAAAGCTCATCAAGCCCTGACTGTTCGCTTTCTGTCTGCCTTTGCAGGCATGCATGTGTGCATTCAAGTATTGCTTCGACATTGGTGTGAAAGAGTGAATAAACAAAACCACAGACAAATTTCTTCACTTTTTAAATGACGCCGTATCTCTCACACACATTAAAGCTCTCGTTAGAAGGTAGAACAGATATTGGGTCAGGAAGAAAACAATCTGGGATGCTGTTAAAGGAAAATAATCAATGGTAGGCCCAGTATTAAGCAAAGTTACTGTTATTACACCAAATTTGATTATTTTCCATCAACGGTAAATAACAGCAAAGACGTCGTTCCTCTTGTACCTCAAAACGTTTCCAAGAATCAGTTTCATCCATTATTGTTACATTTAGTTCTGGAACATCCATGAAACAAGTCTGTCCTTGTTTTCATCCCCTGCCCAAGCCAAGTTTGGCGGGGGATACAGAAACGGCTTTCGTCCATCAAGCCGTCCGTCCGTCCGGTCACGGTTTCGTTTCCGGGCCACATCTTTAAAACTACTGAAGATATGTTCATGAAACTTTTGTATACATATCAAGCAACATGTGACCTCGTGCCTTTTGCTATTTTTTTATGTATTTATTTATTTTTAAACGTATTTATTAGTGCTGTCAAAAATGTCGCGTTATTAACGCATTAACTTGACTCAATTTTAACGGCGATAATTTTTTTATCGCGAGATTAACGCTCTGTGACATGATGTAGGTTTTTCATAAGCTTTTGAAACTGCCAGGAACTTGGAACAGTGACTTTGCTTAGAAAAACGATAGCAGCTAGACTGTAATGCCGCGCCCCGCACAGCCAGAGTCCTCTGCCGTCCCCCGAAGAGCCACGGTGCTCGGCTTAGGTTTCGTTTTCCCATCGGCGGCTCCAGCCCGACTTTGCAGTGGCTGTGACAAGACGTGTTATGCTCTGCAATAAAAAAAAAAAAAACATTGGTACAACCAGTGTTCGAACTATGCCGATATTTTCAGGGGGTCCCTTATTTTCCCTTGGGGGGGTGCTTGCGCTTGTCTCAGAGCGCGTCTCTCCATCGCGCGCTCACTTCGGATATGCAAATGCTTCCCGTTACACACGATTGCTATGTCAATAAGCATCATTTTGCCAATATTTTAGAGACCCCCCAACATTTCCCAAATCATGTTTTCAAGGGATCTCATGTCTGTTTCAGGGGATCTCGGATCCCCCGAGTACCCCCGTAGTTCGAACGGTGAGCAAGCCCATTCACTTTTTTATGCTGATAAGAGAATTACAATGGTTTTTCATGTGACAAAAATGTGCGATTAAATTGCGATTAATCACGAGTTAACTATGACAGTCGCGACATTAATCGCGATTAAATATTTTAATCGCTTGACAGCACTAGTATTTATCAAAATTTTACATAAAAATTAGATTTGGACTTTGTTTCTAAGAGCCATGTTCGTTTCCGGAGCGCATATCCAAAACTATTCATGATTCAGATTTGAAACTTGGTGTACATGTTAACAAGGTGATGTACAGTTGTGTGCCTTTTCATATTAAAATTTAAATTTTTCATGTTTCCATGGAAACAATTTCAGACTTGGTTAGTCTTAGGGGTAGGTTTTGTTTCCGGAGCAGAACTTGAAAACTCTGGTCTTGAAAGTTGGTACATGTGTTGATTTAAGTAATGTATATGTGCATTTTGAGACTAAAAATGTGAGAGATTTTAATTTTTCGCGCACCTGGACCAAAGATCCGGTGGGCTTATTATGCCATGGGCTGCTGAGGTCGGTGTAAAGAGGTCGAGTTGGTTTCCTGCAGCAAGAACTTGAAAAATGTGACAAATATCTTGAAACTTGGTACTGTATATAGGGCGGGGGATATAAATAACTGACTGTCTTCTTGTTTATCATTTACGTCATAGTAGTTAATAAAGAGCATTTCAAAACGGTAGTAAGAGCAGCGATGGTGTCTGGTTTGGAGATGGTGGCACTGACAAAAAGACAGGAGGCGGAACTGACCTGGAGGGAGCAGAGCTGAAGATGTTGAGGTTCTCATCGGGAGTGATAAAGTTGGACAAGATTAGAAATGAGTATATTAGAGGGACAGGACATGTAGGACGACTTGGAGACCAAGTGAGAGGGGTGATCTTGAGATGATTTGGACATGTACAGAGGAGAGATCCATGGTAGACTGGGAGAAGAATGGTGGAGATGGAGTTTCCAGGTAGAAGGAAAAGACGACGACGAAGGATGAGATTTATTGAAGGAGGACATGAGGAGAGGACGGTTGGTGTGACAGAAAAAGATGGTCATATCAGGGAACACCGACGGTCCTTGGTCATATCAGGGAACACCGACGTTTTGGAGTCGTTCCAATGAATCCCTTCACCAACACGAGCCTTAGCCCTCGTCGCTGCCAAGACACGTTCTTTTACCAAAAAACTCTGGAAGCGGACGATAACTGGACGAGGAGGCACATTTCCTGGTGGCATTTCGTACGAAGCTCTGCGTACCATTTGCAAATCAGAGTCGGCTCCTTCCACTCCCAAGGCTTCAGAAAAAGTCCCTCATGTGCTCACGAAGTTTGATCTGGCTTTCTTTTTTTTCTTTTAAACCAAAGATTCGCACATTAAGGCGCCTCTCCCTATTAACCATGTCAATTACCTTCTCATGGAGCTCCGAACGCTCTTGAGCACTTGTTTGATCTAATTTCTTCAAGCGTTCGTTCTCGTCTTCCAATTCAGATATCCGACCCTTGGCCTCATTCAGTCGTTGAAAGATAGAGATACAGCATCCGTCTTCATTTTACCTTGAGTAGTTTTGACACTGGTCACATCCGCCTGCAAGGTTGGCAAAGTTCCACTAAATCGGGCCATCTCCTCCATCACCCTCTGAAGAGCTGCCTGCAGTTCAGCAAACCCTGGCGGCGCCATAGCAGTTTCGGTTTGCGGCTCCTTCTCGGATGTTACACTTGCTACGTTAGCATAGCTAACACCTTGCTTAGCAGTCCTTGGTTTCAAACTTGAATGCGCCGTTGACATGCTTATAGTTCAGCAAACTACCACCTACTCACTTGTAACAGTATTCCCACACTTTCAGATAACACTTAAACAATATTAAGGAGTCATTGGACACATAATTATCGATTTAATTTCGGGAAGTTCTGAAGAAAACTTGGTGAACTTGGTGGAGAAGTTCTGCCTCAAGTGGAGGAGTTTAAGTATCTCGGGATCTTGTTCACGAGTGAGGGAAGGATGGAGCATGAGATCGACAGGCGGATCGGTGCAGCCTCCGCAGTGATGTGGTCGCTTTACCGGTCCGTCGTGGTGAAGAAGGAGCTGAGCCAAAAGGCGAAGCTCTCAATTTACCGGTTGATCTACGTTCCGACTCTCACCTATGGTCATGAGCTTTGGGTAATGACCGAAAGGACAAGATCGCGGATACAAGCGGCCGAAATGAGTTTCCTTCGCAGGGTGGCTGGGCGCTCCCTTAGAGATAGGGTGAGAAGCACAGTCACTCGGGACGAGCTCGGAGTAGAGCCGCTGCTGCTCCACATCGAGAGGAATCAGCTGAGGTGGCTCGGGCATCTTTTTCGGATGCCTCCTGGACACCTCCCTGGGGAGGTGTTCCAGGCATGTCCCCCCGGGAGGAGGCCCCGGGGAAGACCCAGGACACGCTGGAGGGACTATGTCTCTCGGCTGGCCTGGGAACGCCTCGGTGTTCTTCCCGAGGAGCTGGCCGAGGTGTCTGGGGAAAGGGAAGTTTGGGCTTCCCTGCTTAGACTGCTGCCTCCGCGACCCGGTCCCAGATAAAGCGGAAGAAGACGAGACGAGAGACGAGAAGTTCTGAAGAGCAACATTCTCACATGTCCATCCTGTATCACGGTCCCACGTGACTCCCGAGAGAGAATTAAAAAAAAATAAAAGTGGCTTGATATGTTATCGAGAAAACCTACGAGCCATTTCAAAGCCCGGACACAAGAGCATCATTCCAGAAAACTTAAACGAGTCCATCAATGATGACGTAGCTCATTCCGGCCCCGTCTAGTCCAGAAGGAATGATCTAAAGTGGGCCACCTTGCGCAGTTCTACTCTCAACCAGTCCAGCTCATATGTTTGCCAGAAAGAAGATAAAACGGTGAGGAATCGATCGAGAAGAAGCGATTTTTGTTGAACTGGTCATTAAGGATTAATCAGTCCATAACTTCATGAATGAAGCAAATCTGGGTAGAGGTTCTATGCACCCTAGGTCCCCCTACCTTCATGCCAGAAAGAATCAAAATTGGTGAAGGATTGAGGGAGAAGTGATTTGTGTGGGAATTGTTCATTAGGGCTTAATTACTCCATATCGTCATTATTAATTGCAATTATGCAAATTTGGGTAGAAGCTATCTATATGCACCCCAGACAGACAGACCTACCTTCCTGCCAAAAAGAATAAAAATCGGTGAAGAATTGTGAGAGAGAGAGAAGAAGCGATTTTCATGAAATGAGGACGCCGCCGGACGGACAACACATGATGGGATAAACTCATCACCTGTCGGCCGGATGAGCTCATAACCAGAACCATAAACCTTGTTGCTAAAACAACTACAAGCTGCCGGTATAGAAAATGAATCACCTTCTGACCAATCAGAATCGAGAATTCGGCAACGTCATTGTGTTGCTGTTCTTTTAATTCATGTAATTCCCAGCATCTTTGGCGCTTAAAGGTCCCATGGCATGGTGGTTTGTTGATGCTTTAAACGGGCTCGTGGAGGTTTCCGGATGTTATATCCGCAGCCTTTCTCGAAATGAACCCTCGGCACGTAGATATAGCCTCCTGGGAGAAAGCCCCATTTCAGCGCTTTTCCCAGTGCGTCGTTTTGCTAATGAGAAGCAGGAGGCGGGGAAGGGTAGAGGGTGGGGGCGGGTCTTATCATTAATATTCATGACATGTAAACGTGTTACCTCTGATTGGCTAACAGCACTGTGACGCTACCTCCAGTGGGTCAGAACAAGCGGATGTGGGTGTCTTACTATGGCGAGAGAGAAGGAACAAACCGCGAAGGGAAAAATACCGCGCGCTGACGTCATTAAGGTGCGACACGAGGAAATAAAATAAATTCAACAAATGTTTGGGTTTTTACTGAACAAACAAATAAAATGAACGAGTGACTTAACAAAAAGAATGTGGGTGTCTTTGTAAAAACTGTTTTGATTGGCTATTATAACAGAGCATGCTGCATGCTTTTTGGTTTTGTAGCGCAGAGTACCTGGCTAACTGCAGGAAGCGGTTAGCCGCACAGCTAATGTAGCCATTGCAAGGCTAACGTGGCACCGATTTTAAAACACGGCAAAACGACTTAACAGTTATACACTTAACTTGTTCGGTGTTTGTTGCTGATGCGGCAGGGATGCTTGGTACGGACCCAGGCTTCAGTGACAGTTGATGTGCAAATCCTGCCCTGTACTGTCCCAAGTTGTGGAAACATTCATCAGGAAAATGCTTCCGACAAACATACACCGTCTTAGGTAGACTCGACGGCGTATTATTGGAGTAAATAAAATTAAGCCACTGCGTCTTCAGGGGCTCTCCCGTCGGCAGTAAAAACAGACTCTTTTCTGTGTTGTCACATCCATGTACAGCGCAACTTCCATGTTTGGTGGCAACTTTTGAGCTGGGCGGGGCAATCCATACAGTGGGTGGGAATCCAGAGGGGGGGCGTGGGGATCATCTCCCTTGCTGACGTAGTAAAGGGAAGAGTTTATCAACGCGCCGTTTTGACGCGCCATTCTCAAATGTTGGGCATAGTTTGGTTTACACATTATGAAATTTCTAGCCACTGGGGTGACTTAAGAAGGTCAGAGGAACTCATTTTAACGTTAAAAAACCTCAGAAAGTGAAAACTTCATGCCATGGGACCTTTAAGGGAACTTGAATTTTGTTCGAAACGATCCGAAGCAAAAAAGTTTTCCTACATGTCCGTGAACATTCACACATCCAGAGTAAGATCACTGATCTTCTGTCTATTGATCAGGAAGGAGTGTGTTTTGTTGCATTAGTGTATCATCTCATGCACCGACCCAAGCCCTTTACTGCCCCGTCTCCCATTCAGCTTCTTTATGGAGGCCTTAAATGCATTCCGCAGTTCCTGTTCTCCATCAAGGGAGTCTTTTTATACCTCCACTGAGGAGTCTGAGTTTTTTCAGGAAGCGGGCTTGTATTTTTTCCCACACTCGGGCTCTTCTTAGCCAGCGCAGGCAGCCGAAGCCTCGCTGAAGACGTGCATTTACATATTCATGTGGGGTTTATTGTTTAGTCGAATCTATTCGTGCGTGATTTATGCGCTTTTATATTCCACTTCCAGTCATGAGCGCAAAGAAAACTTTGGAAACATGGCTGCGTTGGGAAAAGTATCTCCAAATGACTTGAACCCAACACTCAAACACTGTTTGGCTTCCATGAAATTGAAATCCTCTCTGGAAACCTTATTATTCCACTTTACATCATGTGTCAGTAGTAATAAAATGTGCGCGAGTTGTATTTGCTTATCGGTCACAGCTGTTCACTGTGATTAATGCTGAAGTGTGTTTTGATGCAGAGAATGATTAGTTGGGCTGCGTCAAAGGAAAAATCCACTTTATAGCGAATCGTCAGCGGTGTGAAAGATTTATACTGTAATGAAAGTCTGAGTAAACTTCTTTCATCGACATGTTGGTCTGTTTTCACTTAAGGTTTTCCATACTACCCACAATGCCTTTCGACTACCTGTTGATACCAGCGGTGTCGGATTTAGCGCTCGTGTCATGTCTGTTTAAATAGTGATGCAGCAGCGCTGAAGTCCTTTAGTCTGTCCAGCTGTCTCACCTCATCATCTGTACACTCTGGAGAGCGGGAGTTCAAATCTCAACGATGTCCCAGCTGTCCGTCGTCTAGAGAACAAAATTGGCCATGCTTTCATGGTGGGAGGGGTGGTATCGGTCACAGCGATACTAGACAATAGTCTTGCGAGCCTATGTATGTGGAAGAGGGCAGAAAGCTATCGGGTCACTTTTGATAAAACGGGAAAACCCGTTACCACCTTTTCACCTCGCGAATGAAGTTCAAATAGCGGCTCTTCGTCTGTCTGCTGCTTCTGCTTGCGTTTTCAACAGGAAGTTGTGTCAAGGAGGCGAGACGCACGCACTATCTCGCCTTATGTCTGAAGTCAGACTTTTTTGTTGTTGTTTGGACACGTTCCAGTGGAAATGAGGTTCCGCCAAGTTCCAAGGGAGGAAAGAGGAAGCACGCTGGAGAGGAGTACGAGTGAATAATTCATGCGTGTATGTATGAGGTGCGTCTTTCAAAGCCAGATGTTCCTTATGGAATCTTGGAGACAAAGTCACTGGAAGTGTGTGTGTGTATATATAGAATTTTCCTGAGTCACTTGAAGACACCTTTGTCAAGTACGACGTTCTCGAGAAATAGGCGGAAATGCGTTTGAACCGGTCTTTTGACAGTCAGCGTGAAGCCGTGACGCCATGAAGATCTTTACTTACAGTCTGAACGGTACATCAGATCACTAACTTTCTGATCTCAGTCAGTTCTTTTTACCTCCTATCCGAGGTGTATAAAGTACATCAAGCTCTCCGGGTGGCCAACACCACCGTTCTTCACTGTTCTCACACCAATCCCCTTTCCACCAGATACACAAACCACCGGCTGCTGTTTCCACTCGCCAATGCGGCTTTGTTATCCTAGCAAGAGGGACTTGTTTCCTCCTCTTGTTGATCTAACCAAGGTAGACGGTGATCCCGACCTCTTCCATTCCGCTAGGCTGTCAGATTATAACGTTGTCAAAACACTGGCGTGTATCCTGTTTCAAGCGTGAACCCTGAAAAAACACAACTGTTAACGTTAGCTGAATCATAATAGCCAACTGGTGCTCTTTGTTGAGCAGATTGGCTTTATTGAATAGGATTTTCCTAATCAGCTTGATGGAAAGGTGGGTTGGGGGGTTACTGTGTTTGAGGATGTAGGACGGGAAGAGAAACAACCTAAGGGATTGTAGAAAGGCTGTTCGGAACACAAGGGTGCGGCACAAGGGGTTCAATTCCTAAGCTCTTTCCTCAAGGGCCCCTAATGCAGGTTGATCCCTAGATAGGGAGCAGCAGACGTAGGCTGTGGACTCGCTATGCAGACAGCCAGCGGGGGTTTGATCGGAATCGGTTTGCGTATGGAGGAACTTTCAGGACATTTTGATATTTTTCCTCCAACACGTACACGCCACAAAGTGTGTTCTTCCTGTAACGCCACAGTAATTAGCCAATGATTGCAATTTTGCAATGCTGATGTGAGTTAATGGTGCGAATTTTCTCCTAGCATGCTGCGAGGCCATCCCTGAGTTGATTGCCGAGGAGGAAGACGATCCAGCCTTGCAGCAGGAGGCCACTGAAAAGATCATCAAGAAGAAGCAACCTTCGAAGAAAGTGAAGAGCAAAACAGGTAAGCTGGTATTTTCAACTTTTTCCTCTTTTTCTAGATAGAATTCGATCCAAATATAGAAACGAGGACTGGGAATTGAACTCATAGCCTTGTGGTCATTAGAAGAGAAGGTTAACCATGGAGCCACCATCATACACGTCACACTGCCTCACGCCAGCAATGGCAGAAACCCACATCTGGAGCCTCCAGCTCTTTTCTTGATGGGTGAGACTTTGTGGTTCTCTCCTTGGGTTTTTTTTTTGGTGCTACTTTGCCCTGCGTCTTCAAGCATCTCATGGTCCATCTGGTTCTACTCTCTTCTCCTCCTGCCTCGCAGCCTGATTGGGCATAATAGCTGGCGAGTCACAGTTTTTTCCACCCATTATCAAACTTGAGATTTTGCCATAGTGCTCCAAATTTGTATTTTTTTTTTTAATGAAATGAATTAAAGCTGTGTGCTTTGAATCCTTGAATCACAGCTTTAGAAAGGAAGCATGTGTTTGTGTGAGAGAGAGTGAGCGTGAGGAAGGTATTTTCCTCCAGGATTGAGTACAAAATTAAAAAAAAAAAAAACACATGCATAGGAAATACACACAGCATTATTTTTTAAAACACAATTTATTTCACATTGCGTGAGGTTAAGTGTGTGCAGGTGGTTCCATGTGTAGCTTGCGTGTGTGCGCAATTGTTCTGGGCAGACAGTCAAACCGTGCATCATATTGCGCATTAATAGGGTTGTGTGTTGTCCCATTGGCTCAAAAAAAAATAATAAATTCCGACAAAGCCTTAAAGCTGCGCTTTTCTTTGTCTGTTGTAGTGGCATTTCTTATTGCCGTACACACGCACATAGAGGAATAACGTCATAATCCACTTGGAGAGATGTTTACTTTGGTTTGGAGTCAAACTCATGTGATGGGTAAAGCTTTCAGGTTCTCTTACGTGGCTTTTTTTTTTTCTCGAAAGTTCTTTTAATTAGACTTTGCATATCGGCGCACTAATCGACAGCATATGCAGAGCAGAGTGGTGACAAATTAAAGGAAAATCTGAGGTCAAGGAAAATGTCATGAGAACAACTACAAATCTCTGGAACTGTCCTGGAGTGATGAACCGTTCCCTCAGGATGCTGGTGGCGTGGTTGTAACCAGCCATGAGGACATGATGGTCCAGATCTTGGTAGTTCTCGAAGTTGTTGAGGCTCCTGAGTAGCCTGTCTTCAACGCATCCTACCATGAGAAGAACTATTCCAAGATGACCCATTCAGCTATGATGATTGGTTCTCAACTGATCTCAGTTGGAACGAACGTCCAGAGACTTAATCGTGCACTATATTTAGAGAAGCGAGAAGCAACTGGAGCCAGAGCAGCTTGTATAAGAAGACTGAGATTTCAGGTCTATCCAAATTAGGTATGATGCATCCAAGTGTCTTATGGCGTATTCACACCTACGTTGTTTGGTCCGGACCAAACGAACCAAATTTCCCTTGGGCCGGACCTTTTGGGTTGGTCTGAATACAAACCACCGAACTCTGGTCCGGACCAAACAAGCGGACCGAGACCGAGCTGCAAGGTCGGACTCGGTCCGGACCAAAGGAACCCTGGTGCGGACCTTTTGGAGGTGTGAAAACAGACCGGACCTAATCCAACAGTTTTGCTTTTTTGTACCTCGGGAGCTTCCGTCGTTTGTCGAGCATTATGGGAAACAGAGTCTTGACACTCCACCGCAAAGTGCAAACACTGTTTCGGCTGTCAAGGGAACCTTACTACAGTCGTTCAGTCATTCAGACCAGTGGTAGGCTAGACTACAGAGTACAAAAAAAATGAGTAGGGGGCAAACGTGGGCCGAGGAAGAAACGCGTACCCTTGTGGATATATGGGCAGATGTCCACATATCTGAGCTTTTGGAGAGAACACACAAAAATGCCGACGTGTTTGCTGTATTCAGTGAGAAAATGAAGGAGAAGGGGTTCACGCGCTCCCCAGAACAATGTCGGCTAAAAGTGAAGAAACTCCGTCAGACCTACATTAAAATCAGGGACATTCTTTCAAAAAGTGGCGGTACTAGCGACGCAAAAAAGAAATTCATCTATTGCGTGAAGAGCCAGAACTGTCACAACATGATGTGCGCTCATCAGCACTATCCTCCGTAGCCGCCTTGCTCTTTGTCGTCGTCGTCGATAAATTACTTGTACAACAGCATAGTAATAGTAATCGCACAATTGTGAAAACAGTAAAAACTGGAAAAAACATATAGCTTTGACATTAAAAAGAATAACAGCACGGAAAGCCTCCATGACTACTTTTGAACTTAACACTTTGTGCGCGTGTCGTCTCTGACCAATAGCTGAACGACCTCAGGGCGCGTGGCTTTGTTGACAGATTTTGGTCCGCTTACTAAAATGTACAGTGTGAAAGCGAACCGCACCAAAATGAAAAAATAAAAAAAACATTTGGTTCGGACCAAAGCAAGTGAACTATCGAACTATCCTGGTCTGAATACACCCTTAGTGACAAATTGGATTTGTCCAAAGTGACGAATCCAACCAAATCCACTTACAACTTTGGTTTCTATCATTTTTGTCTTGTTTTTCTTATACCTCACATTGCCATGACTTCAATTTGGTGGGTGGCGGTTGTGGGTCCGGAGGTGACTGAGGCCAGTCTGGACTGTGAAGGTATGCCCACATGTCGACATTCCACATGCCAAGGTTGAGGACCTTCACTATCTTTTTGTTGTATTTCAACCACTGAGTGGGATCCCTGCCAGCTGTGGTATGCTGGTCATGGTGAGGTGAAACAGGCTATGTTTGGGGCACCTTTTCTAGCCCCTTCCTCCATGGAGGTGAGCAGAGTGAATCCTAAACAGGGCTGCTCAGACACCCAGGGGGCTGCCGAACTCCACTGCTGCTTCGTTCCAGCAGAGAGCGACCCTATGCCCTGGTCCACCTGTGTGCAGGTTCGTGACTACACCTTCCAGTGTTTCCGCACCTGCTGCTTCGCCACTTGCCCATCACCACAGGATTTGATTTTGAAGTCGTGACTTGGATTCGAGTTAGGGAGAGTTGTGCGGCTGTCAGCCTCACTCTCTCGTCCCGACCTAACTGGGTCCAGGGGCAAGACAGAATCAAGACCGCTTGAGCTACCGTAGATCGGGGTGCAGTGGATGGCCAGCAGTGTTTTACTGTGTCCTGATCGCGCTGTACAAAGGCTTTGCTGGGTCTGCCTTCCTGCCCGTTGAACCACTGGTCTCCTCTGCACAGTCTGCAGAGTCCAATCTTCAGTCATAACCCTGACCAGGGGGAGCGAGGGGTTGCTAGTGCTTGCTCAAGGCACCATCCCAAGCTAGTGGAGGGAAGGGGTCGCCTACCATTGCATGGTGGTCAAGGACGGCGCATGCCCATTGCCCTAGTACAGATTGTGTACAGAGACATTACAAAGACAAATAATGCTTGAAATGAAGTTGCAAAGATCGTTGGTTTCTTTAGTTAATGTATGTAGCTGTATGTAGCTAGATTATCTTGTTTTGCGAATCTGCGACAAAGCTGAGCACATGACATTTCATTTGCGTTTAACTAATTAGCTTTAGAAGCTATACATCTATTATAGTTTCTTATCGCAACTTTTAAAAAATGCTGGACAGGCCACGCCTACAAGAGACAAACTACAAGTGACACTTGTTAGTTTGAACATCGGGTAACACTTTGCCTCAGAATCTCACAGAAGTGTTCAATCCGGTTGAGATGGGGTCATCAAGCATTGGACCACGCCCATCAGAATAGAAATGTCGTCATTGGGTATCAGTCAGAAGAACTTTCTGTTGATTTGCAGGGAACAAGTGACAAATGGCCCCACACTGTGTTTAAAAAAAAAAAAAAAGCCTACCCTCCTTTAATTAGGGCCCGAGCCCTATGGGCGAAGGCCCTATTGTTCTTGTAAGAGTTCACTATTATTATTCTTCCGTCTTCTTCTTCTTCTTCTTCTTCTTCCGTCTTCTTCTTCTTTATTTTTCTCCGCTGTTGGGCCATTTTCGGGGCGCTTGCCATGGGCGAAAACGCACGAAATTTGGCACCAGTTCCGAGAATTGCCACTGCTACTCAGAACCAGAAGCCCAAACTTGGCCGGGGCTCAGGGCCTCCATAGCGCCCCCTAAGTCGTTGTGATTTTGGCCTCCCGCATTAAGGTGCCTGGTTGCCATATAGTTTGTAGTAGTGGCATGCAATTTGGTACGCATATGTATCTCACTAAGCCGGACAAAAATGTAATGCCAATGCATTAGCCACGCCCAACAGGAAGTGAGGTAATTTCACTTTTGTGCGAAATGCATGGCCACGAAGACGGCGCAACTCCTCCTAGACCGTTCATAGGAATGTCACCAAAATTGATACACATCATCTACAGACATGGCTGACAAAAGTTACTAAATACGTTTCACGTAGGATTAACCGTTCAGAAGTTATACGTCAATCAATTTTCGATGCAAAATTTTACATGCTTAAAAATTCATAACAAATCTTCTGATTGCTCAAAACTGCTCATACTTCACACGCAAATCACTCATTGGGCTTCTGACATGTTACCCAATTTCTGTGATATTTCGCCACTGGGGGCGCTATTTTTGGGCAAAAATTCCAATCTTTCCTCAATTTTGGTCAAACTTCACGGCCACCCTCTTACTACCTCACATGTCATGTATACCACATTTTGGAAATTTTCGTCCATGGGGGGCGCTGTTTTTGGCCGACGCAATTGCTCCAAAACGGGTTTTTGGTAAATAATTCCATAATGCTTTTCCTTCACACCACTTCCTTGTGATAGTACGTTGCTGTTGTAGACACTTATTTTTCCAACTCATAGTCGCTCATGTACAGCATAGCGCCACCTACTGACATGGGAAAAACCAAAAAATTTATTCTTCAAAAATCTATATCTCATCTTCTATTTACTCAATTGTCATCAAACTTCATACGCAAACTCTTCATAGCTCACCTGACGTCTACGCCAAATTTTGTGCACTTTCGCCCCTGGGGGTGCTGGTTATGGCAAAAATGATATTGCAGCTTCTGATTTGTCAAACTTGCCAAGCAAACTCTTTACAAGACCCTTATTGGGGCGCTTGCCATGGTCGACAACGCACGAAATTTGGCTCCTTTTCCTTAGACTGCCACCGCTACTGAGAACCAGAAGCCCAGATCCAGGCGGGCCTCAGGGCCTCTATAGCGCCCCCTAACTCGTTGTGATTTTGGCCTCCCGCATTAAGGTGCCTGGTTGCCATGTAGTTTGTAGTAGTGGCATGCCATTTGGTACGCATATGTATCTCACTAAGCCGGACAAAAATGTAATGCCAATGCATTAGCCACGCCCAACAGGAAGTGAGGTAATTTCACTTTTGTGCGAAATGCATGGCCACGAAGACGGCGCAACTCCTCCTAGACCGTTCACAGGAATGTCACCAAAATTGATACACATCATCTACCGACATGGCTGACAAAAGATACTAAATAGGTTTCACGTAGCTTAAACCGTTCAGAAGTTATACGTCAATCAATTTTCAATGCAACATTTTACATGCTTAAAAATTCATAACAAATCTTCTGATTGCTCAAAACTGCTCATACTTCACACGCAAATCACTCATTGGGCTTCTGACATGTTACCCAATTTCTGTGATATTTCGCCACTGGGGGCGCTATTTTTGGGCAAAAATTCCAGTCTTTCCTCAAATTTGGTCAAACTTCACGGCCACCCTCTTCCTACCTCCCATGTCATGTATACCACATTTTGGGAATTTTCGTCCATGGGGGGCGCTGTTTTTGGCCGACGCAATTGCTCCGAAACGGGTTTTTGGTAAATAATTCCATAATGCTTTTCCTTCACACCACTACCTTGTGATAGTGCGTTGCTGTTGTAGACACTTATTTTTCCAACTCATAATCGCTCATGAACAGCATAGCGCCACCTACTGACATGGGAAAAACCAAAAATTTTATTCTTCAAAAATCTATATCTCATCTTCTATTTACTCAATTGTCATCAAACTTCATACGCAAACTCTTCATAGCTCACCTGACATGTACGCCTAATTTTGTGCACTTTCGCCCCTGGGGGTGCTGGTTATGGCAAAAATGATATTGCAGCTTCTGATTTGTCAAACTTGGCAAGCAAACTCTTTACAAGACCCTTATTAGGGCGCTATTATTATTAGGGCCCGAGCACCGTACAGTGCGAGACCCTATCGTTGCCATGTGTCCAATTCAGTTCTTTGTCGCCATTGAGGGAGTAATGTCTCTTCCCGAAGAAGCTGTGGAAGGTATTTCGCGGGGACGCATGCCCCCGCCCCCCTTGGCTGCTGGCGCGAGGGCCCGTCGAGGCCGCTTGCGGCTTTAATTTAAATTGTCATCTGTCTGTATGTAAAACGAAATTGGAAGTGATCCAAAGTAGGAATTTGGTGTCACGTAGTGTAATGTAACATGACTGGGCGGAGAAAAAAAAAAACAATGGTTTATAAATGTGGGTCGAGTAAAAGCTTCGTTTACAGTTCCAGCACAGATGGACTGTATGTGAGTGTACATGTGCAAAATCCGCAAGTCTTAATGTGGTTAATCCGCCCAGGCGTCGTGCCTAACAAGCAGTGCCTCACTCAGGAGGTGGAAGAGGTTTGGAGTCACCATGTGCGATGCCTGGGGATCGTTAAGACTCTATTACACCAGTTATTTTCCTGTCAGAAGTAATCATAAGGAAAAGAAACAAGATGATGTGAATATAGGTCTTGCACATCTTTCGAAATGATGTTACAGTTGTAAATCCCAGTTCACGTAATTAAAACTTTCTCATTAGCGTAATTTCCAGAGAGCATGCGACTACAGCACACACTTTTCCCAGTTACAGCTAGAACCTCTCTTTTTAACCAATAGAGTGAGACATAAAGTACACAAGGCGTGAATAATGATTAGAAAAGTGTATATAGACTTTATATGAATAGAAATAAAGGCGTTTCGGTATAAAAACCATGATTTTTGTGTTGCCATATGAATCATTTTGACAAGAAAGTAACTCCATGCCTTATAAACACACATACACCCAGAGGAATGGTGCCTCAGCGTTCAGCAATTAAATAGCGCGTGTGTGTGTTTAGCAGCCCTTGCCCACCAAGCGATTCCAATTAAAACTACAAAAACAAAATAAAAGGCAAAACAAACATTCAAACTCGAGTGCGCTTTTCCACGGTGATGCTAATTAGCGGCAGTGCCACACAGATCGCAAGCAATGATGCAATGAAGTAGGAACCGTTCCCGAACAGATTAAGGACAAATTTATTTATTTCTTAGCTTTGGTAGATATATTGATTTTATTTTCTTAAAAGCTGGGAGAAATGCAACAAGGAAATCAATCATTCTGACAGGTGTCCACAAACTTGCCTCTGGCGCAAAAGACTGGTTTTGAACATGCAGTACAGTTTCTTAAGTACATGTCCAACGTCCGTTGATGCAGGATACTGTTTGAACGGAGCCTTGGCACGTTTTCCTTCTCAGCGCAGTTCTTTAGGCAGGTGAGAACAGAGGAAGCATACTCGGATGCGGACCAAAACCAACTAGTCTGAGACTCTGGGCGACATGATCTCAGTTGTATTCAAGTCAAATTTGAGAGCAATTTGGTCTCCTGCCAGTTTCCTCCCACCATCCAGATCTCCCCAGTCATATGATTGCGATCAACAGGCTAGATAAAGGGGAACACGTGCTTCCTCTAAGCTACATGGAGTAGGCCAATTGCGTCTTTGCAAGCGAATACTTGTGCTATGTTACAAGGCAGCATAACTCATTTGGAGGAAATCGCTATCTACTAGGGCTGCGTACCTAAACGTAACTACACGTACCGGTACAGAGGTTTAGGTACAGGTCCGGACCTGTACCTGAACAATTTGACAAATTAACGTGTTCTTCTGAACTTCTTCAGTAATGACAGAAACATTAATAAACTGGGGGCGGCACGGTGGTGTAGTGGTTAGCGCTGTCGCCTCACAGCAAGAAGGTCCGGGTTCGAGCCCCGTGGCCGGCGAGGGCCTTTCTGTGCGGAGTTTGCATGTTCTCCCCGTGTCCGCGTGGGTTTCCTCCGGGTGCTCCGGTTTCCCCCACAGTCCAAAGACATGCAGGTTAGGTTAACTGGTGACTCTAAATTGACTGTAGGTGTGAATGTGAGTGTGAATGGTTGTCTGTGTCTATGTGTCAGCCCTGTGATGACCTGGCGACTTGTCCAGGGTGTACCCCGCCTTTCGCCCGTAGTCAGCTGGGATAGGCTCCAGCTTGCCTGCGACCCTGTAGAACAGGATAAAGCGGCTAGAGATAATGAGATGAGATGAGAATGAGATTAATAAACTGTTGACAACTTGTCAGTATCTTTATTCAAAAAAACCCGAACATAACTAGGTTTCCTACCTCACTTCTCAGTCACCCTATAGTTAACTTGGGACAAAAAGTCATAAGTTGTCTCACAGCGAGAAGTGACTACACTAGAGTATTACAGACTACGCGCAGTCCGCGGCCTTTAACTTACGCGGCAAAATTACACAAAGCAACAAAGGCCGCCAATGCCAGCAAAGGAAAAATGGCTGACCTGCTTTTGAGTCTTTTTGACCAATCAGAACGCTGGATCAGCCAAGCTCTCGCAATGTCTCGTGAGACTGTGGCGAGAGGATCTCAAATCAAAGATGGCTCTGATTTCAAGTTTCAGCGCGACATTTTACGTCTTTTCCAGTGCTAAATTTTCGTCTTTGTGGTAGGATTTACGCATCTTCAGTCACAAAATAAGCATATACTTGGTGTAAATTTATATCGGTACAGTACCGGTACTTCATGATCCGGTATTTTGGACCTGTACCGAATCGATTTTCACGGTACAGTACCGGTACACAGTACCGGTACGCAGCCCTACTATCTACCGTCTTCCACATACATGAACTCACAGATGCTCCAGATTGACTAGAATTGCTGTGTTTATCAGATGAAAGAGTATACCATCCTAATTTCAATCTCTTGGCTCCCAGCCACAGATGGTTGTGGCATCATCGGGGTTCGAACTCGCAGTCTCCAAACGCATTTCTTCCAGTGGAACTTTTTTTTCGGGAAAAAGTTTCACCATATGACTGTCTATCAAATCTTGTTCGAATTGGCCTGTTTTCCTGATTCATTTCCATGAAATTCTATAAGCTTGATAAGTATGTGCATGAAAGCTCAACACTTTTGGCTCAATTATTTTTCAGTGTCATTAAATTGGATTCCTTGTTGAATTCCCCTTGTGATCCCATTGTGATTTGCCAAGCTCCGTCAATACACCATTTTACCGATTCGTGATTAACAAGAGTTGTCTTTGCAGCGCTTTGTATTTTTATACTATTATGACAACAGTGTCTCCTCCTCTGTGCTTTTGCCACAGAAAGTTTCGATTCAGATTTTAAACGTCAAGGAATCAGCGGAGGCCAAACAAGGTTGGTCTGGAGTGTTCCGGATCTTCCACAGAGCTCTGTGCAAACTCTCTAAACAGCTTTTGACTCTCTTCCTCTTTGGATCCCACCTGTGCCAGAACAACAAAGCGTCCTCTCCCGCCCCCACCACTCATAAAGAACTGAGGAGAACCAGGACACCTCAGACGGTCTGAAACAGGCTCTGTCAACTCCCTGGTCTTAGAGGAAAAGCAAAAATGATTAATCCCTAATTAGTTGCCTGTCATGCGGGCCTTCAGATGATGCCCTTGTGGTTTTGTTCTGAGGAGAGCATCTGCTTGGACATGCCCTTCAATAACCTATCCAACCCATCACAGAGGGAATGATTGATTTAAAAAAAGAGAGGGAGAAAGAATTTCACACATTTCTCTTCCCAACACATACACTGCCTGACATAAAGGTAATTAGGGAGATGAAACCACTTAACAGGGTGTAGGACAGGCAGGAAGTATTTCTAATGGAGTTGAAAGGCTTCAAACGGTGGCTTTGGGTATGAGCTGCTTCGCTCCTCGGGTGGAACACATGAAAGGTAGATGAAACTGAGATGAAAGGGAGAGTGTTTTTTTTTCTTTATCTTTCAGTCTTTTCTCCCTCTCACACACACACACACACACACACCTACACCAACCGACCTGCAATTACACCACCACCACCAGCCGACCCGAGGGACCAGCTCTCATAAAGTAATGCGGTGGTGTGAATTCAGGATGATGCATTGCTAGTGTGATGGAGTGGTCTGTGGTGACACCCTGCGTGTTTCCATACATATAAATCAGCATGTAGCGCCGGTCAGATTGATGTCTGCTCAGAAGTCTGCATGGTTCCACTATCCCAGGGAGAGCACAGGTGTTTTCCACCAGTTCCCGTTCTCTATCCTTGGGGCTGGAAGCCAGGGATAGTGTAACTCTGCCCAGAAACCCAAGCCAAACCCAAACAGCGCAAACCTAATTAGTGTTCTAACCAACATCAGCGTTGCACCAAACATGATTGTTCTATGTATTCTGCTTAGGTTCTGACACCTGATCTGCCAACAAAACCACCAGCAGAAATAAAATTCCATTAGTCATCATTACCTGATTCAGTCAGACACGTCCTTTGGAACCTGAGTGAGAAGATGGACAGCACTACAACTCTTGAGCGGAAGATTTCACAGCTATCATCATAATAACTATCATCTGCTCCACATGATTCTCCAGGGAGTCATAGGGAAGCGAGAGAGTAAACGAGAACCTACTTTGAAACAGATGCTAGACTGGGAGGCTAATGCCAAGAGGGGAAGTATCTACCTAAGGCTCGTATTTTATGACCTTGCTGTCCTGGTTGGGGGGAATTTGAAGGTCCGCAGAGCTCCTCCTTAGAAGAATCTCCCAGTGGAGCGTCTGTCTACGGAATACTCCCAGTTCCAGGCTATCAAAAATTTTTTATTTTTTTGATCGGAGGTGTCCTTTTTCCCTCACGCGTCTGCAAGTTCACGTAATTGATTTTCACACTTAAAGTCCGGGACGGTATTACCAAACGTTTAACAGTCTTGCGTAGGCTTTTGCATTTTTCAAACTTGCCATGATGGTCCCATCGGACAGGCTGTATTCTCATCCTTGGACTGTTTGTCATGGATATCTTTTGTGCACTTTTCTGGCCATAAGATTCAGAATCTCAAAGGTTGCTCTCAAAGTCCCTCGCAGGACTGCCAGGACCTGGTCTTTCCAGGCAGTCTCCCGTCTCAGTACTAACCGGTCCCTTAAGGCACATTGAGTGGCGCCAATCTCCGCTTCTATAGCCCTCTGTAGGCCTCTCGGCTATTATACAGCTAGAGTTACAGTACGGGCTAGTTCTCTGGTAACCGCAAGAGTTTGACTCCCCACTTGCATCTGTATTGCCAGATGGCAGTAGGTACCATTTTTATGATGGTCTTTGGTATGACCCGACCACGAGTATAACTAATGATCTCCTGGTTGAGAGGCGGACACGCCAAGCACTAGGCCAACTCGCGGTCAAAGGTTTAAATCGGCCACCTCAAAAGGCACATTTCCTGGGAATCGTCTTTTTCTAACATTTGACATGATTTACCATAAATATATTATTTAATTCATTACATTCTGTAGCTCTTTGGAGATGATTCCTACTGATGAAATAATAATATAGCTGGTAAATGGTGTTCCTTCAAAATTTTCTTTTTTTGAGAGCATGCTAGCATAGCTTACACTCGCATGAATGTCCACGAGTAGTACAGTGACACTACTGGCTTCAATCCTACGGCTTTTTCCTTGTTTAGCTCTTGTGTCTCAGAGGTCGCTAACTTCCTTGTAGGGTGTTCATGACCGCTTCTTGACTTTCCCAGCTGTCAGTTAATATGGAATAGGACCTGGTTTGCTGTATGTTTACTATACTGCAGTAATGAGTCTGGAATGTTCTATCAGATGGTAGCATTGAAATAGCAAGCCGATGGTAGCAGCGATCAAGCCGGAGCTCACGACAACCTGCTGGTGTCCTGGAGCAGAGTCCGTATGTTTCCCTGGACCCGAGCCTGATGCTTTTGCTCGGCCCGGGTATCCCTCTCTGTCCGTGGGTCCCATAAAAATCTCATTAAATGTGTGCAGTTTCCAGGGAACAGAGCAGGAGCAAGAATGTGTGATGGCTATCAACATTCCTCCCAGAAACGGACACATGTGTCTGCCTTTTTCTCTCTTCTCTCTCTCTCTTTCTCTCCATATCTGAATCTGTATCTCGTTTTCATTCTTGAAAGTGTTTTAGATATGAACCAGACTCTGGGATCAAACAGCTCACGGCTAAATGTGGTCCAATTAGATTTTAAAATCTAATTGTTGGTTAGCGATGGTAATTTATTCGTTGCAGAACTAAATGAGATCATATTTGATGATGATAAATATCGAACATGTCTTGACCAAGTTTGCTTCCAGTGGAAGAGGGTTGTTTTAGTTCAGATATGCACTTCTACCAGCCTGCACCAGACAAAAATGTTCATTAGTTCTTCGATTTTAAAGAATGGCTCAATTCTACTGCGTATTCCGTATGTCTCATCTCATCTCATTATCTCTAGCCGCTTTATCCTGTTCTACAGGGTCGCAGGCAAGCTGGAGCCTATCCCAGCTGACTACGGGCGAAAGGCGTGGTACACCCTGGACAAGTCGCCAGGTCATCACAGGGCTGACACACAGACACAGACAACCATTCACACTCACGGTCAATTTAGAGTCACCAGTTAACCTAACCTGCATGTCTTTGGACTGTGGGGGAAACCGGAGCACCCGGAGGAAACCCACGCGGACACGGGGAGAACATGCAAACTCCACACAGAAAGGCCCTCGCCGGCCACGGGGCTCGAACCCGGACCCTCTTGCTGTGAGGCGACAGCGCTAACCACTACACCACCGTGCCGCCCTATTCCGTATGTTTGTTGAGAAATTTGCATTGTGTTTCGTGATTTTGGTGGCAAGTTGTTGGTTGGCGCTGTATTTTTTGCAGTTATGGTTGTTGCAGGGGGATCTTGTTAGCGCAGTTACAGTATCAGTTAGGTTTGTTGTTCGTGCCTAAAATAAGTAATGTGAATGAGAAATCGAACATACTGTAAAGCAGGGCTTTGAACCGGTTCAAGGAACGAAAACGAAAACCGGGAACTTTTTCTATTTCACATGGAACAGAAACGAAACCAGAAACTTTATTTTTTATGTTCCGGAACAGAAACGCTTATTAAAAATAATGGTAACCGGTTAATACCGGTTTTTATTTCGTTCCTCAAAGTTTCCGTAGCCTACAAATAAAAAAGTCATTCTTCTCCTGCGCAAGTTTCTATGACCCGCTGGGGTTCACTTCCTGTGTGACGTTCGCTGACTGAATGGAGAGAGCGGGAGGGTGGACTACTATCACGTCTCCACATCTTAAATAAGAGGTAAATATTGCAGTCTATCGTTATTCAAAAACGTCAATTTCAAACACGATATCAATATATTTGTCCACGTTAATGAGAGGCTCGCGAACATTAAATGACGTTAACCTCCGTTAGCCTATCAATGCATAGGGCCTGACTAGCCTTTGGTAACACACTAAACGAATTCTCTTTCATTTTTGGCACTTTTTCTGTTTGTGTAGATGGGAAGACATACTGAGAATCCAAATCGCCAACATTTGAAATAATAATTGTTTTGAATTATTTCTTGTCTTATTTAATGAAGGTTGTAATAGAATTAGCCTACATTTGGCTTAAGCTGGATGAGACAGAGACATAATTTTATAGCCATTTGTTAAACAGCTGACAGGGAACGTAATTAACCGTTCCGGGAACGAAATTTTTTTGTTCTAACCGGTTCGGGAACGTCTATTTAATGGTGGAACCCAAAACCGGAAACGTTAAAATTCCGTTTCTGTTCGGAACGAACCAATAGGAAAAAAGTTCTGGTTCAAAGCCCTGCTGTAAAGGTAGGTTGGTTGCTGAAATATTGGTGCAAGTGCTGGACCCAAAGTCCCTGAATGCAATGCAGCTGTATGATAAAGTTGCACCGAGTTGTGGCAAAGAATTAGCTTGGCCAGTTGGCGATCTACAAGATGATGACGATGACCGCGGCATTAGCATGAAAGTTGAAACTTTGGACGCTGAAGTGGGAAATACTGTCTCCACTGTAAAAGTCGCAAGTGTTTATTTTGAACACAAAAGCACTGATGATGTAGGGAGTCACTGATGTTTTATTCATGAAACCACAGTATTCTTCGACAAACCAAGATTTTTCTGTTCAGATGAACTTGAACTCCCCTTCTCTGAATGTGGAACAGTTTACTCTGCAGCCGTGAGAAACTGAACCTCACCTCACTCTTCTACTCGCACTGTGTTCTTTTCAGTGGAACGGACCCGATTATGCACCAAGGTGCACCGCTGCTGAAGAGAGCCCCAACACATTTACACACGCAGAAGCGCACAGACAAATGGAAGGCCCGGAGCGAGTCGTATCCTTTTACGAAAACAAAACAAGCTGATTGGGAAGTGGGCCCTAGAAAGAAGCCGGGAGTTTGCTCAGTAATAAAAGCTGCTTTCGTTTGACAAGTTCTGTTTTTAACAAGAGGCCTTTAATTTTGCAAGAAGGAAGCAATGAATTGTAAAATATACTTTTCCAGAGCCGGCCCGTTAAGTACGCTCTGTAGCCCACTGCACATGGGATCGACCCTGTACAATGACTAACACATGTGCTTTCCGTTCTTCGTCCACACCGGCCCTTTCCTTTTCTCTCCCTCCCTCCTCTCTTACATTCTTTCCCACTCAGACACTATTTCTTTTTTTTTTTTTTAAATTTAATTCCTCTTTTCATTTATCTGTCTTGCGAACAATATCCCGACAGAACAGCGCTGACAGTCTGGATGTGCCGCTGCACTCCTGGTTGTTGTGCGTTAAATAGAGGTCAGGATTGAGGTCGGCAGCTGAGAGGAGCTAGTCGTGTGCTGTCAGCTGCTATAAGCGAGAACACCGGTTCGAGAACAAGAGGGGACTCACCGGGGTCGCCCCGTGTACTGCTCAGCCTCTTCACAGCTCGAGGTTCTTTATGGAGTTTTTCGCCTCCGGTTCGTACTTGAATTTGTGCAGTGCGTGTGTGTCTCCAGATGTACGGTGTACGGTTTTACTGTATGTCAGGGCACATTTGGCAGTTGCCAAAAGGTCGAAGGTCATTTGTGAAATGAACCACAAAATTGGTAGGACGTATGGTTTCATTGGAGGAAAAAATACTCTGTGTTCTCTCTCTCTCTCTCTCTCTCTCTCTCTCTCTCTCTCTCCTCCCACATGCCGTCTCTGCTTCTCACTTCTGGTTTCCTAGAGGGCGGACAGAAATGTATCTGTCCTTGTGTACAGACGCAAGTAGTGCCCTTCGTTACCTTGTAAAAACAGGAACACGCTCCATTCAAAATATTGAAAGATGGAAATTTAGCTACATTACCAGGTACCCCCACAACACCCCCCCCCTTCCAGAACAACTGTAAAGCAAAAGTGTGTTGACAGCAAGGCTGTCGACACATGTTTTTAATCGCGCTAATTAAATATTAAATCCGACTCTCGGTTTGTATGTTGGGGAGCGACCCAAGTCCAACATTTGAAAGACGCTGCCAGAAAAAGGTCCCAGATGGCCGGGAACAAGTGGGACAAAGTCCAGTAAAGAACTGGATTGAATGGATAAAGCTTTGAGAACGTGTAGCACAAAAGCAGTGCACACACCTTCACATAACAGAATAGACTCGCAGGGAATTTGCTGATTATTTTACACCCTGATAGCAAAGTGCACATCCCTGATGAGAATCAGCTAGACTGGAGAGCTCAGTGGGTTAATGAGACCAGACCCACTCGGTCCACGCTGTCGGATTTAGGCTGTCTTTTTCCACTAATCCCACTTCCTGGTTTTTCATGATAACCGTGCCACAATGGGAGGCTCAGTGCTGCAGGTCAGCACGTTCATGTGTAGGCCCTGAGGGACTCTCGGATACATACACGTTAGAATCCTGGATAGATGTTTTCTTCAGAGAATAACATCTAATCTAAGAATTCTGGGTGACGAGCTCAGCTATGCAGGAGAGCCTTGAAGAAAAACTGCTGCTGCTCCCAATCATCTCATCTCATCTCATTATCTCTAGCCGCTTTATCCTTCTACAGGGTCGCAGGCAAGCTGGAGCCTATCCCAGCTGACTACGGGCGAAAGGCAGGGTACACCCTGGACAAGTCGCCAGGTCATCACAGGGCTGCTCCCAATCAAGTTCAGCAAATTGAGGTGGTTTGAGCACCTTATAAAGATGCCCCTGCTCAGTTCCTTGGCTCCCACTGGACCGAGAACCCATGGAAGCTCCAGGACCCGTTGGAGAGATTGTGTATCTCACAGTTGTTTTGGGAACATCTGTGGATCCCCTAGGAGGAGCTGGAATTTGTGGAGAAGTCTCAATGGACCAAATATACAATGTCATCCATGATTCCAATACAGTACCCGTGCTCCCTTAACCCCATTTAAGGAGTTCCATTCCCATGAAGTGGAACAATGCTTTTCCAGCCAAGTGGAAGAGTTCTTTGCGAAGGGAAACTCCCCCTGATAACCCCACCTGCGCTCCTTGCTTCCAGGCAGAACTCTGGCTCATCTGGCTTTGGCTGGACAGATTTATGCCTGTCCTCCTGAATCTGAGATGGAAGTTTTTTTTTTATTTTATTTTTTTTAAAGGCAATGAGGTTGCTTCGTGGAATAACAGCAACATTTCTTGGAAGGTGCAACCTCCTCTTGCCGCATTGGATATTTGCCTGAGTGTGTTTTTTTTTTTTTTTTACACAGCCAGGGTGTGTCAGTCTAAGTGGAAGCCATGCTCTCTGGTGGCTGCCTTTATAAATAACCCAGCTTACCTCTTGTCCATGTTTATCTCTTTCGTTGCCTCTATCCATCTGGTGGAGGCCTGCATGGTCAGAGGATTTATGTGCTTCTTGGGTATTACGGGTTTTGTACCGGAGCTCTGGCACCATGTAGGCTTTCCCCAGCAGACGAGGAATCCCTGATTAGAATGCCTTTGAGCTTGAGGCTAGTTCACCCCTGCTTCTTTCGTCTCCCTGACGGGTATAATTAAAGATGTGACGTGTCTGCAAAAGATGCACTGTTTACAGATCATCCACGATTTTCCACAGCATCTAGAGATTTAGTTTCCCCTCTGATTTTAGTTTAACGAATGACATAGTAGCCAAATGAAAGACGAGTTAATCTCGGACATCTTGCTTTCAAGTTAGCATCTCTGGCTTGGAGTCAACATTTCTAGTTTAACCCAGAGTTCTCATTGTGGCTCGTGAAAGCTGTGTGTGGGTGTCTGGATCCAGTTTGTCAGATGCTTGTTCACAGAAAAATCGCAGCAAAATTTTCACTTGTCCTACTGCCAGGTCATGGATTTCCCTTGCATGTCCCATGTTCCCTTGCTTGTCTGAGTAATGCACTTGTTGGCTCATTGTATCTGGAGCAGACAGTGCAGAGGCTTGCAGTTCCCAGAGGCCGTTCAGGGTCAGACAGAGGTCAGCCATGCTTTCCCCTCATACATATTTCTCATTGCTGACTGCATAGCCTGGTGAGATGCTTGTGTGTTTGTGAGTGTGCGCTGATCCTGTCCGGATTGTTAAAGCCATTGGCCTTGCAGGACCTGTGATGCGCTTCCTGGTGGAGTCGGGATCTTGTTTTTTCCTGTCCTCTTGCGTCTTTTTCCACCTTCCTGCACTCGTCACCTGTCCTACACAGGTTTCCATCTTCCTGATGCCATGATGTAATAAATTTAAACAGTTCAGCTCCATTTCCACACACATTCTTATCAATAGTACAGCAATAGCTTCCTTTGTCATGGTTCCAGTACAGTCCGATGACTCAGTGAATACTTATTTTTTTACTTTCCTGAGTTATACAAACAGCAGTTGTGTTTTTCCTCTCTATATGTCTTCTGGCTATGATCAGATACCCATACCTGTCACTCGATTTATTTATTTATCTCCCCCCCCCAAAAAAAAATCAGGGCACAGGCTAAGGTCACTGTTATTCTTGAACCATTTTCAAAATTGAATTTATATTGTTTTAATCAGATGTCATGGCAAAGACTGTGTTCTATTCATACATTGATGACTGGTTCTACCTCATAGGAAAAAGTAAGTCGGTGAGAGAATTTGTACCATTCTTAGATTTGTACGTCACTGGTTTCATCAGATCCATCAATTTGGCGAAAGCCGCAGCGAAGACTCGGTGGGCTGCATTGTGTTTCTGGGCTGGTTCTTCATACCTTCTGGGAGGAATAAATCAGAGATCTAGGGAGGAATAAGTCCGAGATCTTACATCATTCTTAGATTTGGACACTGCTGTTTTCATCAGGTCCATCAATTTGGTGGAATCCCACAGCAAGTACTTGATGGGCTGTGTTCTATTACCAGGGTGGTTTTTCATACGGTCTGGGAAGGATGTGTCAGAGATCCAGGCCCAACACCTCTTCTTGGTTAAAGCTCATTTTCTCCCAATGATACAAACTCTGGCCTAATCTTAATCAATTCCAAACAAAGCTTCATTTACGAATGGAAATATCAGTTTGGGAAAATCTAGGGTGTGCAGTAACTCTAGCTGAAATATTCCTTGAAAGTGTCTAAGGGTATTCAGAATAGACCAACAGTTGAGGGCAACTCTGAAAGTCAGCAGGCGGGAATTACCTCAGCTCTGTGCTATGGCAACAACGTGGCCGCACAGTAGACCTGATCCTGTGTTAATGTTGCAGGGCTTAGAGGCCAGTTTAACTTGGCAAATCAGTTAATCTAAGAACAACAAGGATTCCTGGTCCAGTCTGCGCACTCGTATAAAAACATTCAAGGGACCTTGACCTCACCAACCTACATATACATTCCCAAACTATCTTCTGTTCCATGTCCCAGGTTGTTGGGTTTTTTTCCAAGTTGTTCTGGTTATGATCTGATAATCTTCATTACTAAAAAAGATTCTAAGCATTCCTCGAATAGAGTACCACCTTGTGACTGTACCGTGAACCCTTGATAAACCTGTTAGAGTTGCATTTACTGTCAATCACGGTGTTGGGGAAGCCAATTCGTGAACCGAAAAGTACTGTGAAAGATAAAGCAAGGCCAAAAGTATCTACACACCTTGAGCATCACCGTCCTTGTTGAATATCCCATTTAAAAAAAACAAGAGCATCGATATGGAGTTGGTGCAGGTAAGGGAAATTGGAATGCTACAATTTACAAAGACATTCGAGATAATTTGCACCAATAGTTTAGGGAAGAACCACATGCAAGTGTCGTGGGCGAGTTTTGGCCATATCGTGTGTTCCAAAAGGATGGTGTATCTGAACTTAAGTATCAAATTTCTCGCTTACAAATACCACATAAGCAACGAATATAAATTGTGGTAACTCAATTTTGGTATACAAGTCGTGATGGATCATGTTTAGAAAACTGGAATCGATGAACACTAGCCAGATTTTTCCATACAGTGTTCAGTTCTCCTGTACTCCCATGCAAAGTCAAACTGCAGTATCTGCATATTTTGTGAAATTGAGTTTTGTGTAAGAAGTTTAGGTGCCGTATCTGTTCTATTATATGTGAAAGTTCTGTGGCTCGACCTTGCTCCAGCTTCGAGTGTTTGAAATTTGCAGTAACTGCAGATTTATCCGTAACCGCTTATCCTGTGCAGGGTCGCAGGCAAGCTGGAGCCTATCCCAGCAGACTATGGGTGAGAGGCGAGGTACACCCTGGACACGTCGCTAAGTCATTGCAGGGCTGACACACAGACAGACAAACAACCACTCACACTCTCACTTACACCTACGTTCAATTTAGAGTCACCAATTAGCCTAACCTGCATGTCTTTGGACTGCGGGGGGAAACCGGAGCACCCGGAGGAAACCCATGCAGACACGGGGAGAACGTGCAAACTCCACTTAGAAAGGCCCCCGTCGGCCGTTGGGCTTGAACCCAGAACCTTCTCACTGTGAGGGCACAGTGCTAACCACTACACCACCATGCCGCCCATCTCAATTCAGTGATTGCGTAGGCACGGCAGTTAGTATTTTCGATCCTTTGAAATACTTTGCTTTGTTAAACATTTAATAATAAGAATTTTATAGCAATTTCCAAACATTGGCCTCGCTCTTAATTTTCGAGTCCACAATGTTTAAAGTTAAAATACCATCAGTTGTAATGTATCATATCCGAAGTTAAAAGGCCCTTCGACTGTTATTTTTCCGCTTTTTTCATTCATTTAACTTTTATTATCCATTTCTATTCCTCTTCCGTTTGCCAGAGTTCCACCAGCTGTTACGGAGTATTCGCCTGTATTTGTGTTCTTTGACAGTTTGGAAAGGAGTGATTTAAGTCAAACTGATTACTTTTTATAGCGGAGGAGAGCATAAAATCTCGGACGGCAATGGACTGTGCAAAATTTATAACCTGAGAGGGTTCTCAGCAGTTTTTCATTTGCACCCAGTTGTGTATTTTTATTTTTTTTGCTTCAACTCTCTTGCTCCCTGTGTCTTTATTTCAGCGAACCCACACCCCCTCCCCTCCCTTCCGCCCATCCATCTGTGAGCTGGAGCAAGCCACCATTTGGCCTTGTGTTGCTTGTGTTGGATGCAAAAAAAAAAAATCCGAACAGAACTCATGACAGAGCTTTGTCATGCATGCTCAGCCTCGGCGTAATGCTGATTTAAAACCAGAACCGCTCCAGCTCGGCTTTAAAGAATAACAAACAAACATCATTAGTCTTTCGAGAACTTCCTGCGGGCTGCTAGGACAGACTTGGTGATGGAACCTTGGCTTCAGCTTCGGTCTCACTTCATCTCTTATTTCAGGCAAGCCAAAATACATGTCAGGCACGTTTAAAAAGGCAGCGATGGTGCAAAGAGTATTATTGTGAAGCCTGAGAAAGTCAAGAAGCTTGACTATAAAATAAACTGGAAAGAATTAGAAGTAGGAACTGTTAACTCGCATGACGTAGGATTATCATCGACAAGGAATGACTGATGGAGGTACAGGCTTCTTTTTCCTTTCCTCCTCCTCATTGTTTCTTGTCTTTCTGATGATGAGACAAGTTTGTACTAGCATAGATGATGCTAACTGATCCTGATTTAGCTGCAAGATGGCCATTGTTGACTAGTAGAAACTTGTGTAAAGTTGTTCTTATTGGTTGGTGAATTGCAACCAGGGCGCATTGTACCGGTTATGCTGGTTTACAGGCAACACAACTGGTAACCAATTGTTACACTGCACACCAAGCTACATCTACTGGGGTGGTAAGAGGATAAACCCTTGACCCCAGGTGCAAGATGACAACGAAGCTTTATGACTGTTGAGGGCCTGGATAAAGCGCAGGCAGTGGCTTACAGATTGGACAGGTGGGGACAGACTGACCAACACCCCCACAGCCAAGCCCTGCCAAGTCCAAGTGAAATGCTACCCAGTGGGTCAGTCCGAGGCAGAAAGGAATGGGTGACCTTAAATAGGGCAGGAGTGGGGAAGACTGGGGACTCCCTCCACAGATGGGGTTTCTCCACAGATGCTGGGTGCCCTTGCGGCGTAACTCCTCAGACCATGCATCACATCCTCCATGATTGCCCCCAAGGACCTACAGTGCCTTGCAAAAGTATTCATCCCCCTTGGTGTTTGTCCTGTTTTGTCACAGCACATGCTGGAATTAAAATGGATTTTTGGAGGGCTAGCACCATTTGATTTACACATGCCTACCACTTTAAAGGTGCACATTGTTGTTTTATTGTGACACAAACAATAATTAAGATGGAAAAACAGAAATCTGGAGTGTGCATATATTCAACCCCTTTTGTATGAAACCCCTAAATAAGAGCTGGTCCAACCAGTTCACTTCATAAGTCACATAATTAGTTGATTAAGATCCACCTGTGTGCAATCAAAGTGTCGCATGTCTGTATAAATCAACCTGTTCTGGAAGGACCCTGACTCTGCAACATGACTAAGCAAGCAACATGAAAACCAAGGAGCCTCCAAACAGGTCAGAGACAAAGTTGTGAAGAAGTATAGATCAGGGTCGGGTCATAAAAAATGTCCCAAACTTTGAATATCTCATGGAGCACCATTAAATCCATTACAGCAAAATGGAAAGAATGTGGCACCATTACAAACCTGACGAGAAGGCCGCCCACCAAAACTCTCAGACCAGACAAGGAGGGCATTAATCAGAGAATACAACAAAGACACCAAAGATACCACTGAAGGAGCTGCAAAGATCCACAGCAGAGATGGGAATATCTGTCCATAGGACCACTTTAAGTTGTACACTCCACAGAGCAGGGCTTTATGGAAGAGTGGCCAGAAAAAAAAAGTAATTGCTTAAGAAAACACATTTGGAGTTTGCCCAACAGCATGTAGCAGACTCCCCAAACACATGGAAGAAGATTCTCTGGTCAAATGAGACTAAAATTGACCTTTTTGGCCATCATGGGAAACGCCTTGTGTGGTGTAAACCCAACACCCTGAGGACACCATTCCTACAGTGAAGCATGGTGGTGGCAGCTTCATGCTGTGGGGATGTTTTTCATCTGCAGGGACAGGAAAGTTGGTCAGGACTGAAGGAAAGATGGATGGCACTAAATACAGGGCAATTCTGGAGGAAAACCT
The DNA here is from genome assembly GCF_027579695.1 of Neoarius graeffei. Classification (NCBI taxonomy): domain Eukaryota; kingdom Metazoa; phylum Chordata; class Actinopteri; order Siluriformes; family Ariidae; genus Neoarius; species Neoarius graeffei. The sequence goes on along the minus strand of NC_083591.1, from coordinate 7,607,778 downwards.
GTTTGAGTCGGCCAGAGGTTTGAGACCGGGACGAAGGATCACGTTCCAGCAGGACAATGACCCTAAACATATTGCTAAAGCTACACTGGTGTGGTTTAAAGGGAAACATTTCAATGTCTTGAAATGGCCTAGTCAAAGCCCAGACCTTAATCCAATTGAGAATCTGTGGCATAGCTTGAAGCTTGCTGTACACCAACGCAAGCCATGTAACTTGAAGGAGTTGGAGCAGTTTTGCCTTGAGGAATGGGCAACAATCCCAATGGCTACATGTGCAAAGCTAATAGAGACATACCCTGAGAGACTTGCAGCTGTAACTGTAGCAAAAGGTGGTTCTATAAAGTATTGACTTTGGGGGGGTGAATACCTATGCACCCTCCAGATTTGTTTTTTCATCTTAATTATTATTTGTGTCACAATAAAACAACAATGTGCACCTTTTAAAGTTGTCGGCATGTTGTGTAAATCAGATGGTGCCAACCCTCCAAAAATCCATTTTAATTCAAGCTTATAATGCAGCAAAACAGGGCAAACACCAAGGGGGGGATGAATACTTTTGCAAGGCACTGTACATGCTCAGAAGAGGACCTTAAATCTTGCGACAGTCCTGCTGTCGCATGGCTTAGACATTGGTGTGACAAGATGATGATGAATTGGTAGCATTGCCACCTCCAGGGTACCCAGTTTGATCCCCGAGTCCGGATTACTGACTGTACGGTGTTTTGCATGTTCTCCAGTTGTCCATGTTGGTAGCCTCAAGGTTCTCTGGGTTGACCACGCTAAATCACGGGATTGGCTTACGATCCATAACGTACTTAATAAAGACGAATTCGTGTGCTGCTTTTTTTTTATTCCTCTTTCCCTCTCTCGTCTAAAATACCTCATCTTTTCTCCCTTCCTCACTCGCTCACCAGATGGAGAGTAATTTTACAACTGCGATACCGATCTCTCTTAACATCATTCTTCTCTGTTTGTGTAAGCGCTCGAGTAAAGCCCCGTTCCTTCACTCCCGGCCAGAAGCGACGCAGTCTTCCGTTAAGTCCAGCCTGCTCTTAATACCTGCGACCACAAAGCCGCTACACCAAAGTCCAGTAAAAACACCGAGCAGAAAATTTATGATCGGTACCTTTTTTTTGCGTACACTAACCGCTGACGTGACCACTTTGCTTTTTATGGCCCTGCATTTGTTTGTATTTGTTTTCTATTAAAAGGAAAGATGAATCACCAGAGGCTGGCTTAGCGCTGTCGTACGTCGAGGCTTCCCTCGCTGAATCAAATGTCTGGAGCTCATAAAAGGGAGCGCGAGCCGTGCCAGGCACAGGGTTTCCTAGTGCTGGGGACGCCTTGAGCGCCATTCCTGAGACATAGTGATGGGGAATTTTCATTAGTGTGCTGCTTGAGATTAAATTATTCCCTCTGTGGAAGGTGGTGATTTATTTGGATCCCTTGCTAGGTTGCTAGCAGTAACGCGCAGGCTTTTCCCACTCCCTGCGCCAGCTCCCTGCAGTCGCACAGCTCTCCGCGGCCACCGCTCCCCCTCAGCGTCACATATTAAAAAGGCAAATCCTTTAGTCTCGCATAGTGTGTATACGAGGCCATGACGCAGGCCAGTCCGAATTAAACGCCTTGTGTTCGCATGGTGGAGCAATCAACCTGAGCCGCGCCACTGATGTCTCGGAGTTCTACTACTACCCTAAATAGGCGGCCTAAATCCATGTGACATTGCAAATCAGCTCAAATGTGCCAAGTAGTCCTTCTGCCCTTTGCTTTATTGGCAGCTGCTGTCGATCCTGCATGCGGGAAACCTTATCTCCTCCCGAGAGAGCTCTTCAACAGAGGAAGCCTCGTGCTTGTTACGGGCTTTCTTGATTTTTTTTTTCCCCCTCCCCCGTTCTTACTGCCGAAACCTAATTAATCATTTAATAGCAACCAGGTTTTCTCTTCCACCTGAAATCACTCGTGGTAATAAAACTAATGAGACACGAGGAAAGTGTGAAAGTTTAATGTGTTCTTTATTGCTGCTCGTTTTAAAGGCATCTGAAGCATTCCTTGGATGAAATCGAACCTGGGCTTCAAGACTCATGCTTTGGGAAGAGTTTGGAGATATTAGAAGCAGATTTTTTTTTTTTTTTTGTGGAATGTTTAATCTTTCTTTAATTCAGTAAGGCGAGATATTCGAGGTCGTAATGTCAGGTTGGGGCATCGAGCATTTGTAGATTATCGGCGAAATCTGGAACAGGAAGCAAAGCAACCCGTGATGTGAAGGGGCGGTTAGAACGACATGAAACATTTACGCGGAGTTTAAATTCATGCAAAGGAATGTAGCAATATTCAACGGGATTGAAGGGAAATATCTTGCAAATAAACAAATTGAGGCGGCACGGTGGTGTAGTGGTTAGCGCTGTCGCCTCACAGCAAGAAGGTCCGGGTTCGAGCCCCGGGGCCGGCGAGGGCCTTTCTGTGCGGAGTTTGCATGTTCTCCCCGTGTCCGCGTGGGTTTCCTCCGGGTGCTCCGGTTTCCCCCACAGTCCAAAGACATGCAGGTTAGGTTAACTGGTGACTCTAAATTGAGCGTAGGTGTGAATGTGAGTGTGAATGGTTGTCTGTGTCTATGTGTCAGCCCTGTGATGACCTGGCGACTTGTCCAGGGTGTACCCCGCCTTTCGCCCGTAGTCAGCTGGGATAGGCTCCAGCTTGCCTGCGACCCTGTAGAACAGGATAAAGCGGCTACAGATAATGAGATGAGATGAGATAAACAAATTGAGCTAAAAGTCGATCCTCGTGTCTGTCCTTTATAGAAAAAAAAAAAGCTGCACGTTGAATTTAACGATAGAATAACAAAAGTGATGAAAATAGATGTGACTTTTTTTTTTTTTTTTTTTGGTCAGGGAGGCCGCTATAACTCCATCGTGCATGATGTCATTTTCCGCGAGCACATGTATGCGATACTAGACTATCGTATAATATTATGGTTTCGGTCAATTTGTTTGCATTTCTGCACAAGAATTATGGCAGGATTAAAAAAGGAATCAAAATAAAGTAGTGGCTCGTTTGTTGCCTGTTTATCTTCCATCTGTGTGATGCGTGACACGGTGTGCTGTCGGCGTTTTGTGGCGAAACAAAGTTGGGATCGCGTCTGGCTTCGGTTGTCATTTCCGCCTCGTGTCTCGCTTCGTCCCAGTGATTTTTTTTTTTAAATTTATTTATTTTTTTCCACGCAAGTCCTCCACAAATCCATAATCTTCTGTAAAATGCTCACGGCACAAAGTTTTCTAGCTTTACTTGATGAAGACACTCGGCCAAACGTCTTGGATCCAGGACGGAATGAAGACGACGTGCGGGATCCTACGTCACGCAGCGCCACCCTCATTTTCGTCTCCTAATACATCCGTGTATCTGGCTAATCCAGTACGGCGATACTTGGGGAAATGGCCCAACGGACTCATGTTACAACTTGAACGTTTTTTACGCTGAATTCCGCTTAATTTTTTTCATAATACGAGAACATCTTGTATTAATGTATAACGATGACATTTCATAACTCGGTAATTTCAAACTTTCCTGGTTAATCGTTTTAACGGGATGGTCATGTGTCCTGCTTGTGCAACTTGTGCAGCCACATGTAAACTCAACACCAGGCATTTAGAAGAAACATAGACTCCGTTCAGACTGCACCCTGAAACGACCCATATCCAATTTTTTTGCCCATATGCGACCTGTATCCGATTCGTTATTGACAATCTGAACGACACAGATCTGATTTTTTTCACATGCGACCCAGGCCGCTTGGATATGTGGTCCTAATTCCGATGCATATCCGTTATTTTCACATGCGACTGCAGTCTGACCGGACAGGTCGCATTCATGCAACCTACACGTCATCAACAAGAGACAAACGTCAGTATTCTGCGTTGGCTAATCCCGCCTCTTTGGTGGAAAACAACAACATTTGTACAGTTTTCAGAATTTAAATAGACTTTTATAGAATTGATCAAGCTAATGGTGGATTTGGTAGGGACCTGGATGTTGATCTGTTAGCCTGATTTAAATAAAACAGTTTCTATAACTGATTTATAACTTAAACCATCCTGTATTACAAGATTATAAGATTGATCTGGAAATTTCCAGTAATTTGACACCTTCGGTCTCATTTAGTCTGCTGCCCACATTAATCAGATTATTGTGCGAGTTCCGCCGCCGCCACAAAAACCACATCGCCAGGTCTCGCCTCATCTCCATGCTTTACTTGCAAACTTGAAGAGTGCGCTTTTTTTTTGTTTACGTATTACGTAGATGTGCTTATTACGCGTCAATTTGCGCACGCGGGACACTTTCGGGTCGTTTTCCGTTCATATTGGAGATCGCATACAAGTCTCATATAATTGGTAATGTGAACGGCCTAACAAAAAAATCGGATTTCACAACAAATCGGATATGGACCGTTTCAGGTTGCAGTCTGAACGTCGTGTTAGAAACAACAAACGTGAAGTGTGCATAATGCATATGGAATTTTTAGCTCCACAACCATGAAGACACACCCATCTGCAGTATGTGATCTTTACAAAGGCCACTTATCCAGTGTGACGTCGTCGTCATCATCATTACTACACCAGCGTTCTACAACAGACGGGAAAAATACAGTCCTGATTATTGACTTGTGGCTTACTGCTGTTTCATGGTGAAACATTTCATTTCATTCTTATTTTTTAAGCCGTTTTTGGTCTCCAGCATTTCCTTCCACGTGCCTAAGACTTTTCTCAGAATAATACTTCACGAGTCTCTCTTTCCCATAGCCTCGGCGTCGTTATTAGTGTTTCTGATGTAGCGCGAGAGACTGGAGCAGCATCATTAACAGCCCCACTGCAGACGAGCACTCCCAAAACAGGAACCTGAATCTACCGTACCTGTGGAGCTCCCTTTCTTTTTCTGTCAGACCGATCTACGCTGTTTGCCTCCCGATGTTAATGTAGCTCATCTCCATCCGCCCGAGCAGCGGGAATCTCTCTGCCTGAGTGAGCGGAGCCGAGTTCTCAGGCTGTACACGCTGTTCGCGCTCAGTGTGGGAGCCAAGTCTCAGCTGTTTACGCACTGCTGAAGTTTCTTCACGAGCCTTTTGAGATTTGGGCAGATTACGATGGTATTAGTTTTGATGCGAGTTTACCACAAGTAAACACACTGAGTGAGTTATTTAATAAAACTCAGCAGCAGACAGAAGCACGTTGCAGAGAGAAAAGCGTTCAGCTCTGTCCTGGATCTGAGCCTTTTTTTAATAGGCTAGGTAATTTGATGTCGATCAGCGCAGCATAGGATTCACATGTTTAATTTTTTCAACTGAAATGATTCCGATGTTGTGTATATATCCAAAAGTTTGTGCACACCTGACCATCATAGCCGTATTTGGACCTTCCACATTACGGAAATGATGTCTTTGTATTGTGTCGCATTACAGTTTCCGTTCAGTGGAGCTAAAGGGTCCGAACCTGCTCCAGCATTACGACAACACCCCGTGCATGAAGAGCGACCGATGGATTAATAGACTGACGGATTAACAGACAGATAGATTAGATTAATAGATCGACAGATAGATTAGATTAATAGACAGATTAATAGAAAGATAGATTAGATTGACAGATTAGATTAATAGACAGATTAATAAACAGGTTAACAGACATAGACAGATTAGATTAATATAGATTAGATTAATAGATATAGATTAGATTGATGGACAGATTAATAAACAGGTTTAATAGACATTAGATTAATAGATTAGATTAATAGATAGATAGATAGATAGATAGATAGATAGATAGATAGATAGATAGATAGATAGATATTAGACTGATAGATTAGATTAGACAAGTTAATATCTAGATAGATTATTAGACTGATAGATTAGATTAATAGACAGATTAATAGACAGATTAGATTAATAGACACAGATTAATAGACAGATTAGATTAGACAAATAGATAGATAGATAGATAGATAGATAGATAGATAGATAGATAGATAGATAGATAGATAGATATTCTTTCTTTCTTTCTTTCTTTCTTTCTTTCTTTCTTGATCCCAAGCTGGTAAATTTTTGTTACAGCAGAAAGTTATCAGAGATGCGAAAAGAAAGACACACTGTACAACACAAAGTAGAATTAAATTATTTTTTAAATCTATAAACGTGCCTTGTACATGTGAATGTGCATTAGTGAATAGTGCTAAAAACAAGAATTGTGAGAAATGAAGGACAGGAAACAAATAGCTCTGGCAGTGCAAAATTTCCAGGAGAACCAGGTTCGTAAACAGAAGTGTACAGTAGAAAGGTCCGAGTTCTCTGTCAGACAGAGGGGAGTTGTTGTACAGTATGACTAGTAGTTATTGCCCGTGAACCTGATTTCCTCTGAACGGCGCTCTTCACAGGGGCTAAATCGCTCCCCGCGTCTCCTCAGTGACGTAGACTCGGCTGTAGCAGAAGTCTCCGGTGAGGAGCGCTGATTGCGAGGTCCCGTACAATCGAAACTCCCAGGCGAGTGGGGGAGGGGGTTCCCTGCCGAGGCTGTGCGTAGCGTGTTAGCGCGAGCATGTAGCCTATGGGAAAATAGTGTGTTGGATTAGCACTAATCCTATATTTTGGAAAATTGAAAATGTTGTCTTGGGGCCCCTCTGGGGTGTCACCAATCCATGTGCAAAGTAAGGAGTAATGTGTATCCAGCCGTGTCGATTTGCGTAGGTAGAGAGACAGCCTTTCTTTTGTAGAGTATATGATTTGGGGCAGGAAAGATTTCCTGTATCGGTCCCTACGACAGCGAAGCTAGAACAGTCTGTTGTAGAAGGTGCTCCACTCTCTGTCTAGTGCATGGTGGAGAGAGAGGGTGGTCAGGATTATCCATGATGGATAACAGTTTGTTCAGAGTCCTCCTCTCCACCACAGCCAGACTTCTTTATCAGTTTATTGAGTCTGTTGGTGTCACTGGCTCCAATGCTGCTCCCCCAACAAACTACCACAGAGAAAAGCACACTGGCCACAACAGACTGATAAAAGATCTCCAGCATCTTGCTGCAAACGTTGAAGGATCTCCGCTTCCTCAGGAAGTGGAGTCTGTTCATCCCCTTCTCAAGCGAGCTCCATGAAGACATGGTTGGCCAAGAACTCGAGTGTCCTGACCTCAATCCTTCTGAAAACCTTCGGGATGAACCGGAACGCCGACTGGACCCCAGATCTTCGAACCAGACATTAGTGTCCGACCTCACTACTTCTCCATGCTCCAAAATCTAGAAGAACGGACGTTCTCATAACAGCAGTGGGAGACGAATAGGATCTCCGATCAAAAAGGACGTGGTGTCCACAAAGTTTTGGCTACAAAAATATTTTGAGGCGAGTGCGTCATGAATTGGTATACGCAGCAGACCGAAAGACGAATTTGAACTTCCTTTCAAGAAGCAGTACTTCAGTAGCACTTGTTCGTTCCAGCAGACAAGCCAGGATTAGTGCAAGTGTGAGAAAATGTCTCTCGGTACGGAGTGATAAATAACGACGCAGGTTAAACAGGCCGTGCGTGTCGGAGCAGACAGGCTCAGATTACTGTTTGTAGAAGCGCCATAGCGGATAACTCCGACGTTGAACTTTCTCGCTCTCTCGTGCCAGACATTCTTAAAGACGAAGACGAGCTCGAAGACCTACAAATCACGCCACAACCTTGAGCGCCTTCCTTCAGTTACGGTGTCTATCTTTCCTCGTCTCGTCCTCCAAATAAACAAGGTGTCTGTGGCTAAATTTCCTCTTTCATCCAGGAGCAACCCGACACCGCGCCGCTTGCGCATCAGGTGCTGATGTCACTGATTGGGGAATAAAACCTCATCCCTGGAGTAGTGTTCACTTTTTTTTTTTTTTTAATTCTTTTATACGAGTGGCAAAGTCTCGTGTGTGTGTGTGTGTGTGTGTGTGTGTAAGAGGATAGTAAGCATGTGATCAGGTTCATTATGAAAGCTCAACTCGCGGTCTCTTTTATTGAAGACGCTTTCTGAATGGCAGCATTGTTCTTTGTTACCCACAATGCTGTTCTGTCACATTAATCTCCTCCAGGATTAAGTCCACGTAGACATCGTTGACTTTGCGCACACTTTTTCTATCTACATCTTTTACCGTCTGAAAGAAATTGGCACAATTCCTGTTTCTGTCTTTCCGTCTCTCTCTCTCTCCCTCCCTCAATTTGGCTTTGATACCGTAGATTTTACGTCATCCTGATCCGTGTGGGAATGGAAGCATGGGATTTGATCAGCTTGCCACATCAAGGTTGCAACACACACACACGCTCTCAGGCTGCGTCGTCCAGATCACGAGGCCCGACGGTTAGAGCGCTCAAGTGTTCCGTCTCCAACATAGCACACCCTTTGTTCTCATTGTTCCAGAATAAATACACTCTAAATATTTACTTTACGCCTGTGCACAACGTAATCTGATCAAGATTTATGCCCGATCGCTAACCTCGAGTCGCACAAGCTCAAATCGGCCACTTGCTATTAATCCCCCAAGTCCTTTCTTTCTTCCTGTTTTCTCTGTACTTTGAAAGAGCGAGCGTCGTTTCGACCTAAAAAGATCGAAACGGCCACGCTTCAGCCTCACTTCGTCGTCTGTACACTCTGCTCAAACACATTAGCTAAAGCATTAACGTTGACACTAACGCTACGTTCACACTGCAAGGCTTAATGCCCAATTCCGATTTTTTTGTGAAATCCGATTTTTTTGTGAGGTCGTTCACATTAACAAATATATGCGACTTGTATGTGATCCTCAGTATGAACGAAAAGCGACCTAAAAGTGTTCCGCATGCGCATTGCAGGATACGACGACGTCACACGCAGTGAGCATGGCCAGTGTTTACGGAAGTAAAACCGCCCGGTTGCGGTATGACTCATCCAATCTAGCTTGAATAGCTGCATCCCCCCAAATGGAAATCAGCTCCCTAACCTCTGCATCCTTCCATTGAGAAGATTCAGAACCTTCACAGCCCGAAGCGTCCCTCGCATTGATGTCATGCGCAGGGGTGCAGATACGTTTTTTGAACTGGGGGGGACAAAAAACTGGGGGGGACAAAGCTGCCAGCAAACCAACCCCAACCCCCGATATGCCTGTCAAACTTGTTGTTAGTAACCATAGCAACCAAGCTCGAGCTCGCAACCTGTGCAGTCTGCGCAGCTCAACCAACCGAATATCAGTCTTTGTTTTGTTTTATGTGAGTTGTTGCAACTATGTATACACTGCTGTGCACCTCAATAAACCGAATGGTAATTAGTCTTTTGATTTTTCCGTGAGGTTTGCCTTATGCAAAGAAAGACAGCATAGACGTTTTTTCCTCCCTATAAGTGGGGGGGACCGAACGAGGTGAATTTAAATCTGGGTGGGACGAGTCCCACCCTCTATCTGCGCCCGTGGTCATGCGCCATGTTGTTGTAACTTTTTTTGAGAGACCCGCCGCCTACTTCAGCGTAGAATAGTGACGTTTGTGGCTTGTTGATGACGTGTAAGTCGGATGAATGCAACCTGGCGGTTCAGACTGAAGTCGCATATGAAAAGAGCGGATAGGAATCGGAATTAGGACCACATATCCAAACGGCCTGGGTCGGATTTGAAAAAAATCGGATCTGTGTCGTTCATATTGTCAATAAAAGATCGGATACAGGTCACATATGGGCGAAAAGATCGGATTTGAGTCACTTCAGCCTGCAGTGTGAACGTAGCCTAATAAACACGACAGTCGTCTCGTAGATCGCTAAATATCCGAACCAAGCCTCTGCTGTAGCTCTGTCATATAAACGCATTGCATGATGGAGCGTCTTTGTCTTTGGACGTTGTAGTATGAGCTAATCAAAGAACAGCAACATGGAGGCCCAGGATACCCCAACGAAAATCTAGCATGTCGGAATTTTTTGCATTTTCTCACATATGGCGTCTTCCCAGATGGCCATGATTGACAATTTTTTAACCTCCCCCCCCAACAATACACAAGGATGTGAACGATAATCGGTCACGACAAAAAAATTGTCGTGTTGCCAGTCTTCCGACCAAAACACAGCAAGAGTTTGAACATGGTAGCCGCGGGGTCTTAAAAGTCTTAAAAAAGTCTTAAATTTAATATTCCAAAATTAAGGCCTTAAAAAGTCTTAAATTGCTTTGCTCAAGTCTTAATTTTTTTAAACAAAGGTCTTAAATTTACTCATACTATTCTACAATGTGAAAACGTGGGTTTTGCGTAACATCAGTGAATTTCTTGGAGTATGCGCAAAGAAAGAAACAATATTGGTACATTTTCGCGCCGGCGCAATCGTTGGAGTCCGTGGTGGAGAGGAGACTCCGCGAATCGCAGCATGGGGAAGTGTCGTTTTAATCAGCAGTGGCTTTCAGATGAAAGATATCGTGATTGGGTGAGGGAGGTTCCTGGAAGCGACGTTGAAGCAAGATGCTGTGTTTGTCGAAAGACCTTCAAGTTGTCCACTATAGGTCATTTCGCTTTAGAGTCTCACGTGAAGAGCTCAAAGCACATCGCATCTGCCCTCCACCGCCACCAGCCCGTCGCTCAGTTCTGCACGGTTCAATCTCCGAATGCACCTGGAGTTGGCACTAGCACCACTGTCGAACGTCAGCAGCATCAGCCAAGCCAGACATCATCGGCAAGGCTAGCAACAACACAAGGGCCGAGCAGTGGCATGATGGGTGTCGGTGGAACCCCGACACTTCGGGCAGAGGTGCTCGAATGAGGGCATAAGCAAACTCTTTAAAGTGCTGATGACACGAACATGACTCTATGCAATTTCTTAAATAAACTATACAACATGGCAAACATGTTAGATTTCTGTTATAATTACGTGAAAAGAAGCTGTTGTTACGCAAATATCCAACTTTTAATTGCACAGCGCAAGAAAACTGGGTCCGTGGCTCGCGGCCATGTTGTGACGTCAGCGGAAGAACACGCTGCGGTTCACTGGCTGTTCTACGCTGGTTCTACTCAATGGAAATGGCGCATGAAAACGCCGGTGAACTCTCTAGTGCTAGCTCTTCCTCTTCTGGGAGTCTAGAATTGTGTTGATCTCTTCCGAATAGAATCTATGATAGCCTACCCTCTTTACCCTTTGCCTCTCGTTGCTAGGCGGCAGTTACATGAAAGCCGCAAGCTTTCACAAGCAAATACATGACTGATATCACGCCGACTTTATGATTACATTTATGATTATCATGTAGAATCTATAGCTCTACGTACCTTTATCTTATGTCGTTTCACAACATATGTTCTGACAGGAGGACTGTCTTTGGATCCGGCATAGCTACTAGTAGACCCCCTCCGGAATACTGGCAGTGTTGCCAGATTGGGAGGTTTCAAGTGCATTTTGGTGTGTTTTGAACATATTTTGGGCTGGAAAACTTCAGCAGTATCTGGCAACAGATATAGATTTTATATATATATATATATATAAAATAATAATGATAAACTGAACACCTGTCGCATCAACAACAAACTGGTAAGTTAGGAGGAAGGTTCTTTCGCTGACGTCATATAGCTCCTCCTCCTCTTTCGTCTCCTGGGTGCTGCAGCCCCGTCAAATTTGCCCAAATAGCCGCATTTTTTATCATAACTTGTAAAATAGGCGCCTTCGTGAATTAATATATGGATCATCGGGATTTACTTTTTATGTTATAAAACATCGCCAAAGATGTCAAAAACGTGTCATCAGCACTTTAAGGCTGTGTTCCCAGACTCGGAAGTCGCTACAACATTCTCCTGTGGAAAAAACAAAATGTTTTACATAACAAAATTCGGTCTTGCTTGTCTTGAATGTGAAGATTCGACAAGCTATGCACGTAATGACTTTTAAGTATATAACTTTTATAATAAAAGTATTTTTACTTGAAACATTTGTCATTATTGGGAATTTGATCTGGTGTTCTACGACCGCATAATGGGTGCGATGTAGGTCTTAATTCTCATTTAAGTGATCTTAAAAAGGTCTTTAAAAAGTCTTAAATTTATGGTGGTCAAACCTGGGGAAACCCTGTTGAAAGATAAAACGTTTTTTTATTTAAAATAAAAAAAAAAAAAAGCTACTGTCGGAGCCCAAATCAAAGGCGTTATACGTATAAACACACACTACTGAGAAAATCGTGACGTTGAGTAAATAATAGTTGCGGTCCTTGCTAGTAATTTAAGATAAGCGATTCTAAAATTTAGTATTTAAAATCAGATCGTTTTACTCCTTGATTATTTTATGGCCAGCTTGTTATCAAATCAAATGAAAGATTCAAAAGCCGCTTCTTTAGATTTATTCACCGTCACCGTGTTTTTGTTTCTGACTTTCTTTGCTGCTTTCATTCTCATTTGTTGCAGCTTGCGTGTGCATAGACTTTTCCGGAAACCTTGGACCTTTTTCTGGAACTCAAGAGCTTTAAAAATCATTTCCACTGGGTAAACCAGGGCTGTTTTTAGTTTGTGCTCAAGCAGAAGTACTTAAGGCGGGACCTTGTCATAATGAGCCTTGCTGATTGGTTCACACGTTTACAGATTGACCAATCCAGTTTAAAAAATAATCCGTTTCGCTTATTCGTGATATCGGAGTGAGTCAAAAACATTACACGGTGTGACTGAAAATATCTGAAATGTGTACACATGACTTAAAAAAAAAAAATCGTACCCTTTGTTTAACTGTGGTTAAAACCTAGAAAAATACAAGACTGGAATTTGTTTTAATTATTGAGCAGCAGGTACAAAATAAAACACTTGGGTGGTGCGATGTTCTGGGAAAATAATCAGTCGGACGGTATGATGAAGTTATTGTCGCCATGCTGAAGTGTTTGATTCCCTTTAAAGAGCAACAGTTTGCCACTGAATTGCAACTTTTTTTTTACATGAATTTAAAAAATAACGTGTCGATTTTTATCCATTTCGAGTTACGTTCAATGTTGTGGAATGCTATGAATTTGCTTCGTTTGCACGGTCTCTGGAATCATGGCTTTAAAAAAAAAAAAAAAGCAGTGTTAGGATTTTCAAAGATTTCTATATGGATATATGTAATATACAGTACTGTGAATAAGTATTCTCCCCCCCTTCCGAAGGTGTGATTATACCGTAAAATACCAAATAATAACCCGGGTGATTATTTGTCTCAATCACGTAAGAGACCCGGCGCGTATTAGAGACTAGGCGGCTATTTGGAACAGGCGATTAATTCCTTCACAAATACCTTCCCCAAAATCTACCTCAAAACGGGGAAAAAAATCATTCTCAGATAGGCCTACTTTTAACCAGTATAACTTACAGTTTGTTTAGAGTTAGATTACAGATAGCACGGTGCCGACTTCGGGGAATTTTGAAGACGCAGAATGCATCTTCGCATGGCACAGTCGGGGTGGATAAAGGATAAATCACACACCTTTTCCTGTTAATGACTAGTTAAGCGCATGCTTTACAAAATAATCAAGAAACCACACCATTGTCTGTGCGCAGCACTGTGATTTAATTACTCTGCAAAGTTATGGTCACTTGCTATCACCCTCACCCATGCAGCCTCCACCCTTTGCGCTTCGCGATGTCTGTCAATCTGAAATTGCATGGAGGGCGCGACGTTGAAGCAACATAATTAGGGTGCGAAGTGTCAAACCAAAGGGTTTTTTCTTATGCTGAAAAATAAGTGACCTGCAGTGGCTACATACTGTCATCTTGCATCACGTTTCTCTCCAAGACGTCTCCCTATTTGGCCGATATGAGCCTATTCCCCGAGTGAGTTGGTACGGTGGCTCGACCCCGTAGAAAACTTAAAGTTCGGATGAAAGTTAGTTGAATAGGTTACTGACTTGTAGGCCTACATGTTGCCTGCCTGACGCGTGCTTCTGCCCAACTTGCACGACAGATTACTTGTTGAAAAGGCCCCTTGGATTAGATTGGCCGCGAGCAGACTGAAATGCATGTTAGAACGCTCTCACCTTTTTTGTAAAGCGTCTTCCAGATCCGAATGGGTAAGGGCAAGTGAAATGGTATAAGGTCTTTAATAAAACTCAGTGTGTGCTTTGACGCATGCATTCGGCAATTTAGGTCGTTTAACAGAAGCAGCAGTCCAACCTTGGAAACCCGCAGTCCTCAATGTCCCCACACACGCTGGCTTTCGTTGGGTATACCCAAAGGGGTGGCTAAGACATCTGTCAAAAGTTATGGAGTTGCATTCCTCAAGAAATATTACGGTAGACCAAGATTATAACATTGAAATGGCATGTTTATTATCACGTAACAAAATGTTGTAAACAGTATTATAGAAATAATTTCATTCATTCATTCATTCATTCATTCATATTGTTTCGGTAGAAAACTATGCAATGCAAAATCGTTTAAACACCAGAAAACCAGAAAAGTGCTGGGCCTCAAGATTCTAGATAGAACGTTCGGACGCTTTTTTTTTTTTTTTAGACCCCGGCGAGTATTCGGAACCGGCCTTTATTTGTCACAACACACGCGTACACCCGGCCGTTAAAGGGAACTCGGCGGTTAATTGGAACTCGGCTGTTATTTGGTATTTTACGGTATTTCCTGAATCTACACAAAATAGCCCATAATAATAATAAAAAAACAAATAATAGGAAAGTCGTAAAATGTTGCAAGGTTGTGTAGACACACTCTTGATCTGTGCTGCTGTTTCTTCCTCTCGACAGACCACACACCTTTCGTTTAGGCCGTGACCTTACACACACACACACACACACACACACACACACACACACTGTAGCTCTGTACTCTAAATAAAGTCACAGTTCAGTGCCGCCCCAGACAAAGTGCCCCCTTCCCAGTGTGCTAGCAGCATGACAGCAGGAAGTTTTGCGCACGCGCGTGTGTGTGTGTGTGTGCTGGGCGAGACTCTGTGGTATGTTTTTGTATTACCGGTGTGCACAGGACATGACTATTTTTCAGTCATTACTGCTGCTTTAAACAGGAAGTCGACTCGGATTAGTTTGTTTACAATCTCTTTTTTTTTTTTTTTACTTTCTCTTTCTAAAAGACATCAATTCTTTGCTCTTCTCCATCGACAAAAAGCCTTCTATTCCTCCTGCATGACGCCGAACACGTTTCCGAGCCGATTTCCCATCCCCGCACCCACAGACGGCGCCCTTATCCACTCGTACCCCATGCAGCGATGGGAAGGATGAGATCCTCTCTACACATAATGTAAGCACTGCACCTCTCCCACAACCAGCCAGTGTGTGTACGGCTGAAGCCCGAGGGATCCATTCCTACGTCCTCACTGTTGTGGCTGTGGCACAGAAACCAATTTGGCTAGATGTGTTCCAGATGAGCCCCCTCTAGACCTCCTCTATTCCGCTTCTGCTGCTGATCAAAGCGATCGGTGAGCGAAATCGATACGTGGACGACGTGCGGTTAACGTCGAACCTTTACATACATATCTGTGGTTGGTTGAAGAGAGCAACTGGACTCGCTTGAAGATTCTTGAAAACGTTTCGCCTCTCATCTGAAAGGCTTCCTCAGTTCTGTCTGACTAATAGGGAGTATCCAGTATTTATCCTCTCATGGATCATCATAGAATCCGAATCAGAATGCTGATGGCTGCATTGTAGGTGGCTGATAAAAG
The DNA here is from genome assembly GCF_027579695.1 of Neoarius graeffei. Taxonomy (NCBI): domain Eukaryota; kingdom Metazoa; phylum Chordata; class Actinopteri; order Siluriformes; family Ariidae; genus Neoarius; species Neoarius graeffei. The sequence goes on along the minus strand of NC_083591.1, from coordinate 7,592,166 downwards.
ATGTCATAGACACCCACCTCTGTTCAATGATGGTCGTTCTAGGTTGACAAAAATGAACGATCCTCTCTGGCTAAGATGTCTGCCAGTTTTCTGGAAGTCCTCTCATAGGGATTTCATCCCAAAGTGCGTAGAAACATGTACCTGGATGACTGAGATTCGTCACAGATATGTTTCTACGCACTTCGGGATGAGATCCCTTCGACTGGTGCGGGAGTATGAGAGGACTTCCAGAAAACTGGCAGACTATTAGGCCCTGTTTACATTATTTCGAATCAGCGGATCATCAGATTAACGTTTTTAAAACGATTCGCGTACACACACACAATTTCTGTGCCCGCAACAAAACCGTTCCCCGTGCACACAGCAACGCTAATACACGGATACGCTAATCACATGACTAATTAGACGGCACGCCACATGATCCCAGTGCATATCGGGCATGCGCAAGTCACTCACCACTTGCAAGTGGAAGGATGGCAAGCCTAAAGACCATTTTTTCATGGACGGACGACGAGGTCCAATTGTTACTAAACGTAACCTCGGATTATAAAACAACGGTGTCGGCTCAGGGTGTGGACTGGGAAAGTGTCCAAACAAAATATGGGGACATGTTGTTTTCCATGCTGTATTTCCGTCGACAAATAGCAGGAAGTGAAGTCCGCGCCGTTTTTCAGCAGTCGCGTCACATGACCAACGCCAGCGAATCAGGAAGGCGGATGTCACAGTGACGTTGTCCAATGACGACGTCAGCTAGAGCTCAGCACAGCGTTTCCTCGTTCCTCAATGTTTACACAGCACCGGATCAGATACGTACTGGGTTGAATACGTGGGCCCTGGCGGATTCAAACTGTTCCGCCTGTGGAGTCGTTTCCCGGCGTTTTAATGTGCACGGACAGTGCATCTGCAACGAAAACGATACGGATACGGTCTAATGTAAACACCACCTCAGTCAGACAGAACTGAGGAAGCCTTTAGGATGAGAGGCGAAACGTTTTCAAGAATCTTCAAGCAAGTCCAGTTGCTCTCTTCAACCAACCACAGATTACTATGTACCTGGATGACTGAGTTTCTTCAGGTATCTTTACATACGTCTGCGAGATCACGAAACCCGAATCCTGATATCGCAATCATAGATTTTTTTTGAAGCGTTGTCATGGAGATGAGATTTCTCATACTTCTCTCTCTCCCTCTTGTGCGCTCTCTCCTTATCCGTATATTTATTCCTGTAATGACTGGTGGATTAAATGCTCAAGACATGCGATTTTTTTTTTTTTTTAAATAAGCATCTCTTTGACATCTTTCTATAATTTTATGCAAAACGAGCAGCAGTAGCACTACACTACACTTTTCACTCATCACAAACCAAAATTTTTTTTTTAATTATTACAGTATTATAAATTTCAGAGTTTTATATTGTTTTAAATTAATAATTTTTTACCACGTGTTTGATATCTCGCTCCACTTTATAATCATGTATTTTTATTATTTATTAATATTTTTTTTATTTTACTTATTGTTTTGTATTTTTGTTATTCTTTTTTTTTTATTTCAGCACAAAAATCCTCGTTGGCTCTTTGTTCACCTGATACACTTTGTTCGAAATTACGAAATATCACAAAAGTAGTCCATGGAAATGTTAAGATTCCAATGTAAATGGGTTTTTTCCCCCCTTTTTCGCTCTCCGTCTACCCTTTCTTCATTTGCTTTACGATTTGCTCTTTGGATCGCGATACACACACTGCCCACCCCAGACCTACACACACTCGGAAATGGATGTACAGTCCCATGCCAGAGGTTCTGCCTTTGTTTTAAAACGTGTCCATCACGTTAGCGGTGGAAACGAGACCCTTGGCAGCTTCCTGTATTGGAAGTAGTGCGTCCGAAGGCGACGGGCTCCCACTCGGCTAACCACAAGCCTGCGTGAGAAAGAGGGAGGGGGATTTGCATCAAAGACACACCAGTGTATATTCTCCTAATCTAAATAAATATCAACGTTTCCCCTCCATGAGAGAGAGAGAGAGAGTCTATCAATCGGATCACATCTGTTTTTCGCCGTAAGACTGGGGTCAACCACCAGTATTTTCACCATCCTCGAGTGCTCGGTTTGTTATTCGTGCTACTTTTACTCCTCTGGAATTGGGCTTGGCACTTGTGAATGAAGACAGAAGTAGCGTATTAGCCGAGCTACTGTATTAATAGATCAGGACAATGTTTGCGTTCAAATCCCAGCACAGCCGCTGTATGACCCTTGAACAAGGACTTTAACTTGAATGTCGGATTGATTCCTGAGGAAATGTAATTCCGCCCCGAGTCTAATCTGATTTACGTTTGAATGACTTTTGGACTACATTTGATCTAACTACGTTTTTGGATTACGTGTAGATTTTTTTTTTCCCCCTTTTAACGTTTATCCCTACAAATGGCTGAAACTCGGTCGTTCTTTAATATGCTTTAAACTGTATGAAAGAATTAGACCTAAAACATTTCCTTGTGAGCAGTTCTGATCAAATTGACGTATACGAGGACCGTGTTAAGTCTACAAGTCAAAAGCAAATCAAAATAAACATTTTGCAGGGGGTGTCGTGGCTCAGGTGGCTAAGGCGCCATACCATAAATCCGGGGACCCGGGTTCGATTCCGACCCGAGGTCATTTCCCGATCCCTCCCCGTCTCTCTCTCCCGCTCACTTCCTGTCCTGTCTCTACACTGTCCTATCCAATAAAGGTGAAAAAAGCCCAAAAAATATCTTTAAAAAAAAAATAAACATTTTGCGTAATTACGCATACCTCCTCCTCCTTTTTCTTCATGTTGTTTTGAGTTTGGAAAATCACAAGTTTATATTCATGCACTAAATCAAATAAAAATTAGGTCAAATAAAATGCATGAAAATGAATTCGACTGGCCTGCAGGTGGTACTAAAACTAATCGAGGCAGGCCAGTCTGCACATAAATAAATTGCAAACACAATAACGACAATTTCGAACGACGACAAACGAAGCAAAGCATTTGAGAGGGGAGAAAAAGAGTCTGAGAAACAGAATAGAAATTTGGTGACATAATTACTAGATAAGTTAATAAATATAAACGAAGTTACTGTTTGAGTCTAATTCGAGAACTTGAATCTTGAAAAGTTTTCCTTTTAAAGCTTTAAGAGTTTTCAGGTAAGTTTTTTTTTTTTTAAGATTGGTTGGCATCTCATTCTAGATCTTCACTCCGACACGCGAGAAAGCATTTTTTTTTTAATATAAGTCTTGAACATTTTACGTAAAAATCATCCGAGGTTGAGGAACGGGTTCCGTGGACGCTTGAGATTTTGGCAAACGGCTTCAGTATATTTGTTGAAGCAGTATTTGCGTGTACATCATGCGTTAAATTGGCGACAGTTTCGTAAAATAAAAATTCTATTGGTAATAGTTTTGATTATTACTGTGTTATTGTTTCTATAGTAACGCCAGGTTCACAGTCGTACATTCCGTGTTATATTCAAAGTCTAACAGTCAGAGGTAAAGCGGTAACTTGTAACTTTTCAGGCTGCAACTTCAAGAGAACGTGAAGGAACAACTGTTTTTATTCTGTCCACGTTCACTAGATATGAGCAATCGTGCGCTCTGGCTACTAGGATATCAGTTCATGTACCGTGAGTAGAGAAAAACAAAATGGCGTCGCATGTCGCTGAACCAACCGAGGACGAGGTTAAAAACTCAAAAACAAAACCTGAAAAAATACAAAAAAGCAACAAAATATGAAATGAAAGTATTTGATGGTAAGAATGCAGCAGCATTTTTCATAAATTGCTCCTGTCATTTCGCCAGTTTGTTTGTATGCTAAGCGGAAATTATTTTGTCGGACGTTTTGTATCAAGTTTTTATTTATCAAATTTGTAAAAATTTAAAATAAAAATGCTCCGATTCTTAAAATCCAGTGAACGTGGAAATAAGTTATTCCACTCAATCTTCTAGCCACCTCGGTGCTACGCGCCTCATCAGCTCATGTACGACTCGATTTTGTGGAATAACTGTTTATCGCTGTGACGAGCTTGTTCTGCAGACATTCCAGAACATTAAATGTAACTACAAATGGATAAATATAATAAGACTTGTGGTGGTGAAGTTTATCAATGGTAAACCACTGTGGTACAAGAGGAATAAAACACCTTCGGGGTGTGCCGTTATTGGAAAGTAATCAACTTGGGTGTGGTAAGAGTAACTCCGCTTCATGTCAGGCTGCATCACTCCACCCAGTCGTTGATTATTTTCCTGTAACAGCACATCCCGTGTTGTTTTATTCCTGATATCCGTTCTTAGTATACCCTACAGAGATATTTGCCTCAAAGTGAAGCCCAGTGATCACCGGGGTGTTCAGTAGCTGGTTAGCTGGTTGGGTGGGGAAGCAAACGAGTGTGTGTGGGGAGTAATGCACACTTTGTGCGTGCACCTTTATAAGCGCTAAGCTAAGCCGAGGGCGGTGAAGTGTTTAAGGGTTTAAGCATTTCGGATTCCTGTTCCAGCCACTCCAGCAGCTGTGGTGTTTATGGGGAAGTTGTTTTGAGTAGCGTAGGCACACCATGTGCCTCTCTCTACCAGTCATGCCCGGACCACTGGCCAAACTGGTATTGCTCTTGGCATCTTGTCCAGCTTGCTTGCTTTCTTACCCACCCTTGTATTCTTCACCCAGCTCGCGGCATGTTCCGTTTTTCTGGTGCGCAAAAGGGATGAGGGAACGACAGGGACAGGAGAAGAGCTGAAGAAGGCGAGTGATGTATGGAGTGAGATCTCTGTGGTTTTCTGGGGTTCTTGCTCCCATTTCCTCCAGCACAATCCGCTCCAGTGTTCCACCAGGCGAACTCGGCCCTCGAGAGCCCAATGTCAAAGAAGCCCAATGTCAATTGATGCCACTGTTCTTTGTGAACGTGCTTTTTTTTTATGGGGCGTCAGGGAGGGGGGGGGCATCACCCACCAGGTGATAAATGCTATGGGGAGTTTTGGGGCAGAGAAAGGAGGTGGAGGGTTCGATCATTCGCAGCCTGAAAAGAGCTTCTTTCATCGTTCCTCTCTCTCTCGCTCCCTCTCGCAGTGGGCAGGATGAATAGCGGGAGCAGGATGAAAGTTTAAACAGAGGGCTGTTTGCTCTCGGCGGGCGCTGGCGCTGTAATTCTTCAGGCTTCTTCAGAGCACAGGGAGGCCGGTGATTAGCTCGCTCTGCGGTGTTTGTTATCCTTCATGTCACCACAGATTTAAACGCCTTTCACCTCCCGCTGGCCGCCTGGCTCTCCAAATTTGCAAACGAGGCAGCCCTTGTCTTTGCTTTGCCTTCGACGGAGCCCTGAAATCTCCACTGTGAAACCAAAAGACATCAACCAGACAGTACGGCTTGGAAGCACCTTGGCGCTACACGTTCTCGCCCACGCTTTCTCACTGGAAGCGCTGCTCCATTCCCATCGATCATTCGCTGTCATCTTTTCTGATAACCACCCTTACAATCCCAGCAGTCTGGTTCCCACAATTCTGCACTCTGACTACCTGCTTCCTGTTTCCTTCCTAGCCTGAGTTATAACTATTGCACCGTATTGAATGTTTCGGGTAGAACAGAACAGTGCTCTATTCAAGACTTAACCACAGCAAGACAGATCCCAGATCAGTATACAAGTGCAGCTTCCTTTCGCACCGGACCATACCGGTTTCATTCTTAGTGGAGAGGATACGGGGGTGCCTGTACACCATTCCATCTCTCAGATTAGATTAGATTAAAGAACTGTTGAAGGAAATATACGTAGAACTCACGCACTTGAGTACGTCATGTAAATGCCAGCACCACTTGGAGTACTGAGTCCAGTCAAGTTTTGCTTACGCCATTTTGGTTATTTTCCCCCAGTTTGTGATTTACCATTTAAAAAAAAAAAATCATAAGCAATTTAATTGTCTTGAACTGGGCAAAAAAGGGATTTCACATTTTTAAGATGTGTAGGGAAGGAGTAGAGGAGGGTGTTCTGATATTACCAGCCATGTGGTCAGGAACTGCTTGCTGGCAGTGGCAATAGAGAATAGGGAGTGTTTATAGCTTCTATAGCTAATCGATGCGGAGGGTTTCTCGAGGTGCGGCGGCCTTGAATGCTTTATGATCCAGGTGCTGGGAGAGGAAAGACCTCACTATACGCACCAAGTTATCTGTATATAAAGCCATAGTCCTGCCAACAACAAGGATAGAGACCATTCTCAGAGGCAACAGGATTCGATGGCTCGGCCATGTATCCCAGATGGATGATAGAATTCTCAAGCACTTGCTGTTCGGAGAATTGAGACACGGCATACGTTCTAGGGGAAGGCCAAGGAAGATCTCGGAATCTTTGGATTTGTCCGCCAGTCCTGGAGATCACAGCTCTATGAGGGAAAGGAACTCTGCGAAGCCAGGCTGATGTCTTTGGCCGAAGAGAGATGCAAGAAGCACCACTAAAGGGCTACACAGGTCCCCCATCGTTGAACTCACGGGGACCTTTGATTATGTTGATGAGCTAATCGATAACGGGACTAACTTGTTTCGAGGATGTTCCACAACAATAAATGGATAAAACGTACATGTCATGCTATTGTTTAAGGTTGAAAGAGCGTAGAGAAGGGTGTCATGATATTAGTCAGACCAAACAGTTCAAGGAACTTATTGAGAGGAACTACCCACTGGGGAGCACCCCCAAGAACCGTATCCGTTCAAGGGCTTTTTTCGATTTGCATTCGCACCACCAGTTTGAACATGATGTAAGTCGGCTTGCTACCATGATGTTCATGAAGATTTTTATATTTTGCTTAGACACATCAAAATTGCTGTCAGAGCTATCAGGTCTCCCAAATGGTGCAACAGAAAAGCGGCCGCCCTATCATCTGGAGATCCCGAGTTCGAATTCCGATGATGCCGAGGATGGACCAGGAGCTCAAGAGAGCAAAATTGGTGGCGTACTTTCTCTCAGCTGTCAATCCAGCCACTGGGGGTGCATAAGCGTACTCTTGGCGCCGGTCCCAAGCCCGGATAAATGGAGAGGGTTACGTCAGGATTAAGCTAAGAGAGAGGAGACTGAGATGGTATGGGCACATCCTGAGAAGAGCATGTTGGAAGGAGAATGTTGAGGATGGAGCTGCCAGGCACACAAAAATGAGGAAGGCCAAAGAGGAGATACATGGATGTGGTGAGAGAGGACATGAAAGTGGAAGGTGTGGTAGAGAAGGATGCGGAAGACCGAGAGCAATGGAGACGAGAGAGCCGCTATGGTGACCCCTAATTGGGAGCAGCCAAAAGAAGACGACTACTACTTTCTCTCAGCTGTCAATTATATTATCATGATGCTCGCCAATCACGGGCATCTGTGAACTCATGCGTACAGAAGTGGGCGGATAGCGCTTTCCTCAGAGTGTGTTACACACAAGCCGCAGTTCGAAAAGATGCAGTTACCGTACGTGCCTCAGAGGAAGGATGTGATGGAAATTAATTAATTAATCATGCGGTATTTCCTCTGTTGCAGATATGTTTTTATTTTTAAATAATTGAATAAATAATGCACGTATTTCCTCTGACTTCTCTGTAAGTCCATTTGGTTTTGGGGTTTTTTTTCCCCCCATTTTTTTTTTAAACGATAAAATTAAGAGCTGCTGTTTACACAGCTAATGTTTTACACCAATTTTTAAGAATGGTGGTTGCCGGTGCTGCATTGGCTCGTGTTTAACCAATCACACTGCATTACCTTAATGGCATTTATCAGACGCTCTTATCCAGAGCAACGTACAACATACCTGGGGAGCAGTTGGGGGGTTAGGTGCCTTGCTCAAGGCTATTTCAGCTATTCCTGCTGGTCCAGGGAATCAAACCAGCAACCTTTTGGTGTGAAAGCTACTTCCCTAACCTTTAGGCCATGGCTTCTGTATACTTACACCACTCCTGGTTCCTCTTGTGCTGGGAAAGAACCTACTCTGAAATCGGAGGTTAAAAAAAAAAAAAAGTCCCTCAAAACAGCATTCTACGAATTACAGTTGTTCTCGGTTCCTGCAGTGCGGGGGGACAAAAAAGGTTGAACCTCCTCCAGGAGTTCTACAACCCCGATTCCAAAAAAAGTTGGGACAAAGTACAAATTGTAAATAAAAACGGAATGCAATAATTTACAAATCTCAAAAACTGATATTGTATTCACAATAGAACATAGACAACATATCAAATGTCGAAAGTGAGACATTTTGAAATTTCATGCCAGATATTGGCTCATTTGAAATTTCATGACAGCAACACATCTCAAAAAAGTTGGGACAGGGGCAATAAGAGGCTGGAAAAGTTAAAGGTACAAAAAAGGAACAGCTGGAGGACCAAATTGCAACTCATTAGGTCAATTGGCAATAGGTTATTAACATGACTGGGTATAAAAAGAGCATCTTGGAGTGGCAGCGGCTCTCAGAAGTAAAGATGGGAAGAGGATCACCAATCCCCCTAATTGTGCGCCGACAAATAGTGGAGCAATATCAGAAAGGAGTTCGACAGTGTAAAATTGCAAAGAGTTTGAACATATCATCATCTACAGTGCATAATATCATCAAAAGATTCAGAGAATCTGGAAGAATCTCTGTGCGTAAGGGTCAAGGCCGGAAAACCATACTGGGTGCCCGTGATCTTCGGGCCCTTAGACGGCACTGCATCACATACAGGCATGCTTCTGTATTGGAAATCACAAAATGGGCTCAGGAATATTTCCAGAGAACATTGTCTGTGAACACAATTCACCGTGCCATCCGCCGTTGCCGGCTAAAACTCTATAGTTCAAAGAAGAAGCCGTATCTAAACATGATCCAGAAGCGCAGACGTCTTCTCTGGGCCAAGGCTCGTTTAAAATGGACTGTGGCAAAGTGGAAAACTGTTCTGTGGTCAGACGAATCAAAATTTGAAGTTCTTTATGGAAATCAGGGGTGCCGTGTCATTCGGACTAAAGAGGAGAAGGATGACCCAAGTTGTTATCAGCGCTCAGTTCAGAAGCCTGCACCTCTGATGGTATGGGGTTGCATTTGTGCGTGTGACATGGGCAGCTTACACATCTGGAAAGACACCATCAATGCTGAAAGGTATATCCAGGTTCTAGAGCAACATATGCTCCCATCCAGACGACGTCTCTTTCAGGGAAGACCTTGCATTTTCCAACATGACAATGCCAAACCACATACTGCATCAATTACAGCATCATGGCTGCATAGAAGAAGGGTTCGGGTACTGAACTGGCCAGCCTGCAGTCCAGATCTTTCACCCATAGAAAACATTTAGCGCATCATAAAATGGAAGATACGACAAAAAAGACCTAAGACAGTTGTGCAACTAGAATCCTACATTAGACAAGAATGGGTTAACATTCCTATCCCTAAACTTGAGCAACTTGTCTCCTCAGTCCCCAGACGTTTACAGACTGTTGTAAAGAGAAAAGGGGATGTCTCACAGTGGTAAACATGGCCTTGTCCCAACTTTTTTGAGATGTGTTGTTGTCATGAAATTTAAAATCACCTAATTTTTCTCTTTAAATGATTCATTTTCTCAGTTTAAACATTTGATATGTCATCTATATTCTATTCTGAATAAAATATGAAATTTTGAAACTTCCACATCATTGCATTCCGGTTTTATTTACAATTTGTACTTTGTCCCAACTTTTTTGGAATCGGGGTTGTAAGAATGATGAATAAGTTCCTCAGGTCCAGAAGCACCTATACTTACATAGATAGCAGCTGTGGTGTTAGGAACTGCTTGCTGGCAGTGGTGATGGGGAACGAGCATTTATAGCTGCTATAGTGTAATCGATAATGGGAACTAACTGTTTTGTGGACGTTCCGCAACATAAATGTAACGTAATGTGAATGCAACGTGGTTTAATAAATAAAAAGTATAATCATTGACAAATTGCTGTGGAAAAAGACGAACAACGTTCCAGGACATGCTCTTCAGATGTTCTTCCTTTTGCGTTTGCTGTCAACTTGGTTTTGTACATTTTTCTACACACTGCTCCCTAGCCGACATTTTCTCGTTATGTCAAACATGTTAATGACACTGACGTGAACATCCATCGAATAGGGAATTCTACTTCAGGATACGAGACCTAAATTGTCGCCGTCGTCCTTGGTTTGTTAGTGATCGATACGGTTACGGAGCGCTGATGAATAAATGTCCTTCCTGTTTATTTTGAAGACTCTGCTACCGAAGAAGAAAATAATGTTTTTGGGGGATTAGGGAAGTGCGGAATAAACCAAACACCATTTGGAGCATACAAGGGATACTGCACAAATTACAAGAGGGGAAATATGTCCTTGCTTGTATACACTACATGGTTTTATGGTGTGTGTGAGTGAGTTTGGACCCAAGCCTGGAATCGTAGCAGAAATCACAGAACACGGCCCATTGTCCCTGGTGAGGAGACGAGCCACAAAAGCCCAGCAAATGCCAAACAAATTACGGCGCAATTAGAGATGAGTGGGATGAGCCGGCTCGCTGCAGATTAGGACTGATTGTTTGGCTGTGACTGCGTGTCACCAGACTCCGCGCGGAATGTCGACTTCCACAAGAAAGGGCCTCGGAGATTTACAGCCGGAAACCCAGCGCCACACAGAGGACTTTTTAATTACACCTCCACTCACTCGTGGACTCCTCTTTTGGTTAAGGAGTGTGTGTGTGAGAGAGAGAGAGAATGCTGGGAGTCTTTCATTTTTTTCTATTTACATTAATGTCTTAAGGCGACATCCAATGTTACCTTATTTCAGCTACAGTCAAATGGTATAGATATCATCGTGTGTGTGTGTGTGTAAATGTGCCCTGCAACACAGTTTTGGTTTCGAAAACCACTAACGTTCTCATGTTTTTCACATCACTTTCGCTCTCCTTGCATTTCTCTCTCTCTTTGTCTGTCTTTCTCTCTGCCACTGTCTCTCTCTCAGTAAGACGGATAGTCTCTCTCTCTGCCACTGTCTCAGTCTCTCTCTCTCTCTGCCACTGTCTCATTCTCTCTCAGTAAGACGGATAGTCTCTCTCTGCCACTCTCACTCTCCATCAGTAAGATGGATAGTCTCTCTCTGCCACTGTCTTTCTCTCTCAGTAAGATGGATAGTCTCTCTCTCTCTGCCACTCTCACTCTCCATCAGTAAGATGGATAGTCTCTCTCTCTGCCACTGTCTCACTCTGTCAGTAAAATGGATAGTCTGTTTCTCTCTCTGCCACTGTGTCTGTCTCTCTCCGTCTGTCTTTCTCTCTGCCACTGTCTCATTCTCTCTCAGTAAAACTGATAATCTCTCTCTGCCACCGTCTCATTCTCTCTCAGTAAAACTGATAATCTCTCTCTCTGCCACCGTCTCATTCTCTCTCAGTAAAACTGATAATCTCTGTCTCTGCCACTGTCTCATTCTCTCTCAGTAAAACTGATAATCTCTCTCTCTGCCACCGTCTCATTCTCTCTCAGTAAAACTGATAATCTCTGCCACCGTCTCATTCTCTCTCAGTAAAACCGATAATCTCTCTCTCTGCCACCGTCTCATTCTCTCAGTAAAACTGATAATCTCTCTCTCTCTGCCACTGTCTCATTCTCTCTCAGTAAAACTGATAATCTCTCTCTACCACTGTCTCATTCTCTCAGTAAAACTGATAATCTCTGTCTCTGCCACCGTCTCATTCTCTCTCAGTAAAACTGATAATCTCTCTCTCTGCCACCGTCTCATTCTCTCTCAGTAAAACTGATAATCTATCTCTCTGCCACCGTCTCATTCTCTCTCAGTAAAACTGATAATCTATCTCTCTGCCACCGTCTCATTCTCTCTCAGTAAAACTGATAATCTCTCTCTCTCTCTGCCACTGTCTCATTCTCTCTCAGTAAAACCAATAGTCTCTCTCTCTGCCACCGTCTCATTCTCTCTCAGTAAAACTGATAATCTCTCTCTCTGCCACTGTCTCATTCTCTCTCAGTAAAACTGATAATCTCTCTCTCTGCCACAGTCTCATTCTCTCTCAGTAAAACTGATAATCTCTCTCTGCCACTGTCTCATTCTCTCTCAGTAAAACTGATAATCTCTCTGCCACTCTCATTCGCACTCTCTCTCTGCCACTGTCTCTCTCTGTGCCTCTCTCTCTCTCTCTCCGTCTCTTTCTCTCTGCCACTGTCTCATTCGCTCTCTCTCTGCCGCTGTCTTGCTTGCTCTCTCTCTCTCAGTAAGACGGATAGTGTTCTGTCTCTGCCTTTCCTTTCTGCCACTCCCCCCCAACACACACGCGCGCGCTCTCTCTCTCTCTCTCACACACACACACACACACACACACACACACACACACACACACACAGAGTTCTTTACTGACTTTCTTGTGGTCTGTGGACACTCACTCACATTTCTCTCAGATCACTGTTACCATTATAGCACACACACACACAGCCAGTAAACACTGCCAGATCTGGATCTTATTGACTTGTAATGCAGACTACATGTGCTGATTTAATCTGCGTACACACACACACACACACACACACAAAAACCAAAAAACCCCTGAGACAACAGCCATAGGTGTGGTGGAGTAACGAAGGGAGTGTTGGGCAATAATCGTCATTTGATTGTTGAGGTGCTGCCTGAGACACAAGTATGTACGCGCATCCATGCATGTAGACATGTGCAGTATTTTCATATTGCAACTGTCAGATCTATTGGCACCCCACCTGACTCATCCATCAGTACGCTACACCAGGTGTGTGTGTAGCTTTCATCAGAAATCTTGTAAAAACAATTGTCACAGTATGAGACGAGTTAAATAAATTTTCTGCTCACTAGCAACCCACAAACAAAATACACACTGGGTGGAATTGTGGTGGGTGTGGCAGGGGTGTGTGTGTGGAGCAGAGTGGAGTGTCTTTCACTGCAATGGAATCTGAGTCGTTATATAATTATACCACCCTTTGATGAGTCATTGATGTGTCGTGTGTGTTATTTCACACTTGCATTGAATCTCCGTTATCTACGTACATCGGGAATAAAACACTTGCGTGGACGCTGTTATAGGGCAGCAATCCACGTCGGGGTGGGATAATCCGGCCTGCTGCAAGCCGAGTTACTCTCACCGCCCTGAAGTGAGGGTTTTATTCCTCTTCTACAACAATTTATTTATTTATTAACGAACAACATGTTCACATGAGAGTTCCTGATCATCTCCTGGGCTTTGTGCTGCATCATTTCTCAGTGCTATGAGGCACTTTCAGGCCAAAGAGGAACTGCCCACTCCTCCGAGAACCACATACCTTCAAGAGATTTATTTATTTTTTGCTCCTGTCTGCATTCACACCACCAGTAGGAACGCATGTAAGTGACGCAAGCCGGCTGAAGGTTGCCATAGCGACGTCGTTTGTTTGTCGTTTGTTTTCATATGAATGCGCGGTTTGCCCATCGGTGTTCTTTTGTCGCTGTGAAAAAGATTAGGATTTAAACTTGTCCAATTTGGTGTTGCGTGTTTCTATAGAAACGGATCACTGTGCCGTAGAGACCAGGAAGTGTTACGTGCTGACGGTAAATTCTTCATTTTACATCATGAAAAGTGCTGGAAAATACTTGGTGATTGCTGAAAATATGTTTACCGAATATGTTAGTGTGTACATTTAAATAATTTTGCCTGGCTTTGAGCAGTCTATAAGATCTCGTCTCGTCTTCGATTCATTTAATATCATGCTAGCTGAATGGAATATATCTGATCGACCACAAAAGAAAAGCCAGCTGATATTATTATACATATTTCTTTTGGGTGTTCGACGCGTCTTTATCTTTCAAAATTGTCTCTCAATCTTCCATACTTAACAAAGCAAACCTGGCGGCCATGTTTGTTTACAAATTGTCAGTCGCTCTCTCGCTAGCGCGGAAGTTTCACGTCTTCAACGCTCATTCTCCATGGGGGAGAGTAGAGTGACGTAATCCACATAGGATAAGCGATATGCTAACAATATTGCACGCTAGCAAACCAAATGAATGAAACCTGCTAGAAGGGAAGAGAACACATTGTTTTTATTGCATCAAAAAAAAAAGTGTCCTGTATGGATATTTTATAACTTAGTTTCTTATGTGACAGCTAAAAAAAAAAAAACATGGACAAGCACATGTACTATAATTAAGATTTTAATATTTTGGTTAAATGCGTTACAAATCGCAATGTATTTCCGTCACGTACACGCACAAAGCTTGGACTTCACTTTCCATCCATTTATCAAGTCCCCCCCCCAACGATCTTTTTTGACACTAACCTTGAGCGGTTGTTTACATGGCTAACGTTTTACGTACACTGATTTTTCAAAACGCCGGTTACCCATGCTGCATTGGATCGTGTTCGACCAATCAACGTCCACTTTCGCCTGGGAGAGTACCTCGCCTGAAGTCGGAGCTACGGTGGCTGGGAAGTGCAAAACAAAATTACAAAATGTGAAACATTTTTATATTTTATGAAACATGATTACATTAGCGAAACGAATTTACAACTTGGAAAACAAATTGACGAGACGCGAGACACTTTTACGAGCGCTGAGACAAATTTACAAGTCGTGGAACACTTTTACCAGTCCCGAAACAAATTTACAAACGAAAATCTTCACGGAAGGGGACTGTACCAAATGCCGCAAGTGACCCGGAAGTGATAGAGTGAGCGGTCAGTTCTTGTCTTCTATGGAGTTTATGGTGACGGAACGTCGGCTGTGACCGATTGATGTTTTGGCCCTTTTGTGGAAAACACATGAACGGCTTAACGCGGTTCGTATGGACGGGCTCTAGGACGCGGACCAGACAGAAGGTCCAAGCGCGTTTCAGTGGCTGTGTCTGAAATCACTCACTCATTCATTATTCCCCACTCACTATATACCGTAGGGAATTCTACTGAGTAGTGAGTGATTTCAGACACAGGGAACACGAATTAACCGCTCACTCTATCGCTTCCTGGCCACCGTACTTCCAGCATTTGGTACATTCCTTTTCCGTGAAGATTTTCATGTGTAAATTTGTTTCAGGACTAGTAAAAGTGTTTCGCATCTTGTCAATTCGTTTTCTAAGATGTGAATTTGTTCTGTCCTTGGTGAAAGAGGAGTTATCCACGCGTTGGATAGCTCCGAAATCGAGAAGGTAGAAGACTTCCAGTATCTAGGCAGTTGGACAAACACTGCACCTGACTTCAACACTAGAAAGGCCAAAGCTTGGGGTGCCCTTAATTCTTTAGCCAAGGTTTGGGCTTCCCCTCTCTCGAGAGAAACAAAAACCAGGGTCTTGAAGTTCTCAGTCAAATCTATCCTTCTCTATGGATCGGAGTCATGGTCTCTTAGGAAAGCACAAGAGAAGTCTCTGGATGGCACCTACACATGTATGCTTCGCAAAGTTTTTGACATCAGTTGGAACGAACATTGGACAAACGATCGGTTGTATGGCTCCTTACCGTGCCTATCATCATTAATTGCCAAGCGCCGCCTGGCATTGTGTGGTCACGTACTCCACCATGATCAGCCCGCAGCTCAGATCCTCCTATGGGAACCTGAGGCGAGGCGTAAAGTTGGCGGGCCTCATACAACCTTAAAGACAGTCCTCGAACGTGACACTGGTCTACCATCAGATCTGCTTGGGATGGCCATGCTCGACCGGCAGGCCTGGCATGAAATATCGCTTCAAGTCACTGGCTTGCCGGATGACTAATCTATCATCTCGTCTTGGTAAAAGTGTTTTGTTAATGTAATTTTGTTTCCCGGCATTTTTCAGCCACTGTACGGAACTTAAAGTCCCTCGAAATGGCATTCTGAACCGTGATCATCATCAACAGTTCCTACAATACAGACACACAAAAATGGAAGAACTTCCATGGAAAAGTTCCTCTGAAACTTTCCGAAAGCACCTATGGACACCAATACTGATATAGTACATCTAAAAATCCAAGAAAGTCATTTTGGAAATTCTGTTTCATGAATTTTTATTTTTTAATGATGACTCATCTTCCTGCTGTTCCATTAAAATGCTCGCTATCCCACCCACAGGGCCGCGTCTTGCTCCACCGTAGCAAAGTTTGTTTAGATTGGGTCGGAGCATGGCATATCTCAAGCGCTATTGGCTGTCAAGCACTTCAACACGCTGTCACTCTGACTTCCTGTTTCAAAAGCGAACATGTCAACATACGGAGTCGAGTCACAGCTCCGAAGCCATTTCACAGTGACGTTCTATTAATTACTGTTAAAAGAGCGGATATTTTCACTCAGCGACGCGAGAGCCTGATCCAGTCTCTGGACTGGGAACAAAATGAAACCACCACTGACGTTTGATCCTCTCAGATGACAGATACCGCCCTCCGCTGCTCTTTGTGTAACCCTGTAGACCTGTGATCTCTACAGCTAGGGATTCTTGTCGTCATTTTGCGGTATTAGAACGGCACAGAGATGCACAAAGCACGCTCTGTTCTTCTATAATCAGTTGCACACACACACACAGGGATGTGTAACTTTGACCTTACTGCATGGTTAACGTGAGGGACATTTCTCTTTATTAAAGTTTCACTGTTACACTGATGTGTGTGTTTGTGCGTCAAGAAACTACGGACTATGAGAAATTCGAGACTAGATTTGAAGAGGAATTGATTTACAGGAACGTAATTGAAAAATGTACATATAAGTTATGGGGGGAAAAAAGCACTTAGGGGTGTGCTGTTCTAGGAAAATAACACTGGGGAACAATTTGAAAAAAATTTTCTGTTGAGTTAGATTTTTATGCTGATTAAAACTAAAATTGGCATGCTGATTCCAGAATTGCAGTCAGTTGTTTTTTTTTTCTAGCACAGCAAGTTTTTTTTCCCACAGCTTACCCTCCAGATAAGCAAAATTCCACTGTAGTAAGACTATTTGAAGGTTATGGAAGAACGTTATCAGGGTAGATGGGATGTACATTTGATGGCTGACTATTGTTGGAGCACCAAACGCGATAGTCCTCAAGTTGAACACTCCAGAAAGAGCTATAAACGTAAATTTTTACCTTAACTACTTGCACAGGTGGCACGGTGGTGTAGTGGTTAGTACGGTCGCCTCACAGCAAGAAGGTTCCGGGTTCGAACCCAGCAGCCGGTGAGGGCCTTTCCGTATGGAGTTTGCATGTTCTCCCTGTGTCTGCGTGGGGGTGCTCCGGTTTCCCCCACAGTCCAAAGACATGCAGTTCGGTTAACGTGGGGCGGCCTTGGGCTGAGGTGCCCTTGAGCAAGGTACCTGACCCCTGACTGCTAATTATAGTAGCCGTATCCTTTGTAAAAACATAGTGTTAAATAAACATTGCAGTCATGCCTGTTTCTTTCATATTTCATTGTACAACCCCGATTCCAGAAAAGTTGGGACAAAGTACAAATTGTAAATAAAAACGGAATGCAATAATTTACAAATCTTAAAAACTGATATTGTATTCACAATAGAACATAGACAACATATCAAATGTCGAAAGTGAGACATTTTGAAATTTCATGACAGCAACACATCTCAAAAAAGTTGGGACAGGGGCAATAAGAGGCTGTAAAAGTTAAAGGTACAAAAAAGGAACAGCTGGAGGACCAAATTGCAACTCATTAGGTCAATTGGCAATAGGTCATTAACATGACTGGGTATAAAAAGAGCATCTTGGAGTGGCAGCGGCTCTCAGAAGTAAAGATGGGAAGAGGATCACCAATCCCCCTAATTCTGTGCCGACAAATAGTGGAGCAATATCAGAAAGGAGTTCGACAGTGTAAAATTGCAAAGAGTTTGAACATATCATCATCTACAGTGCATAATATCATCAAAAGATTCAGAGAATCTGGAAGAATCCCTGTGCGTAAGGGTCAAGGCCGGAAAACCATACTGGGTGCCCGTGATCTTCGGGCCCTTAGACGGCACTGCATCACATACAGGCATGCTTCTGTATTGGAAATCACAAAATGGGCTCAGGAATATTTCCAGAGAACATTATCTGTGAACACAATTCACCGTGCCATCCGCCGTCACCAGCTAAAACTCTATAGTTCAAAGAAGAAGCCGTATCTAAACATGATCCAGAAGCGCAGACGTCTTCTCTGGGCCAAGGCTCGTTTAAAATGGACTGTGGCAAAGTGGAAAACTGTTCTGTGGTCAGACGAATCAAAATTTGAAGTTCTTTATGGAAATCAGGGACGCCGTGTCATTCGGACTAAAGAGGAGAAGGACGACCCAAGTTATCATCAGCGCTCAGTTCAGAAGCCTGCATCTCTGATGGTATGGGGTTGCATTAGTGTGTGTGGCATGGGCAGCTTACACATCTGGAAAGACACCATCAATGCTGAAAGGTATATCCAGGTTCTAGAGCAACATATGCTCCCATCCAGACGACGTCTCTTTCAGGGAAGACCTTGCATTTTCCAACATGACAATGCCAAACCACATACTGCATCAATTACAGCATCATGGCTGCGTAGAAGAAGGGTCCGGGTACTGAACTGGCCAGCCTGCAGTCCAGATCTTTCACCCATAGAAAACATTTGGCGCATCATAAAACGGAAGATACGACAAAAAAGACCTAAGACAGTTGAGCAACTAGAATCCTACATTAGACAAGAATGGGTTAACATTCCTATCCCTAAACTTGAGCAACTTGTCTCCTCAGTCCCCAGACGTTTACAGACTGTTGTAAAGAGAAAAGGGGATGTCTCACAGTGGTAAACATGGCCATGTCCCAACTTTTTTGAGATGTGTTGTTATCATGAAATTTAAAATCACCTAATTTTTCTCTTTAAATGATACATTTTCTCAGTTTAAACATTTGATATGTCATCTATGTTCTATTCTGAATAAAATATGGAATTTTGAAACTTCCACATCATTGCATTCCGCTTTTATTTACAATTTGTACTTTGTCCCAACTTTTTTGGAATCGGGGTTGTATGTCAATATTTGTAAATTTTTATAAAACAAGCACATATCTGTTAAGTACAGTATTTTTCATATTTTTTAAGAAAACGGGGATCCTATAGTTCAAAAACTTGACGTGCTAGAGAAAAACTGAGATCAGTTTTGGATTCCGCACCCAAAAATTAGTTAAAAACAGCTGTCAGACCTAACTCAACAAAAATTGTGTTCCCCAGTGTAATCAACGACAAGTTGGTTGACATGAAACAAAGTTAGCCAGAGTTATTCATTAATTCTAGCAGCATGTGCTTTATTCTTTTTATACCACAGCAAATTGCAGGCTCGTAGTACTCGAATCCAGGACTTGGACTCGACTCTGACTCGTGACTTGGATTTGAGCACTGATGACTCGGACTCGTGCATTAACTGCATTCAGACTTGTAAATTGGACATGAGGACTCGTGGTTTTTTTTTTTTTTTTGTAACATGCCATAATAATTTGGCATAAGATATTTATATCTACATTAATTCTGCACTAATTTCGTGCAAAAGTATAACACCTGAGCGCCTTGGCATGTCCATCAGATGGACTCTCGGGCGCGCTCCGGACAGCGTGCACGCCGTAAACAACTCGCACCTGTTCAGGGTTAAGGTGCAATCAGTGCACCGATATAAAAAATAAGAAAAAACACTCACTTTGCGAAGTATTGAGTTGCGTTGCTGACACATTACCATGCCCTATTTCCTTGTTTGGTTTCCTGACTTCCCGTTTCTCGTCTTTTATTCTGTCAAGTCTACGATAGCCTGTTTGTGCCTCGCTCGACCTATTGCCTGTTTTACGATTTTGCCTGTGGATTGTTTACTCGTCGTCACTTGGATGAATAAACACACCTTCTGCACTTCCATCCGTCTCCCAACCATCTCTGACAGAATACTTCACACTCCCTGATAAAGAGAAGCACGTTCACCTGTTCATACGTCATGTTCAGGAACAAACTAATGTTAATGGCGCTGAAACAGCCATCGTCACATGGTGCGGTTGGAGTCTTGTTCTCGGACTCGAGGTTTAGTGACTCGACTACAACACTGGCAAGTTGTTTTTGTATTTTTGTTCATTTTAATGTTGTTCCTGGTATTACTTCCGTTCTCGCAGCTATAAACAGTCGCTCCATGCAAAAACTTAAACTCGTCTGCTGGAAAACTGACACTGGAGACTCCTTCCAAAAAAATGCGAAACGAACACGTTTAACGTTTCAAGTCCCTGTTTTGAGCCATCGCTACGGAAACATATTCGAACCATACGGGCGCACTGATATTATTATAAACCTGTGATTTGCCCTGCAGTCAGCACTACCGTTACAGAGAACAAATCAACAGTTCCTGACCAAACGTTCAGCCGCGTTGCGCTACAAAGTAAACCATCCATGTGGCAGGTTTTCCTCTGAGGGCGTGTAAAGCTGGAGCACTACAAGGAAAAGCTTGGCTGTGTGAGGTTCTATCCACTCGCCGTCCCATTATTCACCGCACCGATCCATCATTCGCTAATATTCGGTTTGACGGAAACACATGAGCTCGAACATGTGCACAAACGCTCATGTTACCTCAAATTAGATTATAGCAGAGGAAAATTCACTTAAAAAGAATGTGAATCCATGACTAACTGCACCCAAAGGGGGAGTGTGTGCGTCCGCATAATTAACCTACAGTGATGATGGTATTAATTTCTTCAAACTGTAACGTATTAGGAAAATATTCCTGATTTAAAATTCAGACCGACTGACTCTCGCTGTTAGTGAATACTGTTTTTTCAGAACGTACTGTGAACCGAATACAAGGACTTCATTTTAATGTTCGGAATCCTGGCTAAATCTAGCTGTACATCAGCTTCAAACAGGATGGTTTACGTTACATTACATTACAGACATTTAGCAGACGCTCTTATCCAGAGTGACGTACAACATACCCGGAGCAGTTGCGGGTTAGGTGCCTTGTTCAAGAGCACTTTGGCCATTCCTGCTGGTCCAGGGAATCAAACCGGCAACCTTTTTGGTCCCTTTTGCTTCTCTAACCTTTAGCTCAGGGGTGGGCAATTATTTTTTCCATGGCATGGGGCCACATGAGAAACAGAAAATTTTGTAGAGGGCCGGACCAAAAGGCTGAACTAAATTCTGCATAATATTAATTGTATTTCTTTATATAAAGCAATAAATAACATTGTTTTTACAAGCTGCTAAGACTGGTAAGAGTATGGGGGAAAAAACGAGGTTGCCTTACAAAAAATGTAATTTATTCAGTCAAATTTCCCAAAACAATGGTTAACAAAATGTGAACGTTTGTACTTTTTTTTTTCAGTCACATTCACCCCAAAACACAATAAAGACATCACAATATTGTCTTTCTGCTCCAAATATCAAGCAAGATGCATCATATTATAATAATGATGCCCACATTTGTAGTCTAATCACCTCATTTGGTGTTTTTCAGTTTTTTATTTGTTCAGTGAGAGAAATCTCGTCTCTGTTGGTCTTTAACGAGTGCATCAGAGTCAGGTTGAATGTCTAAGGTGGAGATGCGAAGCACAGCTGACACATGATCATCAGTCCATTCGGTGTAGGAATCAGATCTACAGATCGGCTCGGGCTCCGGCGCCTGCTGGTGACGTCACACTATGTGATTGGCTGGACCGTTTGAAGGATGACGTACAAGTTTGTGGTTGGTCTGGACAAATTACGGAAGTAGTTATCGCGGGATTAGGTTTCGTGGGATTTCATGTCATGTTCATGTCGCGCGCATTGCGTTTTTGTTGAACACAACTTCAAAATAAAAGCAATGCACATTCAGTCCATGCATGAGGTAAAATTAGAAAATAAGTTTATTTTGTAATTTCTAATTAACCTTACGCGGGCCGGTCAGAATGAACCAAAGGGCCGGATGCGGCCCGCGGGCCGTAAAATGCCCAGGTCTGCTTTAGACCATGGCTTCCCCATGGTATACACTTTGTCACAAATATACCAGAGTTAAGTTTAGTTTTGATTTTTTTTCAAAAATCATTTTCTACTAAGAGGCGTCTTCTAAAGTTTGTGTCAAGGTTGGGTTGTGACCCAAGTGTGTTACGGAGTGAATAATTCCACGTTAGGGTGCATCAGTTGCCCCCTAAAAATGAAAAGTTCCTCCGATCATGATGCATTTTTGTTTTTATGTTCCTTTTGGTAAGAAAACACACTGGGTGAAATATTTTGACAAAATTCAAAAGTTTAATGGTGGCACCAGGAGCTCAAAGTTATGGAAAAAGCTGCTATTTTATGACAATTTTGATCACTTTTCATGAAACATTATGGCACCTTATAGAGTAATACACGTTTTTAGTCCATATTCTAAATATATTATCAAGCACAGTTTGAGTTTTAGCTGTTCATTGAATCATTGTTCAACTACTTTTAAACAATACAAATGTATTATGAATTACATTAATGCTTCTCAATCCCTTGTAAAGGTTCTTAACATGATCTCTGGCTCACAAGAAATCAATAAATGGAGTCCAACATTGTGATTCAAACCTTACGCGAAAACATAAAATAAAATAAGTGTTTTTTGGCAAAAAATGAACCTCATGGTGCCACCATTAGACTTTTGAATATGGTCAAAAAATTTTACAGGATGTCTTTATTGGTGAAAAGGAACACCCAAACAAAAATGCATCAGATTTTATGAAAGTGAGGGCAACTGATGCACCCTATTCCACGTTCTACTTGCCTCAGAAATTGGAGCTCGGATTAATGATGTCATTTTTGACCTCCGTGCATTTGCGCTACAAAGTGGTGGTGGTGGTGGGGTAAAACATGGACGCCTCGATGTTCATCTTTCATTAGAAACAATCTAGCCAGCTAAGTGATGCTTCGTATACTGTACATTTTCTTGTCAAAACAGCAAACTCAGTGTTTTATTGATTGATTGTTGATCTAATGCAAATACTAGCACGTATTTAAGTTATTCCACGGAATCAAGTCGTACATGAGCTGATAGCTGGCGAGGCACCTAGCACCGAGTGAAAATCACGTACGACGAGATTGACTGACTGGAATAACTCTTTTTATTATTTCCATGTTCACTGGATTTTGAGAAATGGAGCATTTTGATTTTTTTTTTTTTTTGCAAATTTGATCAATCAAAACTTTATCCGAAACGTCCGACAAAATAATTTCCGTTTAGAATGTAAACAAACCGGCGAAATGACAGGAGCAATTTGTGAAAAATGCTATAATAATTCTTGAAAAATAAAAAAGATGTGTTCTTACCATCAAATACTTTCATTCCATTTTTTTTTTTTTAATATTTTTGGGGGGTTTTGTTTTCGAGTAGAGTTGGTTCAGCAACACGCTCCGCCATTTTGTTGTTCTCTATTCACGGTATATGAGCTGATATCCTAGTAGTAGAGCAGCCAATCAGAATGTGCTATTGCTCATATCCAGTGAATGTGGATAGAATAAATACATGTACGTATAACTCATTTACAGGTAAGAAGTGTCGCTTTGTTTACAGTTAGACCATCGCAAGTTATTGAGTAGGAATTCCAAGTTGAGGGAACGTTTGAGGAAGTTTTTTTTTCTTCTTTTTCCTGGTCGGAGGTGAGGAAGTACGAGTTAGAAACGCGGGACAAGTTCAGCATTAGATTAGAAAAATATCATTTTACTTCATATGTGTTGATCTGCAACCGTGACGAGAGTTTCAAAACCCAAAGGTAGCCAAATAAAAAAAGTCCACATCAAAAAGTCAATAATATTAAATAGGTCTGAATCGAGAACCTGCACCATTACTGCATGCTGGCTGCAAGCCGACATCTAATCAAATTTAAGCTCGGTACTGAGGTAAATTACCTACAATATACGTAGACGCCAAGTGATAATTATGCAAACATGGACGGGTTTTTGGACCGTAGAGGGAAAAGAGAGAAAGTTCCAGACATCAAATGTGGATTTACTAGAATAGCAGACAGATGGTATGTTCAAACCGCAGTGTGTTTTGTCCAGAAAATGTCCAAGCCATGTCTATTGAATTCTTTAAAAAAAGACTGGATGCAAAAAATAAAAAATGTTAAAAATGTCCAGGGATTTATAGCATCTTACAAAATTGTTCATCGCATTGGTAAATGCAAGAGAGAGAAAGAAAAAAAAAACCCACACACGCACACAAACAGTGCATCTCGTATTACTCTGCTGTCAACATGACTCGAGAGGTCTTTGCAAAGTTTTCTTTGAAAGAATTTCTGACGTTGAACGACACCTTGAGTAGGTATTACATGATATATCTGATGATCCATCGAACAAAAACATGCATTTAAGAAGAAAAGGTCAGAGACTATTACAATTTTAGAATATACAGTATATAAACGTTGGCTTATGATGTTTCATGATTTATTTTTTTCCTCGTATTGTCTCATTTACGAGTCACTGTAGACCTTCACCCTCCAAAGCCATTGAGGAAATGTTTAAAACTTCACCCAGCCACGACTCTGACACCATTCACGGAGTTAAAATAACACGAGGACACAGCCAGTCCACACGCTGGCCCATTTACAAAGCTAATTAACGGAACACAAGATGGATGTCTTCCAATTTTTTTTTTTTTTCTCAATAAAGCTAATGTATCGAGAAGCTCGGAGCCAAAACGCTACCTCCGCCCCCAGGTTTTGGCCATTTGTTAACAATTAGTCAGAAATAATTTTGGTTCTTCAGAATAAGTCGGATTCCACAGGCATGAAGAAAAGTACTGTTTGAAGGGGAAAAAGGGGGAAATGTGTCTGCGGTCGATTTCTCAAAGATGGTTCTGTGTGGTCAGCAATTCCACCTGGGCGCGCACACAGGCACAATAATGAATCTGTATTCTTGTGTTTAACATTAATAGGAAGTGGCATGGAGTAATAAGCTCATTATTGAGCAAAGCTGGAAGAATCTGGACGAAACTTGAGTGTCTGTGGATGTAACCTTATACGAATACATTGTTTGGATTGAACAGATAAGATTAGATCTTTGAACAAATACAGATATGAATAGGAGGTATTTATTTTTTAACTCTCGTAGGCATGAGCAAGTGATCAGATACCAAGCTTGCAGAGCAACAAGTTCATGGAATGCATTTACAAGCAGTCGTGAATAGGGCTGGGCGATTTTACGATTACGATGTTATTCACGATATAAAATCTCTACGATTAGAATTTAGACACGTACGATATGCCTAGGATAAGCCTACGCCTTCAATAAAATTACTTCGTCCGAAGTTTTGACAGACACGCGAATAGCCAATCGTAACTAAACAGTACCGCACGTAACCAATCAGTTGGAAGAGAGCCACGTCAAGTTAGGTTGCGTGCACACACAAACACACACACGTGTAGCAGCAACGCACAGCATGGCTGTGGTGAAGTTTGCAGGAGCGCGGCATTTCTCCAACAAAGCGTGAAACAAAGCGATTATAAAAATGAGCGAGAAGCCGACTGACCGGAGTTCTGAACAGGAAAGTCAGAGCACTGCCCTGGAGGACATCGTTGAAAAGAAGGGCCAGAGATCTTCGGTTGTGTGGAGGTATTTTGGATATTCAAAATCGGACATACAACAAAGTGTTACACAAAACCTTAAACACACTGACGTACAGGATTGCACTTTTTTTCTCCTTGCAGCATAAGGTTTACACGTCAATACGTCTTTTATGTTTATTTGAAAGCTGCTAGAATTTGCACAAATGATTAACAATGGTATATAGTTTTTATTTTTCAGTTTCAGTTTATTCATTTGAACAAAAGAATGTGCATCCGGTTTGTTTTGGTTCTGTGAAACTTGAAGGCTTGTTAAGCTATTTTTGTTAATTAGGAAGGAACTACTAATTTGTAATGTTCATATTTTGAGCAGAAAATTAAAGAAAATACAAAAATGGTGATTTGATTTATATCGTGATATATATCGTTATCGAAAATTTTGAAAAAATATATCGTGATATAATTTTTTCTCATATCGCCCAGCCCTAGTCGTGAATTCATCCTTAGTAACCACCTGGTCAGGGTTACGTTAATTACATTACATTAATGGCATTTAGCAGACACTCTTATCCAGAGCGATGTACAAAATACCCAGAGCAGCCTGGAGTTAGGTGCTTTGAGCCATTCTTGATGGTCTCGGGAATTGAACCGGCGACCTTTTGGTCCCAAAACTGCTTCTCTAACCATGAGGCCATGGTTCCCTCCCAATGTTGTGATGGTTCCCTCCCAATGTTGTGATGGTTCCCTTCCTTCCCCTCCCCTCCCAATGTTGTGATGGTTTAATTAGGGTCGAAGTTTTTCTATTTTGGGACATAGTCAACTAAATATGTTAAAAATATATATAACTAGCAGTTATAAACAAATATAACTGTGCAGGATCCCAAAAGAATGCTCTAGTTTAGAGTTCGACAGTTCACATGCCGTGCCGACAGTGTTGATATTTCAACATTTTTGTTTTAAACCCAAATGCAGATACACGACATGGTCCAACGTATGTGGACACCTGAACATCACACCCATCCCATACGTGTTTCATCTGCTAGTTGTTGCAACAAAGATAAAAGCATAGGATTGTCTGAAACATCTTTGTATGCGTCATCATCATGTGGGCGGCACGGTGGTTTAGTGGTTAGCGCTGTCGCCTCACAGCAAGAAGGTTCTGGGTTCAAGTCCAGTGGCTGACAAAGGTCTTTCTGTGTGGAGTTTGCATGTTCTCCCTGTGTCTGCTGGGTTTCCACCACAGTCCAGAGACTTGCAGGTTAGGTTAACATGAGGCAGCCTTGGGCTGAAGTGCCCTTGAGCAAGGCACCTGGGTGCTGGCTGTAGCTGCCCACTATTCTGGGTATGCGTGTGTTCACTGCTTCAGATGGGTTGAATGCAGAGGATGAGTTTCACTGTGCTTGAGTGTGCATGTGACAAAGGCTGCTTCTTCCTTGTCCAACACTGTTGCTAGGTTGTGGTCCATGTGGACCCTATTGATCCCCATGTCCTATTAATTGGAGCATAGTTTTATGCCGGATACCCTTCATGCTGCAACCCTCCCATTTCTGGGCTTGGGAAACAACCATTCACGCTTATGGACAATTTACAGTAGCCAGTTAACCTAACTGTCTTTGGACTGTAGGGGAAACCCGCGCAGACACGGGGAGAACATGCAAACTCTACACAGAAAGGCCCCCCCATCGGTTGCTGGGCTTGAACCCAGAACCTTCTTGCTGTGAGGCAACGGTGCTAACCACTACCCGCCCCTGCCTTGTATGCTGTAGTTGGAGCATATTAAAATTTCCTTTCACTTCAACTATGGAGCCCAGACATCTTCCAGTACAACTATGCTTTTGTGCATAGTGCAAGGTCCATGTGTTGCTCAGGTTGGCATGGATGAACTCGAGTGGCCTGAACAGATCCTTGACCTCAACTCCACTGAACTCCTTTGGGAGGAATTGGAATGCAGACTGCACCCCAGGACTCCATCAGTGCCTGGCCTCACTAATGCTCTTGTGGCTGAACGGACAAAAATCCCCATAGCCATGCGACAAAGTCTAGTGGAAAGCCTTCCCAGAAGAATGGAACTTATTATAACAGCAAAAGGGGAGCAAGTCTGGAATGGGATGGTCGGTCAGGTGTCTACATACTTTTGGCCATGCTGTGAATTTGGGGCACTAAACAGGAACAGATGATGTTCAGACAGTACTTCTGAACCTTTGCCCTACTCTTCTTCTCCGTCATAATCTCGAGGTCATGGCACAAGGTCAGTATTCTAGAGATCTTGGTCTGCAGCTTTGAACCAGACATTCCTGCCTTTCCACAGCCGCGTGATCTGCTGCGGAATCTCCAATCTCATCTCTTGAGCACTCGCCATTACCTCTCACCCTCCCACCCACATCAGAACACACAATGTGCCTGTCATGAGGAGCTTCGCTAGTCCAGTCTGTCTGTCTGGCCCAGTGACAGCCTACAAGGGGATTTGATCAAGCCAGGATGATGGATGGTATAATGTGTGTGTGTGTGTATAGGTCTAAGGAAGTACCTTGACTCTGTGTTGGCTTATCTAAAATGACTCCAAGACCCTGTCTGGCTAAACCTTACGTCGACACCATCCTTTTCATCAAGCCGAGTCGTTATACTAATTGCTTTGCCATGGAAGAGCACATATACGTTTTGAAGAATGTTCTTCAGGAAGCAGGTCTCGCACTTCTTGTCTGGGCCAAAGAAGTTTTTGGTAGGCAGTAGACTTAAAGCACCTTGAATTATGGCGCAGTTGAGCCATCTCAGGTGCTGGAGGTCGTAAATCGTGTCAGCTCCGCAAAAACCTGATGTTGGAATGGAAAGTGGACGACTGGATCATAGTCCTTCAAGGGTTCTTCTGACTTGCCCTTAATCATACAACCTATGCAAAGGGAAAAAATAGATTTCGTTCTCCGATTTTTCTCCTGACATAAAGTCTCTTTTGTTTTCTGTTCTACATTACACTTGCACCATTTCCTGCACTTTTTTTTTTCTTCCCTCTCACTCGTTTAAGAAGGCCACATGGTTTATAAAGTGTCTTTGGCAAAGGTTGACCAGCAAGCTGCCTCTACATTCATGACCAAAAACAGAAATCGTCCGTCTGGCCAAGAATAAGACTTTTTTTTTTCCCCCCCTTCCCTATTTAGTCAAGTGATGATATCTGGTGTTTTATGACATGCCTGTCATAGCTATTGAAGTTAAAGGCCGATCTGACACTGTGGGAAACGGCAGAATCAAAACAGTGCCTTGGAAAACAGCCGAGAAAATGTTTCCGCGCAAGGTGGCTTGAACTTGATGGGTCAGATAGATCAAGCTACTTGACTCTCAGGCGTCTTGGGGATTATTGGGTGTCTATTGCTCTATTTGCATAATGCTTATAGAGTTTTTATGGTGCAAGTCCCAAAGATAAATATGTCTAGACACCAGAAATTCTTCATGACAACAGAAGGGACTTTTTTTTTTTTTTTAAAGATTTTCATCATGCTTTACTCCCTTAGAAGAAAGCACACGGCATATTTTTTTTTTCAGTGGTGCAGGTGTTCTTGACACAACCATCCAACAGCCCAGTAGTGATAGAGATAGCACCGGAGAGGGAGAGATAGAGAAGAAGATACAAAGAGAGGGAGGATCGAACCTCCAGCAGATTTATGATTCTGTAAGGCTGCAGCGAGGGAGGAGGCTGCCTCGGGGTTTGAAATAACGCCTGCGGTGATAAAATCCAGCCTGACCCTGTGAGGCAAGCATCGCCTCCAGTGTCCAGCCACAAGCACACAAAAATGAATTCATTTTAGGAAATGATGAAAATAATCGGGACTTTCTGTCACAGCTCACAGCACCTGTTTGAGGTTTTAGTGGAGCTGAAATATGTGAACAAGGGGGCAAAAAAAAAAAAATCCCGTTTTTGTAAACCCAGACATGCATATTTTTGTGTGCTGGTGGTTGGATTTCTGTGAAATTGGTGGCTTGGCGGTTATGAGAAGACGCATTGCCAGTGCGAAGCAGCAAAGTGGTAAAAACCCATTTGGATTCCCTGCAGCGATTTTTTTTCAAACATGCTGCCGCAACAAAGGAAGCCTGTGGCTTTCCAGAGACGGAACACGTCGGCTTAGCGCTGTAGAAATCTCGCATGTGTGGTTCTTTTGTGCGTTGTATGTTTTTTGTGTGGTTTCTTTGTGTACATATTCAAATGCAAGCCCGACTTGTCGAGTGTGTGTGTGTGTGTGTGTGTTCTTCCAAACTTTCAAATATAATGGTGCTTTTAAGCATGCCTCGCAATGTGTGTCTCAGCCTGCGTGATTACACACTTAAGATTTGGCGTGTATGCGTGTGTCCACGGGGCCTACCACTCGAACGAACTCGTCTTAGATGTGGTCGAGCTGTGTGTGGGTAGAATGCAGACTTTGCAAACCCCGAGACAGTAGACCAGAGTTGCGAGTGTGTAAAGGGGAGACGTTGCGTACCAGGGCGTTGACAAGAAGAGAGAAAATATCTCGACTGACCACGGGAATGATCACACTCGCACCACACCCTCGAGCACTGAGAGCGGCCAGAGCGCAAACAGATTGCGCAAAAGTCCTTCCTCCTGGTGCACCTCGATTGTTTGTGTCTTGCAGGTGCGCGTTCCGACGTGCTCGGGGCTCTGTTCGAGGTAATTACCCATTGGGAGAAGCTTTCACCAGAATACACAGCCGGATCAGCAAGATTGGGTTCCTCAACCCCCACGCCTGCATTCCAGGAGCAAGAATAGTATTAAGAAACCAGATCAGCACAACAAGCCAACCGCTGTAACCATCCTCTTTCTCCCTCTGTCTGTCGCCATCCATACATCCTTTCCTTTCCACCCCCCACCCCGACCAGTCTCGCCTCCCGCCCAAACACACAAACCACAATCCATCTGGCTTTGGCACATGCCATTGTGAAATAGCGATCCCTCGTTACAAAAAAAAAAAAAAAAAATCCCGGTTAGTCTCTGTCAACAAGCTCATCCCTCCGATTTACGGTGAGTAAAAATGAAAGGAATTTTTCCCAAGTAGTCCACACTTCTCCGTCGCTCGTTTATTCCACACCCGGAACTTTCCTGTGCTGTTTACCGTCAAGGTTACGACTTCAGACAGAGGTCGTAAGTACAGTCAATGGTGAGATGTAATGTGTAATACGTGGTTCCCTGCGTGGGAAAGTCGATTGTGAAAATGCGAAAGACCCTAAACTCTTCAGCTTAAAGCCAAGCTCTGCGATTTTTCCGTTTGCTTCAGTTTGACTGCATGTAAACATTTCCCGTTGAAGACAATTCGCTGCAGATGCTGAAAGTTCCTTCCCACTCCACCAGCCAAAATATGATGATTTATCATTTTGTTGTTTACAAACAGTCATGATGTAAGCAATTAGTTCTTCCAAACAGATTTCGTCAGGATCCATCAACTGCTGTTGATCTCAAATAATCGAATGTACGTATAGAAAAGATTACGCTGCGAAAACCCCTGGAGATGTGTGTAAACTCCAGGCCGAATCATGACGTACTTTGTATTTACTCAGCCTCTTCGGGTTGACCATGAACATGTTAATCAGTTACTGATTGTAACATTACAGCTGTGGCTTCCTTTCCAGAAAACACATTACTTTTTTTTTTACCCAAATTACTTTTGCTAATTTATTTAGATCCAATTCCCACCCATCCGATGACTCTTCTATTCTGTATACATGAGCTCACAGATGCACAGAGTTGACTAATGTTGCTTTGCCTGGAGGGAGAAGAGAGGAATCCATCTTTCCCACCCAGATAGCAGAGGCATTTTATAGAGGATTCAAATTTGCTGTAACCCCATCACGAGCTGAAAGCTTTCACCAAAGCAGCCAAGTAAAATGTGTTATGTCTTGACGGTGCGTTCCATGTTCTCATGAAAATTCAGCTCTTGGGGAAAGGTGCGTCCGTCTCTGGAAGTCCTGGAATTTAAACTCGCAATCTTCTGATCACACACACGCGAAGCTTTTACGACTGACCCAAATTCCAGGCCAGAAAATCCGGTTGGGGAATCTGGAGCCTGTCTGAAGGTTTTGAGGTTTGCATTCAGGTTGTGTGTTCAATTTTGATCAAGGAAGGTGGATCGGCGATTTCGGAATTACTTCTAGGTGTGAATGAGAGCATGGGCGTGGTGCCTTGTGAGAGATTAGCATCCCAGCCAGGGTGTATTCCCGTCTCACACCTAGTATCCACTTCAATTTTTACATTTTTCATTATTCATGAGGGGGCGGCACGGTGGCGTAGTGGTTAGCGCTGTCGCCTCACAGCAAGAAGGTCCGGGTTCGAGCCCCGTGGCCAGCGAGGGCCTTTCTGTGTGGAGTTTGCATGTTCTCCCCGTGTCCGCGTGGGTTTCCTCCGGGTGCTCCGGTTTCCCCCACAGTCCAAAGACATGCAGGTTAGGTTAACTGGTGACTCTAAATTGAGCGTAGGTGTGAATGTGAGTGTGAATGGTTGTCTGTGTCTGTGTCGGCCCTGTGATGACCTGGCGACTTGTCCAGGGTGTACCCCGCCTTTCGCCCGTAGTCAGCTGGGATAGGCTCCAGCTTGCCTGCAACCCTGTAGGACAGGATAAAGCGGCTAGAGATAATGAGATGAGATTATTCATGACAGATTTCCAGCTGAATATGGACGTACAGCTATATTAAAGCGAGGCCTGCCATTTGACTTGACCATCTAGCCATGAGGGGGAAAAAAAAACCACACACGCACTATCCTTCAGCCTCCAGCTTCGTGTCCAGTCGAACCCAGCTTTTGAGGAAGAAACTTACGGAAAACCATTCACCAGAGGAGAACCGTCAGGGCCCTTCTAGGCTTTCAAAGAAGGCCCAAACATATCAGCATTTCACGTTATATTTTCATTCTTTCATAATTTCATTATAATTTATTCTCTTCTAATTTGGCCTCATTTTCGATCAAATTTGCTTCAGAAATGAAAAGGTTATTGTCCTGAAAACATTAGTTATCCAATGAGATTTTGTTTGTTGTGTCTAGGCTGAGAAGAGTTTAGAGCTGCTCACTCATTGGTTAGGACTTCATTGCCAGGACAGAAGGCCATGGCAGTGTCTGATTATGTCGGAAGTGATAGATGAATTAACCAATCAGATTTTGATTTATAGTAGGAGGGACCAAAAATGTATCACCCTCGGCCTTCTCAAATTCCAACACTAGCTTAACCGCGAGTCGGCGCCGTCAGCACAGCAGTGAAGTCACCTTCCAGCCGGTGTAGCGTTCATCAGTAGTGTTAGCGAATGCTAATAAAGTGGTCAATCCAGTGCTGTCTATCGAGAGCAAGTAGCACACACAGGCTAACGACCGAGAAACTAATACCCTGTCCACACTAGGGATTTTGTACCGATACGAAACTACTTTCGTACTGCAACACCTGTCCACACTAGCAACTATACCGGTACTGTAGCGGTATAACTGTATCGGTACGAAACCCACAAATGTATGGGTTTCGTACCGGTACTGTAGCGCTTCGCTGTAGTGTGGACAGATGAAGCGGTTCTGTATCGATACAAATATAATGCGCAAGCGCAGTGAACCATTCCTACGTCTTCCGGGTTATTCATACAATACAATACGCACGCGCTTTCCAGCTGTAAATAAAACGTCAAAATGGCTCAAAACGACCGTGGAGCTACATGGAGCAAAGAAAGGAGGAAGAAAGAGAAAGGGAGGGGAAGAGAAGGAAAGAGGGAGAAAGGGAGATTCGTTTTCTTTGTTTCTTTCTCAACTACCTCGCGCGTTTTATACGATTCAACTGAATAAATGACCACCAGAAATACACACTGTACATTGACAACAAAAAGCGCACACACGTTGTTTCATCCGCCATATTCTCGGAAGGAAGTTACTCGGTAACCACGGAAACATTTCGCGCACGCACATTTCAACTTCCGTGAAAGAAAACCGCAAACGTTTCTCGCTAGTGTGGACAGATGCACTAAACTGTACCGGTATACTTTGTATCGATACAGTTATACCACTTTCGTACCGGTATAAGTGTGAACGCAGCATAAGATTTCTGTCCCCAGACTCTTCTTTCACGCTGCACGCTCGCTACGGTATTTTTTTTTCACTCAGACTTAAGTACTCATTTCCCGGTGTAATTTACTTGGTTACTTTAAAAATCAACATCGACAGCGACACACAACGGAGCGACCTGGCAGCCTGCCGCTAATCCCTTACAAAATCCTTTGCCCTGTTGCTTTTTTTGTGTCTCGGCTAAGGTTTGGCTGAGCTCAAGTCCCAGCTCTAATAGTAACACTTCACCACTGCTATTCACAGCATTCAGATTAAACCACTTTGCCGTGTTATCATAGTAAGAAGATCGAAAAAGATCTGAAAACCTGAACTAGTGTTGATTTCTATATGATATGACGTCACAAAATACAAAGCGTGTTAGCTTGAATATGGAAATGCAGCCGAGGTTTGCCAAGAGGCGTTTCTAATTTGCATATTAATACAATCTGGAGTTTTTAATCCAAATAAATGTTTTTTTTTTCCCGATATCTAATGACACATTTTTTTTAATACTATAGCAAAAAAATATATTGAATACGCAAAAACAGGTTCGATTTGAAAACTAGTTGAACTGAAAAGACGACGACTCGTCCAGTGTTTTCTGCTTTTGGAGGATTTCACTACGCTTGAACTTTTGATACATGGAAAAGAAAAGAATATTCCAGTTCAGAAAAGACCGTTTCTGGTTTCGAGGGCGATGTGGAGTAGAAAATGTAAAAAATTTCACCACAGGATGGGTTTTCCTGAGCTGCGACACATTTATGAAAGCAGAATGTAAAGGAAGGATCGGACTACATGATGTTTTTCTTTCGCAGTGGACACCGTGTCAGATTAGGCAATCATAGTGCCATAAATTCTCGGTGGGGAAACTGGGAACACCTTTTTAAGTGTGATCGTCGTTCATGTCCTTACATGTTGTCGGGGAGGAGGGTCAGTCATGGCTATCAAGGATCACGTCGTAGGAGCTGTCAAACTAGGCGAGAAAATACAGAAAAAAAAAAAAAGTCTGATATGGTAGGTAGACTTTTCAGTGAGTGTTGTAGGACGTCCCATTTTTTTTTTTTTCCCCCAGTTATGTCACACTACATGGCCTGTTTGTCAAATCTGTGTAGCTTGATCCGGGCATAAAATAGCTGAGTTATTTGATGGAGTGTGTCGTACGGTAAGTCTCCTGCCTTTCACAGACACAGTCCACGTGCTTCATCTCCTCTTCAACTCCTCTTTTTCCGTACAGTGAGTGACACTGAGTGAGCTGAGTCTCTCGGAACACACACTCTCACGTTCACACACTGACTGGCCGGTTCCCATGGCTTCCACTTTTAGCTTGCAAGCAGCGACAGCGACACACACACACACACACACACACACACACACACACACACGGTGTCGAAAGTCGGCCAGCAGAGCCACAGTATTTATAAAACAGTGGGAAGAGCACAGAAGCCTCCCGCATCGAACAGTCCGGAGGGCCATACAGGCGCTTTGTGTGTCCATGTGTGTGTTTTGACTACGGCCGTCAGAGTCTCACACACCCACCTGAGCGGAAAATCGACTCTTTGAAATGCAGATACGTACTTTGTCCACGGCCTGCGTTATCAAACTGTTTACCGCTGTCCTTTCTGCGTGTGCTGGTGCCTGATGAGATAGCGTTGTGCTGGAGAGGAAACACACACACACACCGTTTCTCAGTAAAGTCACTTTGAAGCTCATGCAAGCTCAGAACTTGTGAAGTGACACAGATGATGTTCCACTGGTTGATGCAGGCAACCTGGAGTGTGTGTGTGTAGTAGGGCTGTAACGATATGCAAATCGAAATCGCGATACGCAAAGCCACGATCCGTATCGCGATACAAGAAGGCAGAATCGCGGTACACCCTTTCAAACTTCTCCTCAGCCCAAAAACAGAGGCGCTTCCAAACTTCAATTTATGAATACTTTACTTTTTATTTAAATTACATTTTAAACTTACTTAAATTACTTTTATTTTTTTATATCTATTAGTAAGTCGTTTTTTCGCCGACCTGCGACAATCTTCTGCGAGTCACGCAACGTCCACACTCGCCACTGGCAGAGCATTCATTTCTTTTAAGCGGTCGCCATTCTGGTTGCGATGCGGGGAGCGAATCTGTAAACAAGCAGCTCATTGGCTGGCTAGGTGTGCCACAAGCCAATCACAATCACTTGACCGGAAAGGCATGCAGTGTTGCCAGATTGGGCAGGTTTAGGTGCTTTTTGGCTGGTTTTGAACATATTTTGGGGTGGAAAACGTTAGCAATATCTGGCAACACTGAAGGCATGTCTGCTTGGGCGGAAGCCTTCTGCGGCAGTTACATTTTGACACGCGAGCAATGTTTCACTATAAAAATTCCGTAATTTCCATCTGTTTTCCGCGATCACAGAAAATCATTGGCCCTATGAGAGTGAGACAGTGAGAGAGCCATCCCCCCCCAAAAAAAAAAAATCTTAACCGATTTACACGATTTGGAAAAATGACTTTCAGAACCGAAAAAACCAGAGCTTCCGGCTCAACAGTATTATTTTGAGAAATAAAACAATCTTTGGATATACATTTGTTCATTTTTGCATACATATTACTCATTCTCTGCAGTGGTCTGAATTATTTGTTATTAAATAGTTAATGTAAGTAAGTAAGTGTTAATAAGTCAAATTTACTACTTTAAAAAAACATTTTTAAAAAAATCGTGGGCGTATCGAATCGTGGGTCAAAAATCGCGATACGAATCGAATCGTGAGTTGGGTGTATCGTTACAGCCCTAGTGTGTAGTCTGGTGTGTGTGTGTTGTTGTTTAGTGAGCTCTAGACGTCATCTATTATTTATCTGTCAGTACATTTTGAAATTAATGACCGTTCAGGTACTACGTAGGTTTTTAAAAATCCAAAATGAAATATTTGAGTTCGCAACCCTTCTGTAGCTTGGTGAAGAAAAGGGAAACAGAAATGGGGTTCCTGATGATAAATTTTCAGTTTTCTAGGCTTTAAAAAAAAATTTTCAGATTTTTTTTTTTTTTGGGAAGATAATTTCCAATCCTTGCATCCCTTATAATTATCGTCAGATTTTAAAGTTGATAATTTCTATTTATTTATTTATTTTAATAATATTAGGAACACTGATTAGATGCTAAATTGTATTTTGTGGCTCCTTCTCGTACTCGTGCACTGACAATGAAGTCAAAAAAGTGTTGTGTGAACTCGCACCTCAGCTTCCGCCTGACGTGCGCTCATACACTCCGACACAGTAGCTCTGAGGATTAGACCTGCCGCTGCCTGACAGCACAGGATTAACCTGTGACCTGTGACATACTGCCGTCTTCACACACTCTCTCTCTCTCTCTCTCTCTCTCTCACACGCGCACACACACTTCACATTTCCATTCCTTTCAAATTTCAGCCACATTTTTGAAGTTTAAAAGCAAAATGGTGAAAATTAAGATGATCTTCGTATATACTACACTTGATCTCAGCCAATCGTGTAAAAACAAGAGGCAGCGTTGTTAACCCTGCGTTGCGACGCAGCAAAACAAAGTGGAAGTCGTTTTTTTTCTCCGAGAACTGATGATTTCTAGCAACATTAGGAAAAGCGGCAAAACGACGTTGAGTAATTATCGTCTCAAATGAGTGGTTTTATTTACATCCCAGAGCTCGTTTGTTTTGACCCTGCGCTAGCCTGGTGCTACCAGTGAAACCATGGCAACCACGTGATCAAAACGTGCTACGCCATGAGCGTCCGCCATGATGGTGGATATACAAAGCAACTAGGATGGCAGCCGCTGAAAGTGTGTCTGTAAACGATGCTGAATTTTCTCAGCATTACCGCGATTTGAATGGTCGAGCGAAGATGCGATACAAAGAGATGTGTGGTTTTAACCCATATTTTAAAAAGTCTGATTTTTCTGAAGATAAGACGCTTCTACCGACCATCTCGTACCCAGATATAACATTCTATCTGGTTTGGCTGCCGAAGAATCAAGTCCGACCTCGGACGAAACGCAGCCCATTTTCTGAGTGGGTGCCCAGTCTGGATTGTTTCTATCGTATAATTTTGCTGGCGCTCCTAGAATCGAAACGGAAAATTTTAACACGTTAAAATTATAACAACGACCGAGCGAACCACGACAAGAGAGCGCTCATTTTATGGCAAAATTCAAGCAACACGGAATAAAATTCTTCCGTGATATTATCGAGACAGCTTTAGAATCTCAAATGATCACGACAAACACGAGCCGTTTTGGTTTTCGCCTCTGTTCGATCAGCGCTGCCGATGTTGTTCAGCCGTGCTCGTCTCATCTCCGTACTAAGCCTCAGAGTTTCCTCGCCCTCTTTCCGAATCACGGACGGAATTCTAAAAAACCGGAACGTGCCACGGTCACGAGTACTGTTGTGACCACGACCATACACAGCACAAAGATATGGCGTAGCTAAAAGAACGCTTAAAGCAGCGGGAAAACAAAGAGAGTTGCACACGTGTGACTGTTTTGTATGGAATGTCGCTCGACCCCGCGTTTGTATCTCCACCAGCATGCCCGACAGCCGTGTTTCTATTTTCTGTGTCCGAAATGGCTCCCTACTCACTATATAGGGCACTATATAGTGAGGACGCCATTTTGTAGTGCTGTCCGAAACCTTAGTGAGGATTATTTACACCCTATATAGTGCACTCAAAGTATCCCACAATGCATCACGAAAAGTAGTGTACACCCGATGATCACTCACCAAAGCCATATATCCCATCATGCATTGTGGTCGTGCTGAAAGAAATCAAAAGTCTCAAATTTGATTTAATAAAAGGCAGCGGCAAAGAAGAAAGTCAGTCTTCGGCCTTGATTTTAAAAGAACTGAAAGGTGCAGGTACTTTGTATTGATTAATGTTGGAAATGCGCTCAGTATAATATGGATTTATCACAAAAACACACGCATGTATTTATTATTTTGAAACCCACCAGCCGAATGATCTGGCACTAGTGTCTGAAAGCGTTTTTTTTTTTTTTTTTCCTTTTCATTTTTCCAATGAGCTCATTATAGACCCCTTCGCATGTTTGTAAACAAACCGACCGTTGCCAGGATGCGCGCGCAGCCTGGACCCAGAAACAATGGCGCTGCCCATAGACCGGCATTATGAGCTGTCAGATTATGCCAAACAATTGTCGTTACAAGATCGAGAATGCTACATAAATAAGTTAACTCTAACAAGTGGACATCGCCTACCGGATCCGCATTTAATTAAAGAGTGGACGGACGATGTTAGTAAGTTCCCCGGTATACAATGGCCAGATATATACTCGTACCTTATTGACAAGACTTCAGTGTACACCCACGAAAAACTTCGTGCCTACAAGTCTTTAGACGCATAGGATTGTTATGTGCGGGCATGTACAACTTGATTAACAATGGGACATTCATCTTCATTTTGTTTTAATCAAATTATGCCAGTGATGTGATGGCAATGTGGCTTTAGCTACAACAGCAAATCCCAACACTAAACAGCAATTTGCAGGAGGTAATGGCATGAAAGGAATGATAGTGTAAAGAGTGCAGCTAAGAGAAATCAGAGCTGCGTAAAAAGCGAGAGGCAGAGAGCAGAAATGAAACCGAACGGGGCGGGAGCTAGGTTAGAGCAGTCAGCGTAAGTTGGCATTTAGAGTGAGGGCACACAATTTTACCTTTCCATCCTTGCTTTAAAATTGTGATTTTCGGCATACACAAATAACGACGGCACAAAATCTGGACTGCTTGAGTCAAGCGAGACCTCTCCTACAAACACAACTGCATGCAAAGCTAAGTTAACATGCTAACAATATTCATTACATTGTGTAACTATGACCCAGCTAATCAGACAAACGCTACCAAAGTATTTTGCTACATCAATAAACGAAGACTAGAAAGAATAAAAAAGAAAGATTTAATAAATAGCCTGATCTTACCTGTGATGAAGTGGGCGCTGCAAACCCACGCATTTTTGATGGTGCTTTCATCCCAGTCTACACGTTTGATGGCTTGTAGTCATAGACGTCGGCGATTTTTTTGGAATGGGTGAGATCCTGCTGGAATTCTGAACATTTTAACCCCATCACTGCTACGATTCTGACACCCGACAACACAACAACTAGGCATCGCCGAGTCTTTTTTGAGTCCAGGCTGCGCGCGCAATTTCCTCTTACGTATGAATGATGTTTACTGCGAAAGGGGTCTATATAGTCCTCTATATAGTAATTCCCTATATAGTGAGTAGGGAGTAGTGAACGAGTGAGCGATTTCGGACACGGTTTGCTTTGACGTCACTTGCAAGTCAAGGATAAACTAAAGATAGGACACGCCCACAGCTCTGACATACAGTAATCTGAGTTATGAGGCGTAAAATTGCGACACGACATGTCTTAATCAACCTGCTGAAATATTTGCGCTATTTTTATTTATCCATTTCGGATCATTTTTACACACTATAATGTTTATTATTATTATTATTATTATTATTATTAATTTTGTTTAATACTTTTATACATGCACAATGCACTATATATGTTGAAATCAGGGCTTTGAACCGGTTCAAGGAACGAAAACGAAAACCGGGAACTTTTTCTATTTCACATGGAACAGAAACGAAACCAGAAACTTTATTATTTTTTATGTTCCGGAACAGAAACGCTGATTAAAAATAATGGTAACCGGTTAATACCGGTTTTTATTTCACTCCTCAAAGTTTCCGTAGCCTACAAATAAAAAAGCCATTCTTCTCCTGCGCAAGTTTCTATGACCCGCTGGGGTTCACTTCCTGTGTGACGTTCGCTGACTGAATGGAGAGAGCGGGAGGGTGGACTACTATCACGTCTCCATTACTGAGTGTGTGAGCAAAGAAGAGCCTGAACTTTGCAACCTCCCTATTGGCTGTTTGTAAAAATGTATCAGTTGTTGCCCTTCCCACGGGAATCATCGCGGGCTCGAGAGACGAGACCTGACGAGTTAGTTCGTTGGTAGCAGAACAAAATGTCTGGACACAAATCGGGTTTTCAGAAAAGGAAAGAAAATAAACGGAGGGTCGAAAATACAAAAAAGGAGGCAGAAAATGCAAAACGAGTTTTAAGGTAGGACAAATGGTTACTTTTCTGAGGCAGCCCGCCGTGGCTGCCTGCAGGCTTATTTATTATAGCCCATTTAGTTAAAATAGTTGATATAAAATGTTTATAGTTATGTGATGGTTGTCCTGATTTAGACTGGTGTTTTTTTTGGGGGGGGGGTTGCGCGATGTTGCACCCGGGTCCAGATTAGGGCAGAACCGGCCCTGGCTACATTTCAGGTGTAGTTTGTTTTATGTATGTATGTACTTGCATAGATGTGTACTTGGTCTTCCAATATGGCGCCTAACAAAATCTCGCGGCGCGGTGACGTCATGCGGTAGCCCTCTATAGGGCCTGACTAGCCTTTGGTAACACACTAAACAAATTATCTTTCATTTTTGGCACTTTTTCTGTTTGTGTAGATGGGAAGACATACTGAGAATCCAAATCGCCAACATTTGAAATAATAATTGTTTTGAATTATTTCTTGTCTTATTTAATGAAGGTTGTAATAGAATTAGCCTACATTTGGCTTAAGCTGGATGAGACAGAGACATAATTTTATAGCCATTTGTTAAACAGCTGACAGGGAACGTAATTAACCGTTCCGGGAACGAAATTTTTTTGTTCTAACCGGTTCGGGAACGTCTATTTAATGGTGGAACCCAAAACCGGAAACGTTAAAATTCCGTTTCTGTTCGGAACGAACCAATAGGAAAAAAATTCTGGTTCAAAGCCCTGGTTGAAATACGCTTAAAATCTTGTACATAAATAAAATAATACAAATATAAATGAAATAATATCCTAAAGGTAATATAACAACCACAGAATATTGCTAAGTTGTAGGCTATATATCATTTCATATAAAATTCTGAAAATGATCAATTATTAAAAGCTAAATTAATGTGTTTTCAGTAAAGATTTAAAACTAGATAAATTATCAGCATCTCGAATTAATTATATTAGCTTGGTTCTGTCGAGCGACGCCAAACTGCCTGTTAAATCAGTGTTTCGTTACTTGGGATTTATTTAATTGTTAATTTTAAAAGTATGAAGAGTAAAAAAAAAATTAAATAAAAAAAAAACATTCACAGATTTTTTGAGAATTTGTTTCCGTGCAAGTTAAATATTTCTACTGAGGTCTAGAATTTTCTTTTCAGTGAAAATTCACTCGTTAAACATTAACAGCAAGGTAGGCAGATCTGCTTGTGTGCGAGAGAGAGAGAACATGTCTTGGCACACAGTCTTGTGCATGCTCAGATTTTTACATTTTAAATCCCAGTGCAGATTTAAGACTTTCGGGATTTAGGAATTGGAAGGTTGCTGTGGCAGAGCATAGACTCAAACCCAACCCAGTATTTCAGCGTCGTTAATTCACTTCCCAGGCAGCACAAGGCCCATCTACTCGAACATTTTCCTCTCCTGCTTCAAGAACTCTTTTGATACAGCAATTCTTTATTCTTAACAAAGTTACATACTGCAGCTTTAATTAGCTGTAAAAGATCTAAGGGTCTGGCTGGTTGGTGCCTGGCACTGGCTCTCTTCGCTCTTGAAGCCGCCTCGGCTTATATATAGACTCCAACTTTATTAGTGCTTTTCCGCCTCACATCACACGTCCCGCTTTGTTCTGCTGCCCGTGCGGCTTTTTTTTTTTATGAGCCTCTGTATAGTTTTTCGTGTATATATTCCTTCTTATCTCACCCATTTGTTTTGGTTTGGCGGCCGCACGGGAACTCATTTGCATGTCACGGTTTCCGTCAGAGAAGCGGGAGCACTTAAGTTCGAATGTAAGCTCGATGTGTATATTACAAGAGCTTCTTTAAAACGGTCACTCGGGAAAAGACGCAGGACGATTTACGAGACGTTAATAAGCAACAGCCATCGTTGGGACGAGACGACCCTGTTTTCCCCTTATCAGTGAGCCGATCAGCTGCTGAGAAGGACCTGAGCGTGTTTGTGTGGGGGGAAAATGTATTCACATTTCTTTTGTTATGCGTCAGGTGCTGTTGTCACTCTGTCAGTCACAGCAGGGCTACTGTCAGAATCACACACACACACAACGACATGCACAGCATGGGATAATGCCCTTAAACCTGTGATACTGCCCAGCGCTAGAACACACCCCAAAGAGAGAACAATTAAACCCCCGGAACGAGTCTCAATCCTCCCACCTGCGAACTTGGCGCCTCTGGGTCCAGAGAGATAGAGATATAGAAAGAGAGACAGGCCAAACTCGCAGCTCTTCCCCGTGGGAGCTGACAGCAGACACGGGCTTAATAGGGCCACAGACACACAGCTCTGTTCTACACACTTTGTTAACTGTGTGTTTGCACAACAATAAGCACATGCATCAAAGATATGCTTTGTGTTCAGTGTATGGGGGTAGCACTGCTGCCTGGGTGTGTGTGGGGGGGGGGTGTACCTGTATGCACACTTATCCAAAATATCGTCCATTTGTGCGTCTGTTTTAATCGGTTAAATTCCCCGAGCTCAATGTTATCTCTGACCTCGAAATGTAGCCACGGTTCGACACCTGATAACGCGTACCAAGTGGAAATAATTCACCTTGCTGTTGCCCTTCACACTTTTTTTTTTTAAATAAATACAGGAGGTCTGATAAACAGGAACGTGTAGTAATTCCTAATTATGAAACGATAATCCTGTTACTAGATCCTAAAAAATTGTGAACAAGATCAAATAAAAAAAATGAAAAATACAACCCTGATTCCAAAAAAGTTGGGACAAAGTACAAATTGTAAATAAAAACGGAATGCAATAATTTACAAATCTCAAAAACTGATATTGTATTCACAATAGAACATAGACAACATATCAAATGTCAAAAGTGAGACATTTTGAAATTTCATGCCAAATATTGGCTCATTTGAAATTTCATGACAGCAACACATCTCAAAAAAGTTGGGACAGGGGCAATAAGAGGCTGGAAAAGTTAAAGGTACAAAAAAGGAACAGCTGGAGGACCAAATTGCAACTCATTAGGTCAATTGGCAATAGGTCATTAACATGACTGGGTATAAAAAGAGCATCTTGGAGTGGCAGCGGCTCTCAGAAGTAAAGATGGGAAGAGGATCACCAATCCCCCTAATTCTGCGCCGACAAATAGTGGAGCAATATCAGAAAGGAGTTCGACAGTGTAAAATTGCAAAGAGTTTGAACATATCATCATCTACAGTGCATAATATCATCAAAAGATTCAGAGAATCTGGAAGAATCTCTGTGCGTAAGGGTCAAGGCCGGAAAACCATACTGGGTGCCCGTGATCTTCGGGCCCTTAGACGGCACTGCATCACATACAGGCATGCTTCTGTATTGGAAATCACAAAATGGGCTCAGGAATCTTTCCAGAGAACATTATCTGTGAACACAATTCACCGTGCCATCCGCCGTCGCCAGCTAAAACTCTATAGTTCAAAGAAGAAGCCGTATCTAAACATGATCCAGAAGCGCAGACGTCTTCTCTGGGCCAAGGCTCATTTAAAATGGACTGTGGCAAAGTGGAAAACTGTTCTGTGGTCAGACGAATCAAAATTTGAAGTTCTTTATGGAAATCAGGGACGCCGTGTCATTTGGACTAAAGAGGAGAAGGACGACCCAAGTTGTTATCAGCGCTCAGTTCAGAAGCCTGCATCTCTGATGGTATGGGGTTGCATTAGTGCGTGTGGCATGGGCAGCTTACACATCTGGAAAGACACCATCAATGCTGAAAGGTATATCCAGGTTCTAGAGCAACATATGCTCCCATCCAGGCGACGTCTCTTTCAGGGAAGACCTTGCATTTTCCAACATGACAATGCCAAACCACATACTGCATCAATTACAGCATCATGGCTGCGTAGAAGAAGGGTCCGGGTACTGAACTGGCCAGCCTGCAGTCCAGATCTTTCACCCATAGAAAACATTTGGCGCATCATAAAACGGAAGATACGACAAAAAAGGACCTAAGACAGTTGAGCAACTAGAATCCTACATTAGACAAGAATGGGTTAACATTCCTATCCCTAAACTTGAGCAACTTGTCTCCTCAGTCCCCAGACGTTTACAGACTGTTGTAAAGAGAAAAGGGGATGTCTCACAGTGGGAAACATGGCCTTGTCCCAACTTTTTTGAGATGTGTTATGAAATTTAAAATCACCTAATTTTTCTCTTTAAATGATACATTTTCTCAGTTTAAACATTTGATATGTCATCTATGTTCTATTCTGAATAAAATATGGAA
Source organism: Neoarius graeffei (assembly GCF_027579695.1). NCBI lineage: Eukaryota > Metazoa > Chordata > Actinopteri > Siluriformes > Ariidae > Neoarius > Neoarius graeffei. The sequence goes on along the minus strand of NC_083591.1, from coordinate 7,547,407 downwards.
TTTTGAAATTTCCACATTGCATTCCGTTTTTATTTACAATTTGTACTTTGTCCCAACTTTTTTGGAATCGGGGTTATATATTAAAATGTATCATTAACTTAAATGTAAAAATAAAACAAATTGAAAAAATACAATTTATGAATATTGCAACAAATTAAAATATTTTTAATAATAATTTTTACATTTAAATACACTCATTTTAAATCAGACTAATTTAAGTTATACTAAACAGAGAAATGTGTTGAATTTGGAGATAGTGTGTGTGGGGGGGGGAGCTTTTGAAGCAAATTAAAAGTTCTCAGCAATTTGTTCGTATCCCATGTAGATATTTGTTGTTCTTTTTCCCTCGTGTTATTTTTATTTAGAAATCGTATTCACTTTCATTACAAACAACTGTTAAAAGGCCAAAAGATGCAAAAGAACGGGTTTTTTATTTTTTATTTAGTTTTTTGTATATGCATCATATACGAATATCCCATGTGTAAATATCTCAAATCATTCTATCCACATTCACTGGATATGAGCAATCGTGCGCTCTGATTGGCTACTCTACTACCAGCTCGTATACCGTGAGTAGAGAAAAATGAGCGTTTTTGGTGGAGCGTGTTGCTGAACCAAACGAAGACAAAATAAAAACTTGACTCAAAAACAAAAATACAAAAAAAAGGCAAGATATAGAATGAAAGTATTTGATAGTAAGAAATCTTTTTTTCAAGAATTATTATTATTAATTATCGCATTTTTCACAAATTGCTACGGTCATTTTGTGGGTTTGTTTACATTCTAAGCGGAAATTATTTTGTGTAAAGTTTCTGTTTATCGAATTTGCAAAAAATAACAATAAAAATGCTCCGTTTCTCAAAATCCAGTCAATGTGGATAGAATAAAATAGCTATTCCACTCAATCTTGTCGTACATGGCTTATAGTTAACTCGGTGCTACGCGCCTCGCCGGCTATCAGCTCATGTACGACTCGATTTCGTGGAATAACTGTTAAATATATTATACATACAGTAGATTTATTCTTCTGTTTATTATTACTGAATGTTTTTACAGCAAAAAAAATGTGTGAGGAAAATGCTTTCTGAATTGTTAGAAATTATAGATAAGAAATGACTCGTAATAAAATGGATCTGATGTTCAATGTTGTTTTTATGATCCACAGGTTCATCAAAAGAAAAGAAAGAGAAGGATTCAGAGAAGGAGTTAAAAGAGACCAAGAAGGACTCAAAAGAGCCAAGCAAGGAGAAAGAGTCGAAGAAGGAGTCAAAGGAATCGTTCAAAGAATCGAACAGGGAGAACGACTCTGCGCTCGAGCCTGAGAAAGAGAAAGTAAAGGTGTCCAAAAAGCCCTCGGTCAAGGCCAAAGAGAAGAAGAAAGAAGTGGTGGACGGCTGAGCAGACGCAACACACGCACACACACGAAACACACACACACACACCATCACTTTGGGTGGCTTTTCCCATTCCCTGCACTGAAACCTCAGATAGTTAAGTACAGGCTGTTTGTCGCTGTCGCTATTTGTTAGCGCTTGTTTTCCAGCGAGACCACAGCATCTGTCGTCTCTTTCATCATCATCATCATCATCATCAGCGCGGTGCCAGAGATGAGAGAACGTTACACCATGAAGCTTCCTCTCCATCAAGGAAACAGGAGCAAGTGGGAAACTTTCTGCTCCGTTTATTTTCGAGACAGCGATCGGGGAATGCAGGCCGAAACCCACAGTGCTAACCAAGCCACCCACACGGGGCCAGCGTGACGTCTAACTCTAACCTCTCTCTCTCTCTGGCTTTCTCGCCCCCTCATGGGCAGCACGCCTTACCAAGCCACCTCCCCATCTCTAAAAATAACCCGAGTCGAGCCACAGACGGGTCCACTGAGGCCATCTCTATTTCTCCCTCTCTATTCCTCTCTGTCTGTCTGTCCCACCACAGACGGTACCACCTCCCAATATACACATGTATATTATGTCTCACTCTCTGTCTCTCTCTCTCTCTCTCTCTCTCTCACACACACTTGCAGCAGCTGTGCATTGCTCAGTCCAGACTGTAGACATTTCTAGTCAGCATATTTGCTGCAGCAAACTAAGCAGTGACAATCCCACGCCGAGGGCTGGCGGCTTTCACGCGTCTGTCTTTCTCGTCTGTAAAGTGAAGTCGAGCGTGATTTAAGCTCGAGTTTGTGACATTACTTTTCTGGGTACCTGGGTGGGTAAGTTCCATTCTGGTGACGCAGCACGGTTAAGTCGGGGTTTGGTGGGAAGAGAGTTTATATTAGGGCCTGACTGATCCAGAGTTGAAGGATTCTCGTCAAAAGTTGTTCGTGTTTTGTTTTGTTTTTTCTACCGCAGACGATTTTTACAGTCTTTCGAGCTGCAAGTCAAATCAGAGTTATATTTAAGACTACGTTCAGACTGCACCCTGAAACGACCCATATCCGATTTTTTTGCCCATATGCGACCTGTATCCGATTTGTTATTGACAATCTGAACGACACAGATCCGATTTTTTCACATGCGACCCAGGCCGCTTGGATATGTGGTCCTAATTCCGATTCATATCCGTTATTTTCACATGCGACTGCAGTCTGACCGGACAGGTCGCATTCATGCAACCTACACGTCATCAACAAGAGACAAACGTCACTATTCTGCGTTGGCTAATCCCGCCTCTTTGGTGGAAAACAACAACATTTGTACAGTTTTCAGAATTTAAATAGACTTTTATAGAATTGATCAAGCTAATGGTGGATTTGGTAGGGACCTGGATGTTGATCTGTTAGCCTGATTAAATAAAACAGTTTCTATAACTGATTTATAACTTAAACCATCCAGTATTACAAGATTATAAAATTGTTCTGGAAATTTCCAGTAATTTGACACCTTCGGTCTCATTAGCTGCCGCCACAAAAACCACATCGCAGGTCTCGCCTCATCTCCATAGCAAACTGCACTGGTGTTTCTGCACCTTGAGCCAGCGCTGAGAGAAGTTGCAGAATTCAGCTGGCTATAAACAATCTAAATAAATATTTATAAAAATGTAGAAAAAGTTTATTAATATGACGAAATAAATATGTGCAAATTATTAAGCCTGAATTAAGAGTTTGGTAATACAGCGGCCGTATCCCAAATGACTGCCTACTGAAGCTCGAGTGCACTATATAGAGTTTAAAAATCCATTACTTCCTAGTAACATGTAGTGCACTTATATAGAAATTAGAGAGACATTTAGGAGTCAACCCTCGTTACCAGGCTACACGTTTTCATTTCAGTTCAGAAACAAAAACACACACGAGACCTCACACTTTAACACTAACCAGATAATTAAACAAACAAAAAAAAGAAATCATTAAACGAGTGCGCTTTTTTTTTTTGTTTACGTATTACATAGATGTGCTTATTACGTGTCAACTTGCGCATGCGGGACACTTTTGGGTTGTTTTCCGTTCATATTGGAGATCGCATACAAGTCTCATATAATTGGTAATGTGAACGGCCTAACAAAAAAATCGGATTTCACAACAAATCGGATATGGGTCGTTTCAGGTTGCAGTCTGAATGTAGTGCATGTTATTCCACGAAATCGAGTCATACATGAGCCGATTGCCGACGAGGCACGTAGCACCAAGGTTGAGTGGAATAACACTCTTATTCTATCCACATTCACTGGATTTTGAGAAACGGAGCATTTTTTAATTTCTATTTTTTGCGAATTTGATGAATAAAAACTTAAATCATTTCCGCTTAGAATATCAACAAACCGGCGAAATGACAGGAGCAATTTGTGAAAAATACGATGATAATTCTTGGGGGGAAAAAAATGTATGTTCTAACCGTCAAATACTTTCATTCCATTCATTTTGTTGCTTTTTTTTGTGGTTTTGTTTTCGAGTCGAGTTTTTATTTCGTCCTCGGTTGCTTCAGCAACACGCGTCGCCATTTTGTTTTTCTCTACTCATGGTATATGAACTGATATCCTAGTTGTAGAGTAGCCAATTAGAACGTGATTGCTCATATCCAGTGAATGTGGATAGAATAATGATGTTTAATTCTTGGAAGGCGTCTCCTGTGTCAGCACTTTGCAACAGTCCAAAGAAAAGCTGTAACTTTTCCACAGTTTTCCAAAAAACGTCTTCAGGACGGGGTAAAGTCTTCGTGCTTTCTGATTTCTCAGTAACATGGCGAATCTACAGTTTCTTCTAGTTTTTTGTTTGTCTTATTAACTTCAAGAGAAAAATTGAGTCTGGTGAGAGAACGACTGTTTATAGCTGCTATAACGTAAGCGATGACAAGAACGTGTATCGTAGACGTTCCACAATATAGTTAAGTTTAACTGTAATAATAAAACGTACGTCCGAGGTGTCGTTCTTTTACTAAATGGAAATTCCGAGAGTGTTCAGGGTGGTAACGGTAACTCCGCTTTGCATTTTTGATTATGAAAATGAAGCAGACACTTACTGTAAAGAAAAAAAAAAAGTTGTATACATTTATCCTTATGTTGTGTGCGCTTTGCTGTCTCTTGTGGGCGTGGCTATTTAAAGGAACACTAAATACAGACGCCAAAATCTCAAACTATACCTTGAACGTTGGCTCATTTTATTAGATATCAGTCAGGCCCTAATTCCAACACTTTTTAACCCTTTTCCTTCAGCCCTGTGTTGCTACTGGATACCACGTCGTGTATGGCTGATGTGTGCAAGTGCATCGCCTCCATATGCACCATCAGGATACGCACAACAGGATGTACATAAAAGGTCGTGCTTAAATATTACAGCGATTATATGTTTTCTTTTAAAACACAACAGCTTGTAAACGTCCTTTTCCAGTCTCCTGAAATATCTGAATTATTATTCCGAACACGCAAACTGCTGCATATTACAAGCTAATGTGTTTAAAAAGAAAACACTTTTCATCTACTTTGGAGAAGAATTCTGGATTTTAGTAATAGATGTGTAATTTAGTGCCAGAGCCATTTTAGAGCGTGGCCAAGAATAAAAGCTTTCAAATGTAAGGTTTTGTATTATTTTTATAGCAGCTTCTGACAGCCAAATGGAGTAAATGGAGTAGATCACGGTGTATTATACGGTTCTTACTGCGACATGTTCTGTACTTGCGAACTAATCATGTGGTGTGTGAAGGATGAGGAACAGAAATGGGTTGCCATTAGAAACCAAACCGATTTTATAGTCTGTTGTACCAGATTCTAAAAACAGAACCACCTCAGCGAGCTCTTGGGTTAAATGTAATACCTCAAGCACATAGTTGTCCTGTTATAATAATTTACTCAACTATTGTTTTATATCGCTGACCTTTAAATACATAATAAAGAAATACAATAACCAGATCCTATAGCAGTGTTCTATTGTTTTGGGGAAAAAAAATAAAATGAGGTAAAGCCTTTACAAGCACTCTTTACAACCGTGCTGAGCAGAAAAGCATCTCCGAACGCGCAAGACGTCAAACCTTGAGTTCCAGCAGCAGGAGGTCACGTCGAGTTCCGTTCAAGAATCTGAGGCAACAGCGCAGAAGCAGTCTCACCACATCTGGACAAGTGAAGATTGGAAAAACATCACCTGGTCTGATGAATCTCAATTTCTGATGCAGTTTAGCATTTGGTGCAAAGAGCCTGAATCCAGAACCTAAAAGGTGGTGGGGGTGGTGTGATGATGTGGGGAATGTCACAAAGCACAAGGTTGTGTCACACTTCAATACCCTCTATGGTCATCTTATGCCAGGATCAGACTACACGATGTTTTTCTTTCATCATGATCACCACGTCAGATCAGGCAACCATAGCGCCGTAAATTCTTGATCGCGAGACTGGCAACATTAGGGCTTGAACTTGTCAATCATAGTTATCAAGGCATGCGTTTAGACTTTTCATCAGGGTGTTGTGGGTTGTCCCAAACGTGACATCACATCGCTGTTCTGTGATCGTCACACTGCAAGGCCTGTTCGTTGTTCCCAACATCTGTATTCGGGCCTGATGCTGGAAATTTTTTTGTCCATGACGCAATCTTGTTGCCTGATCCCGGCATTAAGATGTTCTAAGTGACTTTTTGTGGCTTAAATTCCATTTCCTGGTCTTGTAGCTCCGGTGCAAAACGAAAGAAGCAAATATTATGCTCCAAACATGTCTTGAGTGATCAGCTACATTTAAAGTATGGATTTTTCCTCCTCAAAGTAATCCTTTAAGATGGAGCTTGGTCTCTGGGTTATTTAAAATTATATGATGATGTCTAAGGTCTAGTGTGGTCATGATTGCGCTGAGGCTTGTTCTAGCTTACAGCAGCAATTTCACATTCTCTGTCTCAGTAATGTAAGGTATAAGTAATATAATTTCGGGTTGCATTATATATGTGGACTGGAGGAAGCAATTTTAATGCTGAGCTTGTTAGATTTTAGTGCAGGCATTTGGGGAGGATTTTATGGTGAAAAACGTGGCTCCTGCTTCCGCGCACATCCCACTCAGTCCCGTAGCAGGTCACGGGTCGTGCTCGTGCCCTTCCGACAGCTGACCGTGCGGAGTCCAGGAGTCTGCCGCCGCTCAAGCGCGTGACCAGCCGACCGAACACACAGGAGACACCAGGCCGATCTATCAGGCCCTCTGCTGTGTAGTGTTTTGATTCAGATCCAACAAGAACGTTGAGTGAACCAACAGCATTTTCCGCCCCATGGGTTCAGTGCAGAGGAGGAGCTTCACTGTGCCTGAGTGTACTTGTGACCAAATAAAGGCTTCTTCTTCTTCTTTTGCAATTAACCAAATCAATACAGTATTCCACGTGCAAAAGTTCTCTTTGGTGCCATCTAGAGGATCTGTGGTCAGTGTTTCCTTCTTTGCTCTCTCACGACAATCCCTGGTGGCTTCAGATTTACAGTAAAGTTTTGCACTAAAATGAAAAATTCCATTTCCTTACCCCCCCCCCCAAAAAAAAAATTGGCTTGGGTTCTAATGACTCTTTGAAGCCTTGTTTTATTTGTTCTCCAGTGGCTTCTTGAGATCTTTTGGATTGGAGGGTTTCAGAAGTTTTCAGTATTCAGTGGGTCACGCGCGCTTCTTTGCATAACAGAACATAATCAGTTCAAGAGTATAGCCTTTGGTCTTTTGCATCACTTCCTGTGTAATGTTTAATGCATGCTACGGCTGATTGGTTCCGGTCTCCGAACAGTCCAGGCGCCTGAACGGTCCCTTTTGCAACCTGGTTAGCAAAAGGGACACCAACCATCCGCAGATCTACGGTATATGAGCACCATCACCACCAGAAAAGGTCTGGAGGATGAGCAGGATAAACCCCTCGGCTCCGATTTAAATAGCAGTGTGTGCTGGGGGCTGATCTGTTGCGCTCAGGAGGAGGTTCCTGCGCCGCGGGAACGTTTAACTGGAGGCGCAGAGTTGCGATCAAATCCCCACAGTGCAGTCCGGTGCAGCTCAGTGCGCGCGCCGGGAGCGCTCAGGACGCGACCTCATACCGTTCCGGATGATGTTTCTGAGCATCTTTGCCGAATCGTCAGAGGAGACAGCAGCGGACCGAACCCTGCAGGGACACGCAATGAGGACGGTCGGGTGCGTGCGTGCGCGCGCGCTCGGTCTGTTTTTGCGCTTTTGAGTCTTTCAAGAGATGAACAAGCGCGCGATTCTGAATCCTTCGGATCTTAACATCTGGATAAAAATATTTGCATAATTTTTTTTTTTTTTGGAACGGGGAATCAGTGAGTGGTGATGGTTTCCTCACGGTGCGAGACTATGAGGCTTGTCGTTACGCGCAGAGTTTTCTTCTTGTTTGTGTTCTTCCACACTCCTCGGGTAATCGCGTCCATCATTACAGGTAAGCTCATCTCTCTCTCCGGGAGCGCGCGCGCGTCTCCGTGACCGCGTGTCAACCTGTTCGTGTTGATCCAAAGTTGCGCGTGAGCCATGTCGGCTTTCTTCTAAGAAGTCTGTGACGTAATTTTTTTTTTTTTTTTGCACCATTAACTCCAGTCATTCCATTTTTAATCACCACTCCTGTGCACGCATAATTAATTTAATAGTTTTTTTTTTTTTTAAAGTAAGTAAGCTGTGATGATGATCAGCAATCTGCCACTATTTTCTTTTAGAAAGAAAAGAAAAAAGGCTCATCTGGGCAATGCTGAGAAATGATTGCACCATAAAGGGAAGTTTCTGTAGTAGTAGTAGAAGAGAGTCGGTTATGTAGCTCTTGATCTTTCATTTAGAGATGCATGATTGGAGGATTAGACGCACTGGTGTGCCATTAAAGCTTTTTAAACAGATAAATACCACATGCACCTTCCCAGGTATAATAGACAGAAGGAAGAAATTTAGCACTCTAAAGGTACCATTTGATAGGAAAAGGAAAAGCTTATTTCCTTCTCAGAATCTAAAGTTTGTCCCAGGTTCTCAATTGTTGTGACCTGGTGCATTGTTCGATCACGTGCTTTCTTACAAAGGATTCATTTCGAATCCCCAAAGATTCATTTTTAGTGCACTGCGAGCACTGGGGCTTGGTTTGAGACTTTTTTTTTTTAGTTTCTGTGGGATCCATTTTGTCCTACTGTTCACGGGTGTGCTGCAAGAGTGTGCGGTTTGGGACGCAGCCATGTCCCTGTCTCATGGTGTCCTCTTGGGACATTGCTGGGAGGGATGGGGATGGGGGGGTTGATTCGGGGTAGCGCGTGCAGAAAGAGCAGCAGGTGGAAAGAGCTCGTGATTAACGGACGGCGTGCATTCAGAGAGAGAGAGAGAGAGAGAGAGAATATATGAAATGTTCTGTCTAATTGAATGCACTTCTTCATGAACATTTAGGGAGAGGAAAATAATAATAATAATAATAACACGAGATGCTGCTTAAAATAATGAATGAATAAATAAATAAACACAAAGACATCGAATTGAGTCATTAATTCTATTATTATTATTATTATTATTATTATTATTCAGTACAAAATTAGACATGCAGGACACAATCAGAAGCAAGGTTTTTGCCCTCGGTGTCCTCTCTCTCTCTCTCTCTCTCTCTGTACTGGATTCAATTCAGCTGTATTTCTGTGTGTTTTTGCGCGCGCGCGTCTCACCGCTGTTCTCCCTCTCCGGTGTGTCTCGCGCAGGAACGGAAGCGAGCTGCGACAACGAAGGAGAGGTGCTGCACATCCCCAACATCACCGACAACCCCTGCATCTCCTGCATCTGTCTGGTGAGAGGAAACAGAGCCTGGCATGTTTTTTTTTTTTTTTTTTTTTAAATCTCCTGCTTATTTTTTTCTTCTTCTTGAATCTGATAGAAGCACCAGACTGCTCCCGTGACGTGTTTAGAGCTTTGGCTGAATGATCTTGTGAGATCAGATCAGATCAGACCTTGAAGGCAGGAGGATGAGATCTGTTTGAAGCGACAGTATTTCTGCTAAATTGTGAAAGTAACCTGGGATAGATTTATTATTGTTGTGAAGTATTTGACAGAAATCTCATGAACTTCATGCGCACGTGGTGTGTTTGTTTGTTTGTTTGTTTGTTTGTTTGTTTGTTTACACATTTCTTACTTCTCACGTGATGGATGTTTGTTTGTCCGATCTCTCACCTGTAGCCTCGTGCACGTGCTTATATTTTATTCATGTAGAAATTCTTCACAAGATTTGTTCATTTTCATTTTTTTTTCCAGATGTAGTTTTCTGCACTGTGAAAAAAATGATTTGTTGTTTTCACTTAAAAAAGTTAATGCAAGGGCTGCCTTAAAATTTTGAGTTCACTGGAATTCACATAGTAAGTTAAATTGTTGTGAACTTACTATATTAATTTCAGTGAACTCAAAATTTTAAGGCAGCCCTTGCATTAACTTTTTTAAGTGAAAACAACAAATCATTTTTTACTGATGTTATAATCGGCCATATTAGTCACATGGGCGATTTCAGGGCATAACGTGGTGAAGTCACGTGATTATACAGTATGGGTGCGGTTTTAATCCAGATTGAGTCATTTAGACGACATGAATTCACATTAATAATAATAATAATAATAATAATAATAATCGTGCAATAGAGATGAAGAGAGAAGCTCGCGCTCTGTGATCCCCCTCTCACCTGAATGACGTAACCACGGTCTGTCTTTCATCTCGTCGCGCGCGTCTCCGGAGAGCGCGAGCCCCAAACCCGGCTGCGTGTCCCGGCTCGCGCTGATCGCTGACGGTCGCGCGCCGCAGGGGCCCATTCTGTGTGCTGAGGGGCCCCACTGAGCGCGACGTCTCGTGTCTGTCCGGTACAGCGATCACTTCCACACGCGATATCTGAAATCACACGTCCAGTCCCGGGCCAAAGCCCGAGTCACAGTGCTGCAGAGCTTCAAAACTCATGCAGTTACAAGTTTGTATGTAAAAATAACACTTTTTACAGAGGAATAAATAACTAAAATTAAGTCAGTATTTGTTGTGATGATCATTTGCTTAAAAATATGCACCATTTTTTTTTTTTTATAAAATGCAAATTTATAAAGGAAAAATTTTTTTGCAGTCATTTTACACTCTAAAAAAAAATAATAATAATGGGGCCAGTACCGGTTCTTCAGGGCGATGCCATAGAAGAACCTTTTTCAGGGCTTCAAAGAACCGTTCATGCAACAGTTCTTTAAAGAACCATTTAAACCATTTGTTTGAGCAGTGAAGACAGATTTGTGTAAACATAGCCTATGTGCATTGACCAGCAAATGGTAAGGGCTTCAAAGAACCATTTCCAATGTGAAGAACCTTTCGCATAATGTAATGGTTCATCACAGAGTTTTGACTCTCCATGGAACCATCCAGAGATTTGAAGAACCACTGAAGCACCTTTATTTTTTAGAGTGTACAGTTCATCTGCACTGCAAAAAATTGAAAACTGAATTTGAGGAGAAAATTACTTAATACTAGTGAAATTCTCTTGCTGCACTGGCAGATATTTTTACTTGATAAGACATCTTAGAATAAGTTGGTTGCAATCTAGAATTAGGTTTAATAATCTCAGAATTGGTGTCTTGTATTCCTCTAATAGGAAATTTTAGATCATTTCAACTATTTTCAAGATATTTTCACTTGCTAAGATATAATTTTTTTGCAGTGTGGAGACTTGCTTCTTAATTTTGCAGCAGAACCCAGCAGCCTTCATGATGATTTCTGTCTGAAAAGTGTCTCTTGTGTAATATGCTGCTTTATTTAATAATAATCAGTCGGTCGGGTTCAATAATCAGTTATTTCTCTGGCTAATCAGACACAAGATATGCCACCACTCTTGCCGGAGCGGCTGAGGGTTAGGTGCCTTATTCAAGGCTGCTGGTCCAGGGAATCAAACCAGCAACCTTTTGGTCCCAAAGTTGTTTCTCTAACCATTAGTTCATGGTTTCCCTTAATTTAATAATAATAAACTTTATTTAAAGATGGAGCCAATTTAGCACCACCAATCTTACATCGGGCCATTTGATAATAAGAAATATACAATATATAACATCCATCCATCCATTCATCATCTGTAACCGCTTATCCTGTACAGGGTCGCAGACAAGCTGGAGCCTATCCCAGCTGACTACGGGCGAAAGGCGGGGTACACCCTGGACAAGTCACCATGTCATCGCAGGGCTGACACATAGACACAGACAACCATTCACACCTACGGTCAATTTAGAGTCACCAGTTAACCTAACCTGCATGTCTTTGGACTGTCGGGGAAACCGGAGCACCCGGAGGAAACCCACGCGGACACGGGGAGAACATGCAAACTCCGCACAGAAAGGCCCTCGCTGGCCACTGGGCTCAAACCCGGACCTTCTTGCTGTGAAGCAACCATGCTAACCACTACACCACCGTGCCACCCCATATATACATACATATACATACATCTTGTACATATATAAACCCAACAAAATTACAATTGCCTCAAAAAATACTTAAAAACATCAGTTCTAAATGAATTGAAAACAGTATTCTTCCTCAATTCAGCTGGTAAGCTGTTCTAGACCATCGTGCCATTATAACGCAGTGCTCTTCTTCTAACGTTTAACTTTGCCTTTGGAACCCATAAGTCGTCGTTTACAGTACTTCTTGTTGTCCTCTTGGTAACTGTTGACTTGAAATGAAACATGTCACACAGGTACTGAGGAACTTGATCATGAAGGGCTTTGTAGACCATAACACAAGTTCTGAAGGATGCCCTTTGTCGAATTGGAAGGATACCAGCGGTGGGGTAGATGATGCCAATTTAGGTTTGTCGTAAATTATTCTTAATGCAATATTCTGCAGTTTACAAATCTGGATCACATGACTTGACATTCCCCAAACAGTAACGCAATAATCAGTGTGTGCTTGCATGAATGCTTTATCGTAAATTAGGCAACAATTCAAAGGTGAAAATTCCTTTTTCCTTCTTAGCAAACAGATACCTTTATTTACTGATCTAGCCACACTATCAATGTGAGATTTCCAAGCAAGATTTTTATCAATCGTTACACCAAGCGATTTCTCTGTAACAGTATTTGATAGCTTAGTATCACCAATTGAGTCTCGCTGCTTTTTGATAAGTAGATATGAACATACATTTCATTTTCTCCTGATTAATGACCATTTTATTCTTTACACACCAATTATGAACATTGGACATGTCTTGAGTTAGCGCCATATTGATTTCGTCAAATATTTCTTTATTTTGCTGATGTAAATTTTTCTGTAATGTTTAATTTTATGCTTGAAAACTAATGATTGGAAATCTAAAATGTTTTTTGTACTGACTAAGTCATAAAAAAACCTAATCTTGAATTTACATTTTGCGCAAAAAACAAACAAACAAAAATGCCACAGGGTGCCGAAAATTTTGCACAGTACTGTCCAGCGCTGCTGAATTCTCAAATCTGATTAGTGCTGATGAATTTCCTCGAACAGCAGCTCTGACAATTCCGACTGTCAATCAAATCACGGATTTAATATCAATGTGTTTGTTCTAATATTTTATCATTTCATTTATTCATTATCATATATACAACGTGTAATCATTGTTATGGTGAAGGTTTTTTTTCCTGTAAGGAGACGTTTATGTTACATTTCTGGAAGGAGTCTCCAGTGTCAGTGTTTTGTCACAGTCATGCAAAAGTCTTCAGGACAAATGACGTTTTTTGCTTTCTCTCTCCCATTATCTTTATTTATTTAACTTCAAGAGAAAGGAAAAAAAAAAGACAGGCTGGTGAGTGAACAATTTGTAATAAGTAGCTATAACCAAGGCTTTGAACCAGAATTTTTTTCCTATTGGTTCGTTCCGAACAGAAACGGAATTTTAACGTTTCCAGTTTTGGGTTCCACCATTAAATAGACGTTCCCGAACCGGTTAGAACAAAAAAAAAATTCGTTCCCGGAACGGTTAATTACGTTCCCTGTCAGCTGTTTAACAAATGGCTATAAAATTATGTCTCTGTCTCATCCAGCTTAAGCCAAATGTAGGCTAATTCTATTACAACCTTCATTAAATAAGACAAGAAATAATTCAAAACAATTATTATTTCAAATGTTGGCGATTTGGATTCTCAGTATGTCTTCCCATCTACACAAACAGAAAAAGTGCCAAAAATGAAAGAGAATTCGTTTAGTGTGTTACCAAAGGCTAGTCAGGCCCTATGCATTGATAGGCTAACAGAGGTTAACGTCATTTAATGTTCGCGAGCCTCTCATTAACGTGGACAAATATATTGATATCGTGTTTGAAATTGACGTTTTCGAATAACGATAGACTGCAATATTTACCTCTTATTTAAGATGTGGAGACGTGATAGTAGTCCACCCTCCCGCTCTCTCCATTCAGTCAGCGAACGTCACACAGGAAGTGAACCCCAGCGGGTCATAGAAACTTGCGCAGGAGAAGAATGACTTTTTTATTTGTAGGCTACGGACACTTTGAGGAACGAAATAAAAACCGGTATTAACCGGTTACCATTATTTTTAATAAGCGTTTCTGTTCCGGAACATAAAAAATAATAAAGTTTCTGGTTTCGTTTCTGTTCCATGTGAAATAGAAAAAGTTCCCGGTTTTGGTTTTCGTTCCTTGAACCGGTTCAAAGCCCTGGCTATAACATACACTACATGATAACTATGTTCTTAGTAACTATAAATGGATTAAAAAAGCACGTCATTCATGAATAAATGAATAATTGTAGGGTAATTGTTGGCATAACAGATTAAAAGTTCAAAACGCTTCAGGACATGCTGTTCAAGCAAAATAATCTACTTCAGATTGATTTGAGACGAGTGACTCCGCTTTTCGCTGTCACCCTGAGGGAACACTTTATGGGTTGGATGTAGAGTCATCAGAAAATCTTCCTTTTTTTACTTTAGAAAGTCCAAGCATATACGCAGAGCCATGGCCTCACTTTTTGTTTATAAATGCCTTGAGACCTCAAGAATGGCACAGGAATAGTTTTAAGTGTTAACAATAAATCTAATCTAGTCATTTTTACAATGAAAATGATTCATATAGGTAGCGGTCTGAGTGAATGACCTTGACGTCAACGATGACCTTGACGTCCATGACGTTATAGCAGGAAGGCTATCGGTCACATCGCCATTTCCGTTATACTAAAACACAGCTGACTGTAACTCCGATCCTCCATTTTAGGCTAATTTATCGCCATGTTGCTGGTGGGTGCAGCGACACAACAGAAGGTGGATTTATGTTGCATTCATGGCCCAAGAATGTTCAAACTGCAAAGATTTGGACTTGTTTTGCAAGAAGCTCACGGGCACATTAGGCGCTTATGAAGTGGTCTCTCTTCTGCTCTGCACATTTTACTGAAGACTCGTATGAGACCTCTGATCCGTTGAGGAGCGCTGGCTATAAGCCCATACTGAAAGAGGGTGCAGTACCAACATCTCATCTTATCTCATTATCTCAAGCCGCTTTATCCTTCTACAGGGTCGCAGGCAAGCTGGAGCCTATCCCAGCTGACTACGGGCGAAAGGCGGGGTACACCCTGGACAAGTCGCCAGGTCATCACAGGGCTGACACATAGACACAGACAACCATTCACACTCACATTCACACCTACGGTCAATTTAGAGTCACCAGTTAACCAAACCTGCATGTCTTTGGACTGTGGGGGAAACCGGAGCACCCGGAGGAAACCCACGCGGACACGGGGAGAACATGCAAACTCCACACAGAAAGGCCCTCGCCGGCCCCGGGGCTCGAACCCAGGACCTTCTTGCTGTGAGGCGACAGCGCTAACCACTACACCACCGTGCCGCCCTGCAGTACCAACAATTAAAGGGAAATAAAACTGCAAGAAAAGGAAAGTAAGTTCAGCTGCACCAGTTCTCCTGGAGTGTGAGCCGAGGGTTGTCGGTAAAACCCGGGACAGAATGGGACATATTATTGCTCGGGCAGTAACCTCCCCGCGGTTGTTGCTAAAACCGGTGACGTCCTGTCCCTGGTTTTAGTAATTGCCTGAGCCGAGCAGTAATGGCGGAGTACTCAGTATGGAGAAAATGAGTGGACCAGCCATCTGGTTTCTCCGCTGGATATGCTTGCCTCAGCAGCAATATCTCGCCCTTACGTGGAAGAAGCTAATGAACGGAGAACTGAAAGTCAGATTGTTTCAAAACAAATCGGCCACAAGGTCGGCCTTCAAGAAGCGAGAACACAGACGGGTAAGATGCGACTCTCATTTGGATACAAAACAACAAAACCAGCAATCCTCATTGCTTACCTGCATTTAGATTAATACATGTAACTTGTATTGTGTATTTAAGTTACCGGTATAAGATGATTTAATTTGCTTCAGAATGTGATTGTCTCAGTTCATCTGATGATTTAATTAGCCTTTTACGTTTTATCAGTGAAAATGCATGCATGTACATGTATGTTGCATAAGTTATAACGCCCATCCTGTTTTAATGAGAGTCAACCCACAATCAGTGAAGTCAAATCAGTCTTAGTTGAGCAAGTCGGTAACGGTATTTCTTACTCTCACCATAAATTTTTATTTATATGACTTTCGTCTATAGCTGTAAAAGGCCTCGACCTTAAAACCGGTTACCGCTGTGACGTCACGCACTCAGGGCTGGCTGGCTCAGCGGGGCAGCTCGAATGCCAACTTTGCAGTCGATTTTAACTCTCAAAAATATATATATTTTTTAAATTCCTATTTATGCAGCATACGAGAGTCAAGGACGGAGATACTATCCACTCAGAAATGCATTTAAAAATAATGGTTCTGCGTATATGCTTTAAGAACCCTTAACTATGTAAAGAAGTCACCGAAGAACCCGCTTTCTGAGAACACAACATACTGTAGTTTGATGGAAATCTGTATAAATCATTGCAGTAATCCTGAGACTAATCTGTGAACAAAATCTCACACACACGCTGAGTAAAGAAAGTTTTAATCAAGTGGTCTGGTTTAATGCACTGAACCTCAGTGGACCTCAGCGTGTTCAGTCGGACCATTCAATTAATCGTGAGGAGTGTATTGTGGACCAAAAGCGTCTCGAACGGCCGTATGGACGGCCATCCTGGCCATCACTCGCGGTTTATGGTTTAAAGAGCTTTATGTATAATTTCCCAAATTGTAATATAGTTTTTCCACAAAGCATTTATTTATTTATGAAATCGTTTCTTGAATTTTAATTATCGCTGCTTTTTCCTCTGATGGAAATGTTATCGGAATTAGAAAAAGCAGCAGTCGAGTATCTCTGCAGGTCGGGTCGCGACCTTTATGTTGTTCAGAGAAAGGTTAAAGGTCAGAGGAGAGCAGAGACAGGAAGACTGTCGTTTTTGAGTTTGTTTGTGCGTTTTTACTACAATGAATCTGTGCTGCATTCCATGTTTTGTTTGCAGTCTAGCAGCTAATGATAGTGATACGCGTGACGTGTTTACAACAGTGATGAGAGATTTAACACGTTAAAACGTCTGTATGTTGACTGATCTAAAAGAAATACGAGTGTCTACAGGATAACTCATTTCATTATAGGGGAAAACACAAAAGTTAGATTTTTTTCTCTCTCGCTCGCTTTTTTTTTTTCAATAAACGCTACTGAACACCTTATGATGGCCCAGTTCTGAAAACCAAACCGAAACCCTGCTCTCAGATACTTGCTCTATTTGTGAGATTTAGTCCATGGCTCATGAAAAGCAGCATGGGGGAGCTGAAGAATTCCACAAGCCTCCTCTCTGCCTGGACATCTCATTCAGAGAGATTTCACGGGCTCCAAACTTTTAATCTCCTTTGCCCTTTGACCTGTTTCATAAAGGCTAACATGGCTGAGGATAATCTGTGGTAATAACTCAGTGGGAGGAAAAAGGACAGATGGGCAAACAGAGGCTAAAGCGCAAACACTTAACACGACAGGCAACCAAGGACGTGTTCAGGAAGAGATCATAAAATCAGTGTTTTGAGCTTGTTAAACTTGAGACGTTGTAAAATCCATGGTTACGTTTCCAAAGAAGAAACATCTAAAGATCCCGAAAGGCTGAAAAAAATCGATTTAATATTAATGTGACTTTCAAGTAAGGAATAAAATGTGACGTCGTGACGTGGGTGTGCTGTTCGAGGAAAATAATCCGCGCAGGACAGAACGATAAGGCTGCACACGAAGCGGATTGATTATTTTCCGATAACAACGTTTTTCACTGACTGAAGTGTTTTATTCCTCTTATACCGAAATGATTTGAGAATTATTCCAGTTTTTTATTTATTACAGAATGACGTCATGATTTTTATCCATTTATAGTTAGATCCGTGAGATCATTTCGTTCCTCTTATCAGTTATTCACCTTCCATTAAAAAAAAACAAAAAACTCTCTCGACTTTAAAGTGCATATCACGGGTAAATTCAGGAGCGAGATCAGTGTAATTCTCCTATTTTATATTAAACTTTGGTCAAATATCTGTCACATTTTGCATTTTGTGCAATTTTTTTACCTTGCGCAATACCAGAAACATTCAGTTGAAATCAAGCCGTTTGAGGCGAATTGGTCCGCCTCTGAAAAAACTTGGCATTTGGATTTCCCGGCAAACATTGATTTTCGTGACGTCGCGTGCGGGACGCCTCCTTCTGAATCCTACGTCAGCGCTGGTTTGTTTATGAGAAAACAACCTGGTGGTTTTCTGCAAATTTCTTCAACGTTATCACGTAATTATTAAAATGGTTAACAGGTGTATCATAGGAGGGTGTAGCAACACCAATCATGATGGGATTAGTACTCATCGTTTTCCAAAAGACCGGACAAAATGGGAGCGCTTGGTCTACACAGGCTGTGCACTGAAACCGTGCAAGCTCGCGCAGCCTGCTGGCGCTTCCGCAGGTGACGTCACGAATCTGGCTCCAGACTCCCTTGGGATTTTTCCAGACGCGTTTTGTTATTTTATTTTTTTCTGCTGTAGACGGATGGCCTTGTGCAAAATTACCCTTCTGGATAAGTGTGTAAACGGACATACTTTCATATAAAAAAAAAAAAGAAATTGGTCCAGGATATGCACTTTAAGGCTACGTTTACATTAGACCGTATCTGTCTCGTTTTCTTCGCGGATGCACTGTCCGTTTACATTAAACCGCCTGGAAACGCCGGGAAACGGGAATCCGCCAGCGTCCACGTATTCAATCTAGATCGTGTCAGCTCCGGTGCTGTGTAAACATTCAGAATACGCGGATACGCTGTGCTGAGCTCTAGCTGGCGTCTCATTGGACAACGTCACTGTGACATCCACCTTCCTGATTCGCTGGCGTTGGTCATGTGACGCGACTGCTGAAAAACGGCGCGGACTTCCGCCTTGTATCACCTTTCATTAAAGAGTATAAAAGTATGAAAATACTGCAAATACTGATGCAAATACTGCCCATTGTGTAGTTATGATTGTCTTTAGGCTTGCCATCCTTCCACTTGCAAGTAGTAAGTGATATGCGCTGGGATCACACACACAGCGGCTCAGTCCCGAATCGTGGCTTGTTCACTTCACTCGCGCGCTCTGTGAGCTGCGCAGGGCCGGAGTGCGCACCCTCCAGAGGGCACTCGCTGTTCAGGGTGGAGTGATTTGGAGCGCAGGATGCCTGCGGAACCGAGCGTATCCATGTATTGGTGTTGCTGTGTGCACGCAAATCGTTTTAAAAACGTTAATCTGATGATCCGCTGATACGGTCTAATGTAAACATGGGCTAAGAAGACACCAGAAAGCACAACCTCCTCTGTCTCTGTCCTGAAGACTTTCCCATGGCACAAAACTTACTGATAGTGGAGACTCCTTCCATGAATCAATACCTTTTAACCAATCAGGTGAGAGGATTTAAAAAACAAACAAAAAAATCCCCCTGAACATGAAGGAACTTTGGGCAAAGTACAGGTTTGTATTGATTGCTATTGCACTGAGAGATCTTTGTGTGCCATGTTAAAGAGGGTCAAAGGTGAACTCCACTGTACAAACTCCTGAGTCAAACATTATGTCTTTGACACAATCGGAGAGTTTTAGCGTGGCATTTGAGCCCGACCGGCTTTTTGTTGGTGTCAAAAGGACGTCTGGTCTCGGTGGGACTCTCGGGTTCTCCGCCTCCATCTTCTGCTGTCATCTCTCCAAGGCGACGTGACGGGTTAATGAATTCCTTGTATTGACTTACTCCAGGGTCTGACTTTATGAAAGGAAATCAATGGAGGGCGGGTTGTTGCCGGCCGACTTGTAAGCCGATAGCTCTGACAGCGTTTAGCGACGCAAGGCATTCCTTTGACCTTGGTGAAGTTTGTAAGGAAACAGGATGGAGACTGTACTCTCTCAAACTCGCCTGTGCAGTCTCACTTCTCCCTTCACATCACCGCGTATCTCTTTCTTTTATCCTTTATCGAAATGACATTAACCAGGCTCGTGCGAGGTTGTCATAAAGCCACACTGTACTCTTCCTAATGTTTCCCATGACCTCTGCTAGCCACACGTTTCATTCGGAAAAGTCTGTTTATTCGATCATGTCTCCGAGAAGTTCATCAAAGCTATAAATTCTGTTCACTGGTTATTAAGCGATAAATATCTCTCTCTCTCTCTAAATCTTTCTCTTTGCAGAACAATAAAGCAGACTGCAAGCAGGAGAAGTGCCCCCTAGTGGCAGATGACTGCGCTTTGGTGGTGAAACAGACTGGAGCATGCTGCGAAAGATGCAAAGGTGAATCATCTGTCACTCATTTTACACACTTTACATTCACCTGGAAATGAACTTTGCTGAAAATTGATGTTTTTGATAGCAATGATGAATTTCAGTGTTGCTCCAGTGGTTTTTTTGGGTGTTAAAAAATTAATAGAGGGGCTATTTTAGCATCCCCCTTTTGAAAACATCGCCAGACCTTCACGTGTTATGTTTTGCACATTTTCCCCCCCACTCATTATTCTTATTCAAAAAAATTTCCCAACATTATTAAGTCATTTTAATTTAAAAAAAAATTAAATCACATTTATTTATATATATATATATATATATATATATCATCTCATCTCATTATCTCTAGCCGCTTTATCCTTCTACAGGGTCGCAGGCAAGCTGGAGCCTATCCCAGCTGACTACGGGCGAAAGGCGGGGTACACCCTGGACAAGTCGCCAGGTCATCACAGGGCTGACACATAGACACAGACAACCATTCACACTCACATTCACACCTACGCTCAATTTAGAGTCACCAGTTAACCTAACCTGCATGTCTTTGGACTGTGGGGGAAACCGGAGCACCCGGAGGAAACCCACGCGGACACGGGGAGAACATGCAAACTCCACACAGAAAGGCCCTCGCCGGCCCCGGGGCTCGAACCCAGGACCTTCTTGCTGTGAGGCGACAGCGCTAACCACTACACCACCGTGCCGCCCATATATATATATATATATATATATATAAATTTTGTCATTACTCATTGATTCATGATGGTGCTTTTCTTTTTCACACATTATTTTTCAAGTGTGATTTTCTGATGTGATTTTTTTTTCACGTGAAAATGCACTTTTACATACAACCCCGATTCCAAAAAAGTTGGGACAAAGTACAAATTGTAAATAAAAACGGAATGCAATGATGTGGAAGTTTCAAAATTCCATATTTTATTCAGAATAGAACATAGATGACATATCAAATGTTTAAACTGAGAAAATGTATCATTTAAAGATAAAAATTAGGTGATTTTAAATTTCATGACAACAACACATCTCAAAAAAGTTGGGACAAGGCCATGTTTACCACTGTGAGACATCCCCTTTTCTCTTTACAACAGTCTGTAAACGTCTGGGGACTGAGGAGACAAGTTGCTCAAGTTTAGGGATAGGAATGTTAACCCATTCTTGTCTAATGTAGGATTCTAGTTGCTCAACTGTCTTAGGTCTTTTTTTGTCGTATCTTCCATTTTATGATGCGCCAAATGTTTTCTATGGGTGAAAGATCTGGACTGCAGGCTGGCCAGTTCAGTACCCGGACCCTTCTTCTACGCAGCCATGATGCTGTAATTGATGCAGTATGTGGTTTGGCATTGTCATGTTGGAAAATGCAAGGTCTTCCCTGAAAGAGACGTCGTCTGGATGGGAGCATATGTTGCTCTAGAACCTGGATATACCTTTCAGCATTGATGGTGTCTTTCCAGATGTGTAAGCTGCCCATGCCACACGCAGTAATGCAACCCCATACCATCAGAGATGCAGGCTTCTGAACTGAGCGCTGATAACAACTCGGGTCATCCTTCTCCTCTTTAGTCCGAATGACACGGCGTCCCTGATTTCCATAAAGAACTTCAAATTTTGATTCGTCTGACCACAGAACAGTTTTCCACTTTGCCACAGTCCATTTTAAATGAGCCTTGGCCCAGAGAAGACGTCTGCGCTTCTGGATCATGTTTAGATACGGCTGCTTCTTTGAACTATAGAGTTTTAGCTGGCAACGGCGGATGGCACGATGAATTGTGTTCACAGATAATGTTCTCTGGAAAGATTCCTGAGCCCATTTTGTGATTTCCAATACAGAAGCATGCCTGTATGTGATGCAGTGCCATCTAAGGGCCCGAAGATCACGGGCACCCAGTATGGTTTTCCGGCCTTGACCCTTACGCACAGAGATTCTTCCAGATTCTCTGAATCTTTTGATGATATTATGCACTGTAGATGATGATATGTTCAAACTCTTTGCAATTTTACACTGTCGAACTCCTTTCTGATATTGCTCCACTATTTGTCGGCGCAGAATTAGGGGGATTGGTGATCCTCTTCCCATCTTCACTTCTGAGAGCCGCTGCCACTCCAAGATGCTCTTTTTATACCCAGTCATGTTAATGACCTATTGCCAATTGACCTAATGAGTTGCAATTTGGTCCTCCAGCTGTTCCTTTTTTGTACCTTTAACTTTTCCAGCCTCTTATTGCCCCTGTCCCAACTTTTTTGAGATGTGTTGCTGTCATGAAATTTCAAATGAGCCAATATTTGGCATGAAATTTCAAAATGTCTCACTTTTGACATTTGATATGTTGTCTATGTTCTATTGTGAATACAATATCAGTTTTTGAGATTTGTAAATTATTGCATTCCGTTTTTATTTACAATTTGTACTTTGTCCCAACTTTTTTGGAATCGGGGTTGTAAATATTATTTTGTACATGCGTGAAGTGTCTCTGATGTGTGTTTTTTTTTTTTATAAGGTCTGTCTAATGCAAACTCGGATGCATTAATAATTTTAAGATAAAAATGTGTAAATACTTGAGAAAAAATAACTATTGAGACATAAATAAAGGAGTAAGTAAATAAATAAATATGAATCCTACTTGATTAACTTTGACCTCTGAGAGGTGAAGAACTTCAAATGAATGTTGATTTTTGTAGCGTGGGTGGGTGTTTCTCCAAAACATTCTCCAAAACTCCACACACATTCAGCAGCTGGTTAGAAATGGGAGTCTTGGGTGTAGATTCAAGTTTATGGGCACTGAAATAAACTGTTGATTTTTTTTTCCCTAAGCTCTGAGTTTCTCCAGCGCTGGTTTGGTTCGTCACTGGAAGTGACCGAAAGAAAGAAATGTCTGAGGTCACGCTGGACAGAACGCATATCTTCACAGCAGGGGTGCAGTCTTTTCTTTGTGATCTGCTTCTCTCTTTCTCCTTTTTATTGTTACGAGTCAGGGGTTTATTAAGGATGCCTGGGCTGTTTTTACGTCAAGACATAGGTTTTGTTAGTTTTGAATGGAAAAATCCCAGTCATCATCTTTTGTGTTGTTCCTGCGTTTACTCCAAAGCTCATGGCTCCACGCTGTTTCCTTTCATTCAGGGCCATATTGGATTCGTTTTATGTGTAACGTTGCAAGGGTAACATTGGGAGGGAAGATGGACGAAGGGTGTGAGAGGACACAGGGCACGTGAGGCTCCGGAGGGCTTACTGTAAAGCCCCAGACATTTCAACATGGATCAGGGTTTCCATCTCCACAGTAGTGACTTAATGTGTTTTCTGTTCAAACTATGCAGCACTGAGAATTCCAGGAGATCAGTGGTGTGCTTTTCAGAGTTAGAATTCATTTCTCTCTCTCTTTTATTTTTTAGGCTGTCACCTGGAAGGAAAGTCTTATAACAGCTCATATTCATGGACGACCCCGACCAAACCGTGCATCACACGCCGGTGTCAGGTCAGACCCATAATGCGTCCTTTACGTATCTTTGTGAACAAATCCGAGTCGTAGTGCAGTATTAGGAGAAAGATGATTTTTTTTCTCATTTGTATCATTTTCACTCTGTACACCCTTAACACTCTTGAATAAAAAACAAGATGGCTGCCTCTAAATTAAAATGGTTTACAGTAATGCAAATCAGGGCTTTGAACCGGTTCAAGGAACGAAAATGAAAACCGGGAACTTTTTCTATTTCACATGGAACAGAAACGAAACCAGAAACTTTATTATTTTTTATGTTCCGGAACAGAAACGCTGATTAAAAATAATGGTAACCGGTTAATACTGGTTTTTATTTCGTTCCTCAAAGTTTCTGTAGCCTACAAATAAAAAAGTCATTCTCCTCCTGCGCAAGTTTCTATGACCCGCTGGGGTTCACTTCCTGTGTGGCGTTCGCTGACTGAATGGAGAGAGCGGGAGGGTGGACTACTATCACGTCTCCACATCTTAAATAAGAGGTAAATATTGCAGTCTATCGTTATTCAAAAACGTCAATTTCAAACACGATATCAATATATTTGTCCACATTAATGAGAGGCTCGCGAACATTAAATGACGTTAACCTCTGTTAGCCTATCAATGCATAGGGCCTGACTAGCCTTTGGTAACACACTAAACAAATTCTCTTTCATTTTTGGCACTTTTTCTGTTTGTGTAGATGGGAAGACATACTGAGAATCCAAATCGCCAACATTTAAAATAATAATTGTTTTGAATTATTTCTTGTCTTATTTAATGAAGGTTGTAATAGAATTAGCCTACATTTGGCTTAAGCTGGATGAGACAGAGACACAATTTTATAGCCATTTGTTAAACAGCTGGCAGGGAACGTAATTAACCGTTCCGGGAATGAAATTTTTTTTGTTCTAACCGGTTCGGGAACGTCTATTTAATGGTGGAACCCAAAACCGGAAACGTTAAAATTCTGTTTCTGTTCGGAACGAACCAATAGAAAAAAAATTCTGGTTCAAAGCCCTGATGCAAACTGTCATGCATTGGCCAAACAAAATCATTGCAACGTACTGTACATCACACTGGTATATACACTCTTAGAAATAAAGGTTAAATCCAGGAAGAAGAGTTTTTTTTATCCCCCCCCCGGCCAAAAGCCCCGGAGTGGGATTATGTCGTGGCGATTTCTGTCCGTCTGTCCATCCATCCCAGGAAGAGTATTCACCTTCTGAAATTAAATCCTCTCTCAATTTTTGGAGGAATTTCACGAAACTTGGCAGGATTCTTTATTATATGTCGGTAATACACATATTCTACAGGGATGTGATTTTGGGCTGGTGAAATTATCTGAAAATTTTAGCCGGGGGTCTGGGGGCCGCAGGCCCCCAGCTGGTCCAGGGCAGCGGCCTGGTGGGGGGACAAGGGGGGAAGCCCCCCGAAGCTCCTGGGTTCTGGGGTTTTCTGACTTAAAAATTGTACTAAAATGGCAAGCAAACACAAGAAAAAACTTGTCATGATTAACAAATTCAAGCCAATATAATGGTCAACATGCAACTCTGAGACACACACACACACACACACACACTCGCTCACTCTCACGCGCACACACACACATCTCTCGCTCACACACTCTCTCACTCACTCACACACACTCTCTCTCTCTCTCGCTCACCCCCCCCCAAAGAACCAGCGCGAGCAGGGCCCGCTAGCCCTGCGCCTTGTGACGTAATTCGCCCCGAGGCGAGCCGCGGTTTTTCTCCAACCATTCCCAGCGGAACTTTTTTTTTTCACTATTCTGTCGATTTCTTTAACTCGATTTGCATCTTTACGCTCGATCACGGAGGCTGCCATCTTTCAACTCTTTGTTTGAAGCGAGCTTACGTACAGCTATCTAACAAGTGCGTTCATTGGTTGTTACAGAGCGATGAGCCAATCACGTACCTCGTTTCATCTCAATGACGTAATTACGTCATTTACGCAATTACGTCATTGAGATGAAACGAGGTACGTGATTGGCTCATCGCTCTGTAACAACCAATGAACGCGCTTGTTAGATAGCTGTACGTAAGCTCGCGTCAAACAAAGAGTTGAAAGATGGCAGCCTCCGTGATCGAGGCGTAAAGATGCAAATCCGAGGCTGCCATCTTTCAAACAAAGTCGGAACGAATAGGATACGAATGTGGATGAGGGAAAAATCGGAAAAAAAATTTTCTTCAAGTTTTGAGGTGAAAAAAGCGGAATTCCGCGAATTCGCGGAAAAATCACATCCCTGATTCTAATTACGTTAAATCTGGTCATATTTTACGAGAGTTACAGCCCTTGATTAACAAAATTACAATTTGACAATTTCATGAGTGTTTTCCTTCTGAAATCAACTCCTCTCACAATTTTTGGAGGAATTTCACCAAACTTGGCAAAAGGCTTTGTTATACGTCGGTAGTACGCATATTGTTATTTCGTTCAATTCGGTTGCATTTTACCAGAGTTGCAGCCCTTGATTAATAACCTTGTACTTTCACTATTTCATGAAGTGTGTTTGCCTTCTGACATCAACTCCTCTCACAATTTTTGGATGAATTTCTCAAAGTTTGGCAAAAGGCCTTGTTGTATGATGATAATACGCATATTGCGATTTAATTTCATTTGTGAACATTTTACCAGAGTTTTTTACCCTTGATTAAAAACCTTGTACTTTGACAATTTCATGAGGGTGTACATTCTTCTGAAATCAACTCCTCTCACAATATATGGAGGAATTTCACCAAACTTGGCAGAAGGCTTTGTTATATGACAGTTATACACAGATTGAAATTTCGTTTAATTTGGGCAAATTTGACCAGAGCTATGCCCTTGATTATTAACAAACTTGTACTTTGGCAATTTCATCAAGGTGTGCTTGCTTTCTGAAATCAACTTCCCTCACAATTTTTATTATCCCCCGCTGGCCGAAAGGCCCGAAGGGTGATTGTCGTGGTGATGTCTGTCCATCCCAGGAAGGGTACTTACCTTTTGAAATCAACTCCTCTCACAATTTTTGGAGAAATTTCACAAAACTTGACAGGATTCTTTGTTATATGTCAATAATATGCATCTTGCAATTTCATTCCATTCAGTCGCATTTTACCAGAGTTATGGCATAGTTGCCAGTTGGGGGGGGGGATATTGTGCTCTCACAGCACTCTTGTTAGTTGTGTAAATAGAACCGCTTTCAAAAGCTAAGAACCCTTAATGAGCCAAAGAACTCTTGAAGGTTTTCTTAAAAGTGTATAAGGAAGTTTTTTCCCCTCGTTCATTAGCATAAATAATTTCCATAGGATTGTAACCATAGAAAAAAAAACTAAAATGGAGGATAAACCATTCATTCATTCATTCATTCATCTATCCATTCATCTTCTATGCTGCTTATCCATTGCGGGTTGTAGGGGAAGCTGGAGTCAATCAGCTGATTTCGGGTGAGAGACGGGGTTCATGCTGGGCAAGATGCCAATCTATCACAGGATTAACACCGAGACAAACAACCATTCACACCTACGGGCAATTTAGAGTCGTCAGTCGACCTAATCTGCATGTCTTTGGACTGTGGGAGGAAACCGAAGCACCCAGAGGAAACCCACACAGGCAGAGGGCAAACATTCAGTCATTAAATAGATTTATTCCAGATAATAATAAATCAAATCTAGTTATGAGTTTGAATACTAGCTAGTGTCACATCACTTGAACCACTGTTTTCATATCAGCAATAAATTATGGTTTTAATGAATATGTTTCTAACACAGTCATGTATTAAAGAAAACCTGAAGAAAATGTATTTCTAGATTACTTTCCTGGCCTGCTGAAGGACAGAGTAATAGTTGCCATGCTGCTACACTGTTATAAGGCAGGGGTTCCCCAACATTTTGGACAAATGACCCCAACTAGACATTATGAATTCTCTTCAGGATCGAACCTTAGCATTTTGGTTTCTCCTCCTTATTTAGAATCATGCTGCTTGAAATCCATATTCAATAAATGTTTCAGCAGACGTATTTTCATGCTCGTTTTCGAGTCACACACAAAAAACTCTTCATAGTTAAAGCGATATTTTTAATATTGGTTTGTAAACTAAATGAATAATTATATTACATTAATGACATTTAGCAGATGCTCTTATCCAGGGCGACATACAACATACCCGGAGCAGTTGGGGGTTAGGTGCCTTGCTCAAGTGCACTTTAGCCATTCCTGCTGGTCCAGGGAATCAAACCAGCAACCTTTTAGTCCCAAAACTGCTTCTATAAAACCAAAAAGGAGATTCTCTCACAAGTCCATTTGTGAATCAAGCAACGAACGCTGAAGCGTTTGCGAACGCTGAATTTAAAGGTGCTACACTGTGATAAATTGACTTGTGTTTTTCTTTAAATGATACGGAGTTACAGCATCGCTAATTAAAATGTGAATTATGCACCCAAGTGTAGTTTAAAAAAAACCCTCTTCCCTTTAAAATCACAGAGTTTGTCGAGAGAAGTTAAAGTAAGAGACGTTAAGAAGGTGATTAGTGACCTGACGAGAATTAGAAGTCTACTTTATATGACTGTGTATTAGGGTCACTGTAGGTGGTTTAATCCTTTAACGAAAACAAAGATCTCTTAAGTTCTCCAAGGATTCCTCTTCATATCAAAAGCAAAATCTACAACACACGTTTTACCAGTCGTCCTTTACGGACTAGAATGTATAAACTATAAACTGGACGTCAAACCTATGCAGAAAAATAGAGACCTTTCAAAACCGTATTTTGAGGTTCATGACAAACCACAGGTTAACGGACCACATCAAACTTAAGGATCTTCTTGAAGCTACTAATATGACTCCCATAACGAATGTAATCAAGAGCAAAACCCTCAAACTCTTTGGTCATGTAAAACGGGCAGAAAGAGGACTTGCTAAGATCTGTGCCGAAGGTATGATGGAAGGCAAACGGAACAGAGGAAGCTCGAGAAAGTGTTGGCGAGACAATATACACCAGTAGTCCGGTCTCAATATCAACGACCTTAACAAAGCGACACATAATAGGAAACTATGGAAGGCGATTTCTCATATTAGTGCGCAATCTGTTGCAGGCGGAGACCATGTTAGATGATGATGAGGTGGTTAAAAAAAAAAAACACAGGGAGGGGAGGGGGTAATATTCTGAGAAACCCCCCCCCCCAATTTCTGAGATTATTTAAAAGTCAGAAATTTTGGGGGGGTTGCACCATTTGATTTACACAACATGCCTACCCCTTTAAAGGTGCAAATTGTTGTTTTATTGTGACACAAACAATAATTAAGATGAGAAAACAGAAATCTGGAGTGTGCATAGGTATTGACCCCCCCCAAGTCAATACTTTGTAGAGCCACCTTTTGCTGCAATTACAGCTGCAAGTCTCTTGGGGTGTGTCTCTATTAGCTTAGCACATCTAGCCACTGAGATTTTTGCCCATTCCTCAAGGCAAAACTGCTCCAACTCCTTCAAGTTACATGGCTTGCGTTGGTGTACAGCAAGCTTCAAGTCATGCCACAGATTCTCAATTGGCTTGAGGTCTGGGCTTTGACTAGGCCATTTCAAGACATTTAAATGTTTCCCTTTAAACCACTCCAGTGTAGCTTTAGCAGTATGTTTAGGGTCATTGTCCTGCTGGAACATGAACCTTCGTCACAGTCTCATACCTCTGGCCGACTCAAACAGGTTTTCCTCCAGAATTGCCCTGTATTTAGTGCCATCCATCTTTCCTTCAGTCCTGACCAACTTTCCTGTCCCTGCAGATGAAAAACATCCCCACAGCATGATGCTGCCACCACCATGCTTCACTGTAGGAATGGTGTTCTCAAGGTGTTGGGTTTGCGCCACACATGGTGTTTCCCATGATGGCCAAAAAGTTCAGTTTTAGTCTCATTTGACCAGAGAATCATCATCTATGTGTTTGGGGAGTCTGCCACATGCTGTTAGGCAAACTCCAAATGTGTTTTCTTCAGCAATGGCTTTTTTCTGCCCACTCTTCCATAAAGCCCCACTCTTTGGAGTGTATGACTTAAAGTGGTCCTATGGACAGATACCCCCATCTCTGTTGTAGATCTTTGCAGCTCCTTCAGTGGTATCTTTGGTGTCTTTGTTGCATCTCCGATTAATGCCATCCTTGCCCGGTCTCTTGTCAGGTTTGTAGTGGTGACATTCTTACCATTTTGCTGTAATGGATTTAATGGTGCTCCATGGGATATTCAAAGTTTGGGATATTTTTTATAACCCAACCTTAATCCATACTTCTCCACAACTTTGTCTTTGACCTGTTTGGAGGCTCCTTGGTTTTCATGTTGCTTGCTTAGTAGTGTTGCAGAGTCAGGGTCCTTCCAGAACAGGTTGATTTTATACAGACATCATGTGACAGATCATGTGACACTTTGATTGCACACAGGTGGATTTTAATCAACTAATTATGTGACTTATGAAGTGAATTGGTTGGACCAGCTCTTATTTAGGGGTTTCATACGAAAAGGGGGTGAATACCTATGCACACACCAGATTTCTGGGTTGTTGTTTTTTTCATCTTAATTATTGTTTATATCACAATAAAGCAACAATTTTCACCTTTAAAGCCGTAGGCATGTTGTGTAAATCAAATGGTGCTAACCCCCCAAATGTGAAAAACAGGACAAACACCAAGGGGGATGAATACTTTTGCAAGACACGGTATATCATTGTTTGCCTTTTTCAGTGAAGATCTACATTAGATCAGTGTTCTTACTCTGAGACTTAGAATGAATCAAGGACTAAAAGCGTCAAAGGAAAGAAAAAAGAAAAGCTACAATCTATATAATAAGTGGCAAAGTTTGTTTATTTGTTTGTCTTGAACTAACATTGCCATTTCTCAACGGACTTTCACCAAATTTGGCAAGTAGGTCCGGGGATGACCCGGAATTTTGCAGATATAAATAAAATTCATGTATGGGCCCCAGGGAGGTCTCTGGGGGGCACAACATCCACCCACCCCCTCCGTCAATGCCCTTCATGTTACATTTATCAACACAAACTCTCAACAGATCTTCACTAAACTTGGCACGCCGGTACAGGAGAGAGCCACAATTTGGCAGAACTCAGAAATTCCATATTTGGGCCCCACAGGGTCCCCGGTAGGCCCCTGGGTGGTGGATATTTGGATTTTTGTTTGTCTTGGGTTAACATCACCATTTCTTGACGGATCTTCACCAAATTTGACATGGAAGTCTGGGGTTGACCCAGAATTTTGCAAAACCCGGGCAACGCTGGGTAACCTGCTAGTTATTTATAAAGCATTCCATATTCACTGAATATTTATCAGGATATTACTGAAGCAATGTGATCCTGTATGAACACATTTACAGCTTTGATGTGTATGAGTCCAGTCTAAAGGGACAACATCATAAAAGACATTTAAAGACCGGAACTGAAGGTTGTATGGTTTTATAATGGACTTGGTACCAAATATGAGTTTAAAAAAAAAGTGTTTGAATGCATTTTGACCTGGAATGACTTTTGCAGCATCCTGAACCATGACCTTTGCTAGGAGTGTGTTAGTTAAGTGAAGAGGGAGTGACTGAGGACAGATTTATAGCTTGTTTCCTTACAGATGGTAAACAGGTGAACTTGGATCCTCCGTATGCACATCTGGGTCCCAGGTTTCCAAATGTACATGTGTACACGTGCACACACACACTTGCACACAGTTCTGTCTCATTTCTTGAATTGCGGAGCCACAAGAAAGCGTTGCATGTTACAAGTGAGCACAAAGTGTGTGGGCAGAATTCCATGCAAAGCATTCAGGGTCCAAACCAATTTGAAAATGCTTTGCTGTGGCATAGGTTTCAACAAGTTGTGGATAAAAGGATTGCATTTTCCAGGTCGGTGACCTCAGAATGCAAGAAATGCTGTAATTCTATGCCACCTCAACTCTTTCTTTCTCTCTCTTTCTGCCTTCCTACCACACAGCTTATATGCCATATTTGTCATAGATGGACAATTCTGCAACTTAGTTAATTCGAGTTACTGTTATTACGTTGAAACTGATTAGTTTTCTAGAACAGCACTATTGTTCTAACTGAAGTGTTATTCCTCTTTTACCACAGCCATTTTCCAAGGATTATAATTATTATTATTATTATTATTATACCCCCGCTCTGAAGGGGTGGGGGTGGTAGACTGGTTTACCTCTGTCCGTCCATCCGTATCTCTGTATTTCCATCTGTCCAAAACACTCTTTTTCTCAGTAACCACAAATCATAGCCACTTGATATTTGGCAGGGGTGCCGCCAGAAATTTTGGGCCCCATGAAAGATTAGAATTTTAGGCTCCCCAACTTTGCCCACCCTCGTCACAATTGCACTATTGTCATTATTTGACTTTTGATAGCCCATGGACCTTGAGTTTGTGACTTTATTACATTTTATGTATTAACCTACCAGGGACTAGATGAAAACTGGTCAGTGACTAATTCTGGTGCATTTACAATCACAAATGAAAATTCAAGATTTTGCCACATGCCTTCTTGTGCTAGGACAATTGGTAGTGAAATGTGTGATGTGACTGCTCTATCCCTCTTTTGTGTGTGCTGCGCTTTCTCCAGCTCCTCAATTTGAAACCATTGGTTTAGAACGTGTGAACATTCCACACACGTAACCATGTCAAACACTTGACTCGTGTCCGTTATTAGCAACACTTTAATCTAGCAAACTGTATATGGCGCTCGCTCATTAAAAACTTCAATCCTAAAGCATTTGTGGGTTGTATTGCTGCTTACCTCCTTCTCCAAAGGGGGGGGTTCAGTGGTTTGGTAGGGCGGAGGTCCCCCTGAGGCTGAATCTGTGCATATTTAGGGCACCCCATTAGTTATGAAACTGGTTATTAGCACTAGTTATTAGCACCAGCATAACGTAATATTTCATCTTGTTTATCACACAAGTCAGTTCAGTTATTAAAATGGAAAAAATGTCACTGTACAAACTGTAAAAGTGTTCTGTTGATAGGCTAATCCAACCACGTTCATACTGTTCATTTACCATTCGCTAATATTTTGAACACACATGTGAGCGATAGCAACCTTTCTTTGGGAAAAACGGAGTGACCAGTTGCCTGCCTCTCCGGTCCCTCTCAGCTTTCAGCTGCCTTTCTTTACGTTTTTGACAGCCACTCTTCATATTTAGCGATCATAGACTGTACGCACTCCACTGCTGGCTGGCTGGCTGCTGCACCGCGACACAGCAGCAAGTAGCGTTGCACCGATCAGCACACAGATTTAACGCATCGTGCTTCTACCAGAACTGGACCGTACCATTTCGCAAAAGGGGGAGGGTTAAATGACAATATGTTGAAGAACTCAAGAAATAGACAACCTTGTTCAATTAGCTCATTTTACCAGATGGAATATTGCATTGTTGTTATTTCAAAAGTCTTATTAAAATCATTAAAAGCATATTATCAGCCCCTTAAAGGGCCCCATGGCAGTGCTGGGCCCCGAGAATTGTTCTAACCTTTCCCCCCCCAGCGGCGCCCATGATATTTGGTACCAAACTTCAGCTTGGGGTTCTATACCATGTATACCATTTTCAGGTCTGTCCCACATTGACTTTCTGTTTACCAACTGAATGTATTTACGAAACATATAGCGTGGATTTACACAATTTTCGTAACACTTTTCTCAGCAACTACAAATCACAACTACTTGATATTTGGTACCGAGCTTCAGCTTGGGGTTCTATACCATGTGTACCATTTTCAGGTCTGTCCCACATCAACTTCCTGTTTACAGACGGAATTTGGATTTTGACGCTATTTCAAGAAGCAAAATGCTATTTCAAAATGACACTTTACCAGGATGCTATTTGAAATCCCTGAGGAGAACACTGCTCTTTACTTAGTTGTTTCAGGGTTAATTATTTGTTGAAGTCAACATTCATAATAAGTGACCTATTCCTTTGATTGCTTGCATTCTGATATAACCGAGAGCGGGGGGGATACGTAAGTGAGCAGTAACTCACAGTTGATCTTGTTTTTTTAATGATGAGCAAAGAAGAACATGTCGTACTTTTTATCCATTTGTAGCTACATTTGACATCGTGGTATGTCTGGAAAAAGATAGATCTCGTTCTTACTTATAGTACATGATAGCAGCTATGGTATAAACAGTTGTTCCATTACCAGCCTCTGTTTAAATTAATAATAATAATAATAATAATAATAATGCATGTCATGTATCGTGTTACTGAGAAAACTCAGAAGTCTGTTTCAAAGACTTTGCCTTGTTGGAAAGCTTAAAGTTTCTGTTTTAGCTTGACTGGTACAAAGTGTTGGCACTGGAGACCCCTTTCAAAAAAATATTAACTAAACCAGATCTGTTCAATGAGAAACGACTTCATGAGAGACAAACTAAATGTCTTCAGAATTATACAAGTTTACAGGTGAACATATGCAATTATAAATACAGGACACTTTTCCCATAGAATAAAAACACGTGTTCTATTCCCTTCTAGCAGGTTTCATTCATTTGGTTTGATAGCATGCAATATTGTTAGCATATCGCTTATCCTATGTGTATTACATCACTCTAGTCTACCCAATGGAGAATGAGCGTTGAATATAGTTTACGATATTGCACGGTTGTCAAGACAACATGACGTCGCACATCGGTGACGTAAAACTTCCGCGCTAGCAAGTGAGCGACTGTGACAATTTTTAAACAAACATGGCCGCCAGGTTTGGGTCTTTAAATACGGAAGATTTTGAGAGAATTTTGAAAGAGAAAGATGTTGAACACCCGAAAGGAATGTGTATGTACAGTATAATAATAATTAATTATATTGGTTGGCTTTATTTCATGGTATACCAGATGTATTCCATTCAGCTACTCGTCTTCGACTTGTTCAGTATCATGCTAGCTTGAATGGAATATATCTGGTATACCACGAAAAAAGCCAGCCGATATTATTTAAATATTAGAGAAAACCGTGTTCCTGGTGGTTATAAGGTCTTGCTGTTGTGTTTGGGACAGGAAGGTGTAATAACCGAGGCGGAAATGCAGTGTGTGGTTCCCTGCAAGAACCCCAAAATCCATCCCAAGAAATGCTGCCCTTCCTGCCCAGGTGAGTGTGTAATATTTATGTGAAAGTATTGCAGACATGTATTTGGCTTATATTTCTTGTTTCCTTTCATTGGACGGTTGATTTGCAATCCTTATGTCATGGAGGAAAATGAGTGGTTCTTTAGAGCAGTGGTTCAACCCTTATGAAAAAGAAGTATACTTCAAGTTCATTTTATTAAGTATATTTAAGTAAAGTTAAAGTATATTTCCTTAAGTATACTGTTGCGTACCATGTATACTGATATCAATGTACTTACAGTATATTTGTAAGTAAACTAATCTAATACTTCTTGGGACTAAATTGGCCCACTTTTAGTTTATAAAAAGTATACTTTAAGTCTAAGAGAAGTAAACTCTGAGTATACAACTAGTATTTTTTATTTTGTACTGCAAGTAGACCACAAGTAAACTTATATACTAATAGTTTACTAGTTCTATACTTGTAGTCCACGCTTTAGTTTACAAAAGCATACTTCCTAGTATACTGGAAATATACAGTACTATGAGTTTGCTCGTTACACACTTCTAGTCCACTTTATAGTTTATAAAAGTATACTTTATATCATTTTGGAAATATACTATTAGTTACTGGTTATACAGTTAGGTCCATAAATATTTGGACAGAGGCAACGTTTTTCTAATTTTGGTTCTGTACATTACCACAATGAATTTTGAACAAAACAATTCAGATGCACTTGAAGTTCAGACTTTCAGCTTTAATTCAGTGGGTTGAACAAAATGATTGCATAACAATGTGAGGAACTAAAGCATTTTTTAAACACAATCCCTTCATTTCAGGGGCTCAAAAGTAATTGGACAAATTAAATAATTGTAAATAAAATGTTCATTTCTAATACTTGGTTGAAAACCCTTTGTTGGCAATGACTGCCTGAAGTCTTGAACTCATGGACATCACCAGACGCTGTGTTTCCTCCTTTTTAATGCTCTGCTAGGCCTTTACTGCAGCGGTTTTCAGTTGCTGTTTGTTTGTGGGCCTTTCTGTGTGAAGTTTAGTCTTTAACAAGTGAAATGCATGCTCAATTGGGTTGAGATCAGGTGACTGACTTGGCCATTCAAGAATATTCCACTTCTTTGCTTTAATAAACTCCTGGGTTGCTTTGGCTTTATGTTTTGGGTCATTGTCCATCTGTATTATGAAACGCCGACCAATCAGTTTGGCTGCATTTGGCTGGATTTGAGCACACAGTATGTCTCTGAATACCTCAGAATTAATCCGGCTGCTTCTGTCCTGTGTCACATCAATAAACACTAGTGACCCAGTGCCACTGGCAGCCATGCATGCCCAAGCCATCACACTGCCTCCGCCGTGTTTTACAGATGATGTGGTATGCTTTGGATCATGAGCTATACCACGCCTTCGCCATACTTTTTTCTTTCCATCATTCTGGTAGAGGTCGATCTTGGTTTCATCTGTCCAAAGAATGTTCTTTCAGAACTGTGCTGGCTTTTTTAGATGTTTTTTAGCAAAGTCCAATCTAGCCTTTTTATTCTTGAGGCTTATGAGTGGCTTGCACCGTGCAGTGAACCCTCTGTATTTACTTTCATACAGTCTTCTCTTTATGGTAGACTTGGATATTGATACGCCTACTTCCTGGAGAGTGTTGTTCACTTGGTTGGCTGTTGTGAAGGGGTTTCTCTTCACCATGGAAATTATTCTGCGATCATCCACTACTGTTGTCTTCTGTGAGTGTCCAGGTCTTTTTGCATTGATGAGTTCACCAGTGCTTTCTTTCTTTCTTTCTTTCTTTCTCAGGATGTACCAAACTGTAGGTTTTGCCACTCCTAATATTGTAGCAATTTCTCGGATGGGTTTTTTCTGTTTTCGCAGCTTAAGGATGGCTTGTTTCACCTGCATGGAGAGCTCCTTTGACCGCATGTTTTCTTCACAGCAAAATCTTCCAAATGCAAGCACCACACCTCAAATCAACTCCAGGCCTTTTATCTGCTTAATTGAGAATGACATAATGAAGGAATTGCCCACACCTGCCCATGAAATAGCCTTTGAGTCAATTGTCCAATTACTTTTGGTCCCTTTAAAAACAGGGTGGCACATGTTAAGGAGCTGAAACTCCTAAACCCTTCATCCAATTTTAATGTGGATACCCTCAAATGAAAGCTGAAAGTCTGGACTTTATGTCCATGTCCATTATATAACTATAACTTGAATACGTATGTTTCAGTAAACAGGTAAAAAAACCTAAATTTGTGTCAGTGTCCAAATACATATGGACCTAACTGTATACATCTAGTCCACTTTTTAGTTTTGAAGTATACTGTAATTACCCTTCTAGGTATACTATTAGTTTTCTAGCCCGAACCCTTACCTCATGCACACTACCAGTAGACAACTTAAGTGTTTTGTACCTTAAGTTACAATGAAGTTATAAAGGTAAGAATTCACA
This sequence comes from Neoarius graeffei, assembly GCF_027579695.1. NCBI lineage: Eukaryota > Metazoa > Chordata > Actinopteri > Siluriformes > Ariidae > Neoarius > Neoarius graeffei. Next base: position 7,510,264 of record NC_083591.1, on the reverse strand, counting down.
AAATAACAGATACTCAGGATTAAGAACATATTAATTTTCTTTAAAAATCAAAATTTAAAGCAGCATTGTATTAAATGCTAAAGTATAAAACCATGGCAATGACAACTGAAATTGACATCCAAGCTCTAAAGAAAAAAAAAAAGTAATTATTTCACTCAGGAGAAATTAAAAACAGAACCCTTATACGGAACCACAGACATACCTAAAAGTCAACAATGCTGAAGCACAACTACAGGGCGAGTACATGTAAACATAAGGCACAAATATTTTAATACTTTATTGCACTTTTGTTAAGTATCTCTTGATCAAAAGTTTAAGCTTAATATACTTCGACTTTTCAGTATAAGCCAAGTATACTTTTAACTTTAAGTATATCTCTGATCAATAAATAAAAAGTAAACTGAAAGAATACTCTTATTTTTAGTTTAAAAGAAGTATACTGGAAGCACATTTGAATAAACTTCATTTTTGTAAGGGTCAAAATGGGGTCTGATTAAAAAAACAACAAGTTGTTGTTACACTTTTGCTGGGAATCACAATTATAAGTTTTTTTTATGTTGACTACTGGGTTCTTCTTCTTCTTGGTAACTTGAATTAATGGGTTTAGTGTAAACTTCAAAAACATGGTCAACCTGGACATATTTTCTGTTGATGGACGTTTCAGGAATTAAAGAACATTGAGAAAATTATTGTCCAGCATTTAATAATGAGGTTGGTTAGGAGTTGGGTTTTGAAATGTATTTGATATTTAAAGGGATTCAGATTGTTTAAAACCCCCTCCCTATTATCTCCCTTTGTGCCCAGGCTGTATTTTTGAAGGTCGCCTATATAAAGAGAGAGAAGAGTTTCACCCTGAGGGGAAGCCCTGCATCAAATGCATGTGCACTGTGAGTATTTCCACCAGTCATATCTTCAGATTGTCATTTTCCCAAAAGACATCTGTGCGTGATTTTAATCTCCGGTACAAAGCAGCATTCCCGAATTTCTTTCAACAAACAGGCATACTCTATAGCTTTTAACACACACATATGTTCCTAATACAGATTCACTCTCAGATCAGATAGAACTCTGTAGCTTTGGTATCTTACAGACGCGGTAATTTTAACGTTGTAGAGAAAGGCGTAGCTGAAGGCATACACGTTCATGTTTCCAAATCTCTTGCGGTGTCTGGCCAAGCTCTGAGATCTGCAACTAATGGGTTTGTCTTTGGATCTCCAGGGAGCCACTGGGCTTGTTTCACCACCCTTTAACAATAAATAAACCTTGCGGATAAACACATTAAGGCCTTTACTATGCTTCCCAGTCAATTAGAGAGCTTGTGTGTGTGTATGTCTGGGTTAGTGGAAGTACAGGGACATGGCTAACACCGCTGGCCTGTGGAGGCTCTCCAAACACAGTTTATTTTGGATGTTGGTTTCTGGCTCTTGAGAGACTTTGGTTTATATTCTCCATGGCTTTGTTTGGTCATTTTAATGAAGGCAGTGTTAAAACCTTATACATGAGTCATTCACTCCACCTCCCGTCCGAACATTCCCGTGTACAGTCATACACTGCAGGGACGAATGGTTTTAGAACCTGGTTTGCTTTACTGCAAAGATAAAACACTCGAAGATAAAAGTTACAGCAGTTCTCTGTGTCCTCTATGATGTATGGTGCTCTTTTTATGCCACCACAGCTGCTAATACGCATTACTCATACTCATGTGCATGACTGGTAGATAATCCAGGGTAACATGATTTCATAGCAGGCATGAGATGAGCTTAAGTACCATTACCTTCCTGCTTAACATGGCAGTCTTTATTCAAATGCCAAATATGAATACAATAGATAATGCACTGTAAATGAAAACAGATACTGATACAAATTGGAGGTTTTGTTTTCTTTGTTGAAAGTTGGCCAGAGATGTTCATAGGGCATCTGTTTGAGTCGAGAGGTGTGAGAGGACAGTCGTTCATCCTTAGTAACTGCCTGGTCAGGGTTTAAATTATTATTATTACAGCCGGGTTCGTGCCTGAACTAATAATCGCATCATCAGTTTTTCTTTGGCTAATCAGACACAAGGTGCACCACCACACTTGCTGGAACAGTTGGGGTTTAGGTGCCTTGCTCAAAGACACTTAAGCCAATCCTGCTGGTTTAGGGAATCGAACCAGCAACCTTTTGGTCCCAAAGTTGTTTCTCTAACCATTTGGCCATGGCTTCCCCTTAAATGAGGCTGTTCTACAGGGTCGCAGGCAAGCTGGAGCCTATCCCAGCTGACTATGGGCGAGAGGCGGGGTACACCCTGGACAAGTTGCCAGGTCATCGCAGGGCTGACACAAAGACAACCAACCATTCACACCTACGCTCAATTTAGAGTCACCAGTTAACCTAACCTGCATGTCTTTGGACTGTGGGGGAAACCGGAGCACCCGGAGGAAACCCACGCGGACACGGGGAGAACATGCAAACTCCACACAGAAAGGCCCTCGCTGGCCAGCCACTAGGCTCGAATCCAGGGCTGGCTGTGAGACGACAGTGCTAACCACTACATCATCTTGCTGTGAGGCGACAGTGCTAACCACTACACCACCGTGCCGCCAAATTAGGCTCCTACTTGTTTATAGTTTGGGAGACGTGCTACAAATATGGTGGGGAGGTACAAATAAAAGTGATTTTGAAGAAAAAATGAAGTTGAGTGATATACGGTAGCTGAGGTCAAGGTACTCTCACAGCCAGAATTCTCACACGGTGCTGACAGAAATGGCATTTCTACTTTTTGGTTTTTTTCTCCAGTGTTTCCAGTGGCATAGTTAATTAAAAAGGATTACACTACCGTTCAAAAGTTTGGGGTCACCCAGACAATTTTGTGTTTTCCATGAAAAGTCACACTTTTATTTACCACCATAAGTTGTAAAATGAATAGAAAATATAGTCAAGACATTTTTCTGGCCATTTTGAGCATTTAATCGACCCCACAAATGTGATGCTCCAGAAACTCAATCTGCTCAGAGGAAGGTCAGTTTTATAGCTTCTCTAAAGAGCTCAACTGTTTTCAGCTGTGCTAACATGATTGTACAAGGGTTTTCTAATCATCCATTAGCCTTCTGAGGCAATGAGCAAACACATTGTACCATTAGAACACTGGAGTGAGAGTTGCTGGAAATGGGCCTCTATACACCTATGGAGATATTGCACCAAAAACCAGACATTTGCAGCTAGAATAGTCATTTACCCACATTAGCAATGTATAGAGTGGATTTCTGATTAGTTTAAAGTGATCTTCATTGAAAAGAACAGTGCTTTTCTTTCAAAAATAAGGACATTTCAAAGTGACCCCAAACTTTTGAACGGTAGTGTAAATCACACCCACTTTCAGTTTAAATCCAGATATTTGAAGCACTAAACAAATTCAGATATTCTTTATGGATACCGTTTCAGGGAAGCCGAACGATGTGCCATAGGGAGGTTTGTCCTGTTCTGTCTTGCCCATCCCATCTGAGCCACACCCCTCCAGGCCAGTGTTGTCCCAGGTGCCAGGGTAAGCTTTTCATATGCATACACATAACTTAATAGGCCATTTTCACCATGACAAAGGGTGTGCTTATTTTTGCCCTTGTGCAGGTCAGAGGAAGGTGTTTGACCTGTCCCTGGGAAGCTGCTTATTCCACAGTGAGGTGTTTGAGAATGGCACGTCCTTCTGCTTGGATAACTGTACAACGTGCACCTGTCTGGACTCCACAGTGGTGTGTAGGAAACGCTGCTCTCCAGCAGGAAGCTGCCAGAGTGACCAGTGCTGCCCCGAGTGTCTCTCTTACCTGAAGACGGAGGACATCAAATACTGCAGGGTCAGAAACAAGATCTATAGGGTGAGGACAGGAATGATGTTTCAGGAGACTGGATGGATGGATAAATGAATGACTGAGTTAGATGGCTGTATTTATGGATGCATGGATGGAAGAATAGATAGATAAATGGGTTTATGAATGAATGGATGGATTGGTTTATTGGATGGAGGGACAGAATGATGGGATAGATGGATTTACACAAGGATGAATGACTCATTTGGATGCAAATATGCTTACATTATTGGAATGATGGATTAAAGGATGATTGGCTTATGGGCAGATTAACCAACAAATGTATAGATGGATGGATAGAAAAATGATGGAAATGAATAAATGATAGATGGATGGATTCAGAACTGATTGGACTGAAGAAAAGGTCAATGGATGCATGTAGAATTGGTAAATGTGTGGATGAATAGGTACAAAATTGAGATACACATAAGGATCAGCTCTTTGTTGTTCATCTCTCTCTCTCTCTCTCTCTCTCTAGGATGGGGATCGTTGGTCGTCTGTGAACTGCACATTATGTACCTGTGTAAAGGGGAACATTGAGTGTCAGCTTAAACACTGTGTGCCAGTCACCAGCTGCCCTGCGGTGAGGCACTTAAACATGCACAAACCAACCAACACGTTTCACACACATCAATGCACACCATTCCGACTTTTGTAGAAACGAGCACAACAGCACCACCAATGGTCATAAAAAAAATATGCAGAATTTAAATAAAGACGCGAAGCTCGGGTTGATTTCTTTCTCACCCTTCTTCGCTGACACATCTGTAACACAACATCAGCAGTGACTGAGAAGGCGTGTGTGAAATCAAAGTCACGGGTGTAATGTACATGAACAAGGTGGATGAGAGCCTTTTGCTTGCCTTTGAAGGAGAAACTAAAAGTAGATCAACTAAACATACATTGTTCAATTTAAATAATCAAACTTAAATTTTTTTTTAAAGATATTTTTGGGCTTTTTTCACCTTTATTGGATAGGACAGTGTAGAGACAGGAAATGAGCAGGAGAGAAAGAGACGGGGAGGGATCGGGAAATGACCTCGGGTCGGAATCGAACCCGGGTCCCCGGATTTATGGTGTGGCGCCTTATCCACCTGAGCCACGACGCCCCCAATCAAACTTAATTTTAGTGTTTTTTGGTTTGGTCACAACTTTTCTGTTTGGTCTTCAGAGGAAATACAATAGAGAGATACAGACTTGAAATAAAATGATGTCTGCATTTTTATACGTGTGTATGTAAGGATTTGCCACACATCAGCCTGATAATGATGTAATAAGTAAGGGGCGGCACAGTGGTGTAGTGGTTAGCACTGTCGCCTCACAACAAGAAGGTTCTGGGTCCGACGGGGGCCTTTCTGTGTGGAGTTTGCATGTTCTCCCCGTGTCTGCGTGGGTTTCCTCCAGGTGCTCTGGTTTCCCCCACAGTCCAAAGACATGTGGTGAGGTTAATATAGGGCAGCCTTGGGCTGAAGTGCCCTTGAGCAAGGCACCTAACCCCCAGCTGCTCCCTGGGCGCTGTAGCATAGCTGCCCACTGCTCTGGGTATGTGTTTGTGCTCATTGCTCACTTGCGTGTTCACAGCTTCAGATAGGTTAAAGGAGAACTGAAGTCATTTTTAAACTTGCTTTTAATTTCTTAATTAACATGTTATTCAATTACGTTTTCGGTTTTAGTAACCTTATATCGTGACTCGTATTGGCAACTAATTGCAATTAAATATTATACTTATCGGCCCATTTGGTTTTTAACCATGTTGAATTTAGTTCGTTTGGTCCACGGCAGGCGTCGCTTATCCGCGTGATCTCCGCAAGACTTGTGCGAGACTTCGAAACATGAAGTGTCAGCCAGGTGTCGTCACCGCCATTTTGAAGACTGTTTTCCAAACGAATTATTGCACAAAAACGAGTTTAAATGACGATTACTGCCTACTTTTTTCACTTTCCTGATCGCTATCAAAACAAACAAAACTTCTGGCTTGATCACATCAGCATTCGAAAGAGGGCGCGCGCGTCTTTTGACAACGTTGGCAGATGTTGGTCACTTTGATTTCCGCTGTACGTTTTACGTCTGTCCTACGATGTCTCGCACAGGTCTCGACGAAGCTTGTTTATGGCCGTTGCTTTGACATATGGACTGATATATTATGTAGCATACAGTGGGGAAAAAAAGTATTTAGTTAGCCACCAACTGTGCAAGTTCTCCCACTTAAAAAGATGAGAGAGGCCTGTAATTTTCATCATAGGTACACTTCAACTATGAGAGACAGAATGGGGGGAAAGAATCCAGGAAATCACATTGTAGGATTTTTAATGAATTAATTGGTAAATTCCTCGGTAAAATAAGTATTTGGTCACCTACAAACAAGCAAGATTTCTGGCTCTCACAGACCTGTAACTTCTTCCTTAAGAGGCTCCTCTGTCCTCCACTCGTTACCTGTATTAATGGCACCTGTTTGAACTTGTTATCAGTATAAAAGACACCTGTCCACAACCTCAAACACTCCAAATTCCACTATGGCCAAGACCAAAGAGCTGTCAAAGGACACCAGAAACAAAATTGTAGACCTGCACCAGGCTGGGAAGACTGAATCTGCAATAGGTAAGCAGCTTGGTGTGAAGAAATCAACTGTGGGAGCAATTATTAGAAAATGGAAGACATACAAGACCACTGATAATCTCCCTCGATCTGGGGCTCCACGCAAGATCTCACCCCGTGGGGTCAAAATGATCAGAAGAACTGTGAGCAGAAATCCCAGAACCACACGGGGGGACCTAGTGAATGACCTGCAGAGAGCTGGGACCAAAGTAACAAAGGCTGCCATCAGTAATACAGTACGCTGCCAGGGACTCAAATCCTGCAGTGCCAGACGTGTCCCCCTGCTTAAGCCAGTACATGTCCAGGCCCGTCTGAAGTTTGCTAGAGAGCATTTGGGTGATCCAGAAGAGGATTGGGAGAATGTCATATGGTCAGATGAAACCAAAATAGAACTTTTTGGTAAAAACTCAACTTGTGTTTGGAGGAGAAAGAATGCTGAGTTGCATCCAAAGAACACCATACCTACTGTGAAGCATGGGGGTGGAAACATCATGCTTTGGGGCTGTTTTTCTGCAAAGGGACCAGGACGACTGATCCGTGTAAAGGAAAGAATGAATGGGGCCATGTATCGTGAGATTTTGAGTGAAAACCTCCTTCCGTCAGCAAGGGCATTGAAGATGAAACGTGGCTGGGTCTTTCAGCATGACAATGATCCCAAAAACACCGCCTGGGCAACGAAGGAGTGGCTTCGTAAGAAGCATTTCAAGGTCCTGGAGTGGCCTAGCCAGTCTCCAGATCTCAACGCCATAGAAAATCTTTGGAGGGAGTTGAAAGTCCGTGTTGCCCAGCGACAGCCCCAAAACATCACTGCTCTAGAGGAGATCTGCATGGAGGAATGGGCCAAAATACCAGCAACAGTGTGTGAAAACCTTGTGAAGACTTACAGAAAACGTTTGACCTCCATCATTGCCAACAAAGGGTATATAACAAAGTATTGAGATGAACTTTTGTTATTGACCAAATACTTATTTTCCACCATAATTTGCAAATAAATTCTTAAAAAAATCAGACAATGTGATTATCTGGATTTTTTTTCTCATTTTGTCTCTCATAGTTGAAGTGTACCTACTGTATGATGAAAATTACAGGCCTCTCATCTTTTTAAGTGGGAGAACTTGCACAATTGGTGACTGACTAAATACTTTTTTGCCCCACTGTATTTCAAACGCTCATAACTTGCTATAGCAGTAACAAAATAGCGATCAAAAATGCACTCTTGTATTTAATAAAATGAGAGAAATAGAATTTTGATAATAAAAAAAAAAATGCCTTCAGTTCCCCTTTAAATTGAATAAAGTTGTTGTTCTTCTTCTTAATGCATTGCTCAAAACTAAGCTTCATCGTTAAGCTACTGATGCATCTTAGACATGACCATCATCCCATCTTAAAAAAATTGTTCTTCACACTAAGATTTCTACCTCCTACCTCTCTAAAAATGACCAGCTGTTCGTCTCCCATCACTTCAGCCTCTTAGCAGAATTACAGCCTGTAACTAAGCAGCGTTGGGAATATCCTCTTGTGTGGCACGCTGATGTAACTTATACACAGCCTCTCTGTTTTGATTTAGTCTCTCTCTGTGCCTGTGATTTATATTAGCCCCAGGCGATTCCACTACTTAACCTGATATCTGATTTTCTCTGATTCGACATTCCACCCATTTCCCAGTACACACCTGTCCTTGATTTGGGGGGACAGCCAGACAGCCTTTGACTGCTTTGCCTCCTGTTTGACTGACAGCAAAGGAACGGCTCTCTATATTTAGACGCTCTCTCAAACCACAAGCCTTTGTATATGCTGAATGCGCCAGGGTTCCGGTTGAGTGTATGGCTTGATGTGTGTGGTGTTGTGTTTTTGGGCAGGAGGGGTGGAAGGGTTCGGAGAAGGTGGGTGGGTGGGTGGGGGGGATAGACCTTTGATGTGCACTTCTGACGGTATTTAAAACAATCTACCCCCTTCCACTGGTGCTCCGAGACACAATGTCTGTTTGTGTGACTCTATACATTTGAGCTATGTCTATAAAACTCTTCTCTTTTCGCGCGCATGTGTGTGTATTATTGCAGAATAAGATACTGAACCGGACTGGCTGCTGCCCTGTTTGCACTGAAAGTGAGTAAGTTTACCTTCACCATTATCCTGTCTTTGCCCTCAGGACATTTTTTTTTTTTTTTTTGCACAAAAAGCAGTTTTTATTCGTGCAAAGACCATTGAACAGCAGTGAATGCATTATGGATATTACAGGAAGCTAACATACTGCTGTGCGTTGTGATAGAAAATTAAGTATTGGATTGGATATAATTTTTTTTTTTCTTTCAGGAAAAAAAAAATCTGGTGACGACTATCTATCTAAACCTACTTCTCCACCAGGCAACTAAAAAAAAAAGACTAGTAGCCTGGGCAAGCAATTTGTCGTAAACACAATTACTAGCCAGATGTTAAGTCATGCAGAATGTTTAAGGGTTTAAAGAGTGTGTCTGAGAGCTACAGATCTTTTTATACCTACAGGTCATAGAATCTACACCAAGAAGAACCTTTGTAATTAATTTGATGTCCTTGTAATCTTAGAACGAGGTAGCATTGCATCATAAATGAACGAGGCTTATGTAAGATGGTGGTGGGATGAATCCTAGCACTTCTAATCATAAAAGAAGTGGAACAGTTAGCGGAATTGGATAATGTAATGGTCAAGATTATAACAACCATAGTTGCCCTATTTGTGGTTTTTTACATTATTATTATTATTATTATTATTAATTATTATTTTTTTAATAAATGGATGCTTAGATACTTAGAAAAGCATAAGCTGCCAAAAATGCACCATGAGTAAAGTCCTGGTACTAACTGTAGTGACCATGAAGCACCAACATATTAAATTATACTCGAGTCACAGCATTCTTGCTAAAAATCCAACTCCATTGAAAATAAGGTCACAAGGCCTGACAGCTGAAGTCTGGCTCATATTAACTGCCACTGCAACCACATCTGCCCTGCACGATTCTCCACTGTGTGTTAAATCCAAACACGGTCATGTTTCCTCTCAAACAATGGCCTTTCTATCGAAAGAAAGCCCCAAATCTCAGGCACAAGCAAAGGACTTGGTTTTAAGTCAACAAAACTGCAAATCTAATTCGATGAAACGATAACATCAGCCTGAAGCTGAAGTTTGTGTCAAACACCTACTTGCTAACACGTTCTCTTGTCCATCTCAGAGCCAGGTGTGTGTACGGTATTCGGCGACCCCCATTACAACACGTTCGACGGACGCACTTTTAACTTCCAGGGAACATGTCAGTACGTTCTGACCAAGGACTGCACATCAGCAAGTGGCTTCACCGTATTGGTAAAGAATGACGCACGGAAAACACGCTCGTTCTCCTGGACCAAGTCAGTGGAGCTGCGTATGCCGGGGATGACCGTGAGCCTGCACCAGCACTTAACAGTGCGGCAGAACGGCACACGCGTCGCCCTGCCTTTCCACAGCACCGGCGTCCACATCGACCTTGACGGCTACCTGCTGAAACTCACCACCATCGTAGGTAAGGACCAAGAGGAAGTGCTGATCATGTGAATAGAATTGAATCGTTTGATGTCAAGTTGTCAGTGCGGCTAAGAGGACAGGATGGTATCATGCTGAATGGGAATGTCCTCGATTTAAAACCGGTATGTCAGTACTTGTACCTAGGAACACAACTGCATTTATATTGCACATTGAAAGAGAGCAACCAAAACAGTCAGAAAGCACGAACAACAGCAGTCAAATTTACAAATCCTCCGTTTTAATGGTGCAGCAGGAATCAGGACTACATGGAGCTTATTTTTGGACACTAGATGTCAGCATTTTCAAAAATGTCTGGTTTTCCAATAGAACACAAACTCGGAAAGAAAATTCCCTTTTTTTTTTTTAAGTATCCATGTTACTGCAAAGTTAATACATAAAATGTTTTTTATGTAAGATTTAAAATACATTCTGTATATTGACTGTGTTTGAGTTCTTTCTTTTAATTCTACAAGACATACAACAAATTCTCCGTTTCCAAAACAAGGTTATTATTCTCAACTAGTATAACTCAATAATCTTTTGTTATTATTTCCTGAAAGTCAAAACATTTTGATATCTTTGATTATTGATCGTGAGGAAAGGTCGTGTGTTAGTCGTTAAGAGACACTAATCCTTTGTTAGGTGCAGACATAATGTAGCCATTTCTATTAAAACTATGGAGAGACAATCTGGAAAAAATGAGCAGGTTGTTCAGATCGATCTCAAATTTCATACAAGTGCTTCTCAAACATTTTAAATAAGATTTGTCTCCCATTTTCCATAACTAATTCAATTGTTTTCGCTTATGGCAACAAATTTAGGAAAAACTGAACTGTGGTTCACTGTGTCATGTATCTTGTGTGTGTCAGGTCTGGAGATCACATGGGATGGTGACAGTCTGGTGGAGGTGGTGGCTGCTCCTCACCTGAAGAATCGACTCTGTGGTCTGTGCGGTAACTATAACGGTCACAGGCGGGACGACTCAGTGGGCAGTGATGGCCAGTTCAAGTACGATGTGGACGAGTTTGCAGATTCATGGCGTGTGGATGGTAATGAAGTGTGTGAGCAGCCTCCCCGCAGGCCCACACCGTTCCTCTGCCCCGGCTCAGTCAAGGTGAAGCTCCGTGCCCACCGCTCCTGCCACAAACTCAAATCCTGGGAGTTCCAGAAATGCCACTCTGTGGTCGACTTCGCCCCCTTCTATAGGTGACTAGCCCACACTTACCCAGCTGTTACAAACATTTTTATCTATCTATCTCCCTGTTTGTCAAATTTGATCTTTTTCACGTTGTTGGCTAATTGCAAAGTTGCTTTCTTTTCCTCCCCCCCACCCCCTTAAATCAATCAATCAATCAATCAATCAATCAATCAATCAAGTTTGGGGCACACACCAGCTGATTTTGTTACTAATGTGCCATAAAAATAATGTCTGTGCATTATCCATGGATTATTTTTTTTTCTCTGTTTGTGCTATTCCTGTATGTATGTTTGTATCTTCTTACCTAATGCTTATTTATATGAAGTAGGCTGAAACATAAATTAGTGTTGCAGTTAAAAGGCTAAAATATAAAGTAGCAGTATTGAAAATAGGCTAAAATATGAAGTAACGTTATAGCTAACAGCTTAAAACATTAACTAGTATTATAGTAAATAGGCTAAAGTATGAGCTAGCAGTATAGTTAAAAGCTTAAAACATTTAAACAGGTGAAAATGTGAACGAGCATTGCTAAAATGTGAATTAGCATGACAAAAACAGGCTAAAAAGTGGACTAGCATAAAAAACAGGCTAAAAAGTGGACTAGCATAAAAAAAACCCGGCTAAAACGTGAACTAGTTCAAGTACGATGTGGATGAGTTTGCAGATTCATGGCATGTAGATGAATGGCTAACAGGCTAAAATGTGAACTAGCACAACAAAAACAGGCTAAAGTGTGAAGTAGCATGACAAAAACAGGCTAAAATGTGAACTAGCACAACAGGTTAAAATGTGAACTAGCACGAAAAAACAGGCTAAAATGTGAACTAGCACAACAGGTTAAAATGTGAACTAGCACAAAAAAACAGGCTAAAATGTGAACTAGCATGACAAAAACAGGCTAAATTGTGAACTAGCACGACAAAAACAGGCTAAAATGTGAACTAGCACGAAAAAAAAACCAGGCTAAGAACTGACATGAGGGCAATTCCATGTAAATGTCAACCTCACCATGCAAAAATAAAGCAACATGTAATACATCAAAACCACTCCCAGAGATATCACCTAGGCCTGTATTTTACAGATGTGAATAAGTTGAACCAATTTGTAACCAACCTAATATGTCACTGTCAGTCTTTCTTTCTTATAATGTAAACCCCAAGCTAAAATCAACTTTGATCATGTACAATTCTATATTATTGCCACAAGCCACAGAAATGTATGCTAAAATCCACAAAACAGCAAAACAATAGCCATCCTAAATATTATTTAAGAACTTTGATAGTTTTAGCTGAAATTTAGAGAGTTTTTCAAAGGGTTATGGTGGTTAAATTGCTGATTTTCTAAACATACGCCATGTCTATTTCAGACGCGTCACATCCATAACGGAATTTCGTCACATCCATAACGCTGACTTTTCCTTCCGAAACTCTGCATGAAATACAAAATATTTTAAACAAAGATTTTTTAATATTCACCTTGGACCCCTCTATCAAACGGATATCTCCATTTCGACATTAGGTTTACAATTTCACAGAGTTTGATAAAAATGTACAGTCACCCAAGAAAAGTGATACTTTTTCTGTCACATCCATAACGCATCTTTTATTGGCATTTTCTGGCATGCCCTAGATGTACTATGGGAATTGTTCTTGTTCTATCACTTCTCCAGTATGGTACAGCCTTAAAATATGCAACACCTGTTTAAATACTGGGAGACAATAAAACATGCACTGGGTCATTTGTTGCCATTTTGAGTTCAAGTGTCACGTCCATAATGCTGGAATTGCCCATTACAAAAACAGGCTAAATTGTGAACTAGCGCAACAAAAACAGGCTAAAGTGTGAAGTAGCATGACAAAAACAGGCTGAAGTATGAACTTGGTAAACTTTAACTAGCATTATAGTAAACAAGTTACACATGCACTAGCTTTATCGTAGGGTGAACTAACATTTTAGGAATTAAAAAATAATAATAAATAAAGCAAGCTGAAACTAGTATTAGACTAAAAGGCTGTTACTAAAACTGGTTGACAGTGTAGCGATGTCTTTTTCTCTTGCACCAACCAAAGCAACAGTTTAGACACATTTAAGGCTAATAAGAGTCACTATGCAAAATCTGCATTTGTTCTGCACGTACCTCAACGACTGCAGGCTAAAATAATCCATCATGAGCCTAAACTACTGTGTCTTTCGTCAAATCCTCACCAACTGTTTTGGTTCCTAATAAGCTTCTTCCTTCTGAAACCCTGCTCACTATAGACCCCTTCGCATGTTTGTAAACAAACCGACCGTTGCCAGGATGCGCGCGCAGCCTGGACCCAGAAACAATGGCGCTGCCCATAGACCGGCATTATGAGCTGTCAGATTATGCCAAACAATTGTCGTTACAAGATCGAGAATGCTACATAAATAAGTTAACTCTAACAAGTGGACATCGCGGGTGGCACGGTGGTGTAGTGGTTAGCACTGTCGCCTCACAGCAAGAAGGTCCGGGTTCGAGCCCTGTGGCCGGCGAGGGCCTTTCTGTGCGGAGTTTGCATGTTCTCCCCGTGTCCGCGTGGGTTTCCTCCGGGTGCTCCGGTTTCCCCCACAGTCCAAAGACATGCAGGTTAGGTTAACTGGTGACTCTAAATTGAGCGTAGGTGTGAATGTGAGTGTGAATGGTTGTCTGTGTCTATGTGTCAGCCCTGTGATGACCTGGCGACTTGTCCAGGGTGTACCCCGCCTTTCGCCCGTAGTCAGCTGGGATAGGCTCCAGCTTGCCTGCGACCCTGTAGAAGGATAAAGCGGCTAGAGATAATGAGATGAGATGAGATGAGATGAAGTGGACATCGCCTACCGGATCCGTATTTAATTAAAGAGTGGACGGACGATGTTAGTAAGTTCCCCGGTATACAATGGCCAGATATACTCGTACCTTATTGACAAGACTTCAGTGTACACCCACAAAAAACTTCGTGCCTACAAGTCTTTAGACGCATATGATTGTTATGTGCGGGCATGTACAACTTGATTAACAATGGGACATTCATATTCATTTTGTTTTAATCAAATTATGCCAGTGGTGTGATGGCAATGAGCTACAACAGCAAATCCCAACACTAAACAGCAATTTGCAGGAGGTAACGGCATGAAAGGAATGATAGTGTAAAGAGTGCAGCTAAGAGAAATCAGAGCTGCGTAAAAAGCGAGAGGCAGAGAGCAGAAATGAAACCGAACGGGGCGGGAGCTAGGTTAGAGCAGTCAGCGTAAGTTGGCATTTAGAGTGAGGGCACACAATTTTACCTTTCCATCCTTGCTTTAAAATTGTGATTTTCGGCATACACAAATAATGATGGCACAAAATCTGGACTGCTTGAGTCAAGCGAGACCTCTCCGACAAACAAAACTGCATGCAAAGCTAAGTTAACATGCTAACAATATTCATTATATTGTGTAACTATGACCCAGCTAATCAGACAAACGTTACCAAAGTATTTTGCTACATCAATAAACGAAGACTAGAAAGAATAAAAAAAGAAAGATTTAATAAATAGCCTGATCTTACCTGTGATGAAGTGAAGACTTCGGCTCGAATTGGTTTGAATGCGAGGAAGGCGACAAACGGACAACATACAAGAAAAAGGAGCGAGATGCAGAAAACATCTTCGCTATCCAGCGACGTAGGGCGAGCAGAGGGAGAAATAACAACAGTAACGACACATCAGCAACGCCGTACAGAAATAATGGTTTATGGCACAGACCCTTTCGGTTCTTGCTCATCTAGCTGCTACAATGACTGCTTAGACTGCAACAATAATACCTAACACACATTTAAGTATCCGTCGTAAAGACGTGAAACTCATCGAGTGACGAGTGTGTTCATTGATAAGCTAACACAATCTAAAAGTAGACATACCATCACACTGCCCTGGCGCTGTGTACAGTTTACCTTCTATGGTTTGTGCACTCACTATTTGCCATTACTTTCTCCAACCGTTGTTACAGATTACAGGGAACGGCCTGTTCCTCTTGTTTTGAACACTTTATTTGTAGGCAGTGCTTAATTTGTAAAGTGGGAGGTCCTGGAGCGCAGAGGATGAGCGGCTCCGGTGCGGAAAAAAAGAGGGGGGAGGGGGGCGCGGCGCTGCGCTTCTGGGCATGTTTTGTAATAACACTGCAAATTAAGTTCATCTGGAGATATTTTGTGGATGTCGTTTCATGAGAGAAATCACCAACAAGACAGATATCAAAATCAGACATTAACACTAAATAAACTTGCATTTTTTTATTTAATTATTATTATTATTATTATTATTTTTTTTTTTTTTGTTACATAGTCAAAAGAAGTGTCGGATCACCGGATCCAGTGTAAATAGCTGCCGGAGCCAACGCCCGAGGTTCCGGAGCGCGCTCCGGCTTGCCCCCCCTCAAATTAAGCGCTGTTTGTAGGACACTGCCTCTGATCTGTCCTACAGTCTACCAACAGCAAAGGAACACAATGCTAGCTAATGTCGTTAGATAATAGCTACTACAGAAGAACAAAGAGGTTACAATGGGTTATTTTAGCCTATTTGGTTACACACTCGCCGCCACAGAATGTTAACAGCAATGTAATGCCTTTTCTGGCTAATTTTATTCGTCTTACCTCCAACAAAGTGGTCACTACACAGGCGTTGGTATGCCGCTATCCATCTTCTCCGTCGGTCAGCATCTACCGGGATCCGATAAAATGATAACCCTTGCCTTGTGTGTTGATGGTTACTACATCCAGGTGCACAACAATATAGTGGCATGATGGAAGTCTTGCTGAAAATAAACACTTTCTTTGCTGCCGTTCCTCAATGCTGGCTGTGGTAAACTACTGGTAGTACATGTCCAAAATGGCGGCCGCGTTTGTCGTGACGTCACGTGAAAAGGGTCTATAGCAGGGGTGTCAAACCTGATCCATAAAGGGCCTTGTGGCTGCAGGTTTTCATTCCAGCCATGCAGCAGCACACCTGACTTGGCTCATTCAATCAACTGAACTGTCTTCACACAGTCAAATACTTGCAGCCACACCCACCCTTGATTAAAGGGTGGGTGTGTCAGTTGATTGAATAAGCCAAATCAGGTGTGCTGCTGCATGGCTGGAATGAAAACCTGCAGCCACACGGCCCTTTATGGATCAGGTTTGACACCCCTGGTCTATAGTGTGGTTTGAGACTGAAGATTGAAAATCCAGGTGTAATTAATTTCCTAAACACTAGGTGCTGCTCTTGTCACAGTTTTAAACACAGGCTCATACACTATGTGATTCTGAATCTATGTCTCATCTCATCTCATTATCTCTAGCCGCTTTATCCTGTTCTACAGGGTCGCAGGCAAGCTGGAGCCTATCCCAGCTGACTACGGGCGAAAGGCGGGGTACACCCTGGACAAGTCGCCAGGTCATCACAGGGCTGACACATAGACACAGACAACCATTCACACCTACGCTCAATTTAGAGTCACCAGTTAACCTAACCTGCATGTCTTTGGACTGTGGGGGAAACCGGAGCACCCGGAGGAAACCCATGCGGACACGGGGAGAACATGCAAACTCCACACAGAAAGGCCCTTGCCGGCCACGGGGCTCGAACCCGGACCTTCTTGCTGTGAGGCGACAGCGCTAACCACTACACCACCGTGCCGCCCCCTGTATGTAATTATTTTAATTCGGTTGACGTAATTAAATTAACTAATTCCCTCTTTTCAGGTCCTGTGTTACAGACATGTGTGAGTGCCCAGTTCATAAGAACTGCTACTGCGAGTCTTTTATCGCCTACAGCCGGGCGTGTGAGAGAGAGGGAGTGCTTGTGCTCTGGAGGCCTCAAGTGTCTTGTTTGAGTAAGTAACAAATGATGCAGAAAATTATAATTGACTCCTGGGATGCATTTGTTTCTCACTGCTAAGCACCGAAGCCGGTTAATGACTGTGGTAAACAAATTAGTGTTTTATTTAGGATGATGTGACAGTGGTAACGGGTCAAAGATATCAGGAATATCCAAATTTCTCTCAGACATGTTGATGGATTACTAAAAAGAGGAGTCAACCTGCTAAAATTACAATTAGAATCATGAAGGCATTTTGAATTAAAAAGTGCTTCCACGAGTGAAATCTTCTCATAAGTACAGTAAACATGGTCCTGTTGGTATATTTCTCTAACTGTGTATCGTTTAGTGTGAATGTTTGCATCCCCTTTGGTTTTCTGGTGAAAAAACCCCCCCAAAAAACACGTTCCTCTGATTTACTGCTTCAAAATTTTGCGTTCCCGTCATAGTTGATTTATTTTGCTGTGCCTGATGATGGTGTGTCACCAGAGGGGAACAGTCAGGGCCTTCTAGGCCTTCAGAGAAAGCCCAAACATATCAGCGTTTCAAATGTTATATATAATTTCTTTCATAATTTCATTATAATTATTCTTTTTCTAATTGTAATTTGGCCTTATTTTCTATCAAATTTGTTTCAGAAATGAGTGTTACTGTCCTGAAAACATTAAAATCGAGTTATCCAGTGAGATGGGTTTTTTTTGGTTTGTTGTCTCCAGGCTAAGAAGAGTTTAGAGCTGGTTAGGACTTCGTTACCAGGACAGAAGGCCATGGCAGTGTATGTTTATGTAGGAAGTGACAGATGAATTAACCAATCAGATTTTGATTTATAGTGAGAGGGACCAAAAATTTATCACCCTAGACCTTCTCAAAGGGCGGCACGGTGGTGTAGTGGTTAGCGCTGTCGCCTCACAGCAAGAAGGTCCTGGGTTCGAGCCCCGTGGCCGGCGAGGGCCTTTCTGTGTGGAGTTTGCATGTTCTCCCCGTGTCCGCGTGGGTTTCCTCCGGGTGCTCCGGTTTCCCCCACAGTCCAAAGACATGCAGGTTAGGTTAACTGGTGACTCTAAATTGAGCGTAGGTGTGAATGTGAGTGTGAATGGTTGTCTGTGTCTATGTGTCAGCCCTGTGATGACCTGGCGACTTGTCCAGGGTGTACCCCGCCTTTCGCCCGTAGTCAGCTGGGATAGGCTCCAGCTTGCCTGCGACCCTGTAGAAGGATAAAGCGGCTAGAGATAATGAGATGAGATGAGACCTTCTCAAAGGCCAGCGTGAGCTTAACCGCAAGTCAGCGCAGCAGTGAAGTCACCTTCCAGCCAGTGTAGTATTAGCAAATGCTAATAAAGCAGTCAGGCCAGTGCTATCTATCGAGAGCAAGTAGCGCACACAGGCTAACAGCCGAGAAACTAAGATTTCTGTCTCCAGGCTCTTCTTCCATGCGGCTAGCTACAGTAGTTTTCACTCAGACTTAAATACTTTATTTCCCTGTGTAATTTACTGAGTTACTTTTAAAATCGACAGCTACACACAACGGAGCAACCTGCCGCTAATCCCTTGCAAAATCCTTTGCTTTTTTTGGTGTATCTGGCTAAGGTTTGGCTGAGCTGAAGTCCCAGCTTTAATAGTAACAGTTCACTATTGTGTGTCATGGAGTCCCCTTTGCTATGTGCTTTTGTTTTGGTTTCTCACCTGATTGTGACCGCCTGTTCTGTGTTACTCCTTTATGAGTTTGAGGGTATACTCATAGCACGATCGCCTCACAGCAAGAAGGTTCTGGGTTTGAACCCAGCGGCCAGCAAGGGCCTTTCTGTGTGGAGTTTGCATGTTCTCCCCGTGTCTGCGTGGGTTTCCCCCACAATCCAAAGACATGCAGGTTAGGTTAATATGGAACGGCCTTGAGCGAGGCACCTAACTCCCAACTGCTCCCCGGGTGCTGTTAGCATGGCTGCCCACTGCTCTGGGTGTGTGTTCACTGCTTCAGATGGGTTAAATGCAGAGAGGAAATTTCACAAGTGTGTGATGAATAAAGTTGTGCTTTTTTTTTAATAGAGAAAGAAAGAAAGTTTTAATGTTGACCCTTGTCTGTTTATGAACATTTATCATCATTGCTCAGACTAAAATTTTTGTCTGTCTTTCTGTGCAGCCACGCAATGCAAACATGGTGCTGTGTACGACACCTGTGGTCCTGGCTGCACCAAAACCTGTGACAACTGGAACGAAATTGGCCCGTGCCACAGACCCTGCGTGGCCGGCTGCCATTGCCCGGCTAACCTGGTGTTCAGCCAGGGCCGCTGCATTAGACCCATGTCCTGCCCTGGCCGGTGACCCGAGTGACGCCGGCGACCCTGCAGACCACACCGCATGCAGGCGAGAGGCCAAAGACACACAAAAAACCCTCTCAGTGGGGCCATATCATTTGTGAGACCATGTTACTCTTCACGCATTGGGAGAATGGGACAGGACGAGGGTGAGCCCTGACGTCCTTGTACAGACTGAGCCGGTGTCAGAGAACCTCGTCCCATCCCATTTACTGCATGGACGTGTGAGTGAGCAGCTCGTGTTCAGTTTGGGACACATTGAACCGTCAACTGGATCAAACAAAGACATTAAAAAAAGGACTTGTACAAAATGCTAAATTTTATTAACGTTGACTTAAATGGAACTATTTATGTATTTACTTTGTTCATTTAGACGTGTTTATTTTGTATATGCTGTGCCTGCAAAGAAGCACTAACAAACACGACTGTTTAAAGCTCACAGAGAAAAGTACTGTATTGTTAAAAAGCCTGTAACTTTGCGGCTGTGTGTTGGTATGCGTGAACTTTCTGTAAATCTAACTTGCCGAAAAAGAAATTATTTATGAAAAACACACATCCTCTGAAAGAAACGAGCCGTCATCTTGATGTGGGTGTGGAGGAAGCGTGGAAAGCACCAGGGCCGCTGTCCCGGCTCATAAGGAAGGACAAAAAGACGGCTGGTTTGCCCCTATGGTGGCAAATTTGAATTAGTGGCTTCCCTTATTTAAAATGTGTGCCTGATTATCTTGTTGTGAATAAACAATAAAAGAATTATTCAGATTGTTAACATGACTTGTGCTTGTTTTGCAGTAATCAGGGATCCCAGCAGTAATTGAAAAAAATAGAGGAATGTAAGAAACTATCAGCAGGAGTGAAGGGGGCTGCAAGCCCCCTGAAGCTGTTGAGATTTTAACATTTAAAGATGCTATAGAACACATTTTTTTACATAGAAAAGCAACAGAATTTAACAATAATGTGTATTTATTTGATGCCATATTTTGTAATCAATGACATAAGTGGCAAAAAATTTTTTATAAAAATTAGATGAAAACATAGCTTTGAAGAATATACTTCTTCTAACCCGGACACTGTTCCGCTATCTCTTTTATGTACAATATCTTTTTTCCACGACATATTCAGGGCTGTGAAATTGTAAATAAGAAATCCAAGGAAAGAGGGGGTCTGGGGCCCGCAGGGCCTCAGACACCAAGCCATTTTAGGTGTTATATGGTGTATTCTGAGCATTTCCTGCAAGTAAAAAATTGAGCTCAACAAGTAAATATTTGACTAGTCTTGGTCTTCATTTTGCCATATAAAATACCTATCAACAGTTTTCTCTTTTAAAATGAAAGATCCATGTAAAATACCTTGAAATAAGTGCCTATGTATTTTATCTCTTAAAATAAAAGTAAAAAAAATGTGTAAATAATTTAAAGAAATGTTAACAAAAGAAAACTTTGATAGGCCTTTCAAAATGACTTTGTGAAAAATCATGCTCAATATTTAAGTGAGAGATACCTGTTGTCTTCCAAATTACACTTAATTCTTGTATTATGTCCTGGCTTTTTCCAAGAATCTGTCACAATGTCTCTTGTCTACAGAGCAAAAGTTTAAAAAAAAAAACAACTAATGTTTCTTAGCTAATATTATTTACATCTTTTCTTTTACTTCTGGCTCCTTCTATTCCTCTTTGCATCACTCCCAGCTATTTCTTTCAATTCATCTTTCAGTAAGGCTATTAGTTCTATAGTATTTGCATTCCTCTATTAAAGCTATTTACAAAATGTTCATAGTCTGTCAAACAGCATCTAATGAAAGTCTTTTAATTTTCTTTTAACACCATCTCTTTCAGTTTTGCAAACTTGTTCTTTTTCATCTTTTCCTTCAGTCTGTCTGTGTGTTCTTTTCTAGCCCTCTTTGCATCTCTCTCAAACACCTCCTTAGCTTTCCTTTTTGATGGCATCTTAACTATGTCTGATCTTGCAGCCCAAAATGTGTTCAAAACCCACCAAAATGCACTTGAAACCGCCCAATCTGGCAACACTGCTCCTGAGTCGCAGTCAAGACGTGTTCCACGCTCAGCTGGCATGCGAGTCCGGCTGTATTGAGCCGCCAGTCTCGTGCAAGGCGATTAAAACCTATGATTAAAACAGACTAGACCCCACCCCCCCAATGATTTTTAATGCAAAAATAGACGTTTTGTGAAGATGATATTTTTCGCGACAGAATCCGCGGAAATTTCACAGCCCTGCATATTGAATTAAGTTCAACGCCTTAGAAACAAAAGCACGAACGGAGTTAAAATACATTTTCTAGCAAATGGGCGCAGCCATATTGTTTTCTCGTTCTATCGCGTACAGTCTCGCGGTATTTACATCAATTTAACTTCCGAGTGTTCCCGAATGTCAACGAGAACAAACGAAGCTGACAAAAACATCGCTAAACAAGCAAACCAAATCAGAACGTATTCTGCTGGTCATTTTACTTAAACATATTTTTAACTGATATACAAGAGATTAAAAAAAACCCACCACCACTTTGGCTAGAAAAATAGCGGAATTCCGCTAAATAGCGGACGTCTGGGATCCCTGATTAATAAAAAAAGGTACACACAACACTTTTAAGCTCCTAAAAGCTGACATTTTTAGTTCTTGAATACATAACTGCAAAAACCCAGGTGTGGATCAACGTACAACTATAAAGCAATAATCCATCCCGTACTTAGATTTCCAAACCTTTAATAAAAAGTGGTCATCATTATTGCCTACATTTATTTTCTTCCAACATTTCATTTGGACAGCAAGAAAACCAACATGCAAATTAGCAGCACGTACTTAACGAGCCTCAAGAACTTAAAACACAAGTTAGTGCAAGTCAGCGTGAATCCACCTCATGAACAAATGTATGAGGAAACGGTTCATCTAAAAATGCTGACGTTGAGAGGGAAGGAAAAAACAAAAACACGAATGAAAGCTCAGCTCAGGCTTCTGCTGCTTTCATTCGCAGTACGTTAGCAGTTTTAGATGAACTGTCCTTTAGAGAGGTAGTGAAAACACAAAAAGCAGACCCAAGTTCCAAAAGCGTAACACATTAATAAAAATACACGATACATTCATGTTATATTTGTTGATCGATTGGGATATTGTACTGTATTGCTGTAGGGTGATGGGCATGGAATTAATATCCATGTGCATATATACGTGGTAAAGAATAATTTCATGTCTATGAACGCAGGACGAAACTACAGTGTACTACACGTCAAGGTGTAGAAATACACGGGTACATCTTATGTTTCTCAAGAAACTCTATAATATACAGTCTGAACTTCCTGTTGTACTAGGGATGAATACTTTTACTGTAAAATAGAAATCGAGCCAGAAAGGTTCACAGGGCATGGGGTTGAGTCGAGACTTGCGGTGTGCATCGGGACTGGGATCTGATGCAGGACGCAACAAAAAGTTGCACGAGTGGGACGAGTGGTTAGATATAAAGCTTATGAAAGACCATGCATTTACAGCATGAATAAAAAAAAAAAAAAAGCCCTGCACACACATTTCTCTTTACTTGAGCCCAGTTATGACCTAGAGTGATGTAGCTGAGGTTGAGGAAGAAGTGTCAGAGCCGGAACACTCTCACCATGCTGACAGTGCTTCCGGGATAGGCCACGCCCACTCCTACCAAGCATCACTGTAGTACACTGCAGTTACGACCCGTATTGCTATAAAAATGCTCACACTTCTAAAGCTAACCTTAAGACCAGTCTTCTTTCATTCCAGCTATTATTGCGCATGAAATCATGATACAATATCAAAAATAATACAAGTCCACTAATGTACACGTTAAACAAATTCGCTTAAACAGATTTTCTCCACAGTTGGTTTGGCTTTTTCTTTTCTAAAAAATAGAAATAACCAGACACCCAAATGTCCAGGATGGGAAATAACGTTAACAGATGGTGGTCGAGAGGTTTGTATTCGTATGGCTTGTGCGTGCATGTGTTAGCCCAGTGACTAGTAATCCAATAAACCAGTCTCTATAAGATCTTCTGTAAAATGGAATTGGGCACTTCAAGGGTTTCATCTTTCACTAGAACAATATCATAAGAGTCCATGTATTTCTCCAAGCGCTCCTCCACCTGCAAAACAAAAAACATTAGCACAACAGTACAGAAGCAACTCTCCAAATTCAACACTCGTGAGAACAAGCAGACCTTATCGTTGAGGAAGCCGATCTTCAGGAGGTTCTCCACGTTGGGGACGCTGTCGGCCATGTTGAGGTCTCCGAGCGAGTCTCCCAGAAGGATGATGTTGCTGTTGTTCTTCAGCTGTTTGAAGTACTCGGTGTTCCTCAGCGCGCCGTCGTGCTTGTTGTACACGTGAATCAGCTCGCCTTTAAACCCTCTCAAGACACCCTGTAGGATTGACAGCGCCCTCAGCAGTCAGAATTTAAAACAGCAGATGACAAAATTCAGCTCCGATTTGTCCAAACTAAAGAAAGCTATACGTAGCTTTAGGTCCGAAAAGCCCTCAAGTCTTCCCATAATATGATATTTTATTTCTTTTTGAATATTATAAATACGCAGGTGATTGATTATCGGAAATCGTGAACGCTGATCAGTTGAGAAATTCAGACTATTTCTCGATAATCACTTCAAGCGACTCGGCAAAATGGCGGCCGATCGCGTCGTCACCATAAGCGAGGAAGAGTTACAGATTATGAAAGAAAATGCCGTTGCTAAAAGCACTAAAGATGCTACGAAGTTTGGTCGAAAACTATTCAAAAGTAAGGTGGAATTGTGATTTATTTTATTGATTTCAAAACAAAGTATTTTGTGTGACACAAGTCAGCGCGCATTACAATTTGCATACTGCTTCTGAAATTAATACGATTTTTAAAAGATAAACTATCACCTGCGTATTTATACTAAAACAATTATCCACCAGTGAATTATTATTCTATCCACATTCACTGGATATGAGCAACCGTGCGCTCCGATTGGCTACTCTAGTACTAGGATATCAGCTCTGAGTAGAAAAAAAACCAAAATGGCGGAGCGTATTGCTGAACCAACCGAGGACGAAATTAAAAACTCTACTTGAAAGCAAAACCCAAAAACAAAAAAAAAGAAAAAAAAAATGGAATGAAAAGTATTTGATGGTAAGAACATATTTTTTTATTTTTCAAGAATTATTTTTATAGCATTTTTCACAAATTGCTACTGTCGTTTCGCCAGGTTGTTAAGCGGAAAGGATTCCGTCGGACGTTTTGTACGAAGTTTTTGTTTATTGAATTTGCAAAAAAATTAAAATAAAAATGCTCCGTTTCTCAAAATCCAGTGGGTAGAATAAAACCGTTATTCCACTCACTCTTGTCGTACGTGGCTTATAGTCACCATCAGCTCATGCAAGACTCGATTTCATGGAATAACTTAATTATTCACCAATCATCACTTTGCCTTCAGTGAATAATTGTTAATTATGAACCATTTGGTTTTTATTCAACATTATTACTAATAACTAGTGAATATCCTTGTATTTACCTAATGCCAGGATCGCATTACATAATATTTTCATCTTTCACGATGGTCACCATGCCAGATTAGTGCCATATCAACACATTTTTCCTAAACCTTTTGGCCAAATGTTGGTGTTTAAATTTATTAAAGTGATAAAGTAATTAAGTTGATATATACAGTATAGTGAACAAGAAACTAATGTTGACTACAGCTTAAAGGAACAGTCCACCGTACTTCCATAATGAAATATGTTCTTCTCTGAATTGAGACGAGCTGATCCGTACCTCTCCAAGCTTTGCGCGACCTCCCAGTCAGTCAGACGCGCTGTTACTCCTGTTAGCAATGTAGCTAGGCTCAGCATGGCCAATGGTATTTTTTGGGGCTGTAGTTAGATGCGACCAAACTCTTCCACGTTTTTCCTGTTTATATAGGTTTATATGACCAGTGACATGAAACAAAGTTCAGTTACACAAATTGAAACGTGGCGATTTTCTTTGCTATGTAAAGTCCACACTATAATGACAGGCGTACTAACACCTTCTGCGCGCTTCGGCAGCGCGTTGATACGGAGCTCAGATATCAACGCGCTGTCGAAGCGCGCAGAAGGTGTTAGTACGCCTGTCATTATAGTGCGGACTTTCCATAGCATAGAAAATCGCTACGTTTCAATTTGTGTAACTGAACTTGTTTCATATCACTGGTCATATAAACCTATGTAAACAGGAAAAACGCGGAAGAGTTTGGTCGCATCTAACTACAGCCCCAAAAAATACCATTGGCCATACTGAGCCTAGCTACATTGCTAACAGGAGTGACAGCGCGTCTGACTGCGTCTGACTGACTGGGGGGTCGCGCAAAGCTCGGAGAGGTACGGAGCAGCTCGTCTCAATTCAGATAAGAGCATATTTCATTATGGAAGTACGGTGGACTGTTCCTTTAAAGGTTCAGCCCTGAGCTTGTGTGCGTTTGTGGACCCTTCAGTAAGGAATAAACTGCTTCCAACTGCGCAGCTCAGTGCTCAAGTCCATTATTCACTTGGATAAAAGCATCTTATGAGTGAATTATGAAATTTCTCACTCATGCAGGTTATGATGAAGTACGAGTTATATAAAACTACTGTGTAACTAGTTTATCAGCATCAAACAGGCTTGTAGTACTCAAGTCCAGGACTCGTGACTCGACGAGGACTCGGATTTTTTCTTTATTTTTTTGGAACATGCCATAATAATTTGGCATATGATATTTATATCCACATTAATTTCGTGCAAGAGTGTCACACCTGCACGCCTTGGCGCGTGCATCAGATAGACTCTCTCGCTTGCGCCGTAAACAACTCACGCCTGTACAGGATTAAACCGCAGTCAGCGGGCCTGTATAAAAACTGTGAAAACACACTTACTTTGCGAAGTATTGAGTTGCATTGCTGACACATTACCGAGCCTTGTTTGGTTCCCTGATTTCCTGTTTCTCGTCTTTGTTTCTGCCGAGTCTACGATAGCCTGGTTGTGCCTCGCTCGACCTGTTTCACTGTTTTACGATTTTCCCCGCCGTTCTGAATTGTTTACCTGTCTTCACTTGTATTAATAAACCCACCTTCTGCACTTACTGTACATCCGTCTCCCAGCCATCTCTGACAGAATACTTCACACTCCCTGACGAAGAGAAGCACACTCACCTGTTCATACGTCATGTTCAGGAACTAACTAATGTTAAAACAGCCACCGTCACATGGCGCGGTTGGAGTCTTGTTCTCGGACTCGAAATTTTTTTTTTAATGACTTGGACACTGGGGACTCGAAACGGGACTCGAGGTTTAGTGACTCGACTATAACACGATCATTAAATACGAATACAAAAATCCTACAGCATCAACTAACGGGTCAACGTGTTTATACCCACATTCTCGTCGAAGTCCATGAAGTTGGAGACGACTTTGACGTTGGGGTAATAAACTCCAGCCTGTCTGATGATCTCCTCCAGCACGTCTCCCAGCCCCGCTGAGAAGATGAACACAGGAACACTGTGCTGGTGTAGCCGGTCAAAGAAGTGCTCATAACCCTCCCTGTGACACACACACACACACTTGATACTCAACTAACTAACTCAACTAACATTTTAAATATTTTTTTTTTTTAAAGATTTTTTTGGGGCTTTTTTCACCTTTATTGGATAGGACAGTGTAGAGACAGGAAATGAGCGGGAGAGAGAGATGGGGCGGGATCGGGAAATGACCTCGGGTCGGAATCGAACCCGGGTCCCCGGATTTATGGTATGGCACCTTAGCCACCTGAGCCACGGTGCCTCCTAACATTTTAAATTTAAAAAGTTAACAGTCCGACGAATCCAGGAAGTAACTTCAGTAAAGACAGTGAATGTATTAATAATGAAGCAAGACCAGTTTCAGACTTTCTAGAAGAATATTTCGGACAAAATAGCTTCTGAAGCTGTCGGTGAAAACCTGCACCATAGTTTCAGGTTAACACTTTTCTTCATTTCTAATTAAAGGCAAATTTATCATCATCATCAAAATTCTATTTCTCTCATTTTATTAAATATCGGAATGCATTTTTGATCGCTATTTTGTCGCTGCTACAGCAAGTTATGAGTGTTTGAAATACGCCATGTAATATATATCAGTCCATATGTCAAAGCAACGGCCGTAAACGAGATTCGTTGAGACCTGTACGAGACATCGTAGGACGGAAATAAAAACATACAGCGGAAATCAAAGTGACCAACATCTGCCAATGCTGTCAAAAGACGCGAGCGCCCTCCTTCAAATGCTGACGTAATCAAGCCGGAAGTTTTCCGTGTCCGAAATCGCTCCCTGCTCACTATATATAGGGCACTATATAGTGTGGACGCCATTTTGTAGTGCTGTCCGAAACCTTAGTGAGGATTATGTGGGAAATGCGCTGTATTTATCATAAAAATACATGCATGTATTTATTATTTTGAAACTCCATCAGCCGCCTGACCTGGCACGTTTTAATTGTGCGACAGTAATGACGTAAATACCAGCGTGACGGACTAGTCCTTATCCTGCCGTCTTTCCAACTCTTCTCTACTCCACGTTGGTTCGAAGTCGTACGGAATAATCTCCATCACCGATGAAGCTGGCAAATCTCGAAATTAATCTAAATTGGAATGATATGGCGATCTGGCCGCTGTGTAAACAGTTTTCAAAATGGCGGCGCCGACACTTCACGTGTGAAGTTTCGCACAAGTCTCGTGAAGATCGCGCGGATAAGCGACGCCTGCCGTGGACCAAACGAACTACATTCAACATGGCTAAAAACCGAAAAGCCCGATAAGTGTAATGTAATGCCAATACGAGTCATGATATAAAGTTAATAAAACCAAAAACGTAATTGAACAACACGTTAATTAAGAAACAAAGCAAGTTTAAAAATGACTTCAGTTCTCCTTTAAGGACTTTTGTTTCTCTGGAATATTAATACATCCATTAATAAGATATGTAATAAAATATGTACGACAATGTCCACCTGCATAATTCTCATCTCATCTCATTATCTGTAGCCGCTTTATCCTGTTCTACAGGGTCGCAGGCAAGCTGGAGCTTATCCCAGCTGACTACGGGCGAAAGGCGGGGTACACCCTGGACAAGTCGCCAGGTCATCACAGGGCTGACACATAGACTACGTTCAGACTGCACCCTGAAACGACCCATATCCGATTTTTTTGCCCATATGCGACCTGTATCCGATTTGTTATTGACAATCTGAACGACACAGATCTGATTTTTTCACATGCGACCCAGGCCGCTTGGATATGTGGTCCTAATTCCGATGCATATCCGTTATTTTCACATGCGACTGCAGTCTGACCGGACAGGTCGCATTCATGCGACCTACACGTCATCAACAAGAGACAAACGTCACTATTCTGCGTTGGCTAATCCCGCCTCTTTGGTGGAAAACAACAACATTTGTACAGTTTTCAGAATTTAAATAGACTTTTATAGAATTGATCAAGCTAATGGTGGATTTGGTAGGGACCTGGATGTTGATCTGTTAGCCTGATTAAATAAAACAGTTTCTATAACTGATTTATATCTTAAACCATCCTGTATTACAAGATTATAAGATTGTTCTGGAAATTTCCAGTAATTTGACACCTTCGGTCTCATTAGTCTGCTGCCCACATTAATCAGATTATTGTGTGAGTTCCGCCGCCGCCACAAAAACCACATCGCCAGGTCTCGCCTCATCTCCATGCTTTACTTGCAAACTTGAAGAGTGCGCTTTTTTTTTTTTTTTTTACGTATTACGTAGATGTGCTTATTACGTGTCAATTTGCGCACGCGGGACACTTTTGGGTCGTTTTCCGTTCATATTGGAGATCGCATACAAGTCTCATATAATTGGTAATGTGAACGGCCTAACAAAAAAATCGGATTTCACAACAAATCGGATATGGGTCGTTTCAGGTTGCAGTCTGAACGTAGTGATAAACACAGACAACCATTCACACTCACATTCACACCTACGGTCAATTTAGAGTCACCAGTTAACCTAACCTGCATGTCTTTGGACTGTGGGGGAAACCGGAGCACCCGGAGGAAACCCACGCGGACACGGGGAGAACATGCAAACTCCACACAGAAAGGCCCTCGCCGGCCACGGGGCTCGAACCCGGACCTTCTTGCTGTGAGGCGACAGCGCTAACCACTACACCACCGTGCCGCCCTGCATAATTCTATGTAATCTTAAATCATCAAAAGTCATTTTTGGTTATTCGTTCTGCAATAACACGTGGTTATTTAGTTCTATATAAAACCTACGGCAATAAACATATATAAATATATTTGATATGTAAATAGCCATGTCAATAACACCCACTGTCTGTATACTGATATTTATCTCTAAATTCAAGACTTCAGAATAAGTTTGACAGGATGATGATCGTACCGTAAAGAGACGTCCGATTCTCTCACCACCTCGGGGAGTTTGTCCTTCTGTAGCCGCTGCTCCACCAGTAATGTGTGAGATTTAAAATACCTAAAGGAACAGGGCAACGCAATTCCAGTATTAAACAGTGTGCAGCGGTGTGTGTAAATGATTGTAAATATACTGTATGTGAGGTTGAACATGTGGTCCACTCACCACTCCACCATAAACGGGTATTTCTCCTCCATGGTCAGCTGTGGGTCGATCTCAATAGGATAGTAGGTGTCTTTCAGTTTAAACAGCTGAAAAAAAAAGTTTCAGCATAAATACAATGCATACTTTGACAGCATTAAAATGATGCATACAGGTTGAGACATGCTCACCTTCTGCCTACATTCTTCTGTGACTAGCTTGCAGTTGTCAATGATATCTGTGGAAAATGAAAAGAGGCTGATCAACGCTTCAAAGCGCGGGGGTTATTCTGTGTTTAACGCCATTCGTTCCATAATTAGTGATGAAGATTCCTGTTCCAGTGTTGCAGGTTTGACTTACTGTGGCAGGTCGGGCAGCGCTTTCCATTGACTGCAAATTTGCTTAACGTCATGTCAAAGTCTGTGATGATCTAAAGGGAAAAAAGAAGGGTTTTTTTTAAAATTATTATTACAAACTATTGATATACAGTACGTGCTATTAACTAAATATTAATCAAATCATTAAAAACTACTATTTTAAAAGGAAGGCAGGAGTTTTTCAGTTCCAGTCCTGCAGGACAGTGGGTTCTAGGGACTGGGCTGGAGGTTCAAAAAGTCACTCATTAATACATTTTTATAAATTGCATTTTAATGAGGAAAGCTTTATTTAAAAAAAATAAATACAATGCCTTATAAAACAAAGCTTTTATTATACAGTTTTAACCTGTGAGCTAAATATTAATACATCATTCAAAACCTATTTGCGCTCAGGAATTCTTGATTTATATTTTTAGGTTTGTATTTTATCTCATTTCAGGTTTACATTAGTGCGCTCGTACTAATACATAATTGTTTCTATGGAAGCAACTTGCACTGGGAGGCCTAGCAAAACTCTCCATAAACCAATTAAAACAAGGTGCAATTTTTGAAATGGTGACGTTTTCTGTAAGGAGATGTTTAACATTTATGGAAGGAGTCTCCAGTGTCAGTGCTTCAGTACAGTAAATGTAACTATAAAAAGTATGCTGTATCGTTCTTACAATAGCAGTAGCACAGAAATAAATTAGTAGTATAATCCTAGCAGTACAGTTGTGCATTAGTAGTAGTATAGTTGTGATAGTACAGTAGCAACAGAACAGTAGTAGTAGTGTAGTAATAATAAGGCACCACAGTAGTAGTAGTAGTAGTAGTCTAGTGGTACAGCAATAGTCCTAGTATTGGAGTAATAGTACAATAATATATTAGTAGTAGCAGCAGCAGCGGTGTAGTAGTAATAGTAAGGTACTACAGTAGTAATACAGTACCAGTAATAGTACAATAGTAACATCGCAGTAGTACAGGAATAGTCAATAGTATAGTAATATATTAGTAGTAATAGTAGAAGTAGCATAGTAATAATAGCAAGGTTAGCACCTTACTATTACTACCATACCACTACTATTACTACTAATAGTAGTAATAGTTGTGATAATATAGTGGTACAATAGTAGTCGTCATAGTATCGTAGTAATAATAAGGTGCCACAGTAGTATAGTTGTACAGTAGTAGTCATAGTATAGGTGTAATAGTACAGTAATGTGTTTTTATTATTAGTAGTAATAGTACAGTAAATTATTATTAGTATAGTAGTAATGGTCAGTGGTACAGTAGTAGTAGTAGTGCAGTAGTAGTAGTAGTGCAGTAGTAGTAGTGTAGTAATAGTGCAGTAGTAGTGTAGTAGTAGTGCAGCAGTAGTAGTGCAGTAGTATAGTAATAGTGCAGTAGTATAGTAATAGTGCAGTAGTAGTAGTGTAGTAATAGTGCAGTAGTAGTAGTGCAGTAATAGTGCAGTGGTAGTAGTAGTAGTGCAGTAATAGTGCAGTAGTAGTGCAGCAGTAGTAGTGCAGTAGTAGTAGTATAGTAATAGTGCAGTAGTAGTAGTGCAGTAATAGTGCAGTGGTAGTAGTAGTAGTGCAGTAATAGTGCAGTAGTAGTAGTGCAGTAGTAGTAGTGTAGTAATAGTGCAGTAATAGTGCAGTAGTAGTAGTGTAGTAGTAGTAGTGCAGTAGTAGTGTAGTAATAGTGCAGTAGTAGTACAGTAGTAGTGTAGTAATAGTGCAGTAGTAGTAGTGTAGTAGTAGTGCAGTAGTAGTAGTGCAGTAGTAGTGTAGTAATAGTGCAGTAGTAGTAGTAGTAGTAGTGTAGTAATAGTGCAGTAGTAGTACAGTAGTAGTAGTAGTAGTAGTAGTAGTGCAGTAATAATCGAACAGTAGTAGACGTTAATGGATTATGAGGGCAGTTCGTACCGAACACAATCTGAAATTCTCGATAAATATCTAACTCGTGTCTGAGGTCTGTACCTGTAATTTAGAAGCGCCTCCTTTAATCAGGCCGCAGATGATCTGCTCCACCCGCTCGGGGTCCTTGATGTGGACCGTGCTCTTCTCAAACTCGGGCATCTGCAGAGACGCAAGTTAAACAGTCAGGGCTGTGACGCTGTACGAGTACACTAAGAAAGTGTGAAATATGAAGCATTAACACACTCTCAGATCCTCAGCCGTTATTTACATACAGTATGTGTGCCGAATGCGTGCGATGCTGACTGACAGACAGCTTTCGACCTTTTTTATAGAAAAGGAGTTGAATTATTGAACAGTACTTCCTATTTAGGGTGCATCAACTAAAATATGCCTTTTTTCACTACAACACCTTTTAAAAGTTTTTTGCAGTACTGATTAGTAAATAGAAAAGCGTTAAAAAAAATACATCACAAAAAAACCCCACAAATAGACAGACAAACAGAAGAGATCGGGAAGATAACGTAATAAGGACTTTTCTTTCATTTAAAAAAAAAAAAAATCACATTATTTATTTAAAAATATATACCATTATTTAAAATCTTTATTGGTTATAAATGAAATATGTGAAATTTTTAATACATGTTCAGGAAATTGTGAAATTATGTTCATTTCACATGTAACATTTATTCACAATTTTATTTATTTAATCAAGTTATTAATGCCATTTGTTGTTTTATTTCTCCATTTTTAAAATTCCCTATTAAGTCACTGACGTAATAGTTTAGCAGATCCTCTAAACATTTCTCTGCTTTTCTGTAATGGTGCACTAACGTCAGTCCAAAACGGGTTTTAGACACGTGATGTAAAGGAGGAGGGATTTAAAAAGGCTAGGAGGAACAACAGGAGCCATGTAAACTAATCTCGCACTCTCAGACCCACACACACACACGGCACAGAGGCACCATGCTCAAGAGCTAAAACATTCAGGACGGCTGAAGATGTAAGTTATCGCAAATAATTTCCATGTCATTTCCGTTTCCACTGATGCGTAATTTTATTTTATTTTTTGCCGTCTACGTATTAGACACGATCCAGAAGACAAATAAAAACTCTATGGCGAAAGAGATCACAGAGAAACATTTGTTCTTTTCTCTTCCTTCATATCGTTTGTCATTTTTCCGTAGCGGTTTTGAACTCGATTTTAAATATAATCCCCGTTCCACATGCACATCTATTCTGGGTAGTGGCGAAAAAAATAGCCACAAATATCCTCTGTAAGGAGAGAAGGTATATTTTTAAGACTGTTGATCACAGGGCATGCATGACCTGTGTGTGTTTGTGCGTCTGTGTGAAAGCATTTCAAACAGTAAACCAATTTAAATAGAGTACTTTATAGAAGATTAAATTAATTAAAAAAAAAAAACAACTGGCAAAATTATTCCATCATAGAATGATATAAATATAGAATAGTTATACAATTTATTCTATAAATAAACATTACATTATAACACTAAAGCATTAGTATTACTGTTGCATGATTATTATGGCCAAAAAAAAAAAAAAAAAACACGTTAAACACACTGTTCCACTTCTGCAAAAATGTCCTGACTTGACTTCAACCTGAAACTTGTTTTGCAGAGACACACTGACTTATGTAACGTATAATTAACGCGCTCACGCACACCATTTAAATTGCTGCTTGTCCACAACCATTTGCCTTACTTGATGTCATTTGTACAGTATGTGCGTTTATCTTGCTCACATAAACTTAAAGTTTTCTGCTCACAGCACGTTTCCTCTCATCATACTATTAATCTAAACACACAACCATGATTTAGTCACTATTCAGTAGAAATAAGTGCACGTCAGTAAGAAAAATTTCCAACAGTGAGTAGCTTCCTGTCTATCTGCTTACCTTCTCTCTCTCTGTGTTGTTGCAGCTTTGTGAAAAACAAGGAAAGAAAATTCTTGCTGACAGCTGACAGTTTATATAGCTCAGCCACACAGGGGGCGTGTCCCAGACACAAGCCCCACCCCTTCTGTCAGCCCCTCCTTCACACATACACAAATACACGACACACAGCGTGGAAAAAAAAAAAAAGCCGTCACTGATGGTTAATTTAGATCTTTTACAAACAAACACACATTGCTATTTGTGTTACACGACAACCGTGACAGAATTCGAACATTTTACTCATGAATTAATTCCAGACCTCGACATGTTTCTGACTGGTTCATGATTACAAGCAGCGCTGCCAAATATTTACACGGTTGTGAGAAGATATGAAGTTTATCTTCGAGTGAAATATTTTCAACACGAAAAGATAAACTTCCTATCTTCACGCCACCTTGTAATGTTCTTTATATTATATGGACGCATCCACAAAAAATATACAGGCTAATCGAAAGAATTTTAATTTGGAACCGGGTCGCCATTTTGACAACGTGCGTCTAGTCAGCAGGAAAACACTACGCGTGACATCATCGGAGTCAGGAAATGTTATACATACAGGATACTTTTTCCATGGAATAAAAACGTATTCTATTCCCTTCAAGTGAGTTTATTGATAGCATGCAATACTGTTGTCATATCACTTATCCATATATTACGCCGCTGTCCTCAATGGAGAATGAGCGTGCAATATTGTTATAATACTGCACGTTGTCAAGACAACACGACGCCACACGTCGGAGCTCGTGCGAAGATCCAATGATAAAACTTTTCTACTGCGCATGCACACAATCATTTCTTTGGCGGCCGGGAAAGAGAGACGATGAGGCTAATCCAGTGCTAGGTTTAAGCACTAAATAAATTGGGAAAAAAAAAAAAGACGCACTGAATACCCGACAGGCTACCAAAACTTCATTAGATATTCTTCACGCATATTTACAAGAGAAAAACATACCAACGGACATCGAAAAACTGGAAGATGTCCAGTTGACACATCGGAGATGTAAAACTTCCGCGCTAGTGAGTGAGCGATTGTGACAGTTAGTAAAAAAAAAAACATGGCTGCAAGGTTTGCTTCGTTAAAAGCGGAAGATTTTGGGAGAATTTTGGCTGCCAGGTCGCATTGTGTGTAGTTGTCAATGGTGATTTTAAAAGTAACCAAGTAAATTACACAGGGAAAATAATAATACTAATATTCAACTTGACTGCACTAGCATTGGCCTTCGATGGCACTACACCGGCTAGAAGCTAACTGGACTGCCACGCTAACAGCACTGAGTCACAGGTAAGCTCACACTGCCCTTCAGGAATGCTGATATGAAGAGAGTGTGTATGTATAATCATAATAATAATATTGGCTGGCTTTTTTTTGTGGTCTATCGATATATTCCATTCAGCTACTCATCTTCGACTCGTTCAAGATCATGCTAGCTGAACGGAATATATCTGATATACCACTCAACACCAGCCAATATTACTTATTATCCATCTGAACACTTTTTCGATGGAATAAAAACATGTGTTCTATTCCCTTCTTGCCAGTTTCATTCATTTGGTTTGATAGCATGCAATACTGTTCGCATATCGCTTATCCAATCACTCTAGTATACCCAATGGAGAATGAGCGTTGAATAAGGTTTACAATATTGCACGGTTGTCAAGACAACATGACGTTGTCTTGAACCAAAGGTTCGAACAAATATGAAAAACGTGTGTATCGAGCTGTGGGGTGAATTTATGGAACAGACTGGAGACAGAAATAAAACAAAAGTGCAAATATAAATCTGTTTGAAAAAAAAAGGTACAAAAAATATTTTTAAACAAGTATATAGAAGAGGAAGTATGTTAATGGAGGATGATGAGGGATAAATAGAATAGGGTTGATTGTTATATTAGAACTAACTTAGTATATGGTATATTTATTTATGGGGATAGTTTATATCTTCATATATCTTCATATTTACAGAGATAGGTATGTAGTAGATATTTTTGTAATTATATATTTATATAGATATTTATAAAGTGTATATATGGTGTATATATATTTGTAATTATATATTTATATAGATATTTATAAAGTGTATATATGGTGTATATATATTTGTAATTATATATTTATATAGATATTTATGAAGTGTATATAGTATGTAGTATATATTTATTTTTGTAATTAAATATTTATGAAGTGAATATGGTATGTAGTATATATTTATAAATATTTAATTACAAAAATAAATATATACTACATACCATATATATTCACTTCATAAATATCTATATAAATATTTAATTACAAAAATATAGATATTTATGAAGTGTATATATGGTATGTAGTATATATTTATTTTTGTAATTAAATATTTATATAGATATTTATGAAGTGAATATATATATACATATATATATATATATATATATATATATATATATATATATATATATATATATATATATGGGATGTAGTATATATTTATTTTTGTAATTATATATGTATATAGATATTCATGAAGTGTATATATGGTATATATTTTTATAGGTGTATTAATGTAGTTTGGATTTCGGGGTAGTTAAAAAGGGGTGGGAAATTAAAAAAAAGTATTGTACTTCTTCCCACTCCTTTTTCGAACAATGTGCGGTGTTTTGTAATGGCTTAGCTCTTTGTTATTTTATTTATTTTTTTGTCAATTTCTCGTTTTCTTTCTTTTGCATGTACAAATAGTTACATAAATTTTTTTATACATGTTCGAAATAAAAAATAAATTCAAATTTCAAACGTCACACATCGGAGATGTAAATTATAGAGACACACAAACAAAAAGTCCCCAAATTCATCGAAACAACTCATCAATATAGAGATTTGTGCAGTGGCGTAAGAAGCTCGCCGCGGGCCCTGGTGCGACATGTGGAATACGGGCCCCCTAGTGGGCATAGTGACACTTAAGGGAGGATTTAAGACATGCAGGTTAGGTTAACTGGTGACTCTAAATTGAGCGTAGGTGTGAATGTGAGTGTGAATGGTTGTCTGTGTCTATGTGTCAGCCCTGTGATGACCTGGCGACTTGTCCAGGGTGTACCCCGCCTTTCGCCCGTAGTCAGCTGGGATAGGCTCCAGCTTGCCTGCGACCCTGTAGAAGGATAAAGCGGCTACAGATAATGAGATGAGATGAGGAAATGCGCTCAGTATAATATGGATTTATCACAAAAATACACACGTGTATTTATTATTTTGAAAACCCACCAGCTGACTGATCTGGCACGTTTTAATTGTGCGACAGTAATGACGTAAATAACAGCGCGGCGGAGTAGTGTCCGAAAGTGTGTTTTCATTTTACCAATGAGCTCACTATATAGTCCTCTATATAGAATTCCCTAGATAGTGAGTAGGGAGTAGTGAATGAGTGAGTGATTTCAGACACAGCCTACGAAAGCTCCACCTCCAGTTAGACACCATGGAGTGTCTAAAAACGTCTCGCCAGAATACACAGCGATCAAAAAAAACTATACACAGAACAACTATTACTGTGTCAGTGTGATGAAAATTATATCTGGTCTTTTTCCATACAGGGAAGGAGTAGATGTTAGTTTGCCACCCCTTCCTGTTCTTCCCTACGCTCCTGCTGCTTCTTGGAGCCGCTTTTGTGTTTGAAGGGCATTGTTTCGCTCGCAACGATAATGGAAATATGCAGACATCAAAGACACGGAGATCAGTCTACCCAGATCAGCCTACCCAGAATTCCTTGTAATCTCAATAGAAACAAAGTTACTTTTGCGAAATAGAATGACAACAAAGACCTATTATCATTTTATGTAGCGTTTATTTGATGGATTTGTAAAAAAAAAAAAAAATCCGCAACGGGCCCCCCGACGGTCACGGGCCCAGGTGCGGGTGAACCTGCTATAGTTACACGCCTGGATTTGTGCCACGGTTTTGGTTCTCCATGTCCTGGATGGAGCTCGTATGAAAAGTACAAGTGGTGTATTTCCCAGTAAAATGCTCGTGTCTGTATAATATTGCATGATGGCATGAAGATATGAAGTTTATCTTCTTGTGTTGAAAATACTGTCACTCAGGAATATGTTCACGAGTTTATATAAATACTGGGAAATTATACCTAATATCTATCTATCTAGGCGGCACGGTGGTGTAGTGGTTAGCGCTGTCGCCTCACAGCAAGAAGGTCCGGGTTCGAGCCCCGTGGCCGGTGAGGGCCTTTCTGTGCGGAGTTTGCATGTTCTCCCCGTGTCCGCGTGGGTTTCCTCCGGGTGCTCCGGTTTCCCCCACAGTCCAAAGACATGCAGGTTAGGTTAACTGGTGACTCTAAATTGACCGTAGGTGTGAATGTGAGTGTGAATGGTTGTCTGTGTCTATGTGTCAGCCCTGTGATGACCTGGCGACTTGTCCAGGGTGTACCCCGCCTTTCGCCCGTAGTCAGCTGGGATAGGCTCCAGCTCGCCTGCGACCCTGTAGAAGGATAAAGCGGCTAGAGATAATGAGATGAGATCTATCTATTCTATCTATCTATCTGATATAGAACTGTTCTTTTCTATAGCATCATGTTTAAATTCGTGTAATTTTACACAAGAGGTTGCGGAAATAGTGCTTAGAAGTGTAATTTTACAGGTCTGAAAAGGAGTGCCTTTAAAATGACACTCTTCCAGATATGCACATGAATTCGGTGCCATTTCAAATCATCCTGAACTTAGGACGAAAGGTTCTACTAAATTAATAAACAAACAAAAACCGTCAGTATGCCAACTACTGAAGAAAACAGATCTAACCGAAGCTTCTCGGAGAACCTGTTCCTGGAAACCTTACAGAAATCAGTTCCGATCTCGGTCTCTCTCTCTCTTTCTCTCAGTGCTCCTGTTAATCAGCCCACATGTTTAGGAAAGTAAACCTCGACCTACATTCTTGTCACGATTATGCTGGTTATCAGGTCGGAAACGTTCCCTGGGTGCTGTGTTGTAGATCCACTTGTAAAATGTTTAGATCCAAAGTCGAGTGTTGGATGATTTTTTTTTTTTTTTTTTGTCGTCACGTGTCAATTCCTCTATTGATAAAATTCCTGGTAAGCATCCGAACGCTTTGTTATCAGCGACAAGGTCACTTTGCAGTTAGCTGATCATCCAGAAGGCTGAGTTTCGACTGTTAAAGGAGAACCGAAGGCAAAAATTTTTATTAACAAAATTCTATTTCTCATTTTATTAAATATCGGAATGCATTTTTGATCGCTATTTTGTCGCTGCTATAGCAAGTTATGAGTGTTTGAAATATGCTCTGTAATATATCAGTCCGTATGTCAACGCAACGGCCGTAAACGAGATTCGTCGAGACCTGTGCGAGACATCGTAGGACGGAAGTAAAACCAGGCTTTCGTCTAAACCGGGGAACAGGGGCGCTGCGCCCTCTTACTCTCGGCGTGCGCCCCCTTACCGAAATGCTGATTGAACCCCAAGTCACACTTAGGCCATGCACTTATATGCTACTGCACAACATGCAATCTTTCTCAAAACGATCTTTTCTCCATGAAAACATCCCAGCAACACCACGTGACGATGTGTCTGATCATCAAACACGTTATAATTACTCCAAAAATATTCCAATCATAGTAGATACACCGCCAGACGGTGCAAAAACAATCCGAATTGGCGTTTTCCAGACTGAGGCGCCATGTTGTTTAGTTGTTTACTTGTCGCGGCTGCTCTCGCGAGATTTGACATGGGTTACATACAAGGTCAGCTGACTTGTAGAGCGAGATTTCTCGAGACTGAATGACCTTTCACCCACCGGCACGGGAGCTTTTGACAGAAGTCGTTCGTGAGTTGTTTTTGTTGACACTTGGGCATTTAAAGATGTCATCCCGCGGCACGAAACGGAAGACAGACAAAGACTGTCCGGGGTAGAAGAAGATTACTTCTTTCTTTTTCAATGTTGACAGACGATGTTACAATTTCCCTCTCAGATATCCTCAGAATGTCCCATTGTAGCCTCAATTTTTCAAAGGCTTCGCACGGCGGAGGGGGGGGGGGGACGGACAATCGGCACCATCCCCACCCGCTTCGCCCCCTCGCCATGGTGAGCGCCCTCATACTAAATTTTTCTAGAAAAAACCCTGAAAACGTACAGCGGAAATCAAAGTGACCGACATCTGCCAACGTTGTCAAAAGACACGCGCGCCCTCTTTCGAATGCTGACGTAATCAAGCCGGAAGTTGTGTTTGTTTTGTTAGCAATCAGGAAAGTTTGAAGAAAAGTAGGCATCATTTAAACTTGTTTTTGTGCAATAAAACGGTTTTCAAAATGGCGGCGCTGACACTTCACGTTTCGAAGTCTCGCACAAGTCTCGTGAAGATCGTGCGGATAAGCGACGTCTGCTGTGGACCAAACGAACCAAATTCAACGTGGCTAAGAACCGAACAGGCCGATAAGTATAATATTTAATTGCAATTAGTTGCCAATACGAGTCACGATATAAGGTTACTAAAACCGAAAACGTCGTTGAATAACACGTTAATTAAGACAAAGTTTAAAAATGACTTCAGTTCTCCTTTAAGAGGTGTAGTGTGTGGAGCAGGGGAACATTTAAACAGGACCAAGATGGCATCTGTTTTAACACGTTCTAGAGTTTTGACGTTTTACGTAGTTCAGTGTTCGGAGCTTGTGGAAGCGTGATTTAGCGGTAGAAGGTCATTGAAAAACGCTGATCAAAACTAAAATAAATAAAAAAAGCAAGCTGTAAAATAATCCTATCAGGTCTGGAAGCATTTATCAATGTCATAATCCAGCCTTAATCAGCACTGAGGTTTTCACAGAGCAGCTCGCCAGCCATCAGCTGCCCCTCCCTCCCTTTACTCATGTGTGTGCTGAAAAGCCAGAGTTCAATGTCTTCTCTTGTATATTTAACCCCTCTCTTGATCCATGTCAAGGTTTTAAATGTACTCGACACAAGCATACTTTGATTCTTTCATGATTTGTCTACTACAGAATTCCGAGAGACAAATAGGTTTCCTAAACCTCTTCACGATTGAGCAAGCGCAGGAACAAGCACACGCCTGAAGCTGAAGCACACAGAACAGCCTCTAGCCTGGAAATCCTGTTCCAACACAACCTGCACTCACTGACCTCGTTTTCCCCAGAACTCCACATCTCCGATGCTGAGACATGCCGTTCGTTATCGTGCTCATTTTCAACCCCTAACCCTGCCGTGTCCCAATACC
This sequence comes from Neoarius graeffei, assembly GCF_027579695.1. Lineage (NCBI taxonomy): Eukaryota > Metazoa > Chordata > Actinopteri > Siluriformes > Ariidae > Neoarius > Neoarius graeffei. The sequence continues at coordinate 7,468,912 of NC_083591.1, read as the reverse complement.
CCTCAAGGCCAAAACGGACGCCCTCCTCTACATTGATCCAGGAAATCTCCGCCAATGATAGTGAAGGACAGGATAAAGCAGGGAACGCTGAAAAAGCCCGTTCGGGAAATCTAACCAGGACAACGGCCTGGGAGAAAGAACTCGAGAAAAAGACTCTTTTCAAAGCGCATCAAAGCGTTGATCAGCTTCTGAAAACGTTTCCTTATCTGAAGTGCTTAAAATAAAAAGGTAGCAGAAGACACGTGTATATACGCTGCGTATACAGTGGCTATAAAAAGTATATCGTACACACCCCGTTAAAATTATATATATTTTTTTACATCAGAAAAACCTGAGACCACAATAAATAATTTCAAAAATATGTTCGGGGGAAAAAACATAAAAAGTTAAAAACGTACAGTGGAGCAAAAAAGTATTTAGTCAGCCACCAATTGTGCAAGTTCTCCCACTTAAAAAGATGAGAGAGGCCTGTAATTTTCATCATAGGTACACTTTAACTATGAGAGACAGAATGAGGAAAAAAAAAAAATCCAGAAAATCACATTGTCTGATTTTTAAAGAATTTATTTGCAAATTATGGTGGAAAATAAGTATTTGGTCAATAACAAAAGTTCATCTCAATACTTTGTTATATGCCCTTTGTTGGCAATGACAGAGGTCAAACGTTTTCTGTAAGTCTTCACAAGGTTTTCACACACTGTTGCTGGTATTTTGGCCCATTCCTCTATGCAGATCTCCTCTAGAGCAGTGATGTTTTGGGGCTGTCGCTGGGCAACACGGACTTTCAACTCCCTCCAAAGATTTTCTATGGGGTTGAGATCTGGAGACTGGCTAGGCCACTCCAGGACCTTGAAATGCTTCTTACGAAGCCACTCCTTCGTTGCCCGGGCGGTGTGTTTGGGATCATTGTCATGCTGAAAGACCCAGCCACGTTTCATCTTCAATGCCCTTGCTGACGGAAGGAGGTTTTCATTCAAAATCTCACGATACATGGCCCCATTCATTCTTTCATTTACACGGATCAGTCGTCCTGGTCCCTTTGCAGAAAAACAGCCCCAAAGCATGATGTTTCCACCCCCATGCTTCACAGTAGGTATGGTGTTCTTTGGATGCAACTCAGCATTCTTTCCCCTCCAAACACAAGTTGAGTTTTTACCAAAAAGTTCTATTTTGGTTTCGTCTGACCATATGACATTCTCCCAATCCTCTTCTGGATCATCCAAATGCTCTCTAGCAAACTTCAGACGGGCCTGGACATGTACTGGCTTAAGCAGGGGGACACGTCTGGCACTGCAGGATTTGAGTCCCTGGCGGCATAGTGTGTTACTGATGGTAGCCTTTGTTACTTTGGTCCCAGCTCTCTGCAGGTCATTCACTAGGTCCCCCCGTGTGGTTCTGGGATTTTTGCTCACTGTTCTTGTGATCATTTTGACCCCACGGGGTGAGATCTTGCATGGAGCTCCAGATCGAGGAAGATTATTAGTGGTCTTGTACGTCTTCCATTTTCTAATAATTGCTCCCACAGTTGATTTCTTCACACCAAGCTGCTTACCTATTGCAGATTCAGTCTTCCCAGCCTGGCGCAGGTCTACAATTTTGTTTCTGGTGTCCTTTGACAGCTCTTTGGTCTTGGCCATAGTGGAGTTTGGAGTGTGACTGTTTGAGGTTGTGGACAGGTGTCTTTTATACTGATAACGAGTTCAAACAGTTGCCATTAATACAGGTAACGAGTGGAGGACAGAGGAGCCTCTTAAAGAAGAAGTTACAGGTCTGTGGGAGCCAGAAATCTTGCTTGTTTGTAGGTGACCAAATACTTATTTTACCGAGGAATTTACCAATTAATTCATTAAAAATCCTACAATGTGATTTCCTGGATTCTTTCCCCCCATTCTGTCTCTCATAGTTGAAGTGTACCTATGATGAAAATTACAGGCCTCTCTCATCTTTTTAAGTGGGAGAACTTGCACAATTGGTGGCTGACTAAATACTTTTTTGCCCCACTGTACAATAAGCTGGTTGCACAAGTGTGCACACCCTTAAACTAATACTTTGTTGAAACACCTTTAGATTTAATTCAGGACTGTGAAATAGAAATGACAAAATCCGAGGAAACAATTTTAGCAGGGGGTCTGGGGGGTGCAGCTCCCCAGGAGCTGTGGGCCTGGGGGCCGCAGGGCCCCAGAAGCTGAACAGATTTTGTGTATATTGATAGATTTGAAGCATCTCCTGAAAGCAAATATTTTCTCAACCATGCCATTTAATTTGAACTGTTATTATGTTGAAATAATACAATATGAACTGATTTACCTTTTAACTGATAAGGGTTCACTTGAAGAATGAAAATATATCAATAACATACCTCATATTGTAAATTCACTCATATTCTTGTGTCAATTTGTATCAATTCATTGGGTCCCATAATGTCTTTTCCAGGGGGAAATTCTAGACTGACTATTAAATAATAGTCACTAATGTTCTTGTTTTTGAACTGATTCAATACCAAAATGTCTTTCTTGTTCATGTTAGACAGATTCTAGTCAAAAACTATATACAACTATTTACAAGTCAATATTTATATTTATTTCCTTTTCTTTGTTAGCAGTTTCTTCAGCTTAGAAAGCCTACTCTTTTCTTTCTGACTTTCTATATGGCTTTTCCTTGCTCTTTTGGTCTCTCTTTCATTACATATTCATGATAACAATGAACATTATGAACAATAACACAAGTTAAAACTACATAAATAATAAATGTGAACAAGATGGTCTACCTGGTAATCTATAGTTCAACAGCTTCAATTTCACCAATTCCGCATGGTTTTTTTTCCTTTAACATGGTCAACCAAACGTGTTCTTCCACCAGAACCGTACTTCACATCCTGATGGCACAAGATGCAGTAAGCTTTCCCCGGTTCTTTTATCTTCCGTATGTGCTCATGGAGATATTCACTACCGGCTTTAAACTCCAGCCATCGCCAATTCCATGGATTTTTGATGCCATTTTCCTTGTCAATGTTTTTGACATCGTCGGTCTCACCGTCCTCCCTTTGAACGATGTCCCTCCGTGACGCGGACATACCGCGAAATTCTCCTTTTCAAAACCGTTGATATCGAAAGCGTGTTTAAAGAGCACAATGGTAAACCAAAAGAACACAAGATTCGCGCCGTGGTTTGTAAGCATGGCACAAATGCTGTAAACTGGTCTGTCATTGTCGCAAAAGAAAAAAAGATAAAAAAATTACAATGTCGTTACAGAAAGAACAATTTGCGGTAGGCTCTTTCCCAGACTCGCCGGCTCGGTGACACTCGCTGTACGAGACTACTAGCGGTCGGTAGACAACAACCCCCCCCATTTTTTATTGCAAAATTAGATGATTTACTAAAATTATATTTTTGGCGGCCAAATTCGCGGAATTCCGCGGATCTGTGGATTTTTCACAGCCCTGTTAATTACAGCATTCAGTCTTTTTGGGTTCACACCTGCCATCGATTAAAATGAGACTGATTAACCCCAAATAAAGTTCAGACATTTAGTCAGTTGGATCCTCCAGCAAAAGCCAGGGTTCACAGAGAGCTTACAAAGCATCATTGTTGAAAGGTATCGGTCAGGAGAAGGGGACAAAAACATTTCCACGGCTTTAGATATACCATGGAGCACAGTGAAGACCGTCATCAAGAAGTGGAGAAAATATGGGACAACAGTGACATCACTGAGAACTGGACATCCCTCCAAAATTGATGAGACGAAAACTGGTCAGGGAGGCTGCCGAGAGGCCTACAGCAACACGGAAGGAGCTGCAGGAATTTCTGGCAAGTACTGGTTGTGTACTACATGTGATGACAATCTCCCGTATTCTCCATATGTCTGGATTATGAGGTAGGGTCAAAGAAAAAGTGTGTGTTCTGGTCTGATGAAACCAAGGTTGAACTTTTTGGCCAAAATTCCAAAAGGTATGTTTGGCGCAAAAACAACACTGCGCATCACCAAAAGAACACCATACCCACGGTGAAGCATGGTGGTGGCAGCATCATGTTTTGGGGTTGTTTTTCTTCAGCTGGAACAGGGGCTTTAGTCAAGGTGGAGGGAATTATCAACAGTTCTAAATACCAGTCAATTTTGGTCCAAAACTTTCAGGTGTCTGCTAGAAAGCTGAAGATGAATTTCATCTTTCAGGACGACAGTGACCCCAAAAAAGTTTTGGAACGGCCCAGCCAGAGCCCAGACCTAAAGCCAATTGAAAATCTGTGGGGTGACCTGAAGAGGGCTGTGCACAAGACACGCCTTTGAAATCTGACAGATTTGGAATGTTTTTGCAAGGAAGTGTGGGCAAATATTGCCAAGTCTAGATGTGGCAGGCTGATGGACTGACCCAAAAAGACTAAATGCTGTAATTAAATCAAAAGGTACCTCAACAAAGTATTAGTTTAAGGGTGTGCAAATTTACGCAACCAGCTTATTATACGTTTTTTTTTTTTTAATGGTTCCCCCCCTAACAGATTTGTCTATTTTTCAATTGAATTGGTCACATTAAAGGTGGGAAAAGTTTTGAAATTATTTATCATGGTCTCATTTTTTTTTACATCAGAAAAACCTATCATTTTAACGGGGTGTGTATACTTTTTATTCCCAATGTATAAAGCAACACAGGTGTTTTCTGACCACTGGCGGTTTTCCAGCTTGGACAATTCTTTAAGATCTGACTAAACTCAGATGCCTTCAGGTTGCACTGCGTGTTAAAAAAACAAAACAAAAAAAAAACGTTGCGCATTTCTTCATCTTCCGGTTCCTTGGCAAAATGACAAGCCGTTTTTGTTTACTGCATTACTTTCAAGAGAAGGAGGAAGAGAAGGGAGGCTGGTAAGGTTCTAACCGTTTAGCTGCTATAACATACTGTACATAACAGGAACTTGTCTAACAGGAATGTTCTCCAAGTTGAAATGTAACTATAAACAGATAAAAAGTACGACATCTGACATCCTTAATAAATGAAAAATTCTACTAGTTAGTAAACTGCTGTGACACTTAAGGAAAAGTACTTCAATATGTGCTGTGAAAATAATTGACTTCAGGTTGGGAACAGGAAGCGTGCCCCATTGTTGATTATTTTCCAATAACTGAGCATCCTGAAATGTTGTATTCCTGACAAGTAGCATTAAAAAGTACTTAATCTCATCTCATCTCATTATCTCTAGCCGCTTTATCCTTCTACAGGGTCGCAGGCGAGCTGGAGCCTATCCCAGCTGACTACGGGCGAAAGGCGGGGTACACCCTGGACAAGTCGCCAGGTCATCACAGGGCTAAGTACTTAATCAATTGTAAGAATTAAAAAAAAATATATATATATTTCACCAAGCAAGCTAAATACTGAACACGATCCGATGAGAAATGAATAAATACCTTAATTATTAGATAATACATTGAGTTCCACTGCTATAACTTAATTTATGTTAATGTTCTAGCAGTACAAGTTCAAGCAGGACTTGAATGACTCTTAAATGGAATAAATATTGATGCAAATGCAGGGCTCGACATTAACGGTTGTCCGCTTGTCCGGGAAAATTGATCCTTTATGTCGGACAAGTTCATCGTCTCAGTTACTTGTCCGATCGGACAAGTGCCAAAATACGCCGATATTCGGGCTACATATCAAATTTATCAGTTTATTCACATGATTTCCGAAGCATCTCACTCGACATATTGTATTGATGAATCGCCAGATGTTTCTCTTCGGAAAGAGCGATGTGTGCATGCGCAATATTCCGCTTGCGAAACCGGCCAATACCGCTTCGTGTATTTGAGCTGAAAAGTAAACGGTCGCTTACCAGACCCTCCAGGATTTTGCGATGTTGCGATTTGCAACTTCAACGCAAATTCAACCAATCCCCGCGAATTCAGGGCGGTGTTACAATTATATCCAATCACCGCAACTTTCCCGCAAATTTGACCAATCGTTGGCGTCGTCTTCCGCGTATATGTTCAAGAGAAGCAGCATGTGCGAGTCAGTGTTTATGTAGGCTTAAATTCTGTTACTGAAAGTGTGTTATGTTTGCAGTGAAGGACTGTGTGCACTTTACATTATTTTTTTACTTAATACAAGAAATTAATGGATGCCAACATTTTTGCCAAAATGGTATTTTATTTTCCATTGTTTAGGCAGCTTCAGCATCATACTGTGAGATTCTGTTCAAATTGTTTTTTCTTCTATGAAGCCTGAGCCATTTATTTTATTAGTTTATAATTATTGTTTAATTTAGTCTTCAGGAGAGACTGCCTGCACACAGTACTAGTATTAATAGTTTTTTTTTCTTACATGAAAGCTGAGGCATTTATATTATATTTTAAGGTAACTTCATGTTGTGCTGTGAGGTTCTCTGCACTTTAACTTTTGAACCAACAGGTGCATTTGGAGGCGGCACGGTGGTGTAGTGGTTAGCGCTGTCGCCTCACAGCAAGAAGGTCCTGGGTTCGAGCCCCGGGGCCGGCGAGGGCCTTTTTGTGTGGAGTTTGCATGTTCTCCCCGTGTCCGCGTGGGTTTCCTCCGGGTGCTCCGGTTTCCCCCACAGTCCAAAGACATGCAGGTTAGGTTAACTGGTGACTCTAAATTGACCGTAGGTGTGAATGTGAGTGTGAATGGTTGTCTGTGTCTATGTGTCAGCCCTGTGATGACCTGGCGACTTGTCCAGGGTGTACCCCGCCTTTCGCCCGTAGTCAGCTGGGATAGGCTCCAGCTTGCCTGCGACCCTGTAGAAGGATAAAGCGGCTAGAGATAATGAGATGAGATGCATTTGGATAAGTAAAGCCTATTTTTCTGCATTTTTGTAGTCCTGGTAATCTTTTATATTGGTAAAGTTATTTATAGGACCATTTATCAGTGTCTTTGTTTTTTTAATCAATAGTTTTTCAGTAGTAGCTTAATATTTAACATATCACTCAATTTTAATCACAAAAAGAGAAAATCGCAACAATTTCTCGCAACTTTCACTTCCTCCCGCAATGTAATCGCAACAAAAACCTAAAACACCGCAACTTTCATCGCAACCATTAAATACCATACAGGAGCCACAATGAATAATTAGACAACAATTAATCAGTGGAGGATATATTCAAAGTTAATAATTTAAAAATGAAAATATACTGCATAATTTTAATTTTCTGGTTTTCAATTTCTCATAAATAAATTAATGATTGACAGAGTCCAATTTTTTTCTGCAGTGAATAGATTGTGTTAAAGTAATTCTGGTGAAATTAGTTTATTACAAATAGTTGTGGTTTTTTTTCTCAAATTTTTCTTCGGACAAGTAAATTTCCTTTCAACTTGCCCGACAGGACAAGTGGTTTCAAAAGTTAATGTAGAGCCTTGAAATGGGAACAGACATTTAGATATTAATTATTATACCAGTTAACTTACTTTGTTAACGTTATATGAAGCTATGCTTGAAAAACCACATGTCCGATTGTCTGAGACAACTAAAGTATGTAAAGTAAAACTTTAATGGTAATTGTCCGATCAGACGACAAAAGTTAGTGCTGGCAACCTAAGCAACACAGGCAACCACTCCGTGATGCAGACCTGAACTGTCAGTCCGACAGTAGCATATTTCAATCACTCTGCAAAGTGAATCACACATCGTGACATCTGACTCCTCGTCAAAACAAAGTACACCTGTGTCTCTCGAAAATCTTGTTTTCCTGGACTGGTTCCCATATAAAATGAATCCTACTGTTGTTAACAATGGGCAGCCACAGATATCTGCATCGCCCATCCAGATTGAGGACCTGACCAAAGACAATCACGCCAAGGCTGCATCATCCCCATCTCGACCCCATGCAAGTATCACAGAGACCGTCAGGGAGACAGTCATGGAGACACTCACAAAGACCTCACCAAAGTCCCAATCTCAGTCTCGCTCTTCTGACTTTGTTGTACCATCCCCGTCTCCCCCCTGCATGGATTTCCCTAAAAGTATGCAGAGATTGCTGCCAATGGCTGCACTCTCTTTTTCCAGCCCAAATCATTCGCGACAAGCAGTGTACCCAGTTCATCGAAAATCAACCAACAGACTAGGGCTGCACAATTAATCGAATATCGCGATTTTGGCTGCCACGATTAAATTAAATGAAAATCGCGATTTATTTCCATTTAAAATGCGAGCTCTGCTGCATATCTGATCAAGCACTTTTTGACTAGTTCTCCGCCAAACCATTAGGGGGCGAACTGACGCATGTAAGGTTTCATTACTCCGCCTAAATAAGCAAGCAAGCCAAGTGCGCAGAGCTTCAGTGCAGCGGTATCTTCTTCAAGGGGTGATAGTGTGAGAGTAGGTAACAGATTGAGGTGAGAGAGAAAAGCTAACTATGTCGGAACAACAGACTATTCAGCACTGGAGGAAATGTTGTGACCTGCCTTCGCTCATGTTTAAAGCCAGAGCATGTTGATAGGCTGGTCTTTCTAGCTAAAAACTTGTAGGCCTCAGTATAATGCTATGTAATTGTTGCAATTGAGTTTTCAGTTCCTTCATCCTTTGGTAATTTCTTGGATAAATTTCATTTATTTGTCATTTGGAAATCAGAATTTCTCTTTTAAATTTCATTCTGCACTGAAAGCTGTTCATATTGTTTGTTTGAATATAGTGAAATAAAATTTAAGTGATTTCCCTAACATCAAGAATAATCGTGATTAATAATCGTGATTACAATTTTGATCAAGATAATTGTGATTATCATTTTTTCCATAATCGTGCAGCCCTACAACAGACTGAACCATGTTCGCCCAGGACTTTCAGCTGGCTACCAATCTTTTTCACCATCTAAAAAAAAATACATGACATCTCTAATCCTTCCCCCTCCCAACCTCATGGAATATACAGAGAGTCTTGTATGATGTGCTGTGGGTCCCTGCATTGGGTGTAGTTTTGAAAACAAGCTGGGACCCAGTATGCCTATGCCATTCTCTATTCCTGTGTTGATAAGAAATAGAAAACATAGAGCATACACTACCGTGCAAAAGTTTGGGGTCACCCAGACAATTTTGTGTTTTCCATGAAAAGTCACACTTTTATTTACCACCATAAGTTGTAAAATGAATAGAAAATATAGTCAAGACATTTTTCTGGCCATTTTGAGCATTTAATCGACCCCACAAATGTGATGCTCCAGAAACTCAATCTGCTCAAAGGAAGGTCAGTTTTATAGCTTCTCTAAAGAGCTAAACTGTTTTCAGCTGTGCTAACATGATTGTACAAGGGTTTTCTAATCATCCATTAGCCTTCTGAGGCAATGAGCAAACACATTGTACCATTAGAACACTGGAGTGAGAGTTGCTGGAAATGGGCCTCTATACACCTATGGAGATATTGCACCAAAAACCAGACATTTGCAGCTAGAATAGTCATTTACCACATTAGCAATGTATAGAGTGGATTTCTGATTAGTTTAAAGTGATCTTCATTGAAAAGAACAGTGCTTTTCTTTCAAAAATAAGGACATTTCAAAGTGACCCCAAACTTTTGAATGGTAGTGTATTTAACCCAGGGGCTAAACCAGTCTAGTCTCCTTCCTGTTTCAAAACGACATCAGAGTGCCCAAGCGGATATTACTTCTAGACTTTCTGTAAAGCTAGCTCTTCTGAACGTTAGATCACTTTCAAACAAGTCATTTTAATTAATGATCTTATTTGCAAACACCATATTGATTTTTTTGCTTCTAACTGAAACATTGCTGGATCAAGCAAAGAGTGCTACCACCCTTATTGAAGCAGCTCCCCCAAATTTTAATTTCATGAGTGCTACCCGACATGGGAAAGGTGGAGGGATCGCAAATATATTCAAAGCCTCTTTTCAATGTAAACAGTCCTCACTTGGTGATTTTACATCCTTTGAACACTTATGTGCACTTGTTACATGCTCTCCTAACATTGTTATTAACTACTTACAGGCCTCCGAGACATTCAGCCAAAGTTTTTCTGGAAGAGTTTGGTGAACTGTTGTCAGTCATTTGCTTAGAGTTTGACTGTCTTATTATATCTGGGGATTTTAACTTGCATGTAGATAATCCTGAAAACACTTATGCCAGAGAACTACTTGCACTTATTGACAACTTCAACCTCGTACAACATGTACAAGGGCCGACCCACTCTCGTGGTCATACCCTTGACCTCGTTATTGCAAAGGGTCTTACTGTTTCTACTACTGTTGTTGACCTGGCCTTATCTGATCATTTCTGTGTTTTCTCTGATGTTTCTATGTCCCCTCACATTCAGAACAGCTCAACGACTATGGGTAGGAGAGTCATAAACGACAACACGTGTTCTCTTTGAGCAAGCTCTCTCACGGATCTCAACCAAAATGTCAGACTCTGTAGACGACTTACTGGAAATTTTTAATTCAAATATGACCCAAATTACGGATGATATTGCGCCATTCAAAATCAAGAAAGTCAATGACAAGCAGAAAGCACCATGGAAGCAATACCCAGCTGTTAAACTGCTAAAGAGAGAATGTAGGAAGACAAAGAAAATGGCGCAAATCTAAACTTCACGTCCGTTATCAAATCCATAGAGATGCTTTGTAAATGTAATTATGAAATTGGTAAAGCAAGACAGTCTTTCTTCTCCAACATCATCAACAGGAGTATGAACAATACCCGTGTGCTATTTTCAACAGTAGAGAAGCTAACTAATCCCCCACCACAATTAGCACCTGAACTTCTCTCAGTTAATAAATGCAATGAGTTTGCATCCTTCTTCAAAGGTAATTTGATAAAATACAGCAGAATATTGCTTATAATACATCTCAGTTGCAAATAACTGAAAAGCTGCAATCACCAGTGACACAGACAGACAATTTCAACACAATGTCAGAATTTTGTTGAGTTGATTATGAGACTCTTGAAAAAAACTGTACAAAATCTCAGTTCCTCAACATCTGAATTGGACATTCTGCCCACCAACTTTAAGTCTGTTCTTCATCTCAATTACAGATGTGCTTCAGATCATAAATACATCCCAAGAGACTGGCATTTTTCCCATGTCCCTGAAAAAAGCCGTTGTAAAGTCCCTACTTAAAAAGAATAATCTGGATGCTTCAGTATTGAACAACTCCAGGCCAATATCAAATCTACCATTCATCGGGAAAATCCTAGAAAAAATTGTCTTCAATCAATTAACTGCCTTCTTGATATCAAACAGCTGTTTTGATAACTTTCAGTCAGGATTTCGTGCCAATCACAGCACTGAAACAGCGCTGATTAAAGTTATAAATGACATACGTCTTAATACTGATGCAGGCAAAACATCGGTCCTGGTGTTACTGGACCTCAGTGCAGCTTTTGATACTGTTGATCACAACATACTGCTATATCGACTTGAACACTGGGTTGGGTTGACTGGTAAAGTTATCAATTGGTTAAAATCATACTTAAAAGATAGACGCTTCTTTGTTACCATGGGAAATTGTACCTCAACATCAAATGTCCTTGACCTGTGGTGTCCCCCAGGGGTCGATCCTTGGACCATTACTATTCAACCTTTATATGCTCCCACTTGGACAAATTATCAAGAACAACTCAATTTTGTATCACTGCTATGCAGATGACACCCAAATTTATTTTGCTCCATCACCTAATGATTATGCCCCCCTTGAATGTCTCTACCAGTGTATCGACCAAATCAACAACTGGATGTCACAGAATTTTCTTCAGCTGAACACAGATAAAACAGAAGTAATTCTATTTGGGAAAAAAGATGAAAGACTCAGGATTACCACTATTCTTGACACAAAGGGGATTAAAACAAAAGATATGGTTAAAAATCTTGGTGTTTTCATTGACAGCGAGCTAAACTTTGACAGTCACATGAAAGCAATCACTAAATCGGCATTTTATCACCTAAAAACATTTCCAAACTAAGAGGACTTGTGTCAAAAAATGATCTGGAAAAACATATACATGCCTTCATCTCTAGTAGGGTTGACTACTGCAATGGCCTTTTCACAGGCCTGTCAAAAAAGACCATCAAACGACCTCAGCTGGTTCAAAATGCAGCGGCGAGGGTTCTCACACGAACAAAAAGAACAGAGCACATTACTCCAATTCTAAGGTCCCTTCACTGGCTTCCAGTAAGCTACAGAATTGACTTTAAAGCATTGCTGCTGGTGTACAAATCTCTAATGCCCCTTTTCCACCAAAGCAGTTCCAGGGCTGGTTCGGGGCCAGTGCTTAGTTTGGAACCGGGTTTTCTGTTTCCACTGACAAAGAACTGGCTCTGGGGCCAGAAAAACCGGTTCCAGGCTAGCACCAACTCTCTGCTGGGCCAGAGGAAAGAACCGCTTACGTCAGCGGGTGGGGGTGGGTGGGGGGGGCGGAGTTGTTAAGACCAACAACAATAACAAGACCGCGAAAGATCGCCATTTTTAAGCGACGAGAAGCAGCAGCTGTACAAACGCGAAGTCATCCATTATTATTATTGTTGTTGCTGCTGCTTCCGTGTTGTTTTTGCTTTGATATTTGCGCCAAGGTTTATGTAAACGTAGCGCCGTAACTGACGTATACAGCGACGTAATGACGTATACAGCGACGTAATGACGTGGCTCCGCTTAGCACCGCGAGCTATGGAAAAGCAAACTGGGGTTCTCAGCTGGCTCGCAAGTTGAACAAGTTGTGAACCAGCACCAGCCCCGAACCAGCCCTGGAACTGATTTGGTGGAAAAGGGGTATAAATGGTACAGGGCCCAATTACCTCTCTGATATGTTGCAGCGGCCTAACCCAATCAGATCTACCAGATCGCAGCAGCAAAATTTACTGGTAAAACCTGTTGTTAAAACAAAAAGTGTGGTGAAGCAGCTTTTAGCTACTATGCAGTACAGCTATGGAACCAACTCCCAGAGGACATCAAAAATGCTCCTGCTGTTGGCAGCTTCAAATCTAGATTAAAGACCGAGCTGTTCTCAGATGCTTTCTGCTAACTGATAAATATCGTCATCTTTACATGTTTTAAACTTTACTTAACTTTTATTCGGCTGTTTTTTACTGAACTTTTACTTCATTTTATTATTTTACTTCTACTATTGTTTAATTCTTATATTATTTTTATTTTTCTCTCTTCTTCCCCCTTTATTTTATGTAATTTTATTGTTTACTGTTTTGCCTTTACCTCCGTAAAGCACATTGAACTGCCACTGTGTATGAAATGCGCTATAGAAATAAACTCGCCTTGCCTTGCCTACCAAGCGTCAGAGACATTGACTGTATTCTCACTCTGCGCTAAGAGAGCAGGGAACCAGTCTAAAGTAGCTCGTCTCGTTTCACAGGAAATGCATTAAAAGTTTTATCCATTAAAATTTCCTGGTTTTTGCTTATAATTCATCGAAGTATGTGTGTGTTCAAGTGTACTGGAAAAGCTCGGCTCAATACGTCCACATAATGACGTGATTATACCAGTTGGCTAAGGGCGACGAGGGTCAAGGACATCGTGTGCCAGCAACGCGGTTGAAGCGGGCAGGTGTCAGACCCGGAACTTTTATATCACAATTCGAGTTAATAATAAACGACATCACTGAATAATGTTCCTTACCTCTAACCAGTATATATTACAATTTTTTATTGCTTTTGATGGTTTCATATATTTCATAATGATATAATTTTTATTTTCTAAATATTTATCAAGGGGCGGCATGGTGGTGTAGTGGTTAGCGCTGTCACCTCACAGCAAGAAGGTCCGGGTTCGAGCCCCGGGGCCGGCGAGGGCCTTTCTGTGCGGAGTTTGCATGTTCTCCCCGTGTCCGCGTGGGTTTCCTCCGGGTGCTCCGGTTTCCCCCACAGTCCAAAGACATGCAGGTTAGGTTAACTGGTGACTCTAAATTGACCGTAGGTGTGAATGTGAGTGTGAATGGTTGTCTGTGTCTGTGTGTCAGCCCTGTGATGACCTGGCGACTTGTCCAGGGTGTACCCCGCCTTTCGCCCGTAGTCAGCTGGGATAGGCTCCAGCTTGCCTGCGACCCTGTAGAACAGGATAAAGCGGCTAGAGATAATGAGATGAGAAATATTTATCAGCATACCCCCATTGTGGCATGGGAGCCTGTGATTGGTGGACAGCCGACAAAGGGTGTCTGCCATTGGCTGTAAATCGTGACATAAAAATTGTAAACACATACGGGATCCGCTGATTGGCTGTTCAGATACTGAAGCCAAGTGAAGATGTCTGGCATCTGTTGCTGTTGTCCGAAGAAAACTACACCTAAAAAAGCTCTACTATCGGATTACTTGGACAATCTTAGTCAGAAAGAAGCGAAGGCTAGATATACATGGAAATTAGAGTTTATTAGCGGTTCTGATCCGTACAAAATTCCTCGAAACGACTGGAGTGACGATGCAGATTAGTGGCCTAGCGTTAGCATTAGCTACATGTTGGAATATACGTTCTTTTTCCCACAAAGTCCTGACATGGAAGAACAGTTAAAGACTACAAAAGCAAGAAAAACCTTCTTTGTGTAAAGACTTTTTCCCGACATCAGCTTTTGGGAACAATGTTGCGAAAGCCAAAGCATTTACTCTCAAAGGACTCCGACCTGAACTGTGGGCTAAATCGTATCCCCACCCCTCCATGTCTCAACAACCCCAAGGACATCTAGTTACACAGCTATCTGCACTCTGTCATTTATACAGTGATTCTTATTATTGTTAAAACAATATCTGAAGTGTTATTTGTAAAATAACTATCTTGTGCTTGACTTTCAAACAATATTGTAAGATTTTATTTTAATTTTTCTAATAGTGGATGGCACAGTAATTACAAACGCTAACAGAATCCGCACATTCCAGTTGTAGCCATGGGCGCCGCCAGGGGGGGAAAGGTTAGAACAATTCTAGGGGCCCAGCACTGCCATGGGGCCCTTTAAGGGGCTGATAATATGCTTTTAATGATTTTAATAAGACTTTTGAAATAACAACAATGTAATATTCCATCCGGTAAAATGAGCTAATTGAACAAGGTTGTCTATTTCTTGAGTTCTTCAACATATTGTCATTTAACCCTCCCCCTTTTGCGAAATGGTACGGTCCAGTTCGGTCCGTGAGAGGGACCGGAGAGGCAGGCAACTGGTCACTCAGTTTTTCCCAAAGAAAGGTAGCTATCGCTCACATGTGTGTTCAAAATATTAGCGAATGGTAAATGAACAGTATGAACGTGGTTGGATTAGCCTATCAAGAGAACACTTTTACAGTTTGTACAGTGACATTTTTCCATTTTAATAACTGAACTGACTTGTGTGATAAACAAGATGAAATATTACGTTATGCTGGTGCTAATAACTAGTGCTAATAACCAGTTTCATAACTAATGGGGTGCCCTAAATATGCACAGATTCAGCCTCAGGGGGACCTCCGCCCTACCAAACCACTGAACCCCCCCTTTGGAGAAGGAGGTGAGCAGCAATACAACCCTTAAATCCTAAAGCATGTATGTTTTTAATGAGCGAGCGCCATATACAGTTTGCTAGATTAAAGTGTTGCTAATGTAACAGACGTTGTGTTGTTCACCAGTCTTTTTATTCTGAAGAAATGAGACACAAATACACTGCTGAGGACGGGCTGCAAACGTCCAGTGGCATTGGCGCTTACATTTCCAAACCAAACTGAAAGAGGCCAGCGCCTCGTTCCCATAACTACCTGCGCTCTTAAAGGGCCAGCGCAGAATTTCCCCACCACTACACACAATGGCAAGTGGAAAAAAATAAACCCGTTACACTAATAACGGACACCAGTCAAGTGTTTGACATGGTTACGTGTGTGGAATGTTCACACGTTCTAAACCATTGGTTAATACATAAAATGTAATAAAGTCACAAACTCAAGGTCCATGGGCTATCAAAAGTCAAATAATGACAATAGTGCAATTGTGACGAGGGTGGGCAAAGTTGGGGGGCCCAAAATTCTAATCTTTCATGGGGCCCAAAATTTCTGGCGGCACCCCTGGTTGTAGCTGTAGTCATACAGTAACTTGTAATAATAATTTCAATAAAAGGTTAATGTTCGGTTCCCTTTTCATTTATTCTTGATTCAAAAGGCACAACCGAGTCACACAGGTTGATCAGTGTGTAACGGACAATAAATTTTATCCAAAATAAATTTTTCCTGCCTTAGTCGATTTATTTCCATTTCACATCTGTGCAGCTGTTGTAAAGTTCAGCGTCTGTCTAGAACTCTCTCGAACTGTAGGTTCATTTCTACACTCTGGCTCCATGGAGGCATTTTGCACAGGACTGGGTTCTTTTGATAACAGAAACAAAGCTCCAGCGTTATTATTATTATTACTATTATTATAATACCCATTCAAAACTCTACACAGCTTAATATACCCGAAATTATTAATTCCTCTGCTACTAGAACTTTCTTTCTGAATGTGTCTGCACATATTGGTGTTATGGTTTTGTGGATTCATGATAATTATGCTGCTTCACCTATTTAAAAAAATATCAACTGCATTCTGTCCTCTTCAAAATAAAATAAAGCTCTGGGCAAGTGGAATTGTTTTTCAGGCAAGTATGTTTTGGGTGCTGCTCGCTCATTGGGCAAGTAAGACTGGGAGACTTTCTTTCAAGGACTGAAGATTTCCTCAGTTGACATGAACCAACCATGAACTTCAAAACGAATTACCGAGAAGTAAAACATTACAGTTTCACAACATACAGGTGAGGGTCAAAGGTTTCGTTCAACAGATCAAATCACTGAACACTAGCAGTTTTACAGCTCTGACAAGATTAAGGGTCAGATGTACTCTACTGTTTGTATTCATTCTCAAATGCAATTAGGTCGCATTCTGTGTGAAAGACACTGTGCAACTAGCAGAAGTAAAGTTTTCGTACCAAAGGAGAATTTAAAAAAAAGTCTATTATTAATGCTTGTTTTCATGGTATATGGATATGATGGTTAGGTGTCCACAAACTTTTGGCTATATAGTGTAAAACAGACAGAGCAAAAGATATAACAATCATAATTTGTAATTTATGAAAGAACAAATTAAAAAATGCCATAAATTTTAGCCATTTATAGTTCCACTGAATGTTGGGGAATATCTGTGTTATTAGTTAATTCTTGCTGAATGGCTTCATAAATATTAAATAAGCATCTCCTTACAGAAATCTTCAACATTCAATAAGGAACAGCCTACATGTTGTTCTTTGTTAAATAAGACTTTATTTTATTAAATTTATTGAGTCTTTGATACGTGTAGCACCAATGGTACAAGCCTGAGTGAATATGATAACGTATTAGTAAAAGTGCATTCATAAAAACCCGTGCTTTGTCTTGCAGATCTACTCAGAGCTGCTGTTATAGGAAATTAATCAACAGCCTTTTGATCAATCAAAGATCTACAGTACAGTTCAACTTATAAATTCACAACTTTGCAATTCCTCTCACGGGTTGAATCAGCAGGTAAATATAATGGACTCTGGACTCCCAAGTACACAAGACTAGGATTTATTATCACTGATTAATCGATGTCACAATATTATAGACAATGCTTTCCAGGCAACAAGTCAGAGGTGAAGATGTAGAATGTCCTCAGGTTTCCCTGGAATAGATGAAGCCGAACGCGAACCCTGGCACTGATTGGCTGGAGCAGGAGTCTTATCACAGATATTAGCACATGAGTAAATTAATCGTGTACTTTGGAAAGTTCAACCTATATGACTTTTGACCTGTAAATCTACACCACGTGGCCAGTTGATGCTTAATTGGCGTCTGGAACCACTGAACTCTGTATAAAATCTGGAGGCTTGTTAGAGTGAAGTCAGCTGGCCGCCATCTTACCACTCCCATTACAGAGCAGCAGTGTCATTTCAACTACTGGAAGCTACACAAAATCGGACAAGTTATTTATGTAGTTGGTGAGAAAAATGCCTACGTGAAGGGCGGCACGGTGGTGTAGTGGTTAGCGCTGTCGCCTCACAGCAAGAAGGTCCTGGGTTCGAGCCCCGTGGCCGGCAAGGGCCTTTCTGTACGGAGTTTACGTGTTCTCCCCGTGGGTTTCCTCCGGGTGCTCCGGTTTCCCCCACAGTCCAAAGACATGCAGGTTAGGTTAACTGGTGACTCTAAATTGACCGTAGGTGTGAATGTGAGCGTGAATGGTTGTGTCTATGTGTCAGCCCTGTGATGACCTGGCGACTTGTCCAGGGTGTACCCCGCCTTTCGCCCGTAGTCAGCTGGGATAGGCTCCAGCTTGCCTGCGACCCTGTAGAACAGGATAAAGTGGCTAGAGATAATGAGATGAGAAATATATGAAAGACAAAAGATACACTGTATAAGAGAAAAAACTGAAAATCGTCATAAAAAAAAAGAGCCATTCCAAAAAAAAAAAAAAGGAAATAAAACAAACAAACAATAACAGTGAAGGGAAGCAGACAACCTATAAAAGATATGTAAGGAATGTAGGTAAAATTGAAGAAACAAGAAGAAGTAATGAAAGGGAAAGTCAGGAAATACACGCGATGGGAGTGGTAAGATGGCGGCCAAACGGCTTCACTCCAGTCTGGAACTGGCAAGCGTTTACGTCATCAAGTCGCGACGTCATTTGATGCCCGGATGATGCAGTGAAGTGAGAAAAAAAAAATGTATGTTCACTCGTGACCAGCCAAACAAACATTATTTTTATATTATAGTTATATCCCAGTAATTACTCCTGTTCAGAATAAACATTAATTACAATGTCTAGGTAAAATGTATTTCTAAATCTCGCCACATGTTTAACCAGCTAAGCTAAGCTAAGAGCACAGCACCGGCTGCTATGACCTCTAAAGCGGTTCTGCGACCGAATACCAAATGCAGTCTTGTAGGATATAAAGTGTACTACAAATGGTGTGCACCTTATTCACTTATCCCCTATATAAGGCACTTATGTAGTATGTAAGGAGGCGTTTGGGGTTCGCTGAGTCCGTCCGCACATGCGCGTTAAACCGGAGCGGAAGCTCACCATTTCGATGATCTTCGTTTTCTTGCCAGCTCTTTTCTTCTTCGCTACGATATACTGAACGAGGACGACTCCTCCAAAAAGGGCGCACACACCCGCACTAGCCACCGCCCCGACTTTAACCACGGCAGTTTTATCCATAACCCAACGGCGACGTTGCTAGAGAGAAGTCATGGACGCTCCTTCTTCTTCTTCCTGCATTCACATGGCCACGCCCACCGCATCCTGTCAACGGCATTTGGTGGGACACTAGACTTTCAGTATAAATGTTTTTTTGTTTTTTTTTAACTGATAGTGCTTTTATTTGCAGGCTTGTAGAAATAATTGTCACAGTATTGTGTGTAATGCGTTTTTATCTTAATATCTGATTTAGCTTAATCTTCTCTATTCCCCCCCCAAAAAAAATCTTGAAGATGGTATGGACCGTTTCCATGCCGACATGGAAATGCATTAAAAAGCCCACCAATGACAAAAATCACCTCAGTTTCTGTACAATAAAACATTTTACAGCAGTGGCGGCTGGTAGTCTTTCAAACAGGGGAGGCTGGTCGGTTACGATATTTCCAGATTTTAAAAGAAAAAACACATCAATTTTGCCCATACTCTTGCCTCTGATCTGGCTGATTGTTGGCAGGGTCACAAACTGTGAAATAACAGGTTCTTTTGGCCCATTAGCCTACTGTCCAATATACATGATGGTGGTGTTGGGGGGGTATATTTTAACATTTTATATTTTAAAATTGTGGTATGTTTAAAAATTGATCATTATTGAAAGCAGCTCTTTGTCAGGAACCTCAGCAGTAACAGCAGAGTGTTCTGGAATAGGCACAAGCACTGACCTTGGGGAGCCAAACATAGAGCTGGGTGCCACACATTTCATTCAATGACACTTTCCCTATATTTTACTTATTTTGACTGAGAAATGTTTTATTGACAATTTTGATAACCCTTCACTTTTAATCCAGGTCTGTAGTGTGAAATGTTCTCGGCTGTGTTTTTGTTTAAAAATGTTTTCCAAATTGTAGCTGTGTTTAATTCATATCCAGAGAAATATATATTCCAATATAATATACTTAGCATAAACATTTTAAATAGATTCTATATTTTTGGTCCATCCATGACATATTACTAAAGTAGCCTATTTACTGTTGTTGATGTGGGTCACTTGCTGTTAGCCAATTCACTTTCTCGTACCAGGAGAGCTGAAAGGAACGAGTATTATTCCCTACCTTTTTCACCAAGTCAGTTTGAGGCGTTGGTCTACCCTGCTCTTTAATTTTCATTTTTTCCTCGAAAGGAAGACTGGCAAATGGCTTCGCCAAAATTAAATCAGCAATGCTTGGCATCCGTGCGCAGCTTTCTTGCTAGCTGACTAGCCCCCTCAAGTTCAAGTTCAGTCACTCAAATAAACAAAATTTCTGGAACTAAGATAGCAAACTTGACAACACTATATTTACACTTTATTTACAATGAAAATATATACAAACTAAAAAAGCTGGTAGAAACCGTATGTAATGAATGAAATCGAAATGTAAGCTGATCTCTTACAATACACCACAGCACTTGTGAATCCGCATGGGACTGAACTGAAATTCACCGCTGCCTGTTTGAAACGAGCTGTCAATCAAAGAAAATATCCGGCCGCTTTCACCAATCACCAGTCTCCTCGTGGAAACTGCCATGTCCCTCCCACTGTGAGGCTGGGAGTCCGGTGGGCAGGCGTTTTCGCAGTATTTGTCCAATAATCGTCTTGCATTATGAGATTGAAAAGCGCATAGCTCCCAAATGCCATTGAAGTCCACTGAGGCTGGGCTGCATCGCGCTGTCACGCAGGGGAGAAACTCACGCGCACATTAGGCGAACTGGGGAAAGTTATAAGGGAATGATTTCGCACTGTAGTTGGGTTGAGCACATATATTTCTATGATTCTGGATCTGAAATAGCAATGTTATAAGGTCGGCTATAACATAAGCCTAGCGCAATTCATCCTACACGATGTTTGTCATTTTTAGAGGAGGCTGGGCCTCCCTCATTGTCTTAGAGCAATCGCCCATGTTTTACAGTTATAATAATTACTAATTACTAATAATTGTAATAGTAAAATAAAACAGACCATATTGTAATATTACTACATTGTTATATTAATAAACCACATTTCAATTGCTTGACAAAAACAGTAAACATGATCAATGAGTAATAATTATGATGTAGTGATAATTATTGATTATGATTATTCATTATGATGTTATGATGAGTAATAATTAATGATGTAACATTTTTTTCCTTTCCCCCCCCAAAACATACAAACTTGTTTCGAGAACAATCCACAACATTAATGTAACTATAAATGGATAAAAAAAGTACAATGCGTCATTATTTAATTTAAAAAAATATATAGTGGTGGGAAATTACTAGATAAATAAAAGACAATTTATTCATCATGTGTTTGAGACTGTTGTGTTTTCGTGTCTTGTTGATGTTCCAGATGCTCCATTTCCCCTTAGAGTTATATGATAAGTCAATGTTTATGTAGAACTGGGATTCCTCACGTCATGCAGTATTATTTTGTTATGTATTAAGTTATTTCTGATGGTCTAAACAACACAACATTCACTTTTTAAGTGGTCATAAGAAACACAAGGCACAGAGCTAGCTAGCTACTGACTCAAGTTAGCTAGCACATAGTTGTTATGTATTTGCAGAGGACAAAGTTGAGGGAAAAAGTCAGTAGAAACAAGACAGAAGCATCAGGAATATTAACATTTACCTCAGATATATCAATAAATAACCAGAAAAAGACTTCATATGGCCAATATTACACTGTAATTATACTTAGCATCGACTAGCCTTTGATATAGTGGTCAAATCTGTTCAAATGAAGGCAAACTCTTTGTACAACCAAAGTATAATCTAGTATACATGTATATTTATTCATTTAGCAGACACTTTTACTCAAAATGACAAAATGAGGCAGAATCCATTCGAAGTACAGAACAATGAAGGATTAAAAATGGCTTTCTGACAGTTCTTAGCATTGAATGATAACAAAATAACCTTAATGACTGTATATTAAATATACTGTACCCTAATGCATGTAATTATCAAAATATATTATTATTATTATTATTATTATTATTATTATTATTATTATTATTCCTGTTATCTGATTATTCAATATCCTACTAATTGCATCTCGGACCTCATAAATTCCCCACTCTTTTATTTATTCAAGTCTTCATGATATGCCAAAAGCTAAATTAATCATTAATCAATGCTTCGGAAATCCTAACCCTTAGCACTCTGAATGACAAAAATGACTGTTGTTCCGAATATTGCACTTTTTCCGAAAGACATTGCAGACATTGTAAACGCAAAACAAACCTGTCATTAATAATAGATCGGCGGCTACAATTATCGACAGTCCATAATTAGACACTTTTTCACATTTACCAATAAAGAAAACAATTTTACAAAAGTGAGTTTCAGTTACAACAGTTATTATTGATTAATTAATCAACTGGAAGACCCCCCCCCCACACACACCCTTTGATCTTGTCGTCTGATGACGCAGCTCGTTACTTGAGATGGAATTTTTTTTTTTAGTACGATCAGCAATTTTTCTGAAAACCCGGACATTGTCATCGCAGGTAAGCATGGTGGAAAGATCATGGACATGTTTTTACTGATCAAATTCACCGATATTTCATGATCTCCTTGTCGAAACCTACTTTGTTTCTTACTCTTTCTTTCGACAGCCGCCATTTTGTATCTAAATGCACGTTTGAGAAGTCACGTGAGGTGTCAATAATAGTCATCACTTTCACCGGTGTCCACCATTATCGACACCCTGTAGAGTTAAGTGACATTTACAACCGTTATGTGTCATATCTGTGACGAATCTCAGTCATCCAGGTACATAGTAATCTGTGGTTGGTTGAAGAGAGCTGGCAGACATCTTAGCCAGAGAGGATCGTTCATTTTTGTCAACCTGGAACGACCATCACTGAACAGAGGTGGGTGTCTATGACATCTTTTATCAGCCACCTACAATGCAGCCATCAGCATTCTGATTTGGATTCTATGATGATCCATGAGAGGATAAATACTTGATACTCCCTATTAGTCAGACAGAACCGAGGAAGCCTTTAGGATGAGAGGCAAAACGTTTTCAAGAATCTTCAAGCAAGTCCAGTTGCTCTCTTCTACCAACCACAGATTACTATGTACCTGGATGACTGAGATTCGTCACAGATATGTTTCTACGCACTTTGGGATGAGTTCCCTTCGACTGGTGCGGGAGTATGAGAGGACTTCCAGAAAACTGGTAGACATCTTAGCCAGAGAGGATCGTTCATTTTTGTCAACCTGGAACGACCATCACTGAACAGAGGTGGGTGTCTATGACATCTTTTATCAGCCACCTACAATGCAGCCATCAGCATTCCGATTCGGATTCTATGATGATCCATGAGAGGATAAATACCGGATACTCCCTATTAGACAGACAGAACTGAGGATGCCTTTAGGATGAGAGGTGAAACGTTTTCAAGAATCTTCAAGCAAGTCCAGTTGCTCTCTTCAATTAACCACAGATAACTGTTATGTGTCGACCTTCGTGTAACGTTGTTGAAGTAGATGAAGTCTCTCATCTCATCTCATTATCTCTAGCCGCTTTATCCTTCTACAGGGTCACAGGCAAGCTGGAGCCTATCCCAGCTGACTACGGGCAAAAGGCGGGGTACACCCTGGACAAGTCGCCAGGTCATCACAGGGCCGACACATAGACAACCATTCACACTCACATTCACACCTACGGTCAATTTAGAGTCACCAGTTAACCTAACCTGCATGTCTTTGGACTGTGGAGGAAACCGGAGCACCCGGAGGAAACCCACGCGGACACGGGGAGAACATGCAAACTCCGTACAGAAAGGCCCTCGCCGGCCACGGGGCTCGAACCCGGACCTTCTTGCTGTGAGGCGACAGCGCTAACCACTACACCACCGTGCCGCCCCCGTGCTTGAAATATTCAGATTTTTCTATTCCATTCAAAAAAATTTTTTTTTGCAGTTTGTTGTAAATATCTACCACATATTACAATATCAGTAGACATTTTATACCGGTATTTTGGTTTGATGAATAACATGCGACCTTTGACCTGGATTTTCATGTTGTTACAGTGTCAATTTTCTGTTGAAATTTATTGGTAAACTAGAAATTAATACAAACAACAACGAACAATTAACAAAATGTGATCTACGAAAATACTTAGAAAGTGCGTAGAAAATGGAACCAAAAGATTTTCTGACGCAGGTTAAACATTATCAGTTCATTTGTTTACAAACATTAGAATTACTTCCTCGTTTACGTAAGCACCGACATCGATATATTTAGCCTATATAGAAGATATGTTGTACCTAATATAAGTCTATGTGAAACAAATTTTAAATAAAAACTATGCTTTATTAACTTGATACCACATACCAATGATTTTTTTAAAAATAAATAATCATCTGGATGTCGATAATTGTGAACAAAGGTGTCAATACTTGTGGAACGATGTCATGTGATCTGAAGTTTGAGTAACTATTCATGCACAATTTACGTATTGAAAGTCTTTTCTACTTTTGCAACGGCCAAAAGATCGTTAAGGTGTCAATAATTGTAGCCGCTCTAGTAATAATATCAATATACTAATATGATAATATACAATAATGTAAGGAATAATAAAAATGGTTACAGTCACATGAAAAACAACTGGTCACAATAACATGAGGTTGACTCCACCATATGATCCTGCAGGCATCCATCAAACCTACAACATGAACATAACCAAGAGCTGAATTAGTGCATAAAGAAGGTGATTTGTGAATTCGAATAAAAACCTCAACCGATTCGTCCCCATTTGTTTCAACACCTATAATAATGACACAATTTCAGTTATAATGTTGATCAGCTATGTTTTGCAATACAATGAATCAGGCTTGGCCCTTCAGGCTGTTGTTTACACCCACTGGCCACTTCATTAGGAACACCCATCCACCTGCGGGTTGATGCAGTTCTCTAATCAGCCGATCCCTTGACAGCAGCACAATGCATAAAATCATGCAGATTCAAATCGAGAGCTTCAGTTCATGTTCACAGTGTTCAAACATCAGAACGGGAAAAATTGTGATCTCAAAGTGACGTGTGACTTTCTTTCACTGTGGCATGGGTGTTGGTTTGAGCCAGATAGACTGGTTTGAGTATTCAGAAACTGCTGATCTCCTGGGGTTTTCACACACAGCAGTCTTTAGAGTTTACACAGAATGGTGCGAAAAACAAAAAACATCGAGTGAGTGAGCGACAGTTCTGTGGGTGGAAACAAATGCCTTGTTGATAAGCGAGGTCAGAGGAAAATGGACAGATTTTTTGTCTCAACGCTTTTTTGCCAGGAAGGATATAGTAACTCGTAGCAACTCTTTACAACCGTGGTGAGCAGAAAAGCATCTCAGCGTGCAACAGCAAACAGAAGACCACATTGGGTTCCACTCCTGTAGCCAAGAACAGGAATCTTAGAATTTAGGTTTATTTATTTAGCACTCATAAGAACAATGGTGCAAGGAGGGAACGAAGCCCGAAGGGCTTGTACAAGAGTTCCACCCCTCATAATAAACAACAAGTTCCTGTTAAAGTGGCCGATGAGTGTATATTTTTCTGGCCCAGAAATAGACCCCTCCTTCAGCTACCATTGGTAACTCACGCAGTTTCAGCTGAGAGCATGAGGACTGTTGGTACGAGGGAAAGCCTCATCAATGTTTTAATAGCGATTATAATTCGCCACGCAGGAAACACAGGTGCTCCTTTAAGAGATCTATGCTTGGAATGGATTATGTCCATTAAGTAGGACTATAAATTAAAGACAAATTATGATTTTTACAAAACATTCCTTGCACTTAATATCCATGCAGTTCTTCTAATGTAATTAAAAAAATAATTTCAAATTTATTTGAAAAATGTGTTTCATAGACTCACATGGTTTGTGCTTGAATAATTTCCGTGTCCTCGTAGACCACCTCTTCGACAACATCCACTTCGACGCCCACCACCAATGTGTTTCGCACTGAAAAGCAAGGATTTACAGTCAAAACGCACAAGTCAGAATGTTAGAACAATTCAGCACATTTATACAATGTGATTAAATAACAATATTGTAAAAATGGACAAGATGTTTCTTTCTAGCTAAATTGTGGCTCAGGTTCAGCTTAACAGGTGATGACTTTTAAATACAGCATCATAGTAAATGGTTATATCAAATATACAGTTGTGGTCAGAAGTTTCCATACAGTGACACGAATGTCATCTTGGATATGAACGTCATGGCAATATTTGGGCTTTCAGTAATTTCTTTGAACTGTTCTTTTTCTGTGGCAGAATGATTGTACAGCATACATCTTTAATTTAAAAAAAAAACGCTAGAATTTGATGCACAAATTGTAATTTTCTTTGGGTTTTCTGAAATCAATACAGGCCGAGGTCTCTTAACTTCCTGTTAGTGATCATGATTGACTACAGCTGGTAGCTTCTCTGTGCCTTCATAAAAAGGGTTTGTTTACAGCACCCATTGGATTGACCAACACGCAGTAAAATGGGAAAGTCCAAGGAGCTCAGTGCAGATCTGAGAAAGAGGATCACAGATATACACAACTCCAGAATGTCTCTTGGAGCTGTTTCTAAACAACTGCAAATTCCAAGATCAGTTCAAACAATTGTATGCAAGTTATTGTGAGGTGTAGTCACTTTGCCAAGCCACTTTGCTTAAGAAAACCCAAACTGTTACCCTCAGCTGAAAGGAAATTGGTTTGGATGGTCAGGAACAACCTGGGAACCACCATGGCACAGCCCTGCCATGAACTGGAGGCTGATAGATCAGTGTCTACAGTTCAGATCACCATGGACTAAGAGGCTGCTATCCAAGAAATAACCCCCTGCTCCAAAATTGACACCTTCAAGCTGACCACATGGACAAAGAAAAAAGCCTTCTGGAAGAAAGCTGTATGATCAGATGAGACAAAGATTGAGTTGTTTGGCCACAATGACCACCCTGTACAGAGGGACACTGTACCAGCTGGTGGTGGTGGTAGCAGCGTCATGCTCTGGGGCTGGTTTGATGACAGTGGAACTGGTTCATTGCACAAAGTGGATGGAATAATGAAGAAGGAGGACTACCTCAGAATTCTTCAGCATAAACCATCAGAAACTTGAACACGACTTGGGAGTTACAACAGGACAATAAACCCAAACCCACATCAGAGCTGGTTGTGGAGGATAAAGCAGGCTAACAATAAACTTAAAACAAGTCCTGAATTCAACCCGATTGAAAATATATGGATTGTGCTTATAAGTCGAGTCCATGCCAATAAAAAAAAAATTAATTGAACTCTACCAATTCTACCATGAAGAGTCATGAAATATCCAACCAGAATTCTGCCAGAAGCTTGTTCATGGTAAACAAAAATGTTTGGTCAAAGTGAATCTTGCAAAGAGACATTTTACCCAAATATTAGGTGTGCTGTATGTATATTTCTGACTCTGTAGGTATAATTTTGACCCTGTGTTGATTTCAGAAAACCCAAAGAAAATTAAAACTTGTGCACCAAATTCTAGTGTTATTTTTTAATTAAAGCTGTATGCTGTACAATCATTCTGCCACAGAAAAAGAACAGTTCAAAGAAATTACTGAAAGCCCAAATGTTGCCATGACATTCATATCCAAGATGACATTCATGTCACTGTATGGCCGAATCCCATTTCACCCCTTGGACCAACCCCTTGGCCCTTCCCCTCCATTTTGCGCGTTCACGTGAAGGGGTAGGGGTATCCCAATCCCAGTTAACGCGGAGGGGTAGGGGAAGGGGGAGGGCTTCTGTACCCCTCCAAACGGAGATTTTCCTGGAGCTGACTCCGAACGAAGGGGTTTGAGTGATTTCCCACAATGCCATGCGGATTTCAGAAAGATGGCGGTTCCCGCGGCGAAAGATTGTCATAAATGTATTTTCTCCATTATTTACGTGTTTTAAGTTGTTATCCAGAGGAAACACGCCGCTTGATTCGCTTTCGAGCTGAGAATGAGCAGCGATTTCTGAAATCCAAGCTGCTGCTAAAAAGCTTTGGGAGTGAGTATTGTTTTCGGTTGCTTTACTGCGTACGTTTTGTTCTGTTATTCTCGCTTTTATTGTTTACATGAGTGTTCTGACACCTCATTCTGTCGGATGTGGTGCACGAAGCGCCAAAGATATCCCATTCAGTGGTGTTAGTTAACAAATCACACCCTGCCAGCAGAGATTTCTGTTCTGGCTCTGACTGTAGCGGCTGGTCGCAGCCAATGACGCATTTGGTCGCGTTTTGCTAACGTAAACGCTGACGGAGGTACGCGATGACGTATGCGATCGTTGAAGGGCTATCCCAATACGTAAGGGTTGAATTTCAAGCCCTATCCCTTGTAGCTCAGTTTCAAGGGGAAGGGCCAAGGGGAAGGCGGAGGGGAAGGCGGAGGGGTAGGGGTAGAAATTAGAATTGGGATTGGGCCTATGTAAACTTCTGACCACAACTGTACCAAATGCTGAAATGTGTTTGAAATGTCTGTGCGTTTTTATTGATTCTTTATCAAGACTGATACACACCATCACAACACGGAGGAGGTAATGATGGCCATTGGTTGCTACTCCATCTTGAATGTACGGCCCTGCATGGGCATGAAGTGTCTTCACTCTGTTCTGGCTCTTCATTTGTTCTTCGACTGGTTTGAGGATGAGACACTTCAAGGTTGTGTTCTCTCCCATCACAGGCTTGGAGGCATGGATCCATCAGGACATCGTGGACTTCCTGCTGGTTGCACATTTCTCCAAAATCACTTCCAGACTCACTTAAGCAGGAATCCATCTCGTTCTGAACGTATGCATGGGTGACCTCACTGTCGTCTGGAGAAAAATATACAAAAGGAGGACGAATAAAATCCAAGCATAGCTGAAGCTGTTTTGAGACTCAAAATTTTAAGCTAATAGAGTCCCTTCAGTGTTCTCTCAAAAAACATCACTCCAAAAAGACAAGAAACTCTGAATAAGCATGCAAGATGCAGAGACACCTCTTGTTCTAATCATTCAGGGTTTTTTCCCCTCTGGTTTACAGAAATATCTATTTTTTAAGCATACTGAATATTTTAATGAAGCTGATGAAAATTTTCACTAGGGCTGGGTAATATGATGGATAAAATATCAAAAATGTGATAAATTATGTCACAGTACATTTTACTGAGATATAACGAGTATTGTGATTTAATTTTTTTAAACAATTCTAATCTCTGGAAGCAGCTGATTTTGATGATGCAAAACTGTCTAAAATATCATATAATTTCTATTATTAATTTATTTTTCTCAACATTAAAAGAAAAGTACCAAATAACTAATCGTGTAAAGGTTTATTCCGCATAGATATTGTGATAAACTCTTACAATACACTTTTCTGCTTTGTAGAAGGTATCGTGATTTATTCTTAAAGCTTTTGTTTATTTGAAATAACACTACTATGATTTTTTTTATTTCTTCACTAAATTCTATAAACTGTACAATTTTTATTTAAAATGATTATAATTTATTTTATTCCGTCCACATTCACTGGACATGAGCAATCGCGTACTCTGATTGGCTACTCTACTACTAGGATATCAGCTCATATACCATGAGTAGAGAAAAACAAAATGGCGGCGCGTGTTGCTGAACCAACCGAGGATGAAATAAAAACTCGACTTGAGAACAAAACCTCAAAAATTGTTATCAAATATTTAAAAGAAACGGAAATAGAAAAAAAGAATATAGTTTTTTTCCGTCCCCAGTATCTCCTGTTCCACACTCCAGCCCAGTTGGTGGCAGTAATGCACCTTTATGTTGGCTTGCCAACTGCCAAAAAACTCTGAAGAAGAAAATTGCATAAAAATAAAAAATCAACAAGATACAGAATAAAAGTATTTGATGGTAAGAACATACATTTTTTATTTTTCATTTATTATTATTATTATTATTATTATTATTATTATTATTATAGCATTTTTCACAAATTGCTCCGGTCATTTCGCCGGTTTGTTTACATTCTAAGCGGAAATGATTTTGTTGGACGTTTTGTATAGAGTTTTTATTTATCATATTTGCAAAAAATAAAAATAAAAAAATGTTCTGTTTCTCAAAATCCAGTGAATGTGGAAATAATAAAACAGTTATTCCACTCAATCTCGTCTTACACGGCTTATAGCCAAATCGGAGCTACGTGCCTCGTCAGCTATCAGCTCATGTACGACTTGATTTCGTGGAATAGCTGTCAAATACACTACCGTTCAAAAGTTTGGGGTCACCCAGACAATTTTGTGTTTTCCATGAAAAGTCACACTTTTATTTCCCACCATAAGTTGTAAAATGAATAGAAAATATAGTCAAGATATTTTTCTGGCCATTTTGAGCATTTAATCGACCCCACAAATGTGATGCTCCAGAAACTCAATCTGCTCAAAGGAAGGTCAGTTTTATAGCTTCTCTAAAGAGCTAAACTGTTTTCAGCTGTGCTAACATGATTGTACAAGGGTTTTCTAATCATCCATTAGCCTTCTGAGGCAATGAGCAAACACATTGTACCCAAGGCCGGATTAACTATATGGGCCTGCGGCACAGTGCCCAGGGGCACCAACCACTCACAGTGGGGGGGCACCACATGACAGAAACTTTAAAAATATTTTTCGTGAATGTTTGTACACTTAAAATGGTTATACACTTGACATTGTTAAATAGTCATATATAATTCATTATGAACACTAATTTCATAAGAACAACAACAATAATCATAATTCTGAGCAAGAGTGGCCTATGTGACCATTAACCTCCCTTTCCTCAACCTGTCAGTTGAGCCAGTCCACCTACGGTGAAATGTATCAATTTTCTAAAAACCGCGGTAGAAATGAAAAATGGACAGACATCAATTGAGTGGTTGTGCGAAGAGAAAATTAAAAAAGAGAAAGACTCCAGGCGTGTAGCTGCAATTAAAAATGTTCCAGTGTTAGATCGTTTTTTTATAAAAACATCGACAACTGCTGTCACTGCCAGCGCTGAAGCCGAAGCTAGTGAAATCAGCGATGCTAGTGAGGGAGATGGCCCTGCTAACACTAGCCGGGGAGATGCTACAACCACAGCCAGTGTTGGCCGAGGGGTCGGCGACGACGAGGATCCCCTTGAGACATACAAATATATGCTGCTCATTTTTGAATAAGACATTTCAATATGCCTACATGCATATCGTTGGTTGTTTTCAGTGAATTTGATGGGCTGATGTAGCCTACTTAATACATTTTCAATGAGGAAGAATGACCTTGTTTATGTGTACTATTGTTTATGTATATGCTACTATTTTTGACAGCAAAGGGCAAGGTTTGTGAGTGTGCAGGAGGTTACTGAACACGTGTGCGCAGGGTGTGTGTGTGTGTGTGTGGGGGGGGGGGGGGGGCACTTGAGGTATAGTGCCCAGGGGCACCGCATTGGCTTAATACGGCACTGATTGTACCATTAGAACACTGGAGTGATAGTTGCTGGAAATGGGCCTCTATACACCTATGGAGATATTGCACCAAAAACCAGACATTTGCAGCTAGAATAGTCATTTACCACATTAGCAATGTATAGAGTGGATTTCTGATTAGTTTAAAGTGATCTTCATTGAAAAGAACAGTGCTTTTCTTTCAAAAATAAGGACATTTCAAAATGACCCCAAACTTTTGAACGGTAGTGTATATATTGCTAATTTATTGCTGTAAACAATAAATAAATGTGGTTTTGTTGTTGGCTCACTTGTGTATCACGATGCATGTTGTTTTGTGCATCATAAAAACGTAAAATCTTGTGATGTCATATTTTGTTAGACCATCTACCCCATTTTGCACTGCTTTAAGAAATTATAAACGGATAAAACATAACATCAGTCAGAGGCACCATGGTGGTGCAGTAGGTAGCACTGTCACCTCACAGCAAGAGGGTTCTGGGTTCAAATCTGCCAGCAAATCTTCATGTTCTTCTCCTCGTGCCTGCGTGGGTTTCCTCCCACAGTCCAAAGCCATGTGGATTATGTCAACTGACTACTCTCAATTGCCCATAGATGTGAGTGTGAATGGTTGTTTGTCTCTGTGTTGGCCCTGTGATAGATTGGCGACCTGCCCAAGGTGTACCCCGCCTCTCACCAGAAGTCAACTGGGATTGGCTCCAGCTCACCCAATATCTATGTGGACTGATGGAGAATGTCAGTCAAATCTTAAGACTAAAATCACAAGACAATACTTTGGTAGACGTTGACAGCTATTCAACTGTCCTGCAAGGAGGACAGATTAGTTCAGAATGAGGGAAGGAGATGAAAAGGAAGGAGGGCTGCTTTGTTGCTAGATGACATTATCCTGTGTGTGTGCCAGCGAGCATGCTGAGATCGTGTATGGCACGGCACTGCGGGTTTTCTGCTCGTGTTGGCAGATTGTAACAGATTGTGGAATTACGAAGGAAATCAGCAATAAAAAAAAAAGTATTTGTGCATACCCAGTACACAATAAACAACACATACATCATACACTAAAACTGAAGTGTCATAATCCAAGACAATTATGAGAAACGTGACTAAAACTATAACAAATTTATGAATTGGACACTATTTTGAACCTGCCCTTGATATGAAATGTAGAAAATTGGATTATACACAAACCTAAATATGACTCTCATGCCTTACCTGTGTAATAACACACAGTCGGACATTCGTGCATCCCCGGGACATTATTATCCTCGTCTTGTAGCTGCCTAGATGAATCGTACTCAAATCCGCCATGATATCTCCTCAAACCATGACAGCAGATCTGCTGTCCATCTGAGAGGGAACAGTGCTGGTTTTGGTGATGCATCTCTCAGGACTTGGATCGATTAGCAATTTGTTAAGGGGACTGCTCCATCCTCTGCGAGTCGGTCACATCAGAGTGCTGGGTGTCTCTGATCTCTGAGCCACCCACATTTTTCACATAGGATCCTGTGACGTCATGTGATTCCCACTCCTCCACCTTGAACTGTTGTGAAGTCAGTGTTACAGAATCATTAGCACCCTTGATACAGATGGGTTAAAACGGTTGTGTTTAAAAAACATGAGAAATCAAAACTTTAATTTGGATAAATATATTTCAAGAAAACCTAATTCCAGCATGACACCAAGCAAGGTCCATGAAGATATAATTTGTCAAGGTTGGACTGCACAGAGCCTTGACCTCAACCCCACTGAACACCTTTGGGATGAACTGGAACACTGATGAACTAACCCCTGACTGCACTAATGCTCTTGTGGCTGAATGAACACAAATCCCCACAGCCACGTCCCAAAATCTAGTGGAAAGCCTTCCCAGAAGAATGGAGATTATTATAACAGGAAAGGGGGACTAAATCTGGAATGAGATGTTCTAATATGTTTTATGGAGTTACTAGCAGGTTACCCGGGTGTTGCCCGGGTTTTGCAAAATTCTGGGTTGCCCCAGACTTCCATGTCAAATTTGGTGAAGATCCATCAAGAAATGATGAAGTTAAAGTGCATATTCTGGACCAATTTCGTTTTTTTTTTTTAAATATGAAAGTATGTCCCTTTACACACTCATCCAGAAGGGTAATTTTGCACAAGGCCATCTGTCTACAGCAGAAAAAAATAAAATAACAAAACGCGTCTGGAAAAATCCTAAGGGAGTCTGGAGTCAGACTCGTGACGTTATCTGCGGAAGCACCAGCAGGCTACGCGAGCTTGCACAGTTTCAGTGCACAGCCTGTGTAGACCAAGCGCTCCCATTTCTCTCTCTTTGTCCGGTCTTTTGGAAAACGATGAGTACTAATCCCATCATGATACATCTGTTAACCATTTGAATAATTACGTGATAACATTGAAGAAATTTGCAGAAAACCACCAGGTCATTTTCTCATAAACAAACCAGCGCTGATGTAGGATTCAGAAGGAGGCGTCCTGCACATACACGACGTCACAAAAATCAATGTTTCCCGGGAAATCCAAATGGCAAGTTTTTTCAGAGGCGGACCAATTCGCCTCAAATGGCTTGATTTCAACTGAATTTTTCTGGTATTGCGCAAAGTAAAAAAATTGCACAAAATGCAAAATGTGACAGATATTTGACCAAAGTTTAATATAAAATAGGAGAATTACATTGATCTTGCTCCTGAATTTACCCGTGATATGCACTTTAACCCAAAGCAAACAAAAATCCAAACATCTACCACCCAGGATGTTTGGTCCATATTTGGACCCACTGGGGACACCCTGGGGTCCAAATATGGAATTTCTGAGTTCTGCCAAATTGTGGCTATCTCCTGTACCTACGTGCCAAGTTTAGTGAAGATCTGTTGAGAGTTTGTGTTAATAAATGTAACGTGAAAGGCATTGAAGGAAGGGGTGGGTGGATGGATTCCAGGTCATCCCCGGACCTACTTGCCAAATTTGGTAAAAATCCATCGAGAAATGGCGATGTTAGCTCAAGACAAACAAACTTTGCCACTTATTATATAGATGATGATCACATGTCCACAAACTTTTGGCTGTATAATGTATGTCCAAAATCCCTACAATATCAAGCTTTTGACATCCTTGGATACCAAGGACCACCAGACTACCCCTCTCTCCCCAAATATATATTTATATTTCTTTAATATTTCTGCACATTTTGGGATCCAATCCTAGCTTTGGTCTCCAAAATTTTGAAGCTGGAACCGAACTGAAAAGCCAGAAGGTGCTGGGATTGTAAAGTTTTTTTGAATTTAGATTTGGAAATACAAGCTTAAGCACTGTTCATGAAAATCATTATTAAGCCTTAATATACGTATGGCCTGAAGATTTCACTTCTCGTGTGCTTGACTCTCTGGAGACAAAAAGGAAATTGTTTGTGAGGTTTGCGCGATAAGTGTCAGACACCAAGATATATATATATATATATATATATATTTTAAATGGACGATTCAAAGATATTGTGCGTGGACAAAAACAAGCTTTAGTCTGTAACTGCACATCAATAATGTTGGTGTCTGTAATAAAGTGTTTGAGAATACATTATTGACTCTACTGTCCTAGACTTATTACTTTAGCTGCAACTTTCACCCACACATTCATTTATCTTCAGTAAGCACTTTATCACAGTCCGGATTGTAGCAGATCTAGAGTCCAGCCCAAGAACTGCATGGTGCAAAGAAAATACACCAAATACAGTACTGTACAAAAGTCTTAGACACAGAAATGCTGTCGACTTAAAATGGCTTAAAAATGATGAAATTAAATGTTTCGACATTTAAAAAAATTCTGTAATCAGTAAGCCATAATAAATGAAACAAAGTCAATATTTGGTGTGAGACGACCCTTTGCTTAAAAAAAATAGTAGTCTCATGTACAATGAGTGCAGTTTTATGCGGAAATTAGCTGGAGGTTTTACTGAGCATCTTACAGAACCAGCCACAGTTCTTCTGGACACTTTAACTGTCACACTCGCGTCTTCATTTTGCAATAAAACCCAGTAGCCTTCATTATTTTTCTTTTTTAATCTGAAAAGTGCTCTCTTATGGAATATGCTGCTCAGATGCAATTTTTTTCTGTCACATTTAATTTTGTCCTGGAAAAACATGAACGTTTGGAACTCTAAAATGTTTTTGTAATGCTTTGACTTGATAATGTAGAAGTCATAAAATAGAAATCGATAACAAAGTTTGTATGAAAAAAAGAAGCAAAAAACAAAACAGGGTGCCTAATATGACACTAATCCATCACAGTCTAAGATTACACCATGCCTTGCATCTTTAGGAATATAATGTGTAATCAGGGGCGGCACGGTGGTGTAGTGGTTAGCGCTGTCGCCTCACAGCAAGAAGGTCCGGGTTCGAGCCCCATGGCTGGCGAGGGCCTTTCTGTGTGGAGTTTGCATGTTCTCCCCGTGTCCGTGTGGGTTTCCTCCGGGTGCTCCGGTTTCCCCCACAGTCCAAAGACATGCAGGTTAGGTTAACTGGTGACTCTAAATTGACCGTAGGTGTGAGTGTGAATGGTTGTCTGTGTCTATGTGTCAGCCCTGTGATGACCTGGCAACTTGTCCAGGGTGTACCCCGCTTTTCGCCCATAGTCAGCTGGGATAGGCTCCAGCTTGCCTGCGAACCTGTAGAACAGGATAAAGTGGCTAGAGATAATGAGATGTGTAATCAGTATTAGACTGAATATCCTTAGGAACTGGAGTAGCACTCTTCAATGTTTTCAGATGATAAAGGATCTCCTTTTCTAGACACGGATTCACTGGCATCATGAGCCGTGTCAAGGTGAAGTTGTGATCTGGTTTGTCAGTTTTGACACTAAGGACAATAGCAACACTTCAAGGAAGATGACTGATACTTGGAGGTCACGACTACTGGGTTAGAGTTCTTATCCTTGTGCAAATGCAAAAAGAAAGTGCAAACATGCATTACACCTCATCACCAGCAGGGGGCTGCATTTCCATTTCATCCATCCATCCATTATCTGTAACCGCTTATCCTGTGCAGGGTCGCAGGCAAGCTGGAGCCTATCCCAGCTGGCTATGGGCGAGAGGCGGGGTACACCCTGGACAAGTCGCCAGGTCATCACAGGGCTGACACAGAGACACAGACAACCATTCACACCTACGGTCAATTTAGAGTCACCAGTTAACCTAACCTGCATGTCTTTGGACTATAGATTTCAAGTGCCTGACACAAAGGTCACTTATCGCTCAAACCTCACGTACAATTTCCTTTTTGTCTCCAGAGAGTCAAGCAGACGAGAAGTGAAATCTTCAGGCCATATATTAAGGCTTAATAATGATTTTCATGAACAGTGCTTAAGCTGGGGGCGGCACGGTGGTGTAGTGGTTAGCGCTGTCGCCTCACAGCAAGAAGGTCCTGGGTTCGAGCCCCGGGGCCGGCGAGGGCCTTTCTGTGTGGAGTTTGCATGTTCTCCCCGTGTCCGCGTGGGTTTCCTCCGGGTGCTCCGGTTTCCCCCACAGTCCAAAGACATGCAGGTTAGGTTGACTGGTGACTCTAAATTGACCGTAGGTGTGAATGTGAGTGTGAATGGTTGTCTGTGTCTATGTGTCAGCCCTGTGATGACCTGGCGACTTGTCCAGGGTGTACCCCGCCTTTCGCCCGTAGTCAGCTGGGATAGGCTCCAGCTTGCCTGCGACCCTGTAGAAGGATAAAGCGGCTAGAGATAATGAGATGAGATGAGTGCTTAAGCTTGTATTTCCAAATATAAATTCAAAAAAACTTTACAATCCCAGCACCTTCTGGCTTTTCAGTTCGGTTCCGGCTTCAAAATTTTGGAGACCAAAGCTAGGATTGGATCCCAAAATGTGCAGAAATATTAAAGAAATATAAATATATATTTGGGGAGAGAGGGGTAGTCTGGTGGTCCTTGGTATCCAAGGATGTCAAAAGCTTGATCTTGTAGGGATTTTGACACACAGAGACAAACAACCATTCACACCTACGGTCAAGTTAGAGACACCAATTAACCTAATGTCTTTGGACTGTGGGGGACACCGGAGCACCCCCACACAGACACGGGGAGAACATGCAAACTCCACACAGAAAGGCCCTCGCTGGCCACTGGGCTTGAACCCAGGACCTTCTTGCTGTCAGGCGACAGTGCTAACCACTACACCAGTTCTGGTTCATAATTATCGTAATAATGTCCTTGTACTGTACTGGGTATATATAAAGGACACTCATCTGCCACTTTAAAAGTAGACGGCCTGTCGATTTCATAAAATCAGTGAAATTTAGTTCCATCTGAAATTTGGTCATTGTGATACATGTTTATTATCTAAAAAAAAAGGAAAAAAAAGGCCATTTTGTGGCTGGGAAGTTATTTAATTTGAGAAGATTGTCTAGCAAATAATGTGCATGAAATTGTGCTGAGTGCCGATATTTATTAGTTTGATATTTCCAGCGTTTCCTTTCCTTCGTATATAACATAACGTCTTTTCTTCTCGCTTTCCGTTACTGTAGTCGGTCTTTCATGTTTCATTCGCACACTCACATCCTCCATTTTTCTCTTCCGTTTCAAATTTGTATCCCACAATGCCTTGCATGAACGGGGAAAGCCCACCATGTCATACATGACGTAGTACAGGAGTTCCCAAACTTTTCCATGCCAAGGCCCTCCAAAGAGCATTAGCTTCTGGCTGGGGACCCCCTTTGCAAACCCACAGACAATGCTACAAAATATGTAAAGAAACATCAACTTTTAGAATGTTTTCTCTTACTTTTATTCAATATTCAATAATTGTTACATTTGTTTAGCATAAGAATATTATTAACTAACATGTTTTCAACAGGGCGGCACGGTGGTGTAGTGGTTAGCACTGTCGCCTCACAGCAAGAAGGTCCGGGTTCGAGCTCCGTTGCCGGCGAGGGCCTTTCTGTGCGGAGTTTGCATGTTGTCCGCGTGGGTTTCCTCCAGGTGCTCCGGTTTCCCCCAAAGACATGCAGGTTAGGTTAACTGGTGACTCTAAATTGACCGTAGGTGTGAATGGTTGTCTGTGTCTATGTGTCAGCCCTGTGATGACCTGGCGACTTGTCCAGGGTGTACCCCGCCTTTCGCCCGTAGTCAGCTGGGATAGGCTCCAGCTTGCCCGCGACCCTGTAGAACAGGATGAAGTGGCTAGAGATGATGAGATGTTTTCAACACAAATATTTTCGCACTGAACAATAAACTTTTCAACAAACTGTTGATAAGAACAGCACAAAAGAAATCAAACCACTCTCAATTGTGTGTATATATATATATATATATATATATATATATATATATATATATATATATATATATATATATATATATATATATATATATATGTGTGTGTATCTGGGGAGTGACAGACGGTTTACACTAGTGGGAGGGATGGGCTTGGCGGCTCCTACATAGTTTGTCAACCCTGGGCTTAATCTCCGTCAGTGCCATACGCATGTCATTGTCCACATGTAGACGTGCTCTATGTTTGGTTTTGAGTACCTTTAAAGTTGAAAAGCCAGACTCACACAAGTAGGTTGTTGCAAAAGGGAGAAGGCATTTCAATGCCCTGTCAGCCAAGCTGGGATCGTCCTTTCTTACATGTAGCCAGTAGTTAGACAGGGGAAGAGCCTCAAAGTCCATTTTTAAATCCCCTGAGTTTGTCATCTCAATCAGCTCCTCCTGTGACTTTAAGTCCAGACTAGAACCGACACCGGGGGCAAAGGGGTTCCTAACCCAGTTTAAATGTGTGTTTTCGAGGTCAGGGAAATAGTCTTTGAAATATCCTTGGAGGTGCTCCAGGTGGGACTGGATCAATGGAGAGACGGAGCCCAAATCATCACATGAAACAGCTCCTGGTGAAGTAGTGGGAACATTTCTGTAACTCCCTCCTGGAGCTTGTTTGACCACAGCATGATCTTTTTGGAAAAAGCACGCACTTTGTCTTGCACCTGGAGTATGTACGTGTCACGTCCTTGCATGCTTTGATTCAGTACATTTAGATACTGGAAAATGTCTGACATGTATGCAAGTTTGCGGATCCAGGTTGCATCGGTGAACCGATCTGCCAGCTGATGCTTTTCAGATGAGAGGAACTCTGCAACCTCCCTCCGCAGCTCATAGACACGGTTCAAAACTGCGCCCCGTGACAGCCAGCGCACGTTCGAGTGAAGCAGCAGCCCCTCAAAACGAGCGCCCATTTCATTACAAAGCAGGGTAAACAGTCTGTGTTTCATGGGACGGGCTTTAATCAAATTCACTACTTGTATAACCTCCTGTAGTACCTGATTCAACTCGTTATCCATCCTTTTTGCGACCAGTGCCTCGCGATGGAGCATGCAGTGTGTGGCCACTACATGCGGGGCCTTCTGCTTAATGAGAGCGGTCACTCCACTGATCTTCCCGGTCATTGCCGCGGCTCCGTCCGAACACACCCCCACACAACGGGTCCAGTCCAATCCGTTAGACTCGATGTAATCGTCAAAACTTGTCGGCTCACGGTGTTATCAGAGAGTGGGACAGCATCGATTTTTTTTGGCAGCATCCTCACCAAGCAATTCTCGGACAATGTCTTTGGTGGCTGGTAAAATCAAATCTTCTCCAACTGAGTGAGGTTTTTTAGCACGAGCAATGTGGTACAAGGCTAAAAATGATGCCTTCAGGGCCCGCTCGGGGACAGTAGCTTGCTGGGTGAATGCAGCAGATTGCCTGACCAAATGCTGTTCTTTGCGGCTGAAGAAATCTATTGTTTTTTCGGCATCTGTCAGATTTTTTTGTACCAAGTGATGCTGAAGTTTCAAAGGTTTTAAGCACTCGTTTGACAGGGTCTCCAGACAGAGGATGCATTTCGGGCAATCATGGCCATTTTTCTGTATGGCTGTAAAGCCATACTTAATGTATGCTGCGTCATATTTTCGGATTTTAGTTGGCCAGGACTTCTTCGTTTTTTTCGCAGCAGTGTCCTCCACAGCAGGGCTGTTGGTTTGTTCCTTCGGTCTCTTCTTCAAAAACCTGTCCATTTTGCGCTAGCAATACGCTAGCTTGAGGAGCAAAGCAGCTTGATAAATGGCGCAAACCGCAACGTCACAGGCAATCGGAGAGATGAGCATGGCAAACAACGTTTCGATATGATGTATTATTATTAATAACTATATTTTATAATAATGATTAAAAAACTAATTACAATATATTTAATAATTATTATTAAAGAATTTTTTTCGCATTTTTTTTTGTTATTGTCCCTCCAACTTTCTGAGGCCCCCCCAGCACCCCCTGGCGGCCCCCACTTTGAAAACCACTGACGTAGTATCTTGTATTGCATCATGGTGAAGCAGGAAAAAATAGCGGAGCATTTAGGGCCACGTGGCTTTAAATTCATGAATTGTTCTATTTAAAAAAATAATAATAATAAAATTGGAAGTCTGTGATTCGAATTCAGTAGCTTTCGGTCCACTAAACAAAAATAACTAGGTGTCAGGGAAAATTATTTTTATGACCTAAACTTGAAAAATCTGAAAGGCAGTCTACCTTTAATAGGAATACCTGTACTCCTGTGCAATCATGCAATCATTCATGAAATTTCTTTAAAAAAAAAATGATGCAGCAGCAATGCAGATACAGGTCAAGAGCTTCAGCTAATGTTTCCATCAAACATCAGAAAGTGGAAAATGTGATCTCAGTTAGTTTTGACCATGCATAGTTACAGTGCCTTGCAAAAGTATGCATACCCCTTGAACTTTTTCACATTTTTCCACCTTACAACCACGAACTTAAAAGTTTTTCATTGAGATTTTATGTGATAGACCAACACAGAGTAGCACATAATTGTGAAGTGAAATGAAAATGATAAATGGTCTTCAAAATTTTAAACAAATAAAAATCTGAAAAATGTGGTGTGCATTAGTATTCAGCCCCCTGTCCTCTGATACCTCTAAATACAATCCAGTGCAATCAATTGCCTTCAGAAGTCATCTAATTAGTTAATAGAGTCCTACTGTGTGTAATTTACTCTCAGCATGAAGACACTTGTTCTGTGAAGGCCTCAGTGGTTTGTTAAAGAACACTGAAGAACAAACAGCATCATGAAGACCAAAGAACTCACCAGACAGGTCAAGGATAAAGTTCTGGAGAAGTTTAAAGCAGGGTTAGGTTATAAAAAAAATATCCCAAGCTCTGAACATCTCAAGAAGCACTGTTCATCATTCAAAAATGGAAAAAGTATGGCACAACTGCAAACCTACCAAGACATGGCCGTCCACCTAAACTGACAGAGCGAGCAAGGAGAGCACTGGTCAGAGAAGCAGCCAAGAGGCCCATGATCACTCTGGAGGAGCTGCAGAAATCCACAGCTCAGGTGGGAGAATCTGTGCACAGGACAACTATAAGTCGTACACTCCACAAATCTGACCTTTTTGGAAGAGTGGCAAGAAGAAAGCCATTGTTGAAAGACAGGCATAAGAAGCCATGTAGGGGACACAGCAAACATGTGGAAGAAGGTGCTTTGGTCAGATAAGACCGAAGTTGAACTTTTTGGCCTAAATGCAAAGCGCTATGTGTGGCGGAAAACTAACACTGCTCATCACCCTGCACACACCATCCCCACTGTGAAACATGGTGGTGGCAGCATCATGCTATGGGGATGCTTTTCTTCAGCAGGGACAGGGAAGCTGGTCAGAATTGATGGGATGATGGATGGAGCTAAATACAGGGCAATCCTGGAAGAAAACCTGTTGGAGGCTGCAAAAGACTTGAGACTGGGAAGGAGATTCACCTTCCAGCAAGACAATGACCCTAAACATACAGCCAGAGCTACAATGGAATGGTTTAGATCAAAGAATATTCATGTGTTAGAATAGCCCAGTCAAAGTCCAGGCCGAAATCCCATTGAGCATCTGTGGCAAGACTTGAAAATTGCTGTTCACAGACGCTCTCCATCCAATCTGGCTGAGCTTGAGCTATTTTGCAAAGAAGAATGGGCAAAAATTTCAGTGTCTAGATGTGCAAAGCTGGTAGAGACATACCACGAAAGACTTGCAGCTGTACGGTAATTGCACCAAAAGGTGGCTCTACAAAGTATTGACGCAGGGGGGCTGAATACTAATGCACATCACATTTTTCAGATTTTTATTTGTTTAAAATTTTGAAGACCATTTATCATTTTCGTTTCACTTCACAATTATGTGCTACTCTGTGTTGGTCTATCACATAAAATCTCAATAAAAAACTTAAGTTCATGGTTGTAAGGTGGAAAAATGTGAAAAAGTTCAAGCCGTATGAATACTTTTTCAAGGCACTGTATATATATATATATATATATATATATATATATATATATATATATATATATATATATATATATATGTGTGTGGTTGATTATTAATTTTCCATGAGGAAATGGAACTCTGCATGATGTGACCTGTTTTCTGTAAACCTCACCACTCTTAGTTTGTGGCTGACCACACTGAACATCTATCCTCTTTCCTAACCCTCTCTTTCTGGTGGTTTCTCTGCCATTTGAACTCTGTGGTTGGGATGGAAAGAAAATTCAACCCGTGAGCACAACTGTTGGACCTTTAATGAGCTGCTTGATTTTATACTTTAATTAAATTCTGCTACAAGTGTAATTATACACCGTGGATTATTTTCCTTCAACAGCACTACCCAAATGTTATTCCACTTATCTCACAGTGATTTGCTCAGTATTACACGTGTTATTTTATTAATGAACAACACATCGTGCTATATTAGTTGTTGATTTTTTTAAAATAAATATTACATTTGATTTTCAACAGTCCTTTTTTGTCTCTTGAGAGAGAAAAAAAGTGCAGCTTGCCATGTAACTGAGAGTGTAAACTCCTCTGACCTCAAGACTTTCTTCTCTGTTGGAAAACATACTGATTATTACAAAGTTCTGACGCTGGAGGCTCTTTTGCATTTATCGAAATAAACATCTACTTACAGAGCACTTTACTATATCAATCAGGATTTGTTTTTCTTTGTGAAATAATGTTTTATTCATCTCTTTATTATTAGGCTTGGATTATGTGGAGTGTCTGCCATATACAGTGCCTTGCAAAAGTATTCATACCCCTTGAACTTTTTCACATTTTTTCCACCTTACAACCACAAACTTAAAAGTTTTTTATTGAGATTTTATGTGATAGACCAACACACAGTAGCACATAATTATGAAGTGAAACGAAAATGATAAATGGTCTTCAAAATTTTAAACAAATAAAAATCTGAAAAATGTGGTGTGCATTAGTATTCAGCCCCCCTGCGTCAATACTTTGTAGAGCCACCTTTTGCTGCAATTACAGCTGCAAGTCTTTTGTGGTATGTCTCTACCAGCTTTGCACATCTAGACACTGAAATTTTTGCCCATTCTTCTTTGCAAAATAGCTCAAGCTCAGCCAGATTGGATGGAGAGCGTCTGTGAGCAGCAATTTTCAAGTCTTGCCACAGATGCTCAATGGGATTTAGGTCTGGACTTTGACTGGGCCATTCTAACACATCTTTGATCTAAACCATTCCATTGTAGCTCTGGCTGTATGTTTCAGGTCATTGTCTTGCTGGAAGGTGAATCTCCTTCCCAGTCTCAAGTCTTTTGCAGCCTCCAACAGGTTTTCTTCCAGGATTGCCCTGCATTTAGCTCCATCCATCTTCTCATCAACTCTGACCAGCTTCCCTGTCCCTGCTGAAGAAAAGCATCCCCATAGCATGATGCTGCCACCACCATGTTTCACACTGGGGATGGTGTGTGCAGGGTGATGAGCAGTGTTAGTTTTCCACCACACATAGCGCTTTGCATTTAGGCCAAAAAGTTCAACTTCGGTCTCATCTGACCAAAGCACCTTCTTCCACATGTTTGCTGTGTCCCCTACATGGCTTCTGGCAAACTGCAAACGGGACTTCTTATGCCTGTCTTTCAACAATGGCTTTCTTCTTGCCACTCTTCCAAAAAGGCCAGATTTGTGGAGTGTACGACTTATAGTTGT
This sequence comes from Neoarius graeffei, assembly GCF_027579695.1. Lineage (NCBI taxonomy): Eukaryota > Metazoa > Chordata > Actinopteri > Siluriformes > Ariidae > Neoarius > Neoarius graeffei. The sequence goes on along the minus strand of NC_083591.1, from coordinate 7,424,367 downwards.
CCTGTGCACAGATTCTCCCACCTGAGCTGTGGAGATCATGACTACTGGGTTAGAGTTTTTATCCTCGTGCAAATGCAGAAAGAAAGTGCAACCATGCATTACACCTCATCACCAGCAGGGGGCTGCATTTCCATTTCATCCATCCATCCATCCATTATCTGTAGTCGCTTATCCTGTGCAGGGTCGCAGGCAAGCTGGAGCCTATTCCAGCTGGCTATGGGTGAGAGGCGGGGTACACCCTGGACAAGTTGTCAGGTCATCACAGGGCTGACACAGAGACAAACAACCATTCACCCTCACACCTATGGTCAAGTTAGAGCCACCAATTAACCTAATGTGCATGTCTTTGGACTGTGGGGGAAACCGGAGCACCCGGAGGAAACCCACACAGACATGGGGAGAACATGCAAACTCCACACAGAAAGGCCCTTGCCAGCCACGGGGCTCGAACCCAGGACCTTCTTGCTGTGAGGCGACAGTGCTAACCACTACACCACCGTGCCACCCCATTTCCATTTCATAATTATCGTAATAATGCCCTTGTACTGTACTGGGTATATATCAAGGACACTCATCTGCCACTTTAAAAGTAGACGGCCTGTTGATTTCATAAAATCAGTGAAATTTAGTTCCATCTGAAATTTGGTCATTGTGATACATGTTTATTATCTAAAAAAAAGAAAAAAAGGCCATTCTGTGGCTGGGAAGTTATTTAATTTGAGGGGATTGTCTAGCAAATAATGTGCATGAAATCGCTTGCTTTGCACAGTCAAGCAGACAGAGGAAGTCCTTGTGCGCATGCGCAGGTTTACCTTACCCTGTGTCCGAAATCGCTCCCTACTTCACTATATAGGGCACTATATAGTAAGGACACCATTTTGTAGTGCTGTCCGAAATAATAGTGAGGATTATTACACTGGCAGCACGGTGGTGTAGTGGTTAGTGCTGCCGCCTCACAGCAAGAAGGTCCAGGTTCAAGCCCAGTGGCCGGCGAGGGCCTTTCTGTGTGGAGTTTGCATGTTCTGTCCGCGTGGGTTTCCTCCGGGTGCTCCGGTTTCCCCCACAGTCCAAAGACATGCAGGTTAGGTTAACTGGTGACTCTAAATTGAGCGTAGGTGTGAATGTGAATGGTTGTCTGTGTCTATGTGCCAGCCCTGTGATGACCTGGCGACTTGTCCAGGGTGTACCCCGCCTTTTGCCCGTAGTCAGCTGGGATAGGCTCCAGCTCGCCTGCGACCCTGTAGAACAGGATAAAGCGGCTAGAGATAATGAGATGAGATATAGTGCACTCAAAGTATCCCACAATGCATCACAAAAAGTAGTGTACAACCGATGGTCACTAAGCAAAGCAATATATCCAAGTTTATATCCAATATGCATTGCGGTCGCGCTGAAAGAAATCAAAGGTCTCAAATTTGATTTAATAAAAGGCAGTGGCAAAGAAGAAAGTAAGTATTCAGCCTTGATTAAAAAAAAAACCTGAAAGATGCAGATACTTTGTATTGATTAATGTGGGAAATACGCTCAGTATCTTCTTCTTCTTTTGGCTGCTCCCGATTAGGGGTCACCACAGTGGATCTTTCGTCTCCATTGCTCCCTGTCTTCCACATCCTTCTCTACCACACCTGCCACTTTCATGTCCCTTCTCACCACATCCATGTATCTCCTCTTTGGCCTTCCTCGTTTTTGTGTGCCTGGCAGCTCCATCCTCAACATTCTCCTTCCAACATGCTCTGCATCTCTTCTCAGGATGTGCCCAGACCATCTCAGTCTCATCTCTCTTAGCTTCATTCCCAAGCTCTCCACATGTGCTGTTCCTCTGATGTGTTCGTTCCTTATCCTGTCCAACCTCCCATCGCAAACCTTAACATCCTCCACTCCGCCACCTCCAACTTTGCCTCCTGTCTCTTCGTTAAGGGTACGGTCTCCAATCCATACATCACAGCTGGTCTCACTACTGTCTTATACATCTTACCTTTCACTTTTGCTGGAACTTTCCTATCACAAATGACTCCCGAAATCCAACTGCTCCATCCTGCCTGCACTCTCTTTCTCACCTCACTATCGCAGCCCCCATTTTCCTGCACAGTTGGCCCCAGGTACTTGAATTCACCAACTTTCATTACACTCTCATCCCTATTCTCGTTGATGCACATGTATTCTGTTTTGCTACTGTTCACCTTCATTCCTCTTTATTCCAATGCATACCTCCATCTCTCCAAATATGCTCAGTATAATATGTATTTATCACAAAAATACATGCATGTATTTATTATTTTGAAAACCCATCAGCTGACTGATCTGGCGCATTTTAATTATGCAATGGACTAGTGTCTGAAAGCGTTTTTTCATTTTACCAATAAGCTCACTATATAGGTAATCCTCTATATAGTAATTCCCTATATAGGGAGTAGTGAACAAGTGAGCAATTTTGGACACAGGGAGGGTTAGGGCCTCTGCATGCTCTTGCGACAAGGCTTTCGCAGATAGCTTTTCGCAGACAGTTGTAATTTATCGTTGAGCGGGGAGTAATAGGCATGCGCGATGTTATTCACCGCCACAACACAAGGGGGCGCGAAGTCGTGAAATCGCTAGGAGTAGTTGGTGGGTGTGGTTAGTGGAGTGTTTATCCTCCGGTTACTTATAATGACTAGAACTGGAGTCGTATAGATGTACGTACTTCCTCACTTCCTCGATCAACCGCTCTTCGTGCTGCTCCATCTTCGCTCGTGTTTTTAAAAATGGCGGTCGTGAAAACAAACCAAACCGGGAAAGTAGGGAAGCGGAAGTGCGTGTACAGCGGATGTAGAGTGGACCAATCAGAGCCCTCTTGTCTGCGACGCTGTCTGCGAGGCTTCTGCAGTGGTCACAATTTTTGGGAGGTGCGCGCAGAGCGTCTGCGAAGGTAGGGGGGCTGCGCAGACGCTATCTGCGACGCCATCTACGAGGACTGGGTTGTCAGCATAAATTGGCCTTTAGTCATTGTCTTCTTCTTCTTCTTCTTTTGGGTTTTATGGCAGCTGGCTTCCAGTGTTGCATTACTGCCATCTACAGGTTTACCTTTGACCGTGCACTGACACTTACATCATTCTGTCACTAAACGAACAGCTGATCACACCGAGGTGCTCGCTGAGTGCCGATATTTATTAGTTTGATATTTCCTGCGTTTCCTTTCCTTCGTATATAGCATAATGTCTTTTCTTCTCGCTTACCGTTACTGTAGTCGGTCTTTCATGTTTCATTCGCACACTCACATCCTCCATTTTTCTCTCCTGTTTCAAATTGGTATCCCACAATGCCTTGCACGAACGGGGAAAGCCCACCATGTCATGCATGACATAGTATCTTGTATTGCATCATGGTGAAGCAGGAAAAAATAGCAGAGAATTTAGGGCCACGTGGCTTTAAATTCATGAATTGTTCTATTTAAAAAAAAACTAATAAAAGTGGAAGTCTGTGATTCGAATTCAGTAGCTTTCGGTCCACTAAACAAAAATAACTAGGTGTCAGGGAAAATTATTTTTATGACCTAAACTTGAAAAATCTGAAAGGCAGTCTACCTTTAATAGGAATACCTGTACTCCTGCGCAATCATTCATGAAATTTCTAAAAAAAAAAAAAAAATGATGCAGCAGCAATGCATATACAGGTCAAGAGCTTCAGCTAATGTTTCCATCAAACATCAGAAAGTGGAAAATGTGATCTCAGTTAGTTTTGGCCATGCATAGTTATATGGCAGACACTCCACATAATCCAAGCCTAATAATAAAGAGATGAATAAAGCATTATTTCACAAAGAAAACCAAATCCTGATTGATATAGTAAAGTGCTCTGTAAGTAGATGTTTATTTCGATAAATGCAAAAGAGCCTCCAGCGTCAGAACTTTGTAATAATCAGTATGTTTTCCAACAGAGAAGAAAGTCTTGAGGTCAGAGGAGTTTACACTCTCAGTTACATGGCAAGCTGCACTTTTTTTCTCTCTCAAGAGACAAAAAAGGACTGTTGAAAATCAAATGTAATATTTATTTAAAAAAAATCAACAACTAATATAGCACGATGTGTTGTTCATTAATAAAATAACACGTGTAATACTGAGCAAATCACTGTGAGATAAGTGGAATAACATTTGGGTAGTGCTGTTGAAGGAAAATAATCCACGGTGTATAATTACACTTGTAGCAGAATTTAATTAAAGTATAAAATCAAGCAGCTCATTAAAGGTCCAACAGTTGTGCTCGCGGGTTGAATTTTCTTTCCATCCCAACCACAGAGTTCAAATGGCAGAGAAACCACCAGAAAGAGAGGGTTAGGAAAGAGGATAGATGTTCAGTGTGGTCAGCCACAAACTAAGAGTGGTGAGGTTTACAGAAAACAGGTCACATCATGCAGAGTTCCATTTCCTCATGGAAAATTAATAATCAACCACATATATATATATATATATATATATATATATATATATATATATATATATATATACACAGTGCCTTGAAAAAGTATTCATACGGCTTGAACTTTTTCACATTTTTCCACCTTACAACCACAAACTTAAAAGTTTTTTTATTGAGATTTTATGTGATAGACCAACACAGAGTAGCACATAATTGTGAAGTGAAACAAAAATGATAAATGGTCTTCAAAATTTTAAACAAATAAAAATCTGAAAAATGTGATGTGCATTAGTATTCAGCCCCCCTGCGTCAATACTTTGTAGAGCCACCTTTTGCTGCAATTACCGTACAGCTGCAAGTCTTTTGTGGTATGTCTCTACCAGCTTTGCACATCTAGACACTGAAATTTTTGCCCATTCTTCTTTGCAAAATAGCTCAAGCTCAGCCAGATTGGATGGAGAGCATCTGTGAACAGCAATTTTCAAGTCTTGCCACAGATGCTCAATGGGATTTAGGTCTGGACTTTGACTGGGCCATTCTAACACATCTTTGATCTAAGCCATTCCAATGTAGCTCTGGCTGTATGTTTAGGGTCATTGTCTTGCTGGAAGGTGAATCTCCTTCCCAGTCTCAAGTCTTTTGCAGCCTCCAACAGGTTTTCTTCCAGGATTGCCCTGTATTTAGCTCCATCCATCTTCCCATCAACTCTGACCAGCTTCCCTGTCCCTGCTGAAGAAAAGCATCACCATAGCATGATGCTGCCACCACCATGTTTCACAGTGGGGATGGTGTGCACAGGGTGATGAGCAGTGTTAGTTTTCCGCCACACATAGCGCTTTGCATTTAGGCCAAAATGTTCAACTTTGGTCTCATCTGACCAAAGCACCTTCTTCCACATGTTTGCTGTGTCCCCTACACGGCTTCTGGCAAACTGCAAACGGGACTTCTTATGCCTGTCTTTCAACAATGGCTTTCTTCTTGCCACTCTTCCAAAAAGGCCAGATTTGTGGAGTGTACGACTTATAGTTGTCCTGTGCACAGATTCTCCCACCTAAGCTGTGGATTTCTGCAGCTCCTCCAGAGTGATCATGGGCCTCTTGGCTGCTTCTCTGACCAGTGCTCTCCTTGCTCGCTCTGTCAGTTTAGGTGGACGGCCATGTCTTGGTAGGTTTGCAGTTGTGCCATACTTTTTCCATTTTTGAATGATGGATTGAACAGTGCTTCTTGAGATGTTCAGAGCGTGGGATATTTTTTTATAACCTAACCCTGCTTTAAACTTCTCCAGAACTTTATCCCTGACCTGTCTGGTGAGTTCTTTGGTCTTCATGATGCTGTTTGTTCTTCAGTTTTCTTTAACAAACCACTGAGGCCTTCACAGAACAAGTGTATTTATGCTGAGAGTAAATTACACACAGTAGGACTCTATTAACTAATTAGATGACTTCTGAAGGCAATTGATTGCACTGGATTGTATTTAGAGGTATCAGAGGACAGGGGGCTGAATACTAATGCACACTACATTTTTCAGATTTTTATTTGTTTAAAATTTTGAAGACCATTTATCATTTTCGTTTCACTTCACAATTATGTGCTACTCTGTGTTGGTCTATCACATAAAATCTCAATAAAAAACTTTTAAGTTCATGGTTGTAAGGTGGAAAAATGTGAAAAAGTTCAAGGGGTATGAATACTTTTGCAAGGCACTGATCCTTCTAATTCAAAGCTTTTTCTTCATTTTTATGAATTAAAAGACACTTCTTCATGTCTTAAAGTAATGATGGATGTCGTTTCTCTTTATTTACTTGAGCGGTTCTTGACATAATATGGATGGATTACTACAGTTGTGGTATAGGGCTATTTACTGTTTGATCTCAAATGCGGGCGGCACGGTGGTGTAGTGGTTAGTGCTGTCGCCTCACAGCAAGAAGGTCCTGGGTTCGAGCCCCATGGCTGGCGAGGGCCTTTCTGTGTGGAGTTTGCATGTTCTCCCCGTGTCCGCGTGGGTTTCCTCCGGGTGCTCCGGTTTCCCCCACAGTCCAAAGACATGCAGGTTAGGTTAACTGGTGACTCTAAATTGACCGTAGGTGTGAATGTGAGTGTGAATGGTTGTCTGTGTCTATGTGTCAGCCCTGTGATGACCTGGCGACTTGTCCAGGGTGTACCCCGCCTTTCGCCCGTAGTCAGCTGGGATAGGCTCCAGCTTGCCTGCGACCCTGTAGAAGGATAAAGCGGCTAGAGATAATGAGATGAGATGAGATGTCAGTTGTGAGGAAATCGATGAATTGTTTTGATAAATTTGGGTACACTTTGTTTGTGAATGTGTCGATATAATAAAAAGAAAAATCACACATTGGCTTGAAGGTATGAAGTTTATCTTCTCGTGTTGAACAACTTGCATTTTTTTCATACGAAATACATCACGGATCTGAGTGACATATCTAAATAATATTGGCTGGCGTTGAGTGGTATATCAGATATATCCCATTCAGCTAGCATGATACTGAATGAGTTGAAGATGAGTAGCTGAATGGAATATATCTGATAGACCACAAAAAAACCCCAACAATCCAGCCAATATTATTATTATTATTATACATACACATTCCTTTTGGGTGTTCAATGTGCCTTTCTCTTTCAAAATTCTCTCAAAATCTTCTGTATTGAACAAAGCAAACCTGGCGGCCATGTTTGTTTACAAATTATCACAGTCACTCGCTAGCATGGAAATTTTACGTCTCTGATGTGTGATGTCATGTTGTCTTGACAACCATGCAATATCGTAAATCATATTCAATGCTCATTGTCCATTGGGTAGAATGATGTAATACACGTAGGATAAGTGATATGCGAACAATACTGCATGCTATCAAACCAAATTAATGAAACACGCTAAAAGGGAATAGAACACATCATGGGCGATTGCTCTAAGACAACGAGGGAGGCTCAGCCTCCTCTAAAAATGACGAACATCGTGTAGGATGAATTGCGCTAGGCTTATGTTATAGCCGACCTTATAACATTGCTATTTCAGATCCAGAATCATAGAAATATATGTGCTCAACCCACTACAGTGTGAAATCATTCCGTTATAACTTTCCCCAGTTCGCCTAATGTGCGCGTGAGTTTTTCCCCCTCGTAACAGCACGATGCAGCCCAGCCTCAGTGGACTTCAATGGCATTTGGGAGCTCTGCGCTTTCAATATCAAAATGCAAGACGATTATTGGACAAATACTGCGAAAACGCCCGCCCACCGGACTCCCAGCCTCACAGTGGGAGGGACATGGCAAAGCTTTCCGCGAGGAGACTGGTGATTGGTGAAAGCGGCCGGATATTTTCTTTGATTGACAGCTCGTTTCAAATATAGACAGGCAGCGGTGAATTTCAGTTCAGTCCCATGCGGATTCACAAGTGCTGTGGTGTATTGTAAGAGATCAGCTTACATTTCGATTTCATTCATTACATACGGTTTCTACCAGCTTTTTTAGTTTGTATATATTTTAATTGTAAATAAAGTGTAAATATAGTGTTGTCAAGTTTGCTATCTTAGTTCCAGAAATTTCGTTTATTTGAGTGACTGAACTTGAACTTGAGGGGGCTAGTCAGCTAGCAAGAAAGCTGCGCACGGATGCCAAGCATTGCTGATTTAATTTTGGCGAAGCCATTTGCCAGTCTTCCTTTCGAGGAAAAAATTAAAATTAAAGAGCAGGGTAGACCAATGCCTCAAATTGACTTGGTGAAAAAGGTAGGGAATAATACTCGTTCCTTTCAGCTCTCCTGGTACGAGAAAGTGAATTGGCTAACAGCAAGTGACTCACATCAACAACAGTAAATAGGCTACTTTAGTAATATGTCATGGATGGACCAAAAATATAGAATCTATTTAAAATGTTTATGCTAAGTATATTATATTGGAATATATTTTTCTGGATATGAATTAAACACAGCTACAATTTGGAAAACATTTTTAAACAAAAACACAGCCGAGAACATTTCACACTACAGACCTGGATTAAAAGTGAAGGGTTATCAAAATTGTCAATAAAACATTTCTCAGTCAAAATAAGTAAAATATAGGGAAAGTGTCATTGAATGAAATGTGTGGCACCCAGCTCTATGTTTGGCTCCCCAAGGTCAGTGCTTGTGCCTATTCCAGAACACTCTGCTGTTACTGCTGAGGTTCCTGACAAAGAGCTGCTTTCAATAATGATCAACTTTTAAACAACATGCCACAATTTTAAAATATAAAATGTTAAAATATACCCCCCCCAACACCACCATCATGTATATTGGACAGTAGGCTAATGGGCCAAAAGAACCTGTTATTTCACAGTTTGTGATGCTGCCAACAATCAGCCAGATCAGAGGCAAGAGTATGGGTAAAATTGATGTGTTTTTTTCTTTTAAAATCTGGAAATATCGTAACTGACCAGCCTCCCCTGTTTGAAAGACTACCAGCCGCCACTGGAACAAACGTTTTTATTCCATCGAAAAAGTGTCCTGTAGGTATAACAATTCCTGATATTTCGCTCCGATGATGTCACTCCCAGTGTTTTCCAGCTAACTAGACAGGCATTGTCAAAATGGTGAACCGGTTCAAAATTAAATTTCTTTTGATTAACCTGAGTATTTTTTTTTTTGTGTGTGTGTGGATGTGTCCATATAATATAAAGAACATTACATGGTGGGACGGGGCGGCACGGTGGTGTAGTGGTTAGCGCTGTCGCCTCACAGCAAGAAGGTTCGGGTTCGAGCCCCGTGGCCGGCGAGGGCCTTTCTGTGCGGAGTTTGCATGTTCTCCCCGTGTCCGCGTGAGTTTCCTCCGGGTGCTCCGGTTTCCCCCACAGTCCAAAGACATGCAGGTTAGGTTAACTGGTGACTCTAAATTGACCGTAGGTGTGAATGTGAGTGTGAATGGTTGTCTGTGTCTATGTGTCAGCCCTGTGATGACCTGGCGACTTGTCCAGGGTGTACCCCGCCTTTCACCCGTAGTCAGCTGGGATAGGCTCCAGCTCGCCTGCGACCCTGTAGAACAGGATAAAGCGGCTAGAGATAATGAGATGAGATGAGACACGGTGGGACGAAGATATGAAGTTTATCTTCTCATGCTAAAAAATATATCACTCGTTCACTTCACTCACTCGTGATATATACATTCACCACTCAAAGATAAACTTCATATCTTCGTGCAACCGTGTAATATCCTACATATATGGAAAGGGCACCACAAAATGAGGTCAAAAAATGAAAAGCTGTTATCTTTAAAATAAAGGGTGATATGTTAAATGTGGTGCAGCCAATCCAGAGAAATAAGCGAAAATGTTTAAGGTATCGTCATCATCATCTTAACAGAAAATCAAGTTTGGAGAAAATCAGCTGTAAACTTTGTGACTTGTACACAAAGTTAACTTAATACAGAGCAGTATAACATTTATTTGACCAATCAAGTCATATTTATAGGTTGTTTTCCAGTATAATATTTTGGTGGCAGTTACATTATAGATTAAGGAATACCATCCATCCATCATCTGTAGCTGCTTATCCTGTTCTACAGGGTTGCAGGCAAGCTGGAGCCTATCCCAGCTGACTATGGGTGAGAGGTGGAGTGCACCCTGGACAAGTTGCCAGGGTATCGCAGGGCTGACACAGACAACCATTCACACCTACGGTCAATTTAGAGCCACCAATTAACCCAACCTGCATGTCTTTGGACTGTCGCGGAAACCAGAGCACCCGGAGGAAACCCAGGCAAAGACGGGGAGAACATCCAAATGCCACACAGAAAGGCCCTTGCCAGCCGCTGGGCTCAAACCTAGAACCTTCTTGCTGTGAGGCAACAGTGCTAACCACTACACCGCCGTGCCGCCCTATTAAGGAATACTTTTACGGCAAAATTAGAAAAATGATATGTGGATCATTTTTTGACGTACTCTTTTTTTTCATAAATCTCAGAATGAACTTTCGCTACACTGGACTCATTTTGTGGGGACACACCCAAAACAAGTGTGAAGTTACCAGACAGAAAAGTACAAACTCTGTTATCCTGAAGACACTGTGCATGGAAAAATGAAGCTATCGTCTCTAACTGTATGAAAATATCTGTGATAAAGTGCAGTAAATGTACTTTGTAAAAATCCTCAACTTATTGTCTTCCATTGCTTTAACTGTAAAATACATTTCCTGGACCTCCTTCAAGCATAATCCATTAACTGCTGAAACAGGATTATTATTTCAATATATCCAATAATATATTGACTATTTATTACAGATGGGGCCTTTTTGATTCTGAACTTTCTACTAACACAATACATTAGGTTCAAGTTGCCATTATTTACAGACCTATTTGTTTTTAAGTCCTTATGATTTGGATTAAAGACAGTCAATTCAACTGACTGTCTAAATAAGATAACAATTAAACAAACTCAATAAAATAACAATACCCTATATCTTTGATACCACTTAATAATAATAATACAAAAAAAAAAAACCACACGAAACCCACTGCTTCTACTTATTTAGGCGCTGCAGCCAATCATATCACTGAAGGAGGGACTTATGTAGGCGCTGCAGCCAATCATATCACTGAAGGAGGGACTTATTTAGGCGCTGCAGCCAATCATATCACTGAAGGAGGGACTTAGTTCATCTCACTGAAGGAGGGACTTATTTAGGCGCTGCAGCCAATCATATCACTGAAGGAGGGACTTATTTAGGCGCTGCAGCCAATCATATCACTGAAGAAGGGACTTAGTTCATCTCACTGAAGGAGGGACTTATTTAGGCGCTGCAGCCAATCATATCACTGAAGGAGGGACTTATTTAGGCGCTGCAGCCAATCATATCGCTGGGACTTGGCGGAAAACAACGTCGTCTGTCGCTAAAATCCGGAAAGGGCGTGGCTTTAAATGAAATAAAAGCTATTCTTGTGTGAGTGTGAATTCACTTCTTTAAGCTGTACAACTAAAGAATCTTATTTTTTTTTTTTTTAGCTAAAAATGAGTTTCCCAGGGTATGGAGCTCCTGCTGGTGGATATCCAGGAGGGGTAAGAACTATTTTTTTTTAAATATTTATTATTGATTATCAAAACAATGATCTTTGGATGTTTTGGTTTGTTCAAGTTAAACAGACTTATTAATAGCTTTCTTACTTCTGTATTAATATAGCAGTATTATTGTTAGCATTAGTAAAGATGACTTTTTTTTACAGTTCCTGGGCTATTGTAGTAATGCCCTACAGCACTTCCGGTTTTCCTCTAAACTGGAACAGATGTGATTTGTGTTTACATGCACCGTCTCCCCTGTAACAGTACAAGATCTTGGATTTGTTTTTTTGTGTGTGTGACCTTATTATATTAGAAAAAGATCTACAAAGCAGAAAACAATCAACTACACTGACAAATTTTAGTACAAGGGTGCACAAACTTTTATTGATAGGGGTGCTGATTGTCAAAAGTGTCCAGATTTTAAGTTTCAAGTTCCTCCCTCCCCTCCAAAAAAAATATCCAATTTGAAATAAGTAAACTGATTTGTCAGGTTGATAGAAATAAGATTATTAAGGCTGAAAGTATTTCTAAAGCGTTATGATCCAGATGTTCCAGATGAAATCTCATCTCATTATCTGTAGCCGCTTTATCCTGTTCTACAGGGTCGCAGGCAAGCTGGAGCCTATCCCAGCTGACTACGGGCGAAAGGCGGGGTACACCCTGGACAAGTCGCCAGGTCATCACAGGGCTGACACATAGACACAGACAACCATTCACACTCACATTCACACCTACGGTCAATTTAGAGTCACCAGTTAACCTAACCTGCATGTCTTTGGACTGTGGGGGAAACCGGAGCACCCGGAGGAAACCCACGCGGAGAACATGCAAACTCCGCACAGAAAGGCCCTCGCTGGCCACGGGGCTCGAACCCGGACCTTCTTGCTGTGAGGCGACAGCGCTAACCACTACACCACTGTGCTGCCTGTTCCAGATGAAATGATCCAGAAAAGATGTAATTGCACCCACCCATAAGAACATTCACAACAACATTTGATCACTCAAAACATATTTTGAGAGGTCTGAGATGCGTACGTGGTTCGAACCTGACCTCAGTTAACAGCACTCTTCAATAACTCATATGTAACTAAACAGGAATGAACTAGTAGTACTACTGTATATTAACACCCAAGTCAGTTCTGTTAACTACTAATAAATATTGACCTATTACTTAGTAAGTAAACTAGAGAGTTGAAGACAGAAAAAGGTCAGGAAATAGTTTTCTGATGTACACTACCGTTCCAAAGTTTGGGGTCACCCAGACAATTTTGTGTTTTCCATGAAAAGTCACACGTTTATTTACCACCATAAGTTGTAAAATGAATAGAAAATATAGTCAAGACATTTTTCTGGCCATTTTGAGCATTTAATCGACCCCACAAATGTGGTGCTCCAGAAACTCAATCTGCTCAAAGGAAGGTCAGTTTTATAGCTTCTCTAAAGAGCTAAACTGTTTTCAGCTGTGCTAACATGATTGTACAAGGGTTTTCTAATCATCCATTAGCCTTCTGAGGCAATGAGCAAACACATTGTACCATTAGAACAGTGGAGTGAGAGTTGCTGGAAATGGGCCTCTATACACCTACGGAGATATTGCACCAAAAACCAGACATTTGCAGCTAGAATAGTCATTTACCACATTAGCAATGTATAGAGTGGATTTCTGATTAGTTTAAAGTGATCTTCATTGAAAAGAACAGTGCTTTTCTTTCAAAAATAAGGAAATTTCAAAGTGACCCCAAACTTTTGAACGGTAGTGTACATCTGTCCAATTCTGGTGAGTCTATACCCAGTGTCAAGTCAAGTTTATTTGTATAGTGCTTTTAACAATAAACATTGTCGCAAAGCAGCTTTACAAAATTTGAACGACTTAAAACATGAGCTAATTTTATCCCTAATATATCCCCAATGAGCAAGCCTGTGGCGACGGTGGCAAGGAAAAACTCCCTCAGACGACATGAGGAAGAAACGTCGAGAGGAACCAGACTCAAAAGGGAACCCATCCTCATTTGGGCAACAACAGACAACATGACTATAACAGTTTTAACTGTTTTTGTTGATGTTATAAACTCTTCATTGATGGAAACTTGAGTGCAAAATTATTCATAACTGCAGTCCTAAAATTAGCAAGTCAACTGTAGTCCTCAGCCATAAAAGCATTACTGTAAGAGTCCAGAGCGTCTTCCATGTGTGACTTTCAACTGTCCTCATGGGGCCGTCCTCCAGAGGAGCGATGCGATGAGACTCCAACCAGACACAGGGCACCAGGATGGATCAGGCAGGTCCAAGGGGCAGAAGAGGTCAGCATCTCGATCCCAGGACCGACATGTAACTCAGAGGGACAGATTTGGGGGGGGGGGGGAAGAGAGAGAGAGAAAACACACAGGTTGTTAGGTATGCCCAATGTCACCTGAATAAGTAGGAACAGTATACATATTGCACTGAGTACAAGCAGGGACTCCGGCAACTAACTATGACAGCATAACTAAAAGGGGAGAGCCAGAAGGTAACCCAGGCATGAGGGAGCCCCGGGACATAAAGCAGCAGCCATTACACCGTCAACAAACTCGAGTGAGCAAGCGAGTGGGGGCCTGACAGCATCCATTAGGGTTGGGCGGTATTACGGTAAGAAGGTATCCCGAGGTATCCAAAAGTACCAACGGTATCGGTCTCATTACCGTCATTTTAAAAAAATATATAATATCTAAATAAATATGGAGTACATGAGGTCATAATATAAAATAATAAATTGAAGATCATCCCGAATAACTGTGTGATCGTATTTTCACTAATTCTATCAATTTCCTAAAGAAGTTCTCATCGCGTGCAGGGTTGTTTGTGTCGTTACCATGGCAACCCTGCGTGACATTTGGAGTCTGACAGAAAGCTTCGCAAGAGACTGAGACCGCGGTTGAAAGATGGCAAGTGAAGATAACGAGTTAGTGGCAAAAAAAAAATACAACATCGGCAGTGTGGCAGTATTTTGGTTTCAAACCAAACGAAAAGGAAGAGCCAGCAATAATGTAAATGACCGCGCAAAATCGAAAAAAATCTAATATGTCCCCTAAGGCACACCATAGCCTGGGGTACTCCACTTCCATGAGATCTCTCCAATGAGTTGTGTTTTGAGTAGGTTACATGAGTAACAACAAGGTAAAATAATATAACGTATGACGTTTGGGATGTGGGTAATAAACGTTTGAAATGTCATCTACTGAAGAAACGGAAGAAAACATCGTAGCGTAAACTGTTCGGTTTCTGGTGGGAATTAGCAATGCGCTTGCTATCTTTGTTGGGTGTGTTAAACCGTATGGATTTAAGTGGAATAATTGTAAGGAGTTATGTGATCAAGACAACGTTTTAAGCAAGGTAAGGCCATTTGATTATTAATTTCCCCGCCATGGCATGATGTGGGCCCATATGATTTTGCCTTGTGCAGCTATCACGCATTTGAATTAGGTTCGCCTCATTTGCGCTGAAGAATATGGTTTATCGCGCAGTCTAAACGGACTTGGGTGTTGGTTGATTCTTTTTCTTTTCTTTTTTTATTTCCCATGCTTGAAAGGGTATGATCCTGCTCATCGTGTACTTTTTTTTGATGGAGTAGGTGAAATAGTGCTGCAAATGCGTTTCAACGCAGACATGTGTAAACGACAGTTGAATGCTATTTTCAAGATGAAGGAAGAGTTGCGTGATGCTTTGAAATATCTCTTAATCCATTCATCAATGCACAAAATTCGCTTTGCTGCTTAATCCATACCACAATGCACATAATTCGCTATGCTGCTTTTAAATAGTACATTTGAGGCATAGGCGCAGGTCTGGACAAGGTCCGCCGGTATAGGCGCACGTTACACAGTAGGCCGAAACAAAATATTATTTTTTTCTCAGTAATACCGTATACCCCGGGAAAACACAGAGACAGTTTAAAGGTATCAAAATTTGGATACCGCCCAACCCTAGCATCCATACATCCCAGTGTAGCTTCAGATTCCTGTTTTTTTGTTTTGTTTTTAGGTTTTTTTAGTTAATAGGAGAAGAACCTGATGTGGTGTTCTACTGTTGTAGCCCAACTGCCATAAGGTCCGACACATTGTGCATTCTGAAATGCTTTTCTGTTCACCATGGTTGTAAAGAGTGATTGTTTGAGTTACCGTAGCCTTCCTGTCAGCTCAAATCTATCTAGCCATTTTCCTCCGAGTTCTCATCAGCAAAGAACTGGATTTTTTTTCTTTTTGTACCTTTTATTTGTAAACTTTTCTAGACTGTTGTGCATGAAAATCCCAGATCATTATTTTCTGAAAAACTCAAACCAGACCATCTGGAACCAATAATCATGCTACAGTCGAAATCATTGCGATCACATTTTTCCATATTTGGATTGTTTTTTTTTTTTCTTTTTTAAAGAAATGTGAACATTAAATGAAGTCCTTGACCTAGGTCTATATGATTTTATGAATTGCACCAATGCTGCATGATTGGATAATTGAATGCAGAGTACAGGGCTTCCTAATAAAATGGAAGGTCCGTGCATGTGTCTTAGTAAAACGATTGCGAAAAGTTGGCACTTTTAAGATGTTTTCACTTTTCTTTGCATAACAAGCGTCTAAATAACCAGAATATGGTGTAATGAGGCAAAAAAGGAGACAAGAAATGACAGGAGCAAAGACTTTAAGTATAGGGTTTAAATATACATTTGTGCAGGTAAACGGACATTATAATTAGATAGTTTGTTAGAGTCGCCACCTACTAATAATAGTTTTACATTTAGAAAACCCTCCCCCCCTTCCCTAAAGTCACATATATTACATCATTTGTTTTATCCAAAAGAATAGCTGGAGAGAACATAATCTAACTTGTCTCAGCAACATTGAATGTAACTACATGTGGTTAAAAAGGCATGATGTGTTATTCCAGAATAATTTAAGCATTGTAATCATTGGCAAATTGCTGTCGTCTGAGCAGAATGACATAGTCTTCAGAAATACAGTACATCGTAAATAATCTATGGGTCATAGCACACCACCATGGCTGAGATTATTTTCCTGTAACGGCATGACCCGTTGAGTGTTATCCCTTATTGCAGTTGTCACAGACACTAAAGTATACACTCAAGCAGTTCATTGGAAGTTCTTTACTTTCCATCACTACCTCAGATCCTGAACCACTCAGCAACTCGAGGAGTGTGATGGGTTAGAGAAAACGGGTCATGCCACACAGTGTTATTAGATTAAACCATAACGCGCTAATGAAAGAATTTTGCTATTGGCGAAGCGATTCATGTCAATTTAAAAACAAAACCAGTATGAAATAGCATTAAAAGTAGATAAGGTGCAATGCATAAAGTATAATTATTTATTCATTATTTATATTGTTCATTTATTTGATGTAAGCCATCATAATACAGGATTAGTCAAAATTACATTAACACTTAAATGGTAGAAACCATTTATTCACAAAACGTACATCATATGTGCAAGATGATTTACAGGACGGTCTCCACCTGTTCGAGCAACAGTACCATTTAAAGCCCGGACACACATTTCGCGGGAATAGATGATACCACAGTCCTTATCCTGTCCTTGAGGTCACTGATATCACGAACTTCCCTGCTATACACGTGCTCATTCACCATACCCCATAACCAGAAATCACAGGGCGTCAAATCAGAGGAGTGTGGAGGCCACGGCAATGGTCCATCGAGACCTACTCATCGACCTGGAAATGTGTGGTCGAGAAGCACGAACAGTATGGCCAAAATGCAGTGGTGCGCCATCCTGTTGGGAATACGCCACCAATCGGATCTGTAATGGAAGTTCATCAATGGCGTAACTGCTGCACCATCTGTAAGTAGACGTCTGACGTCACTGCTGGGGTGTCAAAAAAGTAGGGCCAGCAGCGGTCACGGCGCACCACACATTCAGGAGAAAAATAATCCATTAGTGTTCACATAATTTTGACTAACCCTGTATTTTGAATGCTGAAACAGTGTTGCCTGATTATGGCATTCATATGTATTTAATATTTAATTTAATATCTCGGTGAAATAAAACCCTGCTGAAATGGTGAAAGTGAAAGACTTGAGTGTTTTGTGTAGTTTCCAGGAGGATTCCCCGGCCAGCAGCAGGATCCTCTCTTTGGATACTTTTCTGCCGTTGCTGGGCAGGTAGCTTCACGCCTCTAAAGTCCATTTACACAGTTCTAATGTTATAGCAGAACAAGTAGTCATGACAAAACATATTGGAGGTTTTTTGAAAAGAACTATTTATAGCTGAAGCATATTTGAACGAGGATTTATTTTGTTACAGGATGGACAGATCTCTGCCGAGGAACTTCAGACCTGTTTAACCCAAGCAAACTTCTCTGGAGGTTACAAACGTAA
The DNA here is from genome assembly GCF_027579695.1 of Neoarius graeffei. Lineage (NCBI taxonomy): Eukaryota > Metazoa > Chordata > Actinopteri > Siluriformes > Ariidae > Neoarius > Neoarius graeffei. Next base: position 7,406,552 of record NC_083591.1, on the reverse strand, counting down.
GACTGTTTAGCAGTTGAGTCATTCAGAGCTTGCAATAAAAGTGGTTGCTGAGGAAAAATGCTGAAATTTTATTTTTTATTTTTTAAATACTTGATCCTTTTCACAGCTTTCAACTTGGAGACCTGCAGGTTGATGATCGGCATGCTTGATGTATCCTTTATCTTTTGAAAATGTAATTGTACCACAGTGATGTTGAATTCTCATATCCGATATAGTAATGTTATGTCTATTAGGGTGCATCAGTTGCCCCCTAAAAATGAAAAGTTCCTCTGATCATGATGCATTTTTGTTTTTATGTTCCTTTTGGTAAGAAAACACACTGGGTGAAATATTTTGACAAAATTCAAAAGTTTAATGGTGGCACCAGGAGCTCAAAGTTATGGAAAAAGCTGCTATTTTATGACTTTTTTTATGACAAAATTTCGATCACTTTTCATGAAACATTATGGCACCTTAGAGTATACCAAATATCTTAGATACTATAGACAGTATGTCTAGAATGTCTAAAAATATTTGGAGGTTTATTTTAAGGTGTCACTAGCATTATCTATCAATGTTATAACCCTGGTTTTAAGCTTGCCGCCTATGCATATGCTCGCCCCTATTAAATGCAAAGGTTCTTAACATGATCTCTGGGTCACAAGAAATCAATAAATGGAGTCCAACATTGTGATTCAAACCTTACGCGAAAACATAAAATAAGCGTTTTTTGGCAAAAAATGAACCTCATGGTGCCACCATTAGACTTTTGGATATGGTCAAAAAATTTTACGGGATGTCTTTATTGGTGAAAAGGAACACCCAAACAAAAATGCATCAGATTTTATCAAAGTGAGGGCAACTGATGCACCCTAATGTCTATAGTAACAGGGACGTGGTAGAACCTCCATGTGATCTTAAAGTGCCATTCCACCATTGGATGTATTCTTTGGCATAAAATACAATATATTTTGACAACATATATATAAATGGTATCACTAGATAGAGAAGTCTTTTAGCTTCAAAATGATATATCAAACAGTTTTTTGACAACAAGAAGTATATTAATTTTGCGACCAAAGTCACCTACCCTTTTAATTTCCGCGCGTGATGTCATCGGCAGGTTCCCCTTCTTGTGTACCACGTGACGTGTGACGTGGCACATATTATCAGCAATGGCGGATAGAACGCGATAAAAATAATACCAATAAATCTAGCTAATACCAATAAATCTAGCTAACTGAAAGATTAACTCAAAATTTTTCGCAATTTTTTTGGCCCCCATATACGAGGAGAAATGACTCTCTCGCTTTGGGGGTTTCCTGGTCTAAAAATAGACCGACACGTGGTACAGAAGAAGGGGAACCTGCCGATGACATCACGTTTCACTACCGCGCGGAAATTAAAAGGGTAGGTGACTTTGGTCGCAAAATTAATATACTTGTCGTTGTCAAAAAATTATGTTCGATATATCATTTTGAAGCTAAAAGATTTCTCTGTCTAGTCATGTTGTCATAAAATATATTGTATTTTATGCCAAAGAATACATCCAATGGTGGAATGGCACTTTAAGATAAAACTTTGTTAATCCATAGGGAAATTCTTGTGCCAGAAAATCGCTCCATAATTGTACAGTACAAGTTAAAAAACAAGCTGGGGAAAAAAAAAAAACATACATGTTGTCTGTTATCACCCAAATGAGGATGGGTTCCCTTTTGAGTCTGGCTCCTCTCGAGGTTTCTTTCTCGTGTTGTTTGAGGGAGTTTTTCCTCGCCACAGGCTTGCTCATCAGGGATAGATTAGGGATAAAATTAGCTCAGGTCTTTAAATTTCTGTAAAGCTGCTTTGCGACAGTGTCTGTTGCTAAAAGCGCAATAAAACTAAATTTGACTACTTATTTAAAATACGGAGGCGATTATAGAAAATCGTGTGCGCTGGCTGGTTAAGATATTCTGACTATTTCTCGATAATCACCTCGAGCGACTCGGTAAAATGTCGGCCGATCGCTTCGTCACCGTAAGTGAGGAAGAATTACAAATTATGAAAGAAAGTGCTGTTCCTAAAAGCACTAAAGATGCTACGAAGTTTGGTCTAAAACTGTTCAAAGGTAAGGTAGGATTGTGATTTACTTTATTTCAAAACAAAGTATTTTATGTGAAGATTAAAAATTTTTTTTAATATGATTTTTAAAAAAATAATCACCCATGTATTTATACTAAAACAATTATCCACCTCAGGCTCAGTGAATCACATCACATTATCTCTAGCCGCTTTATCCTTCTACAGGGTCGCAGGCAAGCTGGAGCCTATCCCAGCTGACTACGGGCGAAAGGCGGGGTACACCCTGGACAAGTCGCCAGGTCATCACAGGGCTGACACATAGACACAGACAACCATTCACACTCACATTCACACCTACGGTCAATTTAGAGTCACCAGTTAACCTAACCTGCATGTCTTTGGACTGTGGGGGAAACCGGAGCACCCGGAGGAAACCCACGCGGACACGGGGAGAACATGCAAACTCTGCACAGAAAGGCCCTCGCCGGCCCCGGGGCTCGAACCCAGGACCTTCTTGCTGTGAGGTGACAGCGCTAACCACTACACCACCATGCTGCCAGGGCTCAGTGAATATCGGTGAATAATAACCGAGATGAAGTCGAATAATTAGGGGTGTTCACACGGCAACTTTTACTCCGGTGTAGCACCGGGGCTGCCCCGGTAGAGCGTTCACACGGTACAAAGTTATACCGGTGTCGCCCCTGAAAGCTGCTTAAACCGGTGTAAATCTAACCTTGCTCGGGAGGTGGTTTAAGAAATTTACTCCGGAGTAAATGCTAGTTTGCGGGGCAGCACCGATATAAAATGGGACGTCTGAACGCTACAGGGGTAGACTCGCTACGCGTGAGGAGAGTTGATTACATACGAGCATTGCATAATTTGCATCCTGGTATTTTGCGCTTCCAAAATGGCGAATATCAACAACAACAGAACTGCGTGTCTTCCAGTGTTGCCAGATTGGGCGGTTTTAAGTGCATTTTGGCGGATTTGAACATATTTTGGGATGGAAAACATCAGCAATATCTGGCAACACTGGTGTCTTCATCCACGTTGTTTTCCCGGCGCTTGGTGATGCCATGACAACCGGGAAAAGGAAGTACATTTTCACGCATGCGCATATTTCATTTCCGCATTATTACTATCGCAAATGATAGTAATAATGATAGGAAATGATAGTAATAAAAGGAAATGATATCAAAACTTTATTACTATCAAAGGAAATGATAGTAATAAAGTTTTTGCTACTATTGCACGGTCGCAGAAACTGCCGTGTGACCACAAGTGGGGCTGCACCGGTGCTAACACGCTTCTCTCTAGTAAGCAGGGTTGTGACGTGTGAACGCTGCGCAAAATTTACACCGGTGTAAGATATATCGCAACAAAATACATCGGTGCAGCATCGATGCAAATATGTGCCGTGTGAACACCCTAATTGTTAATTAACAAAGAAGAACGTATAATCGTTTAAGCTTTTGTAAATCATTCTGTAAGGAGACATTTATTTAGCATTTTTGGAAGGATGCCAGTAATTCAGTGCCAACTTCAGTGCCAATAATTTGATTATTCATTCACCGTCAGTAATTGTTTTATTTCTAGCCAGTAAGGTATACAGTACAATCAATGGGGCCACTGTAATTGGCGCAAGTTGTAGTGGTTTCCCAGCCAAAATGTATGTACATATATATCTTGCTATGGCAAAGCTAATAAATTTAAAAAAAATTTTTTTAAAAATCAGTAGATTCATCTACCAATTTTTGTGTCACATCAAAGACAAAACCGACATCGTACTTCATTTGAGCTAAGAATTTATTCACATGGCCTTTAAAATGAACTTGTCACATGTTGTGCTTCCCTGGACTTAAAAACTCCCAGGAATTGTTTTCTTTAACTCACTTCATTTTATTAGCGTGACATGTCGGGCTCCATGGGCTTTAATGAGTTTAAGGAGCTGTGGGCGGTGCTTAATGGCTGGAAGCAGCACTTCATGTCCATCGACAAAGACATGAGTGGGACAGTGGACCCGCAGGAAATGAACCAAGCCATTTGCTCGATGGGTAAAAGACATATTAACATCTCACCAAAGCTCATCACATATAACTTATACATTCAGGAAGTTGTCTTGTGAGTTGATAGTAGATAATATTTAATTAGATGTGCTTCTGTATTATTATTATTATTATTAATTTTTTTTTTTTGGCTCCAGGCTATAGGCTGAGTCCTCAAGCCTTGAACTGTATCATAAAGCGCTACAGCAGTCACGGAAAGATCACTTTTGATGATTATGTTGCGTGCTGTGTCAAACTAAGGAGCCTGACTGGTACATTTGTACACTTTCTATATTATTTTACGAACATTTCTGTCCAATTGACGCTTTTTTTAAAGTAGATTTACTGTGTTTCTTTGACTCCGACACACTGTATTGTTTTTTTTTTTTTAAATAGACATTTTCCGCAGAAGGGACCAGGGGCAAAATGGGACTGCTTCATTTCAGTATGATGATGTAAGGATAACCGTATTGATGTCAATAACATAATCTATAATTACCTTTTTTTTTTTTTTAAAGTGCAGTTCACTTGATTTTGTTCAGTATGTTTTTTTCTGTTTTTTTTCTCAGTTTATCCAGTGCACTATGAGCACCTGAGAGAAATCTCTGGAAATGGAAATCGGACCTATTCCAGCATCTGTGGCATATATAATGGAATCTATAATGGCCATGAGCTTTTTGTTTGTTTGTTTGTTTTTTTAATACAAATGCTTCTTTTTTAAAATGTATGTTCGCTCTAACTAAAGGCATCTTTATAACAAATTATTATGAATTTTAACTGTTGCATGTATGCTTAATTGGTTAATACTTGTTAGAATTTAATTCGGAAATCATTAAAAAGGTAAACCTGTATAAGGGACCAAACCACTAAAAATTGAACCATGTAACCCAAAGATTGTACTCAATTAAAAAAAAAGTGTTATATTGTCTTTGCCTATTTTGGTGTTCTTTATAGTGTGTATTTTACACTGTATATATTCTGAGTGGCAAAATTCTGCAGTTAATATCATTAACCAGGGTTGCCAGGTTTCAGCAAAATTTCCAACCCAACTACATTTCAAAAACCACCAACCTTCTCATCCCCCCACAGGAAAAAGGAGACATTTTTCTTTTTTTCTTAGCCTTTGCATGGCAATAAAAGATCGGCATAGTGCACATGCATTTTTGATAAAATTCTCCGCTCCATAACCGCTCTTTCTCTCTTCCAATATTTGCAATTCCTTACAATAGAATTTCTCAACATCACATAGTAAGTACAATGTCTGTACTTGCATGTTGCTTTTGTGTATGTTAGATCTAATTTCGATTATTTGCCATAAAACAAGCTTTTGGTGGCAAGTGTTTTTAAGCTTTCAAAATTAGGCAACTGGTCCTGTCTGCTGCTCCTCCTCCACTGAAAATGTTCACAGTGCAAGCATGGGGCAATGTGATTCCTGCCCCAGTGGGCCACTAGTAGTGCTTGGTGTAGTTCCTCTTTTTGGCCACTAGGTGCAATAACTATAAGTCTTGTATTGTTGGGTTTCAATCACGTGACTTTTCTTAGCGATTTCACTTCCGGTAAAACTGCTGGTGGTCAAGCAAACCAAAACGGCTCCCGTAGTGCAAACAACTAGCGATAACTTATCAGAATATGCTCGTAATCTACGTAGAAGCCACTGCTGGCTTTAGATATATTCAGAAGATTGCTATGTGCAATGGACTCGACCCCTACAGTCTGGGAAAGAAGGATTTGTCATATGATCTCAAAAACTACCCTTCGGTCGAGTTCCCCGACATCTCGAACTATCTGGGCGTTGCAGACGTCCTTCTACACCGCAAAACAGATGGAAGAGTATGGAGGCTTACAACTTTTTTGTATGTGGCTGGGTAAAGGACCTCGGTATCAAGTCACTGCCGAGTGAATCCTGTATTGTTTTTGCCCATGTTTTTTTTGTTTTTTTTTAAGCTTTTCGTTCACGTCTTTACAACAAAGCGCTGCAAGTTGAAGTGTAAGCAAACAACAGTTTGCTTGATTCTCACTTGTGTTGGCTCTTATCTCTCAGCTAAATCATTCACAAAGATCATCAGAAACCCCTTTAAAGACCTGGATCTTAGTTAAACAACATGGAGAATCATGGTGATCACGGCGCATTGTAACTGTATGGCTGGGTAAGAATTTTGTCGTGACCTTCATGCATATGGACTTTATTATTCGTGGTTGTTTTGATCGCATGCACTTGCTGAAAGATTCGTTGAAAAGACCGCTAGGAGACCCTGTTAAAGAAAGCGAGACGCGTTGTTTTCAGTATGACGGCCATCGAGTGAGGGGTAAACAAAGAAACAGCTGGGGACTTTAGCGCTTCGTGACTTAAAAAAAAAATACCGTAAAATAACGACACATAGCAAGAAAAGTACTCGGAAAACACTGAAGACATAGCTGAGAGGGATACAAACCTTTCACCAAGTGATTGCTGCAAACTCGAGCATGCTTCGACTTGGCTCCCTTCGATTTCACTGAGCGGTTTAAAAGCTACCTTTCTCCACGTCTTTTTGTGAAATCCTGCGTTCGTTCACCCTTTTTTTATTAGTTCACGGGGAACCCTGAAGAAACTTATCAGTTTCTTGGTTTGATCGATTCGAACAACCTAAAACAACGCAAGCGTAAGGCATTTTTCATGCGAGCAATGCACCTTCTCCGTACAAATGCTTTGGTTGACCACCAGCTGAAGTTTTGAATAACTAATGAGGCGGATGTGACGTCATGTGAAACCCAAGAATAGGACTGCCATCCCAATCAGAGTGTATTTCTGAAACCTGGTGCTCTCAACAGGTCACGTCAATACTATGAATGAATCACTCTTGTAACACACAACATACTGGATATGCTTTCTAGTTGATTCTAGCAATGCTAGAGTAGGAGCCAGTTATTGCTTGGTTTAGCTAAATTATCTAAGGCCTTAAAGACAAAAGATTTACATCATTGTTGAAACACATCCCTTAAAGTCTCGGCTTTATGTCTTCTTCACTTATTCACCGAAAACAAAACGTCATATCTCTCTCTGCAGCATATTTATTGGCTCCTATGTGGTTGGATTAAAAAAAAAAATTGTCTGCTAAATACATGAGTATAAACATGAATGTGAATGGAAACCTCACTTTATTATTCAAAAGCTTAACTTGATCCAAGTCCTTCAAACAGTGAATAGAAGATGTTAGCATGGCATTGGTGGTGGTGGGGGATCACTTTATCGATGCCTTTATCTGTCTGGTTGCTTATTTTTAAATATATTAATATAAAAATGGTCATCTCTTCTTTTGAGGTATAAAATCAGGCTATGTGCATGAGCTAAGTTTCCACTTGCTAAAATATTGTCAGTCCCTCTGTGCTGTATTTCTGAAAGACAAAAAAATAAAATAATGTTCCTTGACAAATTTACTATCTAAGCATTTTATTAAAATTCAGGATGTCCTGTGTGGTCCTGTGAGGTTTCTAGCAAACTTGGCTAGAAGTTTACACAATATAGCAGTTAACCTAATGACAGCAAGAATGCAATTTTGATAATATTGTAAACTGTGATTCATAATGATGTACAAATATGAAATCCGAGCACGTATGCCCAGCCTCACCACTGTTTGTGAAGTCTCTGAATTTCTTCCATCTAATAATTAAAAAAAAAAAAAAATGTTACTTCGAAAGCTGACACCTTTCAAAGTAAGGTGCTTCATGGAGTTGGAACGGGTTTGTCAAAGCAGAGAAAACAACAATTTGCAAAGAACTATGCAAAAAATAATTGTGTAGACCATACAGTCTTTTGGACTAGGAGTTCATTTTTCAGTGTATGAAGCACACACTAATCATACGCATTTATTACCTCAACGTCTATTACCTCAACAAGCCCAATTCCAAAAAAGTTGGGATGCTGAGTAAACTGTAATTAAAACCAGAATGTGATGATTTGCAAATCATGGAAACCCTATATTTCATAGAAATTAGTGTAATGGAAATTTCTAAAAAACACTTCAGAACGCTTAACAGTTGTCTTTTCAGTCATTTATTATAGTAGATCATATAAAAGATATATAAAATAGGAAAGGAAAGAGGCAGCACGGTGGTGTAGTGGTTAGCGCTGTCGCCTCACAGCAAGAAGGTCCTGGGTTCGAGCCCCGGGGCCGGCGAGGACCTTTCTGTGTGGAGTTTGCATGTTGTCCGCGTGGGTTTCCTCCGGGTGCTCCGGTTTCCCCCAAAGACATGCAGGTTAGGTTAACTGGTGACTCTAAATTGACTGTAGGTGTGAATGGTTGTCTGTGTCAGCCCTGTGATGACCTGGCGACTTGTCCAGGATGTACCCCGCCTTTCGCCCGTAGTCAGCTGGGATAGGCTCCAGCTTGCCTGCGACCCTGTAGAAGGATAAAGCGGCTAGAGATATTGAGATGAGGAAAGGAAAGAGAAGAATAGAAGAAGACACCACTCTGAGAGTACGTGCACTCTGAGTTGTGTTTTAGGAATGTTATCTATTATACTCTGAAAGCATTCGCTCACTGCTTGTGTCTTCACATGATTGGCTCAAGATTTTCTATGAAGCTTTGTTAAAGCGTGCACCTGGCGTGCTCTGGTATGTGCAGGCGGATGCGAGTTAGGGAGAGCTCAAGCTCCCTGCTTATCACCACCGAGGTCAGGAAAGGTGGTTACATCATGAGAAGATGCGTAGTTAGGACGAACTCAAGCACCCTGCTCATTACCACCAAGGCCACAGAAAAGCGATTACAGCATGTGGAAAAACATCTCTTCTCAGTAACTAAGCCACTTTCGTTCAACATACAGAAACACAGAGAATAATAATGTTCATCCATTAAAATTCCCTCACATTGCCCCCTTTTTATCCTATAGGATAAATTGCTAAAAGGAAAGAAAAGAACTGTACACAGTTTCAGTGATAAGAGTTCTCAGAGAGATTCGACTTAACACGTCATTGAGTGTACAGGGCTAATGCTAAGGCTGTTTTATAAGACATAGACATCTTAAATGAATGCTAGCAAGCCATATACATAGATCAGGAATAATAGAACAGGAAACAATCATAATGAAAGTGTTTTAAGTCAGGGCTAGTTTCATGTCAACTGTGCTGATGTCATCGAATGGTGGGTTATAGTCTTCATGTGAGTTTGGAGGCCAGTCAGGCAAGTCATCAGAGTCTATTTTCACCATCTGGTAACCAATATTTGTCAGCTGCCTCTGAAACACAGACATACAACATTGACAGAAAACAGGGAGCAAACATAGCATCACAATCACTAAGCCCAGGACCGGTATGGTGGATAGAATTAGAGTCTTCCATCCACTAAACCAACACGATCAGCTGTCTTCAACTCCTCCATGTTCATCTGCTCGTAATTGTTCAGCAACCTTGCGCATCTTGTTCAGTGCCTCAATGATGTTATCAAGTTAACCCTTGCCCTTCTTGACGTGTATTGGTGCTCAGAGGGCGGGCACGCCCTATCAGCCCTCGTCCCACCTCACCGGGACTTGGAGGAAACTCGAAACCCTAAGGCTTATCTATCAGCTAGACACTGAAATACTCTTCCCTATTGAGGGTGCGTACGTAATTGATGTGATACTCGCACTGTTCCATGCAGTGATGCCTTTCTTCCTCACGGGCTTTAGTCAGCGTCTGGTCACTTAGGCCTTCCTTTTCCTCCTGCTCAGCCGGTTCAGGAACCCTCCTGCAGCGGCTAGCGTGGATCCACGTCACTCTGCCTGTGACCTTCACTGCCACTGGGGTCATGAGCAGGACCTGGAATGGGCTATTCCACCATGGCTTGTTCCACTTGGTTTGTTGGAAGTCCTTTACCACGATCCAATCCCCTGGTTGTAGATCCCTCAGCGGGTTTGGGAAGTGCTTCTTTTACCTGTTTGTGGATAGATTTCAAAGGAGAGGACAATGTTGCACAGTAATTCAACATTGCATCATCACACAGTGTGGTGTCCAGCAGTGTTCCTTGAGCTGGCCCTATCCCCGTGTTGGGTACTCGTCCAAACAGAATTTCGAATGGGCTTAACCCATGTTTAGGCCTAGTTTGCATCCTCATTTGTGTGAGTACTACAGGGAGGACCTTTGTCCATCCTAGCCCTGTTTCTGCACAAGCTTTGCTTAGTTTATTTTTAAGTGACCCATTTTCCCTCTCTAAGTGTCAGTTCAATGAAGTCCATTTGGAGGTGATCAAATGGTTTGTCTGGTATTGGGTGTGCTGCTTGAGTTAGTTTGATACCTTGATCTGCATTATGTTGTGCACATATCAAGCATTGCTTGCAAAATTTCGCAGCATAATTTGAAAACCCCTTTGTGAACCATCTCTTTGTTACTTCTGCTACCATCCCCCCTTTTTGACACATGGGTGAGCCCATGTGCCAATTTTGCATAGAAAGGGAACATGTATTTTGGTAGACAGGGACGGCCTGAGGGACAAACCCAGACCGAGTTTGCAAGGATACAGCCTGCCTGTTTCCAGACTCGTCTCTCGTCCTGAGTGGCAGTGCTCTGAAGGTCCGCTAGCTGTAAACAAGGGGTAGAAACCTGAGGAAAGGCAAGGTTAGAGGGTGAACTGGAAGCTGAGGCTGCACACTTAGCTGCCGCGTCCGCCCTGGCATTCCCTTGAGACACAAGATCAGTATTGTTAATATGGGTAGTACACTTACACACAGCAATGGCTCTAGGGAGTAGAACAGCATCCAACAACTCAGAGACCAGTTTATGATGTGCAATGGGAGATCCTGTGCTAGTGAGAAAATTTCTGTGTTTCCAAATAGTGCCAGAATCGTGCACAACGCCAAACGTGTACCTACTGTCCGTAAAAATATTGACAGATCACCCTGCAGCCAATTTGCATGTCTCGATAAGGGCACAGAGCTCTGCGGCCTGTGCCAACAGGTTTGAGGGCAGACACGACGCCTTGAGGACCTCGTGATCTGAGACTACGGCAAAACCTACTTTCTTCTTTCCCGTCTCTGGGTCTCTGGAGGCTGAACCATCCACATAGAGGACCATGTCTGGATTTTCCAAAGGGTCACTCTAAGTCTGCCCTGGGGGAACAAAAATCATTAGTGAGAGCAACACAGTCATGTGGCTCTCCATCGTCCTCTGTAGGGAGAAGAGAGGCAGAATTCAGAACAGAACGTTTCACAGTGATGTTAGGCATATCAAGTATGACAGTGTTATACTTCAACCATCTCTGTGCTGACAAATGTGACGTCTTTTTTTTTTCCAACAGAAGCAGGGAGACAGCATGTGGGACCAAAGGGTGAGGTTAGAATACCCCACAATATTTCTGGAGGCAGTTACCGCCTTTTCAGCTGCAGCAACTGCACGCAGGCAGACAGGAAGTCCAGCCGCCACTGGATCCAGCCTGCTGGAGAAGTAGGCTACAGGTCTCAATCTATCCCCGTGTTTCTGTAAAAGAGCAGAGGTCATAAAACCCTTCTTTTCATCTACAGTTTGAACAAATGGTTTATTGGGGTCAGGCAGTCCCAACGTGGGTGTGGTCTGCAGAGCACTCTTTAGGGACGTCAGGCGTGTGTGGGACAGCCGCAGCATTGACTGCTTGCAGATCTTGGACAAACCTCCACTCATCGGGCTGGGACGGTTTTCTTGCCTTCTTAACTGGAAAAATAGGAGTGCGCACTGGAGAGTCCTGGCAAGGGACAATTACATCTGCCTTCAGCAACGAATCAAAGACCAGTTTTATATCTGCAATTGCTTCTGGTTTGAGTGGGTACTGGGTCTGTTTAGGACTGAAATCTGATTTGGGGGTGATCACCACTGGTTCAGCATTCTTTATTAGGCCCACATCATGTTTACCCTTTGCCCAAACGGAATTTGGAACTCCCGCCAATTTGGGGTGCACCTCTGCTGGAGTTATGCCTGTGGAAACAGAGACAAACAGGCCAGTATGGCCGAGGTCCCCAGGACCCTGGTCATCAGTGGCTAATATTACGCTGCGCTTAACATACACACACATAGCATGACTTTGTTTGTAGACCCCAAGCCTTTGACAAAACAACACACTAGGGTCCTCTGTTTGGGACCATTCATTGCCATCGACTGCACACTTCCTGACCCACTTCCCCACGTCTTTCCAATGGGCGGCTCGTGGCCTTGCTAGTGAGACATGGGATATAGAATTAATGATGTCAAAGAAATCATGTTGGCAGCAGCCGACCTCAGAGTCCTCTCACACGAGGCTGCGTATAACATGTTTGAGAACACTGCGATGAACATTGATGCAGCTGTTTGGAAAACGAGTAAAATGGACCTGCACAGCACAATAATGTTTAGACCAATATGTAGTTTTGAGGGTCAATCTTTCACGTGTGTGGGGGTCTGCAAACCAAGCCTTTTCAAACTCTACATCTTGCCCTTGGTGAACATGTGCTGTACAATGCAAATCTTTCTCTTTCATATAATCTGTGTCAACTGATGAGGTGTTCAAGTATGCGAGCTGTACAAGGTGTTTGGTAGTTTGTGTGAGCTGATCTGAGCAGAGCTGCCAGACATACACATACAGGGGGCTTCCAAACCCATACTGCACACCGCACATTTCACTTACTTCAATGGTTAGTCCATCTGGAGTGGATGTGAGATTTACTTCTAATTTGCACATTAAATCATGTGCTAACAAATTTACTGGACATGTATGTGAGATGAGGAATGAGTGGGACGTAACTATTCCTCCCTCGCTTTTACACGGGAGGTTGACTGAGAAAGTTTCGGTTACAGGTCGTCCTGAGATGCCCATCGTCTGAATAGAATTTGAGCTGAGTGGTGGGTCTACAGGAAGTACCCCATGTTGTATCACTGAGTGTGCTGCTCCAGAATCTACTAAAAAGGCTAACACATGCCCACACACAGTGAGGGGCATACAAGGGAGTTTAGAAAAGGGAGTAGTTGTGTATTTTAACAAACTTAATGCAACTTCAGGTGTATCTATCTGGACTGGTGTATTGGGCGTTTCTGTGTAGTCTTGCTGTTGCATGCAGGTGCTGCTACTAATGTGTTTAACATTATGTGAATGCTCCTGTCTATGTGTATGCGTATCATCAGATGTGTGTGTGTTACCTCCCCTGTTCTCTGTGTGGGGCCCATTCCCGGAGTCCGCCCATCAGTCTGCTTTGCTGTACTCCTCACGGGGCTTCTGCCTGTTACTGTGGAGACAATCTCGAGCAATGTGTCCCTTTTGATTGCAGTTGTAGCAGGTTGCACCTTTTATCCAGGACGAGTCACTCCAGGTCGTCCTGTCTCAGCCCCTACTTCGACCTCTTCCTCCTCTTGTTCCTTTTCCTCCAGGCTGAACAGTCTGGAAAAGAGTGAGAGTGGCGGCGTGTAGATCTTGGTCTCTTTGTGTCGACTTTGTCTTCTCCTTCTCTTTCAGCAGCTTTTCTGCATGCACAGCGTACTGCTCGATCTTGGTGAGACTCAGGAGTGCCCTCCACTGCAGCCAGGTTCACGGGTCTGGTCAGGCCACTGTGTTTTTTTTTTTTTCTTCTCTCATGCACGGCGGTGAGACGGGCGAAAAACGCTGACACCACTTCACATCTTCTTGCTTACACATACTGATCTTAGTAATGTCTATGTTCAAGGGAAAAGTACTGTCCAGACGAGCACAGAGAGCAGTGATGGTATCTCTATACTCACCATTGCCAGCCGCGCTCCAGTCTGGTGTAGTCATTCGCTGGTCAGCTTCCGGCCACTCTTTGGAAACCTTGTTCCAATCTGTACCCATCTTGGTCATGATTAGGAGGCGAAGCTCATGGGTGGTTGGTTGGAATTCTCTGCAAAATATCAACAGTTCGTTACCAGATCTCTTTCCTCCTACCTCTCTCACGTTGGGAAGAGAAGCTTTGCTTTCCTTGATATCAGCTGTCATCCAGGGTCTGTGGACTAAAAGCACGCCGTCAGCTCCAGCCACTTCCACAATTGGAAGATGAAGAACTTCAGACTTTAGGTTACAGCCTTGTGGACCCACTGGTGAGCACGTGGTCAGGTCCAGGAGAGTGTCTTTTCCATCGCTGTATGCAAGACCGGATCTCGTGTGTGATGGAGAAGCGCTGAGAGGCGCTGATGCTGGAGGCGGCTGGTAGGCTGGGAGAGATTCCAGAGGCTCAGTATTGTTTTTTTCTTCTTTGTCTCGACTTCTCCCCCTTTCTGTGGGTGAAGTGCTTGTGGGAATGATGTTCCGCCTTGCTGAGGAGGCAGTGTGTGTTGGGGTGGTGGGGCAGACTCCAGGTCAGGGTCCATCTGAAATTTCAAACACTGAGAAGAGGGTGAGAGCCCTGCCTGTCGTTTCTCTCTTTTGTACTCTCTCTTAAGTGTTTCTTCTTTCCATGCAGAAAACGCCCTCCAGTCCCCTAAGAACTTAACATTATCTGCAGACTCTTCTTTTTCCTTCTGTTTCAACTTTTCTTCTAACTGTCCTATCTGCCTGGGACTAAAACTGCCCTTTCCAGGGAATCCTAAGTCCTTTACCCATATATCAAACTGTGCCAAATAATCCTCGCCATACGAGGTTTTCATAAACTGGATGTTTGGGCTGTCATAGGAACAGCCAATTCTTATTATAGCACATGTAGCTTCACACTTACTTGCTTTTTCTTTTTTTCCCCTAACTTACTGTTTCTGTTCCTCATTGTACACTGTTATATCAATAGGTTATGACAACAATGGCTGAGTTTTTATTAGGATCAGAAGAAGAGCAGGTTGGACTATGTCCAAAAATGCGACACAATAATCCTTTAGGTGTGTTCTTATTAGTAAACAATTTATCTGACATTTGCCTTAAACCAAAGCAGGTATCATTTAACACAACAACCTCAAAGACAACTCGCGCATGTGTACAAAATCTGTTTCTCTGTTTCAGAATTTGGAGGAGGACAGTACTCTGTTAATTCATCAATATTTTGCGTGCACACTGGTGTGTCTTTGCGTTTTCGCGACCGAACCTCTCTATCCTGTTCCCCCGATAGGCCAGTTGTTCACACAGAACAAAGGGAGCAAGATTCAATTCCCACGAATCGCTGAACGTGAATCCGTCGAAACACGCACCCGTACTTCCCCTCCTCAAGTAGGCGAGCGATTACCCAGTTGTCACTTAGGCGGATAATTCTCTTACACAACCCAATAAACTACTCGCGGTTTATTGTCTCAAAATTGTGTTTTATCCGTTGTCTGCAAACATATTGATGGTATCACAGTTTAGCAGTCCTCCTGGGCTTGGACAAACTTCTGTCCGTCTCTTATATCAGTCTTCCTTGACTGGGACAATCTCTGTCCATCTCTTATATCAGTCTTTAAATACTGTTTCCACTAATTTCTTTACACAAGAATGCAAAGTTATCACTTACTGGTTCGGTGAGCCCTGACGGCCTGGTCTCTCCTCCAAGTTCTCAGCTCCGCACCGTGGCCTTGGGAGTGTTCCGTCGTCCGAGGATCAGACGCATAGGGCCCACCCAGGGACGCCAAATTGTAATGGAAATTTCTAATAAGACACCACTCCTGATGATGCCGAGAGTATGCGCACTCTGAGTTGTGTTTTAGGAATGTTATCTATTATACTCTGAAAGCATTCGCTCACTGCTTGTGTCTTCACGTGATTGGCTCAAGATTTTCTATGAAGCTTTGTTAAAGCGTGCACCTGGCGTGCTCTGGTATGTGCAGGCGGATGCGAGTTAGGGAGAGCTCAAGCTCCCTGCTTATCACCACCGAGGTCAGGAAAGGTGGTTACATCATGAGAAGATGCATAGTTAGGACGAACTCAAGCACCCTGCTCATTACCACCAAGGCCACAGAAAAGCGATTACAGCATGTGGAAAAACATCTCTTCTCAGTAACTAAGCCACTTTCGTTCAACATATAGAAACACAGAGAATAATAATGTTCATCCATTAAAATTCCCTCACATTAGTATGAAAACTACATATCAAATGTTGAAACTGAGAAATTTTATTGTTTTTTGAAAAAATATATGTTCATTTTGAATTTTATGCCAGCAACACATTTCCAAAAAGTTGGGACAGGGGCATGTTTACCACTGTGTTGCATCACCTCTACTTTTAACAACACTCTGTAAACGTTTGGGAACTGAGGAGACCAATTCCTGTAGTTTTGAACGAGAAATGTCGTCCTGTTCTTGCCTGATACACAGTTTCAGTTGCTCAACAGTCCGGGGTTTCCTTTGTCATATTTTGTGCTTCATAATGCGCCAAATGTTTTAAACAGGAGACAGGTCTGGACTGCAGGCAGGCCAGTTTAGCACCTGGACTCTTTTACTACAGAGCCATGCAGTTTCAATATGTACAGAAAGTGGTTTGGCATTGTCTTGCTGAAAGAAGGAAGGCTTTCCCTGAAAAAGATTTTGTCTGGATGGCACCATGTTGCTCTGAAACGTGTATATATCATTTAGCATTAATAATGTCTTCGCAAATGTACAAGCTACCCATGTCATGTGCGCTAATGCACCCTCAAACCGTCACAGATGCTGGCTTTTGAACTGTGCACTGATAACAAGCCGGATGGTCCCTCTGTGTAGCAGTTTCAACATTTGATGTGTTGTCTTAGTACTATTTTCAATGAAATATATGGTTTCCATGATTTGCATATGTTCACATTCTGCTTTTATTTATGTTTTACACAGTATTCCAATATTTTTTGGAACCATGGTTGTAAGTAATTATTTCCTAAATGGCTTTTTTTTAGTTTGCATGTCTACGATGTACAGCCATTCTATTTTCTATTCTATTCTTCTGTTAACTGATGAAGTTAACGCCATTATCAACAATATATACAGTAAACAACGGTAATATGTTACATAGCTAACAACAAATGCAGTAGCTTTCTAGGTTTATTATCTAGCTAGCAAGTACACATTCATCCCAACATATTTCTAGCTACAAGTGTTAGCCATCTACCAAAGATGACCTTTATACATTGTCCTGAGCGTAATATAAGTAGCAGCACTTAAATATATTTAACATGACAAGCAGTTGCTACTGAACAATCTTGGTGATCTCAAGTTTAATAAAAAATCTGTCATAGAATAAAACATCAAAATACCTGTTTAGCTAGTCTAGCTCACTCAGCTAGCAGGCTCTTGAGCTATGAAATGCAGATACCACCACAGGCACATTTTGTGGATTTGTTGATCATTGTAAGGCATCTATCTAACTGTACCTGTTTCCTTTGAAGATTTTAAACTGAAGATACACACGATAAATTGGACAAAGCATGCTCAGGTCTTTAAATTTAATCCTGAGTTTGAATGATTTCAAAATTTCACAATAAAAAATAATTTCATTCTACAGAAAACAAATGACGTTATAGTGTCCCCTGTGTAATAACGTAGATAATAAGGTTCAAATGACTAAATACATGGAAAACTTCAGTTTTCTAAAACTTATAACAAAAGAATTAAACAAATATTTCACAAAGACTTTTACACCTATTGTTTAATGTGCCTGATCTTTTTCCTCTTTTGGTTCATGAGAAATACTTTCCTGTAAAGCAGTGTCCTCATCATTAGTGTTGAAATGAGGTTTTAGGTTGCACATCCTGTGGTTTATCAGGTATTATTTCTGTCAGTATCTACCAGGTTTCACTTCTACCAGGTTTTCACCTCAGACCAAGGTTAACCAAGTCATGGATTTCCAGAATACTGCAACTTTTAAAAATTTCCAAGAATATCGGGGTTTTTTTAAGAAATAAGAACAACTAGTAGTAAAAGAAAAAAAATAAGTTGACAAGATACATAGTAAAAAATTACATCAAGTAAGACAAATGGTTATGGATAAACAGCAATTTAAATGGTGTGTGTGCGCGTGTGTGTGTGGTGACTTGAAAGTGAAATTAGATTAGATTAGATTAGATTAGATTAGATTAGATTAGATTAGATTAGATTAGATTAGATTAGATTAGATTAGATTAAACTTTATTGATCCCTTTGGGCGGGTTCCCTCAGGGAAATTAAGATTCCAGCAGCATCATTACAGGATAAATAGAGAATAGAAAATAGAGAAAAAGCTTCAAGATAAATTAAATTAAATTAAGTATTTACATATACAAATATAAAAAGAACAAGATATGGGGAAGGTGGTGGTGGTGGAAGGGACCAGCAGGAGAGGTACTGCACACTATGGCCGAATCCCATTTCACCCCTTGGACCAACCCCTTAGCCCTTCCCCTCCATTTTGCGCGTTCACGTGAAGGGGTAGGGGTATCCCAATCCCAGTTAACGCGGAGGGGGAGGGGAAGGGGTAGGGCTTCTGTACCCCTCCAAACGGAGATTTTCCTGGAGCAGACTCCGAACGAAGGGGTTTGAGTGATTTCCCACAATGCCATGCGGATTTCAGCGAGATTTCATGCGGATTTCAGAAAGATGGCGGTTCCCGCGGCGAAAGATTGTCATAAATGTATTTTCTCCATTATTTACGTGTTTTAAGTTGTTATCCAGAGGAAACACGCCGCTTGATTCGCTTTCGAGCTGAGAATGAGCAGCGATTTCTGAAATCCAAGCTGCTGCTAAAAAGCTTTGGGAGTGAGTATTGTTTTTGGTTGCTTTACTGCGTACGTTTTGTTCTGTTATTCTCGCTTTTATTGTTTACATGAGTGTTCTGACACCTCATTCTGTCGGATGTGGTGCACGAAGCGCCAAAGATATCCCATTCAGTGGTGTTAGTTAACAAATCACACCCTGCCAGCAGAGATTTCTGCCTCTGGCTCTGACTGTAGCGGCTGGTCGCAGCCAATGACGCGTCGCGTTTTGCTAACGTAAACGCTGACGGAGGTACGCGATGACGTATGCGATCGTTGAAGGGCTATCCCAATACGTAAGGGTTGAATTTCAAGCCCTATCCCTTGTAGCTCAGTTTCAAGGGGAAGGGCCAAGGGGAAGGCGGAGGGGAAGGCGGAGGGGTAGGGGTAGAAATTAGAATTGGGATTGGGCCTTAATTGCACATTGTCCAGTATTGTTTATTGTCAGGCTAGGCTACTGCTCCTTCCCGTCCTCTGTCCTCCTGTTATTCCCCCCCCCCCCCCGAGAGGAGTTGTACAGTCTGATGGTGTGAAGGACAAAGGAGTTTTTAAGTCTGTTCGTCCTGCACTTGGGAAGGAGCAGTCTGTCACTGAACAGACTCCTCTAGTTGCTGATGACGATGTGCAGAGGGTGACTGGCATCGTCCATGATGCTCAGTAGTTTGTCCATAGTCCTCTTCTCTGCCACCGTCACCAGAGAGTCCAGCTTCATGCTGACCACAGAGCCAGCCTACCTGATCAGTTTGTCCAGCCTGGATGTGTCCTTCTTGGATGTGCTGCCCCCCCAGCACACCATGGTGTAAAACAGGACACTGGCGACCACAGACTGATAGAACATCCACAGGAGTTTCCTGCAGATGTTAAAGGACCGCAGCCTCAAAAGGAAGTATAGCCTGCTCTGTCCCTTCCTGTATAAGCGATTGGTGTTGCAAGTCCAGTCCAGCTTGCTGTCCAGCCACAGCCTGAGGTACTTGTAGGAATCCACAGCCTCCACCTCGATCAGAACTGGTCGTGACCTTGGTCTGGACCTCCCAAAGTCAATGACCAGCTCCTTGGTCTTCGAGGTGTTGAGCTGCAGATGGTTCCTGTTGCACCACACAGCAAAGTCCCTCACCAGGCTTCTATACTCCTCCTTTCTGTTGTCACTGATACACCCAACGATGGCTGTGTCATCAGCGAACTTCTGAATGTGACACAGCTCTGAGTTGTAGCAGAAGTCCGCGGTGTACAGGGTGAAGAGAAGAGGGGCCAGCACCGTGCCCTGGGGTGCTCTGGTGCTGCTAATCACAGTGTCAGATGTGATGTCCTTCAGCCTGACGTACTGCGGCCTGTCAGTGAGGTAGCTGGAGAGCCAGGTGACCAGGCAAGGGTCCACTCGCCCCTCGGTTCAGTTTGTTCTGAAGCAAAAGGGGCTGAATGACATTGAAGGCACTCGAGAAGTCCAAGAAGAGGATCCTCACTGTGCCATTTCCCTTATCCAGATGCAAGTGGGCTCAGTGTAGCAGGTAGAGGATGGCGTCTTCCACACCAACACCTGCCTGGTACGCAAACTGCAGACAGTCCTGGGCATGTTGTACCTGGGGTCTGAGGAGACTGAGGAAGAGCCGCTCCAATATCTTCATCAGATGTGAAGTGAGTGCCACTAGTCGGAAGTCGTTCTATAAATCTGAATAAATTGGTATACCAAATGCAATTTATAAATGATTGAAATGCACACTTCTATCTGAACATGGCTGTAGCACTATAAATTGTTGCTTAAGGACTCCAGACTACCAAAGGCCTCCATGAATTTTAAAATAGACAAACAAAACAGCATTTGGTGAAAAGATTTATGTATCAGAGAGTCGCTGAGGCTCCCCATACAGGCTACTTTACTTGTTTAAAGATTTAATATGTATAGATGTGTATTAGGTGGCATAGTGGAGGCACTGTCACCTCACAGCAAGAAGGTTCTAGGTTTGAACCTCATGGCCGAGGAGGGCCTTTCTGTGTGGAGTTTGCATGTTCTCCCCTTGTCTGCGTGGGTTTGCTCCAGGTACTCCAGTTTTCCCCACAGTCCAAAGACATGCAGTTAGGCTACTGGCTACTCTAAATTGTCCATTGATCAAGCTTGGACAGGGATGGGCTCTGCCAAGATTAAAGGCCCTAGACACACCAGTGATGGACTGTTAAAAATGTTATCAGTGGAGCCCTTACAGCCCTTGGCGGGGAGAAGTGTGTATTTAGATCAGCTGTTTTTAAAAGTTATTTAATAAATGCGATAATGTTTTCACATCACACATCACATTATCTCTAGCCGCTTTATCCTTCTACAGGGTCGCAGGCAAGCTGGAGCCTATCCCAGCTGACTACGGGCGAAAGGCGGGGTACACCCTGGACAAGTCGCCAGGTCATCACAGGGCTGACACATAGACACAGACAACCATTCACACTCACATTCACACCTACGGTCAATTTAGAGTCACCAGTTAACCTAACCTGCATGTCTTTGGACTGTGGGGGAAACCGGAGCACCCGGAGGAAACCCACGCGGACACGGGGAGAACATGCAAACTCCGCACAGAAAGGCCCTCGCCGGCCCCGGGGCTCGAACCCAGGACCTTCTTGCTGTGAGGCGACAGCGCTAACCACTACACCACCGTGCCGCCGCGATAATGTTTTAATTCTATTAAATAATATCATGGGTGTGAATGTGGCCCCAGAGGAAGTTGTATCTTACATGGCTACCAAATGTTCAGAAACGGCCATGAAGTTAAACTTCTGACCTTTAATCATAATCTCTTAAGTGTGAAATTGTACTGTGATATGATATTTTTGTAATATCTCCATATTCACTGTATAGTCTTGGGTATGACTTTAAACTGCAACCGGTGGTGAGTCTCAGGTCTGAGGACTTGAGTATTGGGGAAAGTGGCGTTACCCCTTAATCACCATTGCTCTCAGGTCCACTCTGACCCGGAGTGGTAGCACCTGCCTGGGTTCCAGCTATGGGTTAAATAGTACATCACCAGTAAGGCTGTGGCAAGCAGGGCGTTTTTTGGTGAAATGTGGCAGATCACCAGATGGCATGCAGAAGCGCCACTCAAGTGGCCAACGAATGGCATCACTTGGCAAGTCAGTTGTCACTGCAGGGCAACTTCCATACCTGTCAGGTTTGTGGCACTTTTGTGCACCACTTGGCATCAGGTCTGGAGGTCCAGAGAGACAACACGATGGGGGCACGACATTGCTTGTCTTACATTAATGTGCAAGGCACTTCGTGAGGCCGGGCCGTTCGTTTCACCGCTGCGGGTGACTCTGTTGCTCTGGTGTGGGCCTCGCGGCCCATCTGCATTTCTGCACATCCCAATGAAGCAGTCATCATCGCTAGTGATGGACAACCAACAACGACGATGAGAAAGTGTGAAATTCAGCTTAGAGTTTAGCTACGTGATAGGTACAAACTTGTAGGTCAAAATTACAACATTCATAATGAGATTTTTGCATTTGAGCCCCAATTTCTAATGGCATCATTTTTGTAACATTCCACTAGAATTTGAATATCGATTACTTAGACAGGGGTGTCAAACTCAATCACAGAACGGGCCAAAATTGAAAACACAGTCTAAATCGCGGGCCAAACAGGATTAACATTTATTGAACAGTCTAAAACTGACAATATTTTAATCAGCAATATGAATTTGAATAGCCAGAATACAACAACTTTTTCCTCAACACATTAAATAAAATATAAAATTATATTTCTCTTCAAAAATAACATCAGGCAAAATGAGAATATTTCAAGCTGATGAAAATTTGCAAATTTTTCAAATAAAAACTGATGTGATATCAGCAAAAAGTCCAGAAACAAGAAAAAAAAAAGCTATTTAGTTTTCTCTGTTATTTCATTTCTCCAAGCCAGATGCTTGGCATCTTTTCTTGGCTGCAAGTTCATTTATGTTTGGGGTTAGGCTCAGCTGTGGAAACTCTCAGGATGGAATGGAGATGTGCATCAGTGAGACTTCTTTGTGTGGTTTTGTTCATCTTCATCACAGAGAAAAGTTGCTCACACAGGTATGCACTACCAAACATGCAGAGCATTCGAGCAGTGTGTAGGGGAGTTGGGGCATCGTGTCAGGAATGAATTGGGGGAAATGTGCGGGCCCCACAGAGTCATACTTTGCCCTAAGCGTGCCGTTATACTGGAGTTCTATCAGTTCCATCTGGATGTTTGCTTTCTCCACGTCAACTGCAAATGGACTTCTGAACAGTTCGAAGTTAAATTTCTGCACTTCAAAGTTGGCAAAGCGCCTTGTAAACTCAGTGTGTTCAGTTTAGCAGCAAAAAGCGCAGCTGGAAACACAGCGGTGGAGGCCTGATCTGTGATTTTTTTGGCAACATGGAAAGTGGCATAAGTTCCCTTTTTGCATCTGCGTCTCCCACAGGTGCAACTTGACTTGAAAATCTTTCACTGCGTCATACATGTCTGTAATCACACGGTCCCGTCCCTGAAGCTGGAGGTTTAATGCATTAAGATGCTTCATTATGTCGCACAGAAAGGCCAACTCACGCAGCCACTTTTCATCCTGGAGCCCTGTTGAGTCCTTTACTTTCCATGAACTGACAAATTTCCTCACGCAGCTTGAAAAATCTGCTGAACACTTTTTCTCGACTCAGCCATTGCACCTCTGTGTGATAAGGCACGTCACCAAATTCAGAAAGTATTTCCTCCAGAAAAGACTGAAACTGCCAGTGATTTAAACCTTCGCCTCTTATAAAGTTAACTGTCTGTGTTACGGTGCTTATGACATGTTCCATCTTCAGGACTTTGCTGCACAGCGTTTCCTGGTGTATGATGCAGTGATACACTTTCAGCTCACCTGTGCAGTTCTCCCTCTGCATCTTCTCCCACATCCGTCCCACCAATCCACTCTTTTCCCCGCACATCGCAGGCGCTCCATCTGTCGTCAGTCCCGTAAGTTTGTCCCAGGGCAGTTTCATGTCATTCACACATTTAGATACTTCTTCAAATATGTCTTTTCCTGTGGTTGTGTCGTGCATTGGTTTAATACCCAAAAGGTCCTCTGTAACACAAACTGGAGTCCACTTCACGGGTGAAGATTGCCAGCTGTGCAGTGTCAGTCTTGTCGGTGCTCTCATCCACAGAAAAAAGTGTGTAAAAAGTGCTGACCGATGCTTTTATCCGCTGACCACTGATCAATGTGTTATTGACAGTGCGGGAAAACGGGTTGGTGCACAGGTTTTGACCTGCGCGGCAGCTGTTGCAGTGCATAGTGGGATTTGTAGTATGAGTGGTGGGAGCGCTATTTACCGGCGGGCCATTAATAATAGCCACATGAAATGATCTCACGGGCCGTATATAATTATATCGCGGGCCGGATCTGGGCCGCAGGCCTTGAGTTTGACACCCCTGACTTCGAAAGATGATTGCATCATTCATCTCATTATCATCTCATTATCTCTAGCCGCTTTATCCTGTTCTACAGGGTCACAGGCAAGCTGGAGCCTATCCCAGCTGACTACGGGCGAAAGGCAGGGTACACCCTGGACAAGTCGCCAGGTCATCACAGGGCCGACACATAGACACAGACAACCATTCACACTCAATTTAGAGTCACCAGTTAACCTAACCTGCATGTCTTTGGACTGTGGGGGAAACCAGAGCACCCGGAGGAAACCCACGCAGACAACATGCAAACTCCGCACAGAAGGGCCCTCGCCAGCCACGGGGCTCGAACCCGGACCTTCTTGCTGTGAGGCAACAGCGCTAACCACTACACCACCATGCCGCCATGATTGCATCAACCTGTGTTAATTTTTATCATCTGTTCAGAATATGTACACTTCCACAGTTCCAGATAAAAGGTATTGAACCTAATAGCAGTAGAATTTGCTGGTTGATCAGTCATGAATTTCCAAGAACAAGTTTCTCAACAAAAGTACAAACAGTAAATTAGTCGTAAGGATGCTAACCTGCGCAGGCAAACCCCAATGGATTTCTAGGCCATCGCCTTAACCACTCGGCCACGACTACTACCTCATACAGCTTTACTACACTCCAAACTCCAGAGATTCAACACCTCAACTATTCCATGTATAAAAATATTTCGTGCTGTATAATAAAGCAAGAAGAAATGAGACAACATCGCCACCTTGTGGAGATTTATGATAAAGCAGTTATACTAATCCACAAAGCATGATTATTTTAACTTTACTCTCACTATCCATATATGAATCCAAGTCAACGAAGCTGACTTTATGTTCGGACTGTTTTGTTATAGTCATGTTGTCTGTTGTTGCCCAAATGAGGATGGGTTCCCTTTTGAGGCTGGTTCCTCTTGAGGTTCTTCGTCGTCTGAGGGAGTTTTTCCTCGCCACCGTCGCCACAGGCTTGCTCATTGGGGATAGATTAGGGATAAAATTAGCTCATGTTTTAAGTTGTTCAAATTTTGTAAAGCTGCTTTGCGACAATGTTTATTGTTAAAAGCGCTATACAAATAAACTTGACTTGACACCGAATTGTCCACCACAGAGTCCTGACTGGGCGGCACGGTGGTGTAGTGGTTAGCACTGTCACCTCACAGCAAGAAGGTCCGGGTTCGAGCCCTGTGGCCGGCGAGGGCCTTTCTGTGCGGAGTTTGCATGTTCTCTGTGTGGGTTTCCTCTGGGTGCTCTGGTTTCCCCCACAGTCCAAAGACATGCAGGTTAGGTTAACTGGTGACTCTAAATTGACCGTAGGTGTGAATGGTTGTCTATGTGTCAGTCCTGTGATGACCTGGCGACTTGTCCAGGGTGTACCCCGCCTTTTGCCCGTAGTCAGCTGGGATAGGCTCCAGCTTGCCTGCAACCCTGTAGAACAGGATAAAGCGGCTAGAGATAATGAGATGAGATGAGAGTCCTGACCTCAGCCCCATTGAAAGTCTTTGGGTCGTCTTGGAGAAGGCTTTTAGGTAGTGTACTTTATAACTTAATCTGTCAAACACATATATAATCTATAGCCTTCATTTTCTTCATAATAACAAAGAAGCAGAAGAAAGGCTAGTCAAATTTTTTATGCCAATTTTGTTAATGATTTCATTATGTTTGATAAAGATGGCATCGCTGATGAGATGTGAAGTGGAAAAGTTCCTAATTTCATGTCTTTTAGTCTTTCACATTTTCACACATATCCATTTATTTACTTTAATTACAAGTTTTACTGTTCCGCATATGAAAAATTATGTACTTCAAACTAAATCGCATCCTGTAATTCAACAGCAGAAGGAAAGAACATTTTTGATGCAAGAATAAATGAGACAGCAGCGCCACCTTGTGGAGATTTACGATAAAGCATTTATAATAATCCACACAGCATGATTTATCATTTTAACTTATTTATACCCATCATTATACGAGAGTATAACATATTTGATAACAAAGAAAGAGCTCTCGTTGTTTTGTATTTCCTCAATTTTGAGATCCCTTTGGGGTGAAATGCCTGCACAATGAACAGCTCTTCTGTAGGACCCTTTTATAAGAGCTCATAACCTTCGTAGTCGGCAGGATTCGAACCTGCGCGGGGAAACCCCAATGGATTTCTAGTCCATCGCCTTAACCACTCGGCCACGACTACACATCATAGCGCTATCATAATATTATCACGACTACACACCACATTACTATCATCATATCACTATCATTTTGTGAAAACATTTATGTATCGGAGAGTCGCAGAGGCTCCTCATGCTGTGAGCAAAGAATAGAAACTGCAATTTATATAACTAACAAACATCAGAAGCTCTTGAACAAGCTGCACGGTGGTGTAGTGGTTAGTGCTGTCGCCTCACAGCAAGAAGGTCCAGGTTTGAGCCCTGTAGCCGGCAAGGGCCTTTCTGTGTGGAGTTTGCATGTTCTCCCTGTGTCCGCGTGGGTTTCCTCTGGGTGCTCTGGTTTCCCCCAAAGACATGCAGGTTAGGTTAACTGGTGACTCTAAATTGAGCGTAGGTGTGAATGTGGGTGTGAATGGTTGTCTGTGTCTATGTGTCAGCCCTGTGATGACCTGGTGACTTGTCCAGGGTGTACCCCGCCTTTCGCCCGTAGTCAGTTGGGATAGGCTCCAGCTTGCCTGCAACCCTGTAGAACAGGATAAAGTGACGAGAGATAAATGAGATGAGACCTATCTGTGGTGAAAAGAGGAAAAATGGAGAAAGAACACTGCAAAGCTTAATAATTTAAGGCTAATTAAAGGTAGCTCACCTTTCAGATTTTTCAAATTTAGGTCATAAAAATAATTTTCCCTGAAATCCAGTTATTTTTGTTTAGTCGACTGAAAGCTACTGAATTTGAATCACAGACTTCCAATTTTATTAGTTTTTTTTTAAAAACAGAACAATTAATGAATTTAGGGCCATGTGGCCCTAAATTCTCTACTATTTTTTCTTGCTTCACCATGACCCGATTCAAGATTAAAACCCAAAAGAAGAAGAAGAAAAAGAAGCAGGTAAACCTGCGCATGTGCGCATGGACTTCCTCTGTCTGTTTGGCTGCATGAAGCGAGCGATTTCATGCACATTATTTGCTTGGGAATCCCCTCAAATTAAATAACTTCCCAGCCACAGAATGGCGCTTTTTTTTTTTTTGGATATTACAGAAATAAACATATGACCACATTTCGGAGGGAACTATATTTCACCGATTTTAAGAAATCGAAAGGCCGTCTAGCTTTAATTGGAGTTTGCCTCGTCAGTTTGTTCTCTTTCTTACTTCCACTTGGTGCAATTAAAAGTAGTTAGCTATATAGCAATAGGCTAGCTGACAAGTTGCTAGTTTGTTACTAATTTATGAACAATTTAGTTCTTTAACAATTTCTTTGGAATAGGTATTTTTCTTTACCTTGTTTTTTTTAATATATACATTCTATTTCAATTATTATTGAATACAGGGTACTTTACCTGTTTGTGTTGAATTGGGGAGATTCCAATTTGCTGAACCGTGCCAACAGATTAGCAAAGTGTGCTCACAGTCAAAAAATCCAGGACTTTTTCCATGACACCACCAACACCAGGGATATGTGGAAAGGCATACGGGCTATCACAAACTGCAGGATAGCCCCTCCTGAGTGATGATGATGATGCGGACTTCCTCAATGAACTCAATAACTTCTTTGGGAGGTTTGAGGCACTAAATAACACTCCTGCAGTGAAAGCTGTTCCCCATCAGGATGAAAAGGCACTCTGTCTTGATACAGCTGAGGTGCGGAGGACTCTGAGGAGAGTCAACACACGGAAGGCCCCGGGCCCCGATAATATTCCTGGTCGGGTGCTCAGGGAATGTGCAGACCAGCTGGCTCATGTTCTAACGGACATTTTCAACACCTCACTGGATCAAGCCAAAGTCCCATCCTGCTTTAAGACTGCCACCATCATCCCAGTGCCAAAAAAACCTTAAATCACATCACTCAATGACTACCGGCCCGTCGCACTCACTCCCATTATGATGAAGTGCTTTGAGAGGCTGGTAAAGGAGTACATCACCTCCAGGCTCCCTCCCACATTTGACCCCTTCCAGTTTGCCTACCGGCCTAACCGCTCCACTGAAGACGCCATCTCCTCTGCTCGTCACCTGAGCCTTGCACACCTGGAGGAGAAGAACACTCATGTGCGGATGCTGTTCCTGGACTTCAGTTCAGCATTTAATACCATCATTCCACAGCATCTGGTGAACAAACTGGGTCCCCTGGGCTTCAGCACCCCCCTGTGTAACTGGCTGCTAGGCTTCCTCACTGAAAGACCACAGTCAGTGTGGGTTGGACAGAACACTTCCTGTGTCATCACCCTCAGCACAGGCTCCCCTCAGAGCTGTGTCCTGAACCCTCTGCTGTTCATTCTGATGACACATGACTGCATCCCCAAGGCTGCCAGCAACCACATTGTGAAGTTTGCGGACGACACAACAGCGGTGGGCCTCATCGGGGACGATAACGACCTCGCCTATAGAGAGAAGGTGGAGCAGCTGGTGGGCTGGTGCAGGGAAAACAACCTGATCCTGAACGTGGACAAAACTAAAGAGATCATTGTTGACTTCAGGAAAAAACAACCCAGCCATGCTCCACTTCTCATCAACAACACGGCCGTGGAGGTAGTCAATAGCACCCAGTTCCTGAGGGCGCACAACACTGCGTCACTGGTCTAAAACGTGCACGAAATGAAACTCTTCCAACGACACTGTTATCTGCAGTTTGATATAGTCATATATTGTGGTTAGTGCTGTTGCCTCACAGCAAGAAGGTCCAGGTTCAAGCCCTGTGGCCGGTGAGGGCCTTTCTGTGCGGAGTTTGCATGTTGTCTGTGTGGGTTTCCCCCAAAGACATGCAGGTTAGGTTAACTGGTGACTCTAAATTGACCGTAGGTGTGAATGTGAGTGTGAATGGTTGTCTGTGTCTATATGTCAGCCCTGTGATGACCTGGCAACTTGTCCAGGGTGTACCCCGCCTTTCGCCCGTAGTCAGCTGGGATAGGCTCCTGCAACCCTGTAGAACAGGATAAAGTGGCTAGAGATAATGAGATGAGATTGAATTTTCTCTCGAATAAACTTTTCCAAGGCCACAGATAGGTGCCTATATTTTTTGTAATACATGAACCTGTGCAGGTGTGCCTGAAATGCAAAACTTTGGGTGGATTTTGTACAACAAAGACCTATGCAATCTTCACCTAGGAACATGAAGAAGGCAAACAGAAACCCTATCATAGTCAGCAGGATTTGAACCTGTGCACGGAAACCCCAATGGATTTCTAGTCCATTGCCTTAACCACTCAGCCACAACTACCACAGATGTGCTGGGGTTTCTGGACGATCTCTGTTGTGAAAAGTACACCACCTTTAGTCTCTCCACTCAGGGTTTCATTTTTCATTATAGATGAAAAAGAAAAAAAACATACCCCCCCCCCCAAAAAAAAAAAAAACCCCAAAAACCTGTCCCTCTGAGTTACACGTCGGTTGTGGGACCGAGACGCTGACGACTTCTGCTCCTCAGACCTGCCTGATCCATCCTGATGCCCTGTGTCTGGTTGGAGTCTCATTGCATCGCTCCTGTGGAGGACGGCCCCATGTGGACAGTTGAAAGTCACACCTGGAGGACGCTCTGGACTCTTACAGTAATGCTTTTATGGCTGAGGACTACAGTTGACTTGCTAACTTTAGGACTGCAGTTGTCATGAACAGTTTAGCACTCAAGTTTCCATCAATGAAGAGTTTATAACATCAACGAAACTGTCTTCATGTTAAAACTGTTAGTCATGTTGTCTGTTGTTGCCCAAATGAGGATGGGTTCCCTTTTGAGTCTGGTTCCTCTCGACGTTTCTTCCTCATGTCGTCTGAGGGAGTTTTTCCTTGCCACCGTCGCCACAGGCTTGCTCATCGGGGATATATTAGGGATAAAATTAGCTCATGTTTTCAGTAATTCAAATTCTGTAAAGCTGCTTTACGACAATGCTTATTGTTAAAAGCGCTATACAAATAAACGTGACTTGATATATAATTCATATGCATGACGCACTAGTCTATTATCATAATTATATGCACAATTAATATTAAAATATGTTAACTGATGAATAATTCACAAAATGTCATTTTCTAAAGTAAACAATCTTAATATTTTAACATTTAATTACAATGTTAATTTGATTACTTTGTTCAAATTCAATTATGGATTTCACTATACATTTATTTTAGCCTTGAGTATGAATAATTCATCTGTCAGCATCATCCATCAAGACAGAAAACGGAATCTAACATCTGTCAAATAATTTTTTTTCCTGTTGGTACTCTCGGTCGTATAAATGCGATTGAAAAGAAACAACATATGCATAAAAAAAAGTTACAAAACGCGTTTCCATTTATTTTCCGAATTGCTTTTACGTGTCAGTCTCACTCCAGAACTCATTTCATATGGGAACGTCAGAAAAAAACAGTTTTTATTTATTTAAAAAAAAAAAAAGACTGCGATCATTTAAAAAAAAAAGAAAAAAAAGGAAATAAGGTCATATAAAACAGCCTATAAAAACAACAAGGCCATTGGACGTCACCTTTAATTGGATTGCAATTCCAAAATTCACCAGCAGATGGAGGTAAAAGCCTTGTTTTTGTGCAGGTTAAAAAAATGACGCGATTGTGGCAATTAATGACAAAACCGAAGCCAAAAACGACAAATGATTCAGTTCATGTTTCATAAAATCGTTGAAATTTAGTTCCCTCTAAAATGTGGTCATTGTGATACATGTTTATTTTTGTAATATCTCACAAACTATCAGGCCAGGTGGTGTAGTGGTTAGCGCTGTCACCTCACAGCAAGAAGGTCTGGGTTCAAGCCCTGTGGCTGGTGAGGGCCTTTCTGTGTGGCGTTTGCATGTTCTCCCTGTGTCTGCATGGGTTTCCTCTGGGTGCTCTGGTTTCCCCCACAGTCCAAAGACATGCAGGTTAGGTTAACTGGTGACTCTAAAGTGAGTGTGAATGGGTGTCTACGTGTCAGCCCTGTGATGACCTGGCGACTTGTCCAGGGTGTACCCCGCCTTTTGCCCGTAGTCAGCTGGGATAGGCTGTAGAACAGGATAAAGCGGCTAGAGATAATGAAATGAGATGAATACCAGGCCATTCTGTGGCTGGGAAGTTATTTAATTTGAGGGGATTCCCGAGCAAATAATGTGCATGAAATCACTCACTTCACACAGGTTTACCTTTGACCGTGCACTGACAGTAGCAAAGAATCGCCAAGAATGGCATCACCAGGTCAGGGCCTTATTTCCCACCAGAGAAGAAGAGGATAAACAAACAGCTGATCACACCAAGGTGCTCGCTGAGCGCTGATATTTATTAGTTTGGTCCTGTGTTTCCTTTCCTTCGTATATAACATAACGCCTTTTCTTCTTCTCACTTTCCCTTACTGTAGTCGGTCTTTCATGTTTCATTCGCATGCTCACGTCCTCCATTCTTTTC
Organism: Neoarius graeffei; assembly: GCF_027579695.1. Taxonomy (NCBI): domain Eukaryota; kingdom Metazoa; phylum Chordata; class Actinopteri; order Siluriformes; family Ariidae; genus Neoarius; species Neoarius graeffei. The sequence continues at coordinate 7,374,947 of NC_083591.1, read as the reverse complement.
TCCTGTTTCAAATTTGCATCCCACAATGCCTTGCGTGAACGGGGAAAGCCCACCATGTGATGCATGACATAGTATCTTGAATTGGGTCATGGTGAAGCAGGAAAAAATAGCAGAGAATTTAGGGCCACATGCTTCTAAATTCATTAACTATTCTATTAAAAAAACCTAATCAAATTCGAAGTCTGTGATTCAAATTCAGTAGCTTTCGGTCCACTAAACAAAAATAATTGGGTGTTGGGGAAAATTATTTTTTATCACCTACACTTGAAAAATCTGAAAGGCAGTCTACCTTTAACTTTATCTATGGAAGACACCCCTACAGTTTTACTGCATAACAAAAAGCTTTGTGGCTTTTAGGTGCAGGTGATTTGTTAGAAGGTGTTGATTAATGTTTACTCGTTGTGTATAGTGGGTACTCCACATAATGTTTAAAAATAAACCCTATAAATCACTGACATGGTAAAGGTTTCTGAAAGGATGACTTTTACTTAACATTCATCGAAGGAATCTCCAAATATGTGTGTGTCAGTGCCTAAAAGCAGAGCTCCTGATGAGTGTACAAGCAAAATATTTACAAGGGCACAAACTTGACCAGAATAGAATAATATTATAGCCCCATGAATGAGCCATCGAATTGTGTAGTGTCATGTATTTCACGTCAGTAAGTCACTGCATTGTCTTGTGACAGTGAGACCAATAATGAGATGTATTCGTAACTGTGATGCATATTTATTCCTTTTTCTGACACCGCATGTCATGTGCCAGAAACAACAACACGGCATTTATTATGGTGTGACTCTGCTAGGTGCCTGGTGGACAGGAGTGAGCCAGCGCTTTCACGTTACATCAGTACTATATAGCTGCCATCTAATATTCTCAGACATAAGAACTAATCAATATTGAGCCACAATAGTTTTAGATTATCTACAACTAAGGAAAAAAAATTTATATTTATATATATATATATATATATATATATATATATATATATATAAAAATAACGCAAAGATAAAAAAAAAAAATCACCTGCCATGAAAAAAACAATAAAAAAAACAAAACAGTATTTTCTATAAAACTTGTTAGTAAATAATCCCATATTAAAAAAAGCAAATTTAAAACATGTGCTGGATAAAAACCCATCTATATTATGTAAGTAAAGATACAAGTTTCATTGCCAACCAAGGGTTGCTTTGCTCTTACAAACAGGTACCCTGTGATCATACACGTACATTGTATAGTCACAAAAGACATAAAAATCAGGTCAATGCATTACCATATTCTATTAAGTACAGAGCTTCGCTCTACGCACTTTACACATGGGGAGCTCTTCTATCAGTAGGTTTTCCACCACATTAAAGTCTTCAGGCTGGCAGAGTTAACACTGCTGTTACAGGAACAGTCAGTGTGGACCCAATTGCAGAGCGAAACCCCTGATTGCATCACAAAATTGGGTAAACAGGGTGGGTGGGTTTCTTTCTTTCTCTCTCTCCCCATGTATACTCCAAGATACTTCATTATTTTCAGTTGTCTTAGAGCAACACTGTCTCTTTTCATAGCCATGCCTTGAATCTCACTTGTCCCTTGCTTTCTCTATGTTCTTTCCTAATTCCTTTCCCCTTAGACAAAAGCCTGCCATGTCATGGCACTCCTCTACAAAGGTACAAAAATAGTCTGCTGTGAATTGTGGCCTTAAATATCCTGCCTGGCAGGTGCCTGCAATCCAAGTTAAATCAGCCTGAAGAATTCCAGGCAAATGAATTCTCCCAAATGGCTGCTCTCACTGTGTGATTCTGTCGCCCTCTGCTGGCTACAGGCGATATAGCGCAACCTCTAACATTGCAGCATGACAAGTTGTAATTTTTCTTTGACAAAACAAAACAAAACCAAACCCAGAGGCTGGTGAGGAAACTGCTGTTTATAGATGTTGTAATGTAAGTGATACCAGGAACTCACTTGACTTGTTGACATTCCATAACATGAAATGTAAATATATGGAGATAAAAACTGACTTGTCTTTTACAACCCCGATTCCAAAAAAGTTGGGACAAAGTACAAATTGTAAATAAAAACAGAATGCAATGATGTGGAAGTTTCAAAATTCCATATTTTATTCAGAATAGAACATAGATGACATATCAAATGTTTAAACTGAGAAAATGTATCATTTAAAGAGAAAAATTAGGTGATTTTAAATTTCATGACAACAACACATCTCAAAAAAGTTGGGACAAGGCCATGTTTACCACTGTGAGACATCCCCTTTTCTCTTTACAACAGTCTGTAAACGTCTGGGGACTGAGGAGACAAGTTGCTCAAGTTTAGGGATAGGAATGTTAACCCATTCTTGTCTAATGTAGGATTCTAGTTGCTCAACTGTCTTAGGTCTTTTTTGTCGTATCTTCCGTTTTATGATGCGCCAAATGTTTTCTATGGGTGAAAGATCTGGACTGCAGGCTGGCCAGTTCAGTACCCGGACCCTTCTTCTACGCAGCCATGATGCTGTAATTGATGCAGTATGTGGTTTGGCATTGTCATGTTGGAAAATGCAAGGTCTTCCCTGAAAGAGACGTCGTCTGGATGGGAGCATATGTTGCTCTAGAACCTGGATATACCTTTCAGCATTGATGGTGTCTTTCCAGATGTGTAAGCTGCCCATGCCATACGCACTAATGCAACCCCATACCATCAGAGATGCAGGCTTCTGAACTGAGCGCTGATGATAACTTGGGTCGTCCTTCTCCTCTTTAGTCCGAATGACACGGCGTCCCTGATTTCCATAAACAACTTCAAATTTTGATTCGTCTGACCACAGAACAGTTTTCCACTTTGCCACAGTCCATTTTAAATGAGCCTTGGCCTAGAGAAGACGTCTGCGCTTCTGGATCGTGTTTAGATACGGCTTCTTCTTTGAACTACAGAGTTTTAGCTGGCAACGGCGGATGGCATGGTGAATTGTGTTCACAGATAATGTTCTCTGGAAATATTCCTGAGCCCATTTTGTGATTTCCAATACAGAAGCATGCCTGTATGTGATGCAGTGCCGTCTAAGGGCCCGAAGATCATGGGTGCCCAGTATGGTTTTCCGGCCTTGACCCTTACGTACAGAGATTCTTCCAGATTCTCTGAATCTTTTGATGATATTATGCACTGTAGATGATGATATGTTCAAACTCTTTGCAATTTTACACTGTCGAACTCCTTTCTGATATTGCTCCACTATTTGTCGGCGCAGAATTAGGGGGATTGGTGATCCTCTTCCCATCTTTACTTCTGAGAGCCGCTGCCACTCCAAGATGCTCTTTTTATACCCAGTCATGTTAATGACCTATTGCCAATTGACCTAATGAGTTGCAATTTGGTCCTCCAGCTGTTCCTTTTTTGTACTTTTAACTTTTCCAGCCTCTTATTGCCCCTGTCCCAACTTTTTTGAAATGTGTTGCTGTCATGAAATTTCAAATGAGCCAATATTTGGCATGAAATTTCAAAATGTCTCACTTTCGACATTTGATATGTTGTCTATGTTCCATTGTGAATACAATATCAGTTTCTGAGATTTGTAAATTATTGCATTCTTTTTTTATTTACAATTTGTACTTTGTCCCAACTTTTTTGGAATCGGGGTTGTATTAATAAATAAAACAATTGTAAATCACTGACAAATTGCTGTTATATAGAAAGAAAAAAAAACACTTCAGAGTGATAAGAGTAACTCCGTTGTGTGTCGGGTCGCATCACACCACACTGTTGTTGATTATTTTCCTATCATGGCACACCCCACTGAGCATATTGAATGCCATACACAAAATTAGCGAGTCAAGTGAGAGTAGAGTAGACGGCATGAGATAGCAAGTGAAGGCATGCAACTTTTAGGAGGTTTATGTGATCATAAAGTGATACTTGAAGAGGACTATTGGCCCTGACCCACTGGCTCTTTCCAACTCACCAATCAAACAGAGATGGTTGTGTCTCATACTTCCAAGGTGCATTCAAGTACATATTAACCTGCCCTCACACACACACACCCTATAAAGTTTGTTGACATCCTCATTCTCTCGAAGCAGTGAAAGCCTAATTGCTCCTGGACTCCAGCACTTAAGTTTTGAAACCTTTTGAGTGTGACCTGGGGCACCACAAGGGCATCACTGATTATGACAGCGCTGCTATGCTAAATGCTTTGACCCACCATAGAGGTCAGCTGGCTATCACATGCTTATCACACACTTTGCACCTGACTAGACAAGGAAGCCAGGTGGAGTGTATATAGTTCAAAAATCGATTTTGAACCTAAACACTTAAAATGAAAGAATTTGCTTGAGGTTTTGACTTTGGACCTTTGGTCAGAGAATTTATATTGTATGTTTAAGGTGGTTTGTTTGCATGTGCATTTGCTGGACGTATGTATTAACCTAAGCATGTATGTGTATCTGTGTCTGTCTGGACATTTCACTGCCTATTGGTCCACACCTCATTTAAAGAGAGAGAAAGGAGTGTAATGTCTGTGAGAAAAATGACTTAGATAAGGCCTAATGACTAATTTAGCAAATTTAACCAGACAGAGTCATACATGACTCTCGTGCATTTGCCCTATTTGTCAGTTTCTATAGCGACTCTGTTAGACACGATCCTTGGTGTGTGTAGTCAGGGGCGCCGCTAGAAATCTTGGGCCCTATGAAAGATTACAATTTAGGGCCCCCCCGGTAAAATTTTCAAGCTCAAGCAACTGAATTTCAAGTCTGTTTTTGGCTGGCACTTCTACTTTACTATGCATGTGATCAGCTACCTATCAAGTTTAGGTGATTTGGTATATGAACATTTTAAACTGTCAGAATTAGACTGAATAGACTGTTGCCTTAAAATGATATATATGGAAGATATATATATATATATATATGGGCAGCACGGTGGTGTAGTGGTTAGCGCTGTCGCCTCACAGCAAGAAGGTCCTGGGTTCGAGCCCCGGGGCCGGCGAGGGCCTTTCTGTGTGGAGTTTGCATGTTCTCCCTGTGTCCGCATGGGTTTGCTCCGGTTTCCCCCAAAGACATGCAGGTTAGGTTAACTGGTGACTCTAAATTGACCGTAGGTGTGAATGTGAGTGTGAATGGTTGTCTGTGTCTATGTGTCAGCCCTGTGATGACCTGGCGACTTGTCCAGGGTGAACCCCGCCTTTCGCCCGTAGTCAGCTGGGATAGGCTCCAGCTTGCCTGCGACCCTGTAGAAGGATAAAGTGGCTAGAGATAATGATATATATATATATATATTTTCTTTTATGAGCAACTATTATTAGGCCACTCAGTAACCTATGGAGTTCATTCAATCCAAATGTTTGTGTTGAGAGAAATTGCATGCATCACTGTATCAGTATGGATTTATAACATTCTGTATGCACATTATGGATACTCCAGAGCCCTCCAGCAAACATCATCAATAATCAGGATTGCAAAATGTATTCCTTTGTTTCCTCCATTTATTGACTTATTGTATGTGATCAGATGTATGCCCTGATGAATAACTACACTAGTTTTTTGATACAATTCCATAGTGCACTGCAAGAAATCCACTACGTGTTTTTGGTTTCTTTTAGGCATCACACATTTATTAGAAAACACAGCAAATGTTCAAATATTCAAGTTAAATACTTAGCAACAGTATCAATAAATCCACACATGAACAATAGCAATGATATCTATGACCACAGCTAATGTGCAAAATATTAAAGTTAAATACTTAACAATATCAACAAATCCACACATGAACAATGGCAAAACATCTAGACTTAATTATACAATAAAGATACCTATGAAAAAAGGTGATTTTTTTCACACACAGTGTGATATCCAGACTTCATAATTTATCGCTCCTGCTTAGCAACTTCTAGAATGTACACCTCTGTTGCGCACATAGAAAAACCAGCAGCTGCTCTAAGCTGCGCTAATAGCGGCGCTGCGCACACACGGAGCTACACATTTCACTGTCCCGCGCCCAGAATCAGACTGTACCATTAGTAAAAAGGGTGGAGGGGTCTCATCTCATTATCTCTAGCCGCTTTATCCTTCTACAGGGTCGCAGGCAAGCTGGAGCCTATCCCAGCTGACTACGGGCGAAAGGCGGGGTACACCCTGGACAAGTCGCCAGGTCATCACAGGGCTGACACATAGACACAGACAACCATTCACACTCACATTCACACCTACGGTCAATTTAGAGTCACCAGTTAACCTAACCTGCATGTCTTTGGACTGTGGGGGAAACCGGAGCACCCGGAGGAAACCCACGCGGACACGGGGAGAACATGCAAACTCCGCACAGAAAGGCCCTCGCCGGCCCCGGGGCTCGAACCTAGGACCTTCTTGCTGTGAGACGACAACGCTAACCACTACACCACCGTGCCGCCCGGGTGGAGGGGTGAAATGACAATATCATAAATAATTCAAGAAAAATGTTATAGCAAATCATAACCATGTATAATTTGCATATTTTAACAAATGAAATGAAATATTTTATTTCAAAAACTTACACAAGGCAATACTATTAAAATAATATTAATATCTCTCACAGGCCCCCCTGTCAGTGCCAGGCCCTTAGAATCGTCCTAACTTCCCCCCCCCCCCCAGCGGCGCCCCTGTGTGTAGTTACAGGTTAACATGGAAGTATATATAGATTTCTGTCACTAACTGTTGAAATACACTGTAAATCCTTTGTTTTCAATGTGGGGTCAATGGTTCTCCCATGGGTCTGTCACTAGGCATGTGGTCTGCATTTAACAGTTATTCACCAAAGGTGAAGTGAATAATATCCGAGATGAAGTCAATGTTATTATTCACCGATATTCACTGAGCCTGAGGCAGATAATTGTTTTAGTATAAATACACAAGTGATAGGTGGCACAGTGGTGTAGTGGTTAGCGCTGTCGCCTCACAGCAAGAAGGTTCTGGGTTTGAGCCCCGTGGCTGATGAGGGCCTTTCTGTGTGGAGTTTGCATGTTCTCCCCGTGTCTGCATGGGTTTCCTCCGGGTGCTCCGGTTTCCCCCACAGTCCAAAGACATGCAGGTTAGGTTAATTGGTGGCTCTAAATTGACCGTAGATGTGAATGGTTGTTTGTCTCTATGTGTCAGCCATGCGATGATCTGGCAACTTGTCCAGGGTGTACCCCACCTCTTGCTAATAGTCATCTGGGACAGGCTCCAGCTTGCACGTGACCCTGCACAGGATAAGTGGTTACAGGATGGACACAGGTGATTAAAAAATAATTTATTTGAAACTTCAAAAACAGCCAGATTTGTCAGTCGGTGATTACTACGCCAGGGCCTCCACCTTTGGCTGCCACCTGATTCACAGTGGACTGGATGCTTACGGCACCTCCTGCAGGTGGTGGGTCCACAAGAGAGTGGTTCCATGTTGCTCATTCGGGCTAGGCCCGGATGGGCCCCACGGACATAGGCCTGGCCACCAGACACTCGCTGATAAGCCCTTCCCCCAGACCCGGCTCCAGGGTGGGGCCCCGTTATCCCTGGTCTGGGTGAGGGCTCTTGGATCCTTGCTGTTTCTTTCATAAGGGTCTTCAGAAGCTCTCCCTTAGAGATAGGATGAGAAGCTTGGTCATTTGGGAGAGACTCAGAGTAGAACTGCTGCTCCTTCACATCGAAAGGAGTCAATCGAGGTGGTACGGGCACCTTGTTAGGATTCCCCCGGACGCCTCCCAGGAGAGGTTCTCTGGGCATTCCCCACTGGGAGGTGACCCTGGGGCAGACCCGGGACACGCTGGAGAGATTACATCTCTCAGCTGGCCTGGGAACGCCTCGGTATTCCCCCGGAAGAGCTGGTGGAGGTGGCCAGGGAGAGGGAAGTCTGGGCTGCTGTGCTTAGGCTGCTACCCCCGTGACCCAGACCTGGATAAGTGGCAGAAAATGGATGGATGGATGGATTCAAAAGCGGTAAGCAAATATAATTTAATATAAATAGGCTTGGGTCAATTATCTATGCCAACTCACATAAAATACTTTGTTTTGAAATCGATAAAATAAATAAATCCTTCTCATTATTATTCTTATCTCAGACTAAATTGACACTGGTCATTAATTTAAGTCATGCATTAGGGCACAGCCTCAGGCTTCAAGTACTTTTCTACATAGTCGTGCTGTACCAAGGAGCGCTGCCTTCTGCAGCAGTTGGACCTTTATGGTTACTCTGATCATTGCAAGATATTTTGGCATGTTTCCTGTACCCAAATCTAGCACTCCAACCACCACTGGTACAACAGTTATCTGATGGCCCACAACTTTCCTAGTTCCCTTCTCAGATCTTGGTATTTTTCAGTCTTTTCTCGTTCTTTCTCAGCAGTCTGAGCACTGCCGGATATAACATCATCAATGATGAAACACTGGTTTTCCCTTCTGTTTACCAAAACTACGGGCTTGTATCACCTTGTCTGTCTGGATGTTGAAATCCCAGAACAGCTTTATACCATCACTTTCTATCACACCTTCTGGCCTGTGGTCATACCACTTATCAGCCACATCAGGTCTGCATAATCTGGTGATATTCCAGTGCAGAATTCGGGCCACGTCATCATGTCACTGTTTGTATTTATCTTAATCTGTGCCATTTTACTGCACTCTTAAAGTCTTATCTTAAGGTGACTTAAAGTCTCATCTTTTGCTTTGCACATTCTGCAAAGCAGAGACAATCATGATTATTATTATTATTAAATGATACATACTATCAAAGATGTTTTAGTTGCTCCAAGCTAAACTCATTGTTCCCTAAATTTCAATGGGCTTAGCCATTTTTTGAATAGGAAGTTCATCTTTTTGTTTCCCCCTCTGAGGTTACGTCATGTTACATATTTTGTAAAGCAATGTTCGGTGTTAAAAAGGCCCTACATCATCACTTAGGTCCCCCAGACCACCTGAAGGCCCACTGATTTTTAAAATAGATATGCAGAAACCACACTTTACCATAATTTTATGTATTAGGTAGTTGCAGGTTCCCCGGTGATGTCAAACTTCAATAGATGACTTGCAGCCACGTGATCAAAATGTGCTACGTCATGAGCGTCCGCCATGATGGCGGATATACAAAGCAACTAGGATGGCAGCTGCTGAAAGTGTGTCTGTAAATAATGCTGAATTTTCTCAGTATTACCACGATTTGAACGGTCCAGGGAAGATTCAATACAAACAGAAGATAAATGTGTGGTTTTGACACACATTATTGAAAAAAAGTCAGATTTTTCTGAAGATAAGATGCTTCTACCGACCATCAAGTGCCTAGATATCGCGTTCTATCTGGTTTGGCTGCTGAAGAATCAAGTCCGACCTTGGACGAAACATAGCCCATTTTCTGAGTGGGTGCCCAGTCTGGATTGTTTCTATCGTATAATTTTGCTGGGGCTCCTAGAATCGAAATTGAAAATTTTAACATGTTAAAATTATAACAACAACCGAGTGAACTATGACAAGAGAACGCCCATTTTATAGCAAAATTCTAGCAACACAAAATAAAATTCTTCCATGATATTATCGAGAAAGCTTTTGAATCTCACCTGAGATAAAATGATTACTGCAAACATGAGCCGTTTTGGTTTTAGCTTCTGTTAGATCAGCCCTGCCGATGTTGTTCAACTGTGCTTGTCTCCTCTCCGTACTAAGCCTCAGAGTTTCCTCACCCTTTTTCTGAATCACGGATGGAATTCTAAAAAATTGGAACACGTCACGGTCATGAGTACTGTTGTGACCACAATCATATACAGCACAAAAATATGGCATAGCTAAAAGAACACTTAAAGCAGTGAAAAAACAGAGTTGCGCACACGTGACTATGTTTTGTATGGAATGTCGCTCGACCCCCCTGCATTTGTATCTCCACCAACATGACTGACGTCCGGGTTTCTATTTTGCTTTGATGTCACTTGCAAATCAAGGATCTCATCTCATCTCATCATCTGTAGCCACTTTATCCTGTTCTACAGGGTCGCAGGCAAGCTGGAGCCTATCCCAGCTGACTACGGGCGAAAGGCGGGGTACACCCTGGACAAGTCGCCAGGTCATCACAGGGCTGACACATAGACACAGACAACCATTCACATTCACACCTACGGTCAATTTAGAGTCACCAGTTAACCTAACCTGCATGTCTTTGGACTGTGGGGGAAACCGGAGCACCCGGAGGAAACCCACGCGGACAACATGCAAACTCCGCACAGAAAGGCCCTCGCCGGCCACGGGGCTCAAACCCAGGACCTTCTTGCTGTGAGGCGACAGCGCTAACCACTACACCACCGTGCCGCCTAAGTCAAGGATTAATGTTGCTAAATAAGTAATGTAACTAGCATCAGAAGATCACGAAGAAATTGCAACCATGAAGCGTTCATATCAATCTGTAGTGGAAAAACACAAAAAGCAAAAAGCCGAAGAAGAGAAATGGACTCAAAAGACTGCTAATGAATTGGATTTAGTTCATTTAGTAAGAAATGTTCGGCTAACGCATGCTAAGTTGACTTCGTATTTATTTTATTTACTGATATATTTTACATGTTTAGATATTTAATTCCTTGATTAAACTCATCCAAGATAATAAATTCTTCATTATGTTCCTTCTTGCGTGTATCAGAAACAGCCTTAAATAAAGTGAAATGACTTCCAAACACATATTCGCTCACAGAACTCAAATCAGAACTCAAAGCTAATATACTGAAGACACATATACGGTATGAATGATGCCAAATTGAAATCATAATATTAATAAAACGAGCAAAAGTGCTGTTCAGATGAAACAAAATACAGTATTTATCATTTACTTATTTAACCCTTTGGTGACTGACCCCTTGAAAATCGTTCCTCCAGGAACGATGACGTTTCAGTTGTCAAGACAACGGAAAAACTAAAACTAAAGTTACAACGTTTATCAACAAAACAAGTTACAACAAAATCTTTCTGTTTTGTATTTTAGTTTTTCCGTTGTCTTGACAACTGAAACGTCATCGTTCCTGGAGGAACGATTTTCAAGGGGTCAGTCACCAAAGGGTTAATGCTGCCATTTTTGTTTTTGGGTTATGTTCAGGAATAAAACGCATTAATTGCACCAATAAATAAGCGTATTGTGACACATTTGCTTCACGTGTACATGATCTTAAAATGCAATACTTTCTGGATCCTAAAGAATCGTAAAATTCTTTCTTCAATTCTTCCATTGTTGCTTCACATTTTCTGGGAAAATGAATAAATACTGGTTATTTTGTCCAGCACCTTGCCAATACTAATAACAGAATATTTGTGCAAAGACATGTCAGCACTGATAAGCAAGACTATGACAAATTGATTTTCAGTTTTGTGAAGGTGTAACTGCTTTGTTTGCAGACTGGGTGGGGGGAGTTTCGGGACTACTGCTTTCAAGTTCGACTGGGAGCATGAGTCAGGGTGTTTTTTCTATTTCCTTTCTCCCCTGTGAACACTTATATGAACATTTGTGTTTCTATGTGAATAGGATCAACTCATCCCAACAATGGTGCCATCTTTCCATGGGATAACTGGATATAGGTTTTTACAGCTGGATTTCATATTGGTAAATTTACATGAAGCAGATTTATGGAATATTTAACAGTTATTCCACGAAATCAAGTCGTACATGAGCTGATAGCTGATGAGGTACATAGCACCAAGTTGTCTATAAGCCATGTACGATGATATTGAGTGGAATAACTATTTTATTCTATCCACATTCACTGGATTTTGAGAAACGGAGCATTTTTATTTTTATTTTTATCAAATTTGGTAAATAAAAAATTTATACAAAACGTCTGACAAAATAATTTCCACTTAGAATGTAAACAAACCGGCGAAATGACAGGAGCAATTTGTGAAAAATGCAATAATAATAGTGCTTGAAAATAAAACAAGATACATTCTTACCATCAAATACTTTCATTGCATATTTTATTGCTTTGTTTTTTGTATTTTTTGGGGGTTTTTGTTTTCGAGTAGAGTTTTTATTTCATCTTCAGTTTGTTCAGCAACACACGCCACCATTTTCTTCTTCTTTAGGGTTTTTGGTAGTTGGCAAACAAACTTAAAGGTGCATTACTGCCACCAACTGAGCTGGAGTGTGGAACAGGAGATATTGGGTCGGGGGGGGGGGGGGGGGAGAGACTATATTCTTTTAGCTATTTTTGTTTCTTTTAAATACTTGATAACAAGGTGATATATTTGACTTGATGCACTCCGCCATTTTGTTTTTCTCTACTCACAGTATATGAGCTGATATCCTAGTAGTAGAGTAGCCATCCTTAGAAAAATAAGTTTATTCAAGTGTGCTTCTCGTATATTTCTTTTAAACTAAAAAGAAGAGTATGCTTTCAGTTTATTTTTTATTTACTTATCAGAGATGTACTTAATTAAGTTATACATAAGTATACTTGGGGCGGCATGGTGGTGTAGTGGTTAGCACTGTCGCCTCACAGCAAGAAGGTCCGGGTTCGAGCCCCGTGGCCGGCGAGGGCCTTTCTGTGCGGAGTTTGCATGTTCTCCCCGTGTCCGCGTGGGTTTCCTCCGGGTGCTCCGGTTTCCCCCACAGTCCAAAGACATGCAGGTTAGGTTAACTGGTGACTCTAAATTGACCGTAGGTGTGAATGGTTGTCTGTGTCTATGTGTCAGCCCTGTGATGACCTGGCGACTTGTCCAGGGTGTACCCCGCCTTTCGCCCGTAGTCAGCTGGGATAGGCTCCAGCTTGCCTGCGACCCTGTAGAAGGATAAAGCGACTAGAGATAATGAGATAAGTATACTTGGCTTATACTGAAAAGTATATAGAAAAGTCTAAGTATATTGTACTTAAACTTTTGATCAAGATATACTTAACAAAAGTGTAATAAAGGATTAAAATATTTGTGCCTTATGTTTAAGTGTACTTGCCCTGTAGTTGTGTTTATCCTTTAGTAGCCTATAAAATACTTCTTTTTCACACACATTGGCTTCTTTGTGATATACGGCAGCATGTTTTAAATCCCATTTTTTAAACCTACATGTACCATAAGTTTGTGGTCAGCTCTGGGGTGGAATACTAATAGTATATTTCCAGTATGCTATAACGTATACTTTTATAAACTAAAAAGTGGACTAGAAGTGTTTAACGAGTAAACCAATAGTATAGTTCCAGTACACTACAAAGTATACTTTAGTAAACTAAAAAGTGGACTTGAAGTATAAAATCAGTAAACTCATAGTATATTTCCAGTATACTATGAAGTATGCTTTTGTAAACTAAACAGTGGACTACAAGTATAGAACGAGTAAACTAGTATATAAGTTTACTTGTGGTATACTTGCAGTACAAAATAAAAAAATACTAGTTGTATACTCAGAGTTTACTTCTCTTAGACTTAAAGTATACTTTTTATAAACTAAAAGTGGGCCAATTTAGTCCCAAGAAGTAATAGATTAGTTTACTTACAAATATACTGTAAGTACATTGATATCAATATACTTGGTACACAAACGTATACTTAAGGAAATATACTTTAACTTTACTTAAGTATACTTAATAAAACTTGAAGTATACTTCTTTTTGATAAGGGCAGTCAGAGAGTGCGATTGCTCATATACAGTGAGTGTGGATAGAGTAATTGCTTTGACTCATAAAAGCTTTTATGAGTTAAAAGCTTCATTAAACGCTATTAGGGGCTAAGCACCGAAGATGCACAGGCAACCTAATGTAACTGTCTTCTTCTTCTTCTTCCAACCATTTGACCAACCAGAATAAAACTTGCTTCTCATTTTTTGATATCCAGGATAGTTCATTCTTAAACACACAATTTGATAGCGATTAGTCGCCAAATAGGAAGTGAAGGCACATCTTGGGAACAGTAGGCAGGTTTCCATTGCAGTTTTGCACAAAATGTGTGCAAATGATTTGTTTTAACAAAGTCGACAAAACACAATTGCGAACACAATTGATCTGTATTTCCACTGAGTGACATTATGTGATTAAAGCTGGGTTTTCTCCACTTGTGTTAGTCATTCCAATCATTCATGGTGACATCACCCAGACCTGATCAGTGTTGGCACGGTGATTTTCCATGGTGAAACACCACCTCATGCTAGCGAATCAACTCATCTCATCTCATTATCTCTAGCCGCTTTATCCTTCTACAGGGTCGCTGGCAAGCTGGAGCCTATCCCAGCTGACTACGGGCGAAAGGCGGGGTACACCCTGGACAAGTCGCCAGGTCATCACAGTAGCGAATCAACTTTTTTGTGATATTTGAGTTGTTTTTTTTTTTAAACTGGCATGTTTCCATAACTCAATTTTTAGTTTGCGATTTCAAATTGCACATTAAGTAGGTTAAAGGAAATCTGGCTACAGTGAGGTATTCAAGCCCAATCATAATCCTTGTTTATGATGATTCACTGTTGTGTTATTGATGTAAAATTTTGAATTTAATATTTTAACAAAATTCTTGTTTTTTTTCTCCTAAACCATCATGTAATTTGAATGATTATTTTTCTGCTTTAAATAATTATGACTGCAACAGCCATCACACTTTTAAATCTATATGTTTGAAATGTAATATACCGTAGTCTGTTGTCTGTCTTACGGTATGTTGTTGGTAGACAACTTTTTTTATAATATATAGCTTTTTTAAATTTTAATACTGTGTGCCCAAACTTACTTTTTAAACTCATTCACTTGTAAAGATTTCTATTATTTATTTTTATTAATTTTAGTAAAGTATTGATGGTGAAGCGAATTAAAATAAAAAAAATCTTGGTTTGAATGTTTGCAATGTCAGTCCATGGTGAAAAAACATACCATATTTCTTGAAATTTTCATATTCAACACTGTTCATCCATATTTCAACAATATCTCAGTCCCGATGTCTTCTGGTCTTCTACCATTGCTAAGGGCCGGGGTTAGAAAGTGCTTGGCCCTTTCCTCGCTGCTTGCAGTTATATCTATTATGAGTATAAATACAGAGGTGATTATAGAAAATCACGCATGCTGATTGGCCGAGAAATTTGGACTATTTCTCGGTAATCACCTTGAGTGGCTAGGCAAAATGGCTGCCAATTGCTTCGTCACTATAAGTGAGGACGAATTACAAACGATGGAAGAAAATGCTGTTCCTAAAAGCACTAAAGATGCTACGCAGTTTGGTCTAACACTATTCAAAGGTAATGTGGAATTGTTATTTATTTTATTGATTTCAAAACAAAGTATTTTATGTGAGTCGGTGTAGATAAGTGACGCAAGCCTGCATTTGCATGCTGCTTTTGAAGTTTGAAAGAAAGTATTTTTTAAATACAAATTTTTAAAATAATCACTTGTGTATTTATACTAAAACAATTATCCGCCTCAGGCTCAGCGAATATCGGTGAATAATAACCTCGACTTCGTATCAGTTAGTATTCACCGATATTCACTTCACCTTCAGTGAATAATTGTTAATTAACTTTATTATTGAACTTATTATTGGTTTAATATGCGTGTATAACTTTAAATTGGAAATCCATATACACTTTAAATACCTTCATTTCTACAAGGCTAATATAGCTAACAAGTACATGTTTGATGAGTAGTTTAGCTTTGTATAAAATGCTAAACATGTGTACCAAACCATCACACTCGCCTGAAACGTCTTTGTGTTTAGTATTTCAGACCTGTTTTTGTGACACTATATGAGATGTTATTATCTATAAAAATGGATGTATAGCAGTGCAAAGGAAAAAAAAACAGTATTAGCTGCCATCTTGAATTCAAATCACTTTCTGTATCAGCTCATATCTCGGCATCGGACTCTGATAGGAGGTGTGGCCTAAAGTTTGAAAACACAATTGCATGTTTGAAGGTGATTTGGATGATAATTACTGGGTTTTGTGTGTGTGTGTGTTTTCTTTTCAGAGAATAAATGGCTGTACAGCATGTTTGTTTAGCATGTTGAGTCTCATTGTTGCAGCCTCATTGTCCCTGTTTCTGACTTATCTCTGATGTCTGATCTCTGTTTGACTTCCAGGTGGAAGGTCACAGGGCACGTCCACATCGTCTCTTCATTTTCGTCTTCCATAGCTGATGATTTTTCTCCCAGTCTTCCACTCTCTCCGTGTCTCTCTGTCCCTCAGCCTGCCGTACCGCGTCCTTCATCGCGTCTCTTTCTCTTTCTCTTTCACCCCCCTTTCCTCTGTCATCACTAAGACCTCAGTGTCTCCCTGTGGAACCCCCATCCCAGTTCCCATCCTGTCTTAGGGGCTATCAGAGTCATCAGGAAGTCCATCAGCAGCCCTATACATCACACAGCAGCTCTGCACCAATCACAGCCCTCCTCACAAACACACAACCCATCAGCCCAGCCGAGTACAGAGGCTCCTTCTGTGGTGACTAATCCATTAAGACTGCTGTACATTTCTGTACACACACACACACAAACTTGATGCGATCATGAACTGTTGACGAGTAGCTGCAGAACCTGAAGTGTTCTTGGCTAACTCATGTTTGAAGACAGGACGTACGTCGTTACTGGAAAGTACATTTAGAAAAGAAATAAATCACAGCACAAATGCGTCATCAAAGTGCCTCTTCTAGGCAATGACAAAAGTACAAGAACCAGTTTAAGGAGGGTAAGAAGAGCAAATAAAGATTGCAGGTGCCAGAGTGTTTTCTCTTCTTGCACAACATGCACTAAATCAGTCAGAGATTTTCATAACGGCGCCACTTTCCCTGAGCTCGAAATATCATCTTCACTAGAACCTCTCAGAATTTTTATTCCTTCTATAAAATCCAATGTCCTGCTGAGAAAATCAAGGGTTCTTCATTGGGTTCTGGTGGTTGTGATGCTACTTTACCTTATAAAACTCGTTTCATTTCAACGAGATAAAAAAAAAAGTCCTACAGGCATCTAGATTCAATGATCTTGCGCAGTCAAATCCCTTCATGAACTGACAAATAGTCCATCAAGATATAACAATTCAATACATTTTACCCTGACTACTGTACATGCCAGACAGAAAAAATCAACAATGAGTGGACTCTTAGATGCTATCTTGGAGTGTTTGGACTTTGCCATGTGCCCAACCCAGTGTCCTCTCTGACACAAGACTCACCTTCCTGCTGTCGTATCACCTTTCAGAGGGTTGCAAGGTCAAAGTTCAGCTATTACTGCTCCCCACTCAGGTCCTGGCAGGGCTGCTAGGGGTCAGGCCAAGCCAGCCGATAACACGGGCGACGGCAGGGCAGGAGCCGTCATCACTTTTCTGTTGAGCATCAGTGGCCTTGGGGCATTTGGATGCCCCTTTGCCCATACCGATCCTCTCCCTGTCACGCATGACCCAATGAACTGAGAGCTTATAAATGCTTGGCAGATTTTCTCGAATTTAATCTCAACCTTGATGAGAGAAAGTTTCATATTAGATTGTTTTATAGTCAGTAGTTAAAGCAGGACATGTGAAAAGCTGCTGGTGTAAATAGTTTGGTTTGGCCTAAAATATTGATAAATGAATCTCACTGTACCGTACATATACAGCCATGAAACAAACCTACAGACAGGCAATCATATGAGCAAACATATGGCAATCATTTATTGCATATTCTCTCGACTCCAGACACTCATTTCCCCACCTTATTAGTTCCTAATGATTTTGATGGTATTTTGTGAGTCGCTCTGCCAGTGTAATGACCACAAGTTGGCCTAGTGGTTAGTGTGTCTGCCTCTTGACTGGGAGATCATGAGTTCTACTTGAGGTTGGATCATACCAAAGACCATCATAAAAATGGTGTCTGATGAGGTCACAGAGGACTGGCTCTCCACTGTAACCCAAGCTTTGTAATTGCTGAGAGGCCAAGGAACATTTATAGAAATGGAGATTGGTGCCACCCAATGTGCCTTAAGTCATACTGCCTGGTAAGACCAGGTCCTGGCATGGGAGGGACTTGGATCCCAATGTCTCATCTCATCTCATTATCTCTAGCTGCTTTATCCTGTTCTACAGGGTCACAGGCAAGCTGGAGCCTATCCCAGCTAACTACGGGCGAAAGGCGGAGTACACCCTGGACAAGTCGCCAGGTCATCACAGGGCTGACGCATAGACACAGACAACCATTCACACTCACTGTACGGTCAATTTAGCGTCACCAGTTAACCTAACCTGCATGTCTTTGGACTGTGGGGGAAACCGGAGCACCCGGAGGAAACCCACGCGGACACGGGGAGAACATGCAAACTCCGCACAGAAAGGCCCTCGCTGGCCACGGGGCTCGAACCCGGACCTTCTTGCTGTGAGGCAACAGCGCTAACCACTACACCACCGTGCCGCCCGGATCCCAATGTCAAGAGTTTTAATAGTAACCCATTGACTAATTTTACACGTCAAGTAGTTTTCTGGTGGGAATTGATGGTCCAACATGAGTCACTGTTGGTCACTGATTGAGAATTTGATACTACAGTAGATTGTGGTTTAATGGTGATTTACTGGACCTAATGGACAGCTGTGATATTCACATTGGTAATGAACCTGAACATCGAGATCAATGGAATATTTTTCTCCTACTACAGTAGGACAGTAGTGACTGCTGTAAGGTTTATATCAATACAGTCATTCTAACATTGTCATTTCTAGAGGAAGAACTTATTCAGAGAATTATGGCAGACTCTTAACATACATGGACAAAGTGTGTTTATACTTGGTGGCGTTTTCTTTGTTTTGGAAGGAGTCTCCAGTAGTGTTGTAGGACATCTACTTGAGACTGGTTACACCATTTCCCATAGGAAATATGACATTTTCTTTTTCCCAGACGTGATTCAATACTGAAGCAGCAAATTCCTTTCTTTGATGGGAAATACCCTGTAAATACACCACCCACTGTTAAAAACCAAAACTAAAATAGTCAAAGTAAAAATTAAATCCATTTGTTCTTCAAAAAAAAAAAAAAATCCCTATAGTTCAGGAATCAGACTCATCACTTTTTTTTTTAAACTAAAATACATGCAAACTGATTAAACTGAGGCATATAAGAATTTAAACACCCGTCCTCGCACACATCATCCAGCCAAGTGAAGTGAAAACGTTGACCCATGATGCCATGTGAGTGTGTTTGAGCGCCTGCAGTGAAAGCCTTGCATCACTGGCCTGACAGCGCTGAGGTCTAGCCCTGATCTTTGGCTACAGTTTAATCTGGCCTCCAGGGTCAAGGAGGGGTCGAACCCACCGTAATGACTTCCTCCTAATAATAGTTTGATATATGGACTCTGTGATATGCTTTGCTGTTGACCAGTATGTCACCCCGTCGGGTTCCGGGTTGATGTGGAGGTCGAGGGGCGAAACTTGGGGCGAATAAGAGGGCCCACTCATGGCTGCTCAAGCCCTCTGATTTCAACTGGAAACACGAGTAAAGATCTCTGAACATGATAATAATGATTGGTTATTAATTAATTTTTTATTATATAGGGCCTTTCAAATGTAAAGTGCAGCAAGTGAACAAACAAAAATGCAAAAAATGTCAGAATAATGACTAAGAAGTAACCATGAAATGCCAAAACAATAATGTCATTATTAAACAAGCTAAAGAACTCAATAGTTCCTATAAACTTGGTGGTAATTTTGCCTCATTGCCAAAGTCCCGCTTATTATTAAGCAGAACAATGTGGCTCTTGACAGACTGCTTCCTGCCACCTCTGAAATAATCATTAATGTCCGCGCACGCACGCACACACACACACACACACACACACAGTCAGATGTTTGCCTGCACAGCTCTTATGAGTAGTGGTCTGGCGTGTGGTGTCATGCTTGTAAAGTTTTATCACTCCTGCATCTGAGTGTGTGTATGTGTGTGTTTATGCACTTGCACGGTGTTTGTGGGCAGACAGAGAGAGACACTGGACGCAGACTCATCACTCTGGCAGCCTGAATATTTACCAAGCATGTGATTAACCCCCCCCAGATCCTGGTGTTAATGAGAGAGCCAAGGAGAAGAAGAAAGAGAGAGAGAGTGTAACAGATACTAATGAGGTCATACGAACACAAGGCAGATGGCTGCATTTCCCATAAGTACTATAAGACAAAAGAGTGACATAAGTTGGAACAATCATGCTCTCTCAATTAAGATGAGCTTAATATTACAGGAAATAACACTGGACTGGGGCGGCACGGTGGTGTAGTGGTTAGCACTGTCGCCTCACAGCAAGAAGGTCCGGGTTCGAGGCCCGTGGCCGGCGAGGGCCTTTCTGTGTGGAGTTTGCATGTTCTCCCCGTGTCCGCGTGGGTTTCCTCCGGGTGCTCCGGTTTCCCCCACAGTCCAAAGACATGCAGGTTAGGTTAACTGGTGACTCTAAATTGACCGTAGGTGTGAATGAGTGTGAATGGTTGTGTGTGTCTATGTGTCAGCCCTGTGATGACCTGGCGACTTGTCCAGGGTGTACCCCGCCTTTCACCCGTAGTCAGCTGGGATAGGCTCCAGCTTGCCTGCGACCCTGTAGAACAGGATAAAGCGGCTAGAGATAATGAGATGAGATGAGATGAGATAACACAGGACTGGGAAATTATATGACTGTCAGTATGATCTGATGGGATACATGTGGATTGAACTGTAGCAGGATGTGTAAAGGGTGTCCAGTAGGGGGCAACATGTCATATCTCTTTCTCTGTCGCTCTCTCTCTCTCTCTCACACACACACACACACACACACACTTTTTTGTCATGAATGAATGCCAGGGCAGCACATGGGACACTATTGCCTCACAGCAAGCAGGTTCTGGGTTCGAACCAAGGCCTTTCTGTTTCCTTGTATCTTTACTTTACATTAATAGCATTTAGCAGATGCTCTTATCCAGAGCGATCTACAGCCTGAGGAGCAGTTGGGAGTTAGGTGCCTTGCTCAAGGTCACTTCAGCCACTGCTACAGGTCCAGGGAATTGAACCAGTGACCTTTTGGTCCCAAAGCTGCTTCTTCTTTAACTAGCAGCCATGGCTTCCCTATCCTGCATTGGTTTCCGCCTACAATCCAGAGACGTATGGATTACATTAACTGGCTACTCTAAATTTCCCATAGATCTGAATGAGAGAGTGAATGGTTGTCTGTCTCTCTCTGTCTTCGTCCCACAATAGATTGGTGATCTGTCCAGGACGTACCCCGCTTCCTGCCCAAGATCGGCTGGTCTTGGCGCCACCTTGCTCATAATCTGCAATGGATAGGCGGCATAGAAAATGAATGAATGAACGACAGACAGCGATGCTTGATTTGTCTGTGTGACTCCAGCTGGTCACTCTGTGTACTTGTTGAATGTATTCTATTTTTTCCTGTAGTGTCAGAAATGCACACACACACACACACACACACACACACACACACACACACACACACACACACACACACACACACACACACCTGCAACCATTTACAAGCTATAACACACACACACACACACACACACACACACACCACATGTTATCCACAGCTGTAGAGAAAGCCAACCACATCCTTCTCCTCTTCCAGAGAAACAATGGCGGCGGCCTGAGAACGCTGGGAGAGGCAGGTGCGGAGAACAAGCGAATGAGCGAGTAAGCGAGGGAGGACGGAAAAGAGAGAGAAAGGGACTGAGAGGGGGAACGGGGGATCTACTTCCTTCACCAAACATCCAGATGGAGAACAAACAGCAATGCAAGAACACACTGCTCAATGTGTTGTGTGAGGCATCAGGACTCAATCTTCGCACGGGACAAAAATAAAATGTGTGGACAGACGCTGGGGTGGACAGTTTAGATTTCCAAAGGTCGAGTTGAATTTTTTAAATAATTTCTTCTCTGGATAAGCTGACCGATAACATAACAGAATGGTGACAACAGATACCTTAAACATGAATCATTGGTTCACGGTTACCAATAAGACGATTTACAGTTTTCATGTTGCTTTGTGCTCATGCTTCATTTTTCCACTTTTGACGAATTATATACTTGTAATGAGACATTTATTTTGAATGCATACCTCTTCATTTAAACATTCTGCTTTCGTCATCTACTTTTCTATAAACAAGCCATGACAGCCGGTCACGAATGAGACCAGAGAGACTAAATAAAATGAAAAATCTGTGGAAAGCTGTGAAAACGATCTTCTATTAACAAATATCTCAAGCTATGTAGTTATTTTCTGGTTCGATGAGGTCTCTTCAGCTAAAGAATACATAAGTTCATGTGATTAGGTAAACTGCTATAGAGAATCTGCTACAGAAGTTTAGATATACAGTATGAGCTACACTCCATGAAAATATCTTGAATATAGCCAGATTTAGCTATTATCTCTAGCCACTTTATCCTGTTCTACAGGGTCGCAGGCAAGCTGGAGCCTATCCCGGCTGACTACGGGCAAAAGGCGGGGTACACCCTGGACAAGTCGCCAGGTCTTGAACATGCAGGGGAGAACATGCAAACTCCACACAGAAAGGCCCTCGCCGGCCACGGGGCTCGAACCCGGATCTTCTTGTGTGAGGTGACAGCACTAACCACTACACCACCGTGTCGCCTGATTTAGCTATTATTAGATTAGATAAAACTTTATTGATCCCTTTGGGCGGGTTCCCTCAGGGAAATTAATATTGTCCATCCATGGAATATTGTCCATCCATTATCCGTAACCGCTTATCCTGTGCAGGGTCGCTGGCAAGCTGGAGCCTATCCCAGCTGACTATGGGTGAGAGGCGGGATACACCCTGGACAAGTCGCCAGATCATCGCAGGGCTGACACACAGAGATAAACAACCATTTGCACCTACTGTCAATTTAGAGCCACCAGTTAGCCTAACATGCATGTCTTTGGACTGTGGAAGAAACCAGAGCACCCGGAGGAAACCTACGCAGACACGGGGAGAATATGCAAACTTCGCACAGAAAGGCCCCTGGGCTCAAACCCAGAACCTGTGAGGTGACAGTACTAACTACTACACCACCATAAAATCATGCAGATACTTAATCAAGAGCTTCAGTTAATGTTCACAATGTTAAAACAGCAGAATGGGAAAAATTGCAATCTCACAGTAAAGTGTGACTTTCACTTTGGCATGGGTGTTGGTTTGAGCCAGATGGACTGGTATAAGTATTTCAGAAACTGCTGATCTCCTGGGGTTTTCACACACAACAGTCTCTAGAGTTTATACAGACAGGATGGTGTGAAAGACAAAAAAACATTGAGTTGAGTGAGGGACAGTTCTGTGGGTTGAAACAAACACCTTGTTGATAAGAGAGGTCAGAGGAAAATGGCTAGACTGGTTCGAGTTTTTTTTTGCCAGGAAGGATATGGTAACTCATATAATCACTCTTTACAACCGTGGTGAGCAGAAAAGCATCTCAGCATGCAACAGCAGACAGAAGAGCACACATTTCAAGAAATAATCAAAATGATCACTGGGGGTGCATCCAAGCCATTTATCCAGGCTTGGTGCCGGTCCCAAGCCTGGATAAATGGAGAGGGTTGCGTCAGGAAGGGCATCCGGTGTAAAACTGTGCCAAATCTAGCATGCGGATTTAGAGCCGCTGTGGCGACCCCTAATCGGGAGTAGCCAAAAGAAGAGGAAGAAGATCTGAAAATAGAATAAGACAATTTTGAACTTGAAATGTGCACCAACAGGCTGAATAATCACTTAATAAAGAATGTTTTCTTTATTAAGTAGAACGACTGCCACTTTTTTCATATGTTTGTCAGCACTGCTGATAGTGCTCCCCCACCCCAAGTACTCCTCTTCTTACATCTTTTTCTCACCTCTACAATGGGTTGATGTGGTTAGCCAACAGGGCCCAATGGTGGGAACTTGGTGTTGCTGTGGCTCAAACTAACAAATCAGTAACCCAGAGCCTTAACCTATTGAACCACCACTGTCCCACTTTCTCAACTACTCTGCTTACCGAAATATTTTGCTGACATTGTGCTATTGAGCTAGTCGGCAAGAATGGCAGAGAAAGGGTTACACCAACATTATACCTACTCAACAAAGCAAGAAAATAAAGACTGAAGTAGAAAAGTCTATGATGAAAAAGAAGTTAGAAAAGTGCTGCCTTCATTCGTAATTTCAAGTGGGAACTTTGGAAATAATTTTGTTACCGGAGTTGTGATCACCGTCAACCTTTCAACATCTCGTATCAGTAGTGGATCATTGGCTGTTTCTTGTGTACATAATCTTATCTGTAATCTGTCTACACTTTACTTGATATAGAACAATGCTATTTAGCATGTGTGTTACGGAATCAAAACAGGATTTCCCCAAGAAACAAGTGAGAAGGAATCTTGTATCCGCTATTTTTCCTTTCACTCCAACAACAAAGCACTTGAACATGACATACTCGTAATTCAGACTTTACAAGTGGCAAGTAGAACCTTCTGAATAGCACGTAAAGGCAGCAAAAGCAAGAGGTCAAACCAGAGTGAACATCAGGATGACTTTTCAATGATTGTGATACCTGATGGAGCTATCTGGTTTGTTTTGTTTTTCGGTGGAATTTTATTCTCGTGCTCCAGCAGTAATCAGGCAGTGCGCATTCATGCGTTTTGTAGGAGGGGCTTTAGAGGGAAAGGTGAAAGGAGGGGCAGGATTTTTCAGTCGGATACTTTCAAAATCTAGCTTATTCTTGCTAGTTTCTGCGAAATCACCTACTGTGGTGAAACGAAACCCAAAAATCTAGCCACATTGGAAAAACGTAAATGATGAACAAAGTATGCGGCAAAGCTGAATTAAATATTCTGCCAAAATCTACAACCCCGATTCCAAAAAAGTTGGGACAAAGTACAAATTGTAAATAAAAACGGAATGCAATGATGTGGAAGTTTCAAAATTCCATATTTTATTCAGAATAGAACATAGATGACATATCAAATGTTTAAACTGAGAAAATGTATCATTTAAAGAGAAAAATTAGGTGATTTTAAATTTCATGACAACAACACATCTCAAAAAAGTTGGGACAATGCCATGTTTACCACTGTGAGACATCCCCTTTTCTCTTTACAACAGTCTGTAAACGTCTGGGGACTGAGGAGACAAGTTGCTCAAGTTTAGGGATAGGAATGTTAACCCATTCTTGTCTAATGTAGGATTCTAGTTGCCCAACTGTCTTAGGTCTTTTTTGTCGTATCTTCCGTTTTATGATGCGCCAAATGTTTTCTATGGGTGAAAGATCTGGACTGCAGGCTGGCCAGTTTAGTACCCGGACCCTTCTTCTACGCAGCCATGATGCTGTAATTGATGCAGTATGTGGTTTGGCATTGTCATGTTGGAAAATGCAAGGTCTTCCCTGAAAGAGACGTCGTCTGGATGGGAGCATATGTTGCTCTAGAACCTGGATATACCTTTCAGCATTGATGGTGTCTTTCCAGATGTGTAAGCTGCCCATGCCACACGCACTAATGCAACCCCATACCATCAGAGATGCAGGCTTCTGAACTGAGCGCTGATAACAACTTGGGTCGTCCTTCTCATCTTTAGTCCGAATGACACGGCGTCCCTGATTTCCATAAAGAACTTCAAATTTTGATTCATCTGACCACAGAACAGTTTTCCACTTTGCCACAGTCCATTTTAAATGAGCCTTGGCCCAGAGAAGACGTCTGCGCTTCTGGATCATGTTTAGATACGGCTTCTTCTTTGAACTACAGAGTTTTAGCTGGCAACGGCGGATGGCACGGTGAATTGTGTTCACAGATAATGTTCTCTGGAAATATTCCTGAGCCCATTTTGTGATTTCCAATACAGAAGCATGCCTGTATGTGATGCAGTGCCGTCTAAGGGCCTGAAGATCACGGGCACCCAGTATGGTTTTCCGGCCTTGACCCTTACGCACAGAGATTCTTCCAGATTCTCTGAATCTTTTGATGATATTATGCACTGTAGATGATGATATGTTCAAACTCTTTGCAATTTTACACTGTCAAACTCCTTTCTGATATTGCTCCACTATTTGTCGGTGCAGAATTAGGGGGATTGGTGATCCTCTTCCCATCTTCACTTCTGAGAGCCGCTGCCACTCCAAGATGCTCTTTTTATACCCAGTCATGTTAATGACCTATTGCCAATTGACCTAATGAGTTGCAATTTGGTCCTCCAGCTGTTCCTTTTTTGTACCTTTAACTTTTCCAGCCTCTTATTACCCCCGTCCCAACTTTTTTGAGATGTGTTGCTGTCATGAAATTTCAAATGAGCCAATATTTGGCATGAAATTTCAAAATGTCTCACTTTTGACATTTGATATGTTGTCTGTGTTCTATTGTGAATACAATATCAGTTTTTGAGATTTGTAAATTATTGCATTCCGTTTTTATTTACAATTTGTACTTTGTCCCAACTTTTTTGGAATTGGGGTTGTATCATTAAACACATAAAAGTGATCTGTCAAACGACATGGTCTGAAACGTACCCCCAACTCTCCAAAGCCAGATTTGACACTCTGAAAATTCAGTACAACAGCAGTCAAAAGTTTGGACACACCTACTAATTCAATGTTTTTTAAATTTATTTTAATTAATTAAAACACTTCATGGCTTAAAGTAATGGATGTTGTTTTACTTTACTTAGTTGAGCGGTTCTTGATATAATATGCATGGATTACTACAGCTGTGGTGTGGAATAGAGCTATTTACTATATTTTTGTTATTTACTATTTACTGTTTGATCTCAGATGCATTAAGAAGGCAAGAAACTCGCCCACTAATTAACTTTTGACGTGACACACCTCAAAAACATTCCAGGTGATGACCTCATGAAGCCGGTTAAGATAATGTCAATAATGTGCAAAGCGTCATCAAGGTAAACGCTGGATACTTTAGAATCTAAAATATGAAACATATTTAGTTTTTTTAAACACTTTTTTGTCTACCACATAATGTTCAATATGTTATTTCATAGTTTTGATGTCTTCAGTATTGTTCCACAATATAGAAAATACAAAATACAGAAAAAACTACGAATGAGTAGAGTAGTGGTGTACAAACTTTTGGCTTGTACTGTACATCTATAATATTGAGGTCAAACTTGCCAGAAAGACTGCCAAAGTTGACACCTTTCAGGATTCACCAACTGTCTTTTGCATAAAACAACTAGAAATGAGGAACTAGATAGGAAGTTGGTGGTCAAGTGGTATAATTCGATTTGCATGTTGGATTTGTGGATTTCAATCTGATTTGCGTATAAATGCATGTGGTTAAAAACCTTATCATCCAGCAAGATTAAAAAAAAATAAATCAACCAGGTTGAAATTAGGTCAATATTGAACTGCATGTTGAGCAGAGACGCTGAAAAATAACCACACGTTTGTTGCACATCGTGTTAAATTCTCATTAAAATACATGTGACTCCAGAACAGTGGTGGCTGGTAGTCTTTCAAACAGGGGAGGCTGGTCGGTTATGATATTTCCAGATTTTAAAAGAAAACACATAAATTTTGCCCATACTCTTGCCTCTGATCTGGCTGATTGTTGGCAGGGTCACAAACTGTGAAATAACAGGTTCTTTTGGTCCATTAGCCTACTGTCCAATATACATGATGGTGGTGTTGGGGGGGTATATTTTAACATTTTATATTTTAAAATTGTGGCATGTTGTTTAAAAATTGATCATTATTGAAAGCAGCTCTTTGTCAGGAACCTCAGCAGTAGAGCTGGGTGCCACACATTTCATTCAATGACACTTTCCCTATATTTTACTTATTTTGACTGAGAAATGTTTTATTGACGATTTTGATAACCCTTCACTTTTAATCCAGGTCTGTAGTGTGAAATGTTCTCGGCTGTGTTTTTGTTTAAAAATGTTTTCCAAATTGTAGCTGTGTTTAATTCATATCCAGAAAAATATATATTCCAATATAATATACTCAGCATAAACATTTTAAATAGATTCTATATTTTTGGTCCATCCATGACATATTACTAAAGTAGCCTATTTACTGTTGTTGATGTGGGTCACTTGCTGTTAGCCAAATCACTTTCTCGTACCAGGAGAGCTGAAAGGAACGAGTATTATTCCCTACCTTTTTCACCAAGTCAATTTGAGGCGTTGGTCTACCCTGCTCTTTAATTTTAATTTTTTCCTCGAAAGGAAGACTGGCAAATGGCTTCGCCAAAATTAAATCAGCAATGCTTGGCATCCGTGCGCAGCTTTCTTGCTAGCTGACTAGCCCCCTCAAGTTCAAGTTCAGTCACTCAAATAAATTAAATTTCTGGAACTAAGATAGCAAACTTGACAACACTATATTTACACTTTATTTACAATGAAAATATATACAAACTAAAAAAGCTGGTAGAAACCGTATGTAATGAATGAAATCGAAATGTAAGCTGATCTCTTACAATACACCACAGCACTTGCGAATCCGCATGGGACTGAACTGAAATTCACCGCTGCCTGTCTATAGTTGAAACGAGCTGTCAATCAAAGAAAATATCCGGCCGCTTTCACCAATCACCAGTCTCCTCGTGGAAACTGCCATGTCCCTCCCACTGTGAGGCTCGGAGTCCGGTGGGCGGGCATTTTCGCAGTATTTGTCCAATAATCGTCTTGCATTTTGAGATTGAAAAGCGCAGAGCTCCCAATGCCATTGAAGTCCACTGAGGCTGGGCTGCATCGCGCTGTTACAAGGGGGAAAAACTCACGCACACATTAAAGTTATAACGGAATGATTTCGCACTGTAGTTGGGTTGAGCACATATATTTCTATGATTCTGGATCTGAAATAGCAATGTTATAAGGTCGGCTATAACATAAGCCTAGCGCAATTCATCCTACACGATGTTCGTCATTTTTAGAGGAGGCTGAGCCTCCCTCGTTGTCTTAGAGCAATCGCCCGTGCTCCAGAAATAGGGGACAATATTTGAAATGGAGCAGAGAATGATCTACTATGGCTGCCTTGGCCCAAATAAATAGAGGATCTTACACGGTTGCACGAAGATATGACGTTTATCTTCAAGTGGTGAACATATGGAGAAGATAAACTTCATATCTTCACAGCACCATGTAATGTTCTTTATATTATATGGACACATCCACAAAAAAACAAAAAACAAAACAAAAACACGCAAGTTAATGAAAAGAATTTTAATTTTGAACTGGTTCGCCATTTTGACAACACGCGTTTACATAGTCAGTGGGAAAACAGTGAATTTTTATACACACAGGACACTTTTTCGATGGAATAAAAACGCGTTCTATTCCCTTCTAGCAGGTTTCATTCATTTGGTTTGATAGCATGCAATATTGTTAGCATATCACTTATCTTACATGTATTACATCACTCTACTCTACCCAACGGAGAATGAGCGCTGAATATGGTTTACGATATTGCATGGTTGTCAAGACAACATGAGAAATCAGAAAGTTCAGTGAGAAAGTTCTGCATGTGCAGAGGCATTTCTTTGTTCACCGGGAAAAAGAAAGACATGTTGAACACCCGAAAGGCTACCAGAACTTCATTAGATATTCTTCACGCCAGTGACATGCGGTCAGGGGCGGCAGGTGAGGCAGGGCCTCACCGGTCATCATCCAGCCATCATGAGATGTAATGAATGTAAATAATGATAACAATAAAGATTTGTCCAATCATCTGTGCTATATATGCCATTTCTGTATGATTCAAATAATTTCAATCATTTTTGCGATCAAAATCGCCGTATTTGCCTATTTCCTATTCAATTGCAGAGAATATGCAGCGACGTGAGGCAGCACCAAGCCGTGCCTCACGTCAGATTGCGCAATCCCTTGTTAACTGGGTTGAGCGCGTGCCTTTTGCTTACTCTGTGTATGCTACCAACGTAATGCTGTATTAAAATGTTTTTTATACATTGTAGACATGTGTATAATATGTCCTCACTTTCCTTATAATATGTAATGTTTTCTATGTATGTGTATCACTTATTTAGTGTTAACAATTTAACATAAAGCCGCACTGAAAAGACATGAGGTGAGGCAGGCAGTAGCTCTGCCGCAGTGCAGAGGGCGTACATGAGCTCAGTTATTCTTGTTTGGTGGTTGCTTCTTCTCTACGTCGTCACGTAAAGTTTAATTTGGACTCGATTGACTGCAACAATGGAGGATGTAATAGCTCAACTGAAAGGTTTCTCAAAGTTGGACTTTCAAGGAAAACGGGACGTGATAAAGAATGGACGGCCGACACCGGAGCTAAAGGAATTACTTCAAAGGACTGGGCAGAAGATGACCCGATCGTTTCAAAGTGAGTGGTAAAACCGAAAAGATTGGCTGTGCTACAAGAAACCACCTTTTCTGTTATCCCTATTTTGGTGCATATTTGAAAATCTGATTTTGAAAAAGTCAGTGCCTCACTAGCCACAAGCCTCACCGCACGTTACTGCTTCACGCATATTTACAAGAGAAAAACATACCAACGGATATCGAAAAACTGGAAAAGAGAGTGTGTATTAATCAGTGGCAAACCATTAGTATTAGAGCTGGGACTTGAGCTCAGCCAAACCTTAGCCAGACACCAAAAAAGCAACAGGTCAAATGATTTTGCAAAGGATTAGCGGCAGGCTGCCAGGTCGCTCCGTTGTGTGTAGCTGTCGATGTTGATTTTAAAAGTAACTCAGTAAATTACACAAGGAAATTAATACTTAAGTCTGAGTGAAAAATACTGTAGCGAGCGTGCAGTGTGGAAGAAGAGTCTGGAGACAGAAATTTTAGTTTCTCGGTCATTAGCCTGTGTGTGCTACTTGCTCTCGATAGATAGCACTGGATTGACCACTTTATTAGCATTCACTAACACTACTGATGAACGCTACACCGGCTGGAAGGGGACTTCACTGCTGTGCTGACGGTCCCGACTCGCGGTTAAGCTAGTGTTGGAATTTGAAAAGGCCAAGAGTGATACATTTTTGGTCCCTCCTACTATAAATCAAAATCTGATTGGTTAATTCATCTATCACTTCCTACATAATCAGACACTGCCTTCTGTCTCAGCAGTGAAGTCCTAACCAATGAGTGAGCAGCTCTAAACTCTTCTCAGCCTAGACACAGCAAACAAAATAATCTCATTGGATAAGTCGATTTTAGTCCAGTAACCCTTTCATTTCTGAAGCAAATTTGATAGAAAATGAGGCCAAATTAGAATTAGAAGAGAATAATATTATAATGAAATTATGAAAGAATGAAAGAAATTAAATATAACATTTGAAATGCTGATATGTTTGGGCCTTCTATGAATGCCTAGAAGGCCCTGATGGTTTCCCCTCTGGTGTATGTATGTATGTATAATAATAATAATAATAATAATTACAACCCCGATTCCAAAAAAGTTGGGACAAAGTACAAATTGTAAATAAAAATGGAATGCAATAATTTACAAATCTCAAAAACTGATATTGTATCCACAATAGAACATAGACAACATATCAAATGTCAAAAGTGAGACATTTTGAAATTTCATGCCAAATATTGGCTCATTTGAAATTTCATGACAGCAACACATCTCAAAAAAGTTGGGACAGGGGCAATAAGAGGCTGGAAAAGTTAAAGGTACAAAAAAGGAACAGCTGGAGGACCAAATTGCAACTCATTAGGTCAATTGGCAATAGGTCATTAACATGACTGGGTATAAAAAGAGCATCTTGGCGTGGCAGCGGCTCTCAGAAGTAAAGATGGGAAGAGGATCACCAATCCCCCTAATTCTGCGCCGACAAATAGTGGAGCAATATCAGAAAGGTGTTCGACAGTGTAAAATTGCAAAGAGTTTGAACATATCATCATCTACAGTGCATAATATCATCAAAAGATTCAGAGAATCTGGAAGAATCTCTGTGCGTAAGGGTCAAGGCCGGAAAACCATACTGGGTGCCCGTGATCTTCGGGCCCTTAGATGGCACTGCATCACATACAGGCATGCTTCTGTATTGGAAATCACAAAATGGGCTCAGGAATATTTCCAGAGAACATTATCTGTGAACACAATTCACCGTGCCATCCGCCGTCGCCAGCTAAAACTCTATAGTTCAAAGAAGAAGCCGTATCTAAACATGATCCAGAAGCACAGATGTCTTCTCTGGGCCAAGGCTCATTTAAAATGGACTGTGGCAAAGTGGAAAACTGTTCTGTGGTCAAACGAATCAAAATTTGAAGTTCTTTATGGAAATCAGGGACGCCGTGTCATTCGGACTAAAGAGGAGAAGGACGACCCAAGTTGTTATCAGCGCTCAGTTCAGAAGCCTGCATCTCTGATGGTATGGGGTTGCATTAGTGCGTGTGGCATGGGCAGCTTACACATCTGGAAAGACACCATCAATGCTGAAAGGTATATCCAGGTTCTAGAGCAACATATGCTCCCATCCAGATGACGTCTCTTTCAGGGAAGACCTTGCATTTTCCAACATGACAATGCCGAACCACATACTGCATCAATTACAGCATCATGGCTACGTAGAAGAAGGGTCCGGGTACTGAACTGGCCAGCCTGCAGTCCAGATCTTTCACCCATAGAAAACATTTGGCGCATCATAAAATGGAAGATACGACAAAAAAGACCTAAGACAGTTGAGCAACTAGAATCCTACATCAGACAAGAATGGGTTAACATTCCTATCCCTAAACTTGAGCAACTTGTCTCCTCAGTCCCCAGACGTTTACAGACTGTTGTAAAGAGAAAAGGGGATGTCTCACAGTGGGAAACATGGCCTTGTCCCAACTTTTTTGAGATGTGTTGTTGTCATGAAATTTAAAATCACCTAATTTTTCTCTTTAAATGATACATTTTCTCAGTTTAAACATTTGATATGTCATCTATGTTCTATTCTGAATAAAATATGGAATTTTGAAACTTCCACATCATTGCATTCCATTTTTATTTACAATTTGTACTTTGTCCCAACTTTTTTGGAATCGGGGTTGTAATAATAATATTGGCTGGCATTGAGTGGCATATCAGACATATTCTATTCAGCTAGCATGATATTGAACTCATCTTTGATATCTGATATGCCACTCAACGCCAGCCAATATTATTTAAATATGTCACTCAGATCCACAATGTGTTTTTTTTAATTGAACAATGCAAGATTTTCAACACGAGAAGATAAACTTCATATCTTCAAGCCAACGTGTGATTTTCTTTTTATTCTAGAGACACATTCGCAAACAAAAAGGACCCAAATTTATCAAAACAATTCATTGATTTCCTTATGACTGGCATAGAGAGATTTACGTCACGGTTTTGGTTCTCCATGTCCCGGATGGAGCTCGTATGAATAATTCGAGTGGTGTATTTCCCAGTAAAACCCTCGTGTCTGTATAATATATGGATTTATTAGAATTTGACAGAAGACACATCATGATAGTTGAAGAAGTATTGAGGGGAAAAGTAGAAGGAAGACCTCCGCCTCTGCAGTGTTATTAGGACTAAGAGTCAGCGAGTCCGGGGGAGAGTGAGAGGGTTGGGAGGAGGTGGGATTGTGCGTGGAGTCCAGCACTTCCTGGTTTGTTTATATTTCTCACACACTTTTCTTCCTGTGAGGCCTGGATTTAGATTTCCTCTTCCATTGATGCTATTTTGAGAGCTGGTGTTTTTTTTTTTTTACCCTTGTTCACCCTCTGATGCTTGTTCTGTGTACATGTGTGTGTGTGCATGTGTGTACGTGTGTGTGCATGTGTGTGTGAGTGAGTGAAGGAAAAGGAGAGAAAGAGAGAGCGAGAGAGAGAGAGAGAGAGAGGAAGGAGAGAAAGAACTATACAGCAGATGGAGAGTTCAGGAGAAAGGCACCAGGTGTGCTAAAAAACAATTGTTCAGAATGCGGGTACCTCTGTGTGTGTGTGTGTGTGTGTGTGAGAGAGAGAGAGAGAGAGAGAGAGAGAGAGATGCTAAATGCATTTATAATGCTGCTAACTCCTTTACTACTTGAGATATTTACTAGGAGCATCTGGCAATGTGCTGTTTCCAGATCTCTAGAACTTTCCATCTTCTCTCTCTCTCTCTCTCTCTCTCTTTGTCCCTTGTAACACACAAACACATAAAAAAGACCTTCACATACACCCTTGGGTATTACAGAACTGCCTTCCTGCACGTAAGAAGCATGTGTATCTGTGTTTGTGTGTATATCCACCTCTTGAAACATCTTTCTTCCTGTTTGCTCACAGCCCGAGAATCCTCCGATCCCCTGCAATGGTCCTTCCTTCTTTTTTTTTTCCTTTTTACGCTGAATTGTGAGGTGTGTGAACCCATATTAATCGATGATATAGGGTCAAGAGGAATGCATTTTTTCTGTTTTTGAGAATAAAATTTTGAATTGCAAGAACTGCATTTTGCCTTTGTGTGAAATCAAGCGAAAAGAAAATGAATCCAAGAAGATCGTTTTGTGTTTGCAAGAAACATAAAAATGCAAGAAAAAAAGAAAAGATTTTTAGAAGGAAATCTACGAACGCGAGTGAAATTTGTCTTTTTGTAAAATAAAGTTATGAATATGAAAGCATTTGGCGGTTGTACAAAGAAAGTGATGAGTGAGAAAGAATTTTGTGTTTTTGTGAAAAAGTGATGAATGCAAGACTGAAATAAAATTCTAATTTTAAATTTAAGAACATGAGGATTTTGTGCGTTTGGGTAAAATAAAGGTATCTATTTTTTTCGCGGTCCAAATCCTGCGCTCTGATTGGCTGGCGAGCGGGTCCGTATCCTACGGAACGGGCCCCAGTTACGGACCCTGGTTATGGACCTCTGGCGACTCGCTCGTTCGCAAGAAGAACAAACATAGTAGAATTTTTTTGTCAACATTTATCTTTTTTTTAATAAGATTTATTTATAAGATTATCAAAAATCTTATAAATTTTTGCCAGCATTTCTCAGGAGAATAGCATTAATTTTACAGCATGGATAGCGATAACGACAGTCTTCACAGCGAAAGCAAGTTTTACTACCCTGAGGAAGAAGAAATAAAATAAAAGAAAACATTTCAGGAGAAAGCTAAAACCTGTAATTTGCTAACACCAAGCAAAAACATGGCTGAATCCTGAATTACTCAATTTTGTATAAATAGGGGACTACATAGGCGGCAAAATGTAGTTTTTTTCCTGCCATGGAAGTGCACTTGTATACCGAGGAGGAAGCAATTAACATTACAGCCATGAATGAGGATTCAAAATGGCGGCTCGGCTCAGTTTTCCCTTTCGGGTGCTCTCGTTTTCTGTTAGAATTTGGTAAAGAAAAAAATAAATATATTATTTCTCAGGAGAATAGCATTAATTTTACATCATGGATAGAGATAACAGCGTTCACAGCGAAAGCAAGTTTTACTTCCCTGAGGAAGATAAAATAAAACATTTCAGGAGAAAGCGAAAAACCTCTAACTTGCTAACAGTTTGATCTCATTAGTTAATGAGGCCCATTTTGGACCATTTTATCCTAATACATAATATTACGCTAGGTAAAAACTTTAAACCAGTACAATCTCTTCAAAGTTTCACCAAATGGCTTTATTTATGCAATATAAAGGTCATAATACTGTATAGGGGTGGCACGGTGGTGTAGTGGTTAGCGCTGTCGCCTCACAGCAAGAAGGTCCAGGTTCGAGCCCCGTGGCCGGCGAGGACCTTTCTGTGCGGAGTTTGCATGTTCTCCCCGTGTCCGCGTGGGTTTCCTCCGGGTGCTCCGGTTTCCCCCACAGTCCAAAGACATGCAGGTTAGGTTAACTGGTGACTCTAAATTGAGCGTAGGTGTGAATGTGAGTGTGAATGGTTGTCTGTGTCTATGTGTCAGCCCTGTGATGACCTGGCGACTTGTCCAGGGTGTACCCCGCCTTTTGCCCGTAGTCAGCTGGGATAGGCTCTGGCTTGCCTGTGACCCTGTAGGACAGGATAAAGCGGCTAGAGATAATGAGATGAGATAATACTGTATAACTTTGGTTAAGCAAAAACATGGCTGAATCCTGAATGACTCAATTTTGTATAAATAGGGGACTACATAGGCGGCAAAATGTAGTTTTTTTCCTGCCATGGAAGTGCACTTGTATACTGAGGAGGAAGCAATTTGCATTACAGCCGTGAATGAGGATTCAAAATGGCGGCTCGGCTCGGTTTTCCCTTTCGGGTGCTATCGTTTTCTGTTAGAATTTGGTAAAGGAAAAAAATAAATATATTATTTACCAGCTTAAGGTCTCCTCACTTAAGGTGACCTCGGCCTTGAATACTGACCTCAGCCCAGAGGGCCTCGGTCAGGACTTTCAAGGCCTCGGTCACGGTATTTCACGATACGGACCTCCCAGCTGGTAAATAACATATATGAACACTAGAGAATTTTGTTTTTAAGAGAAAAAAGTGGCAAATGTGAGAACCTTTTGTGAGAAATAAAGTGAGGAATGCGGGAGCATAACCGAATTTGTATGAGTATGTGAATGCAAAAACAATGAAAAGAAAAGAAAATTGAAAATTTGTAAATGTGAAATAAAATCGCGAATGTGGAAGAATTCTACATTTTGTGTGAATCAAAATAGAGGATTTTGCATTGATGCGAAATAAAGTGACGAATGCGAGAGCGAAATAAGTTGAAGACGACAAGAGAATTGTTTTTTCTTGCAAAAGAAATAAAGAGATGAATGTGAGCGCATTTTTTCAACATGGAAGACAACACAGACAGTACTGTGCAAAAGTCTTAGTCCCCCTATTTCTCCCCCCCCATACAAATTGTTAAAGATGCTAATCTTTGCTAAAGATTTTATGACTTCTGCATTAGGCGGCCCAGTGGTGTAGTGGTTAGCACTGTTGCCTCACAGCAAGAAGGTTCTGGATTCGAGCCCAGCGGCCAATGAGGGCCTTTCTGTCTGGAGTTTGCATGTTCTCCCCGTGTCAGTGTGGGTTTCCTCCGGTTTCCCCCAAAGACATGCAGGTTAGGCTAATTGGTGGCTCTAAATTGACTGTGAATATGAATGGTTGTTTGTCTCTATGTGTCAGCCCTGCGATGACCTGGCGACTTGTCCAGGGTGTACCCCGCCTCTCACTCATAGTCAGCGGAGATAGGCTTCAGCTTGCCTGCGACCCTGTAGAACAGGATAAGCGGTTACTAATAATGGATGGACTTCTACATTACAAATCATTTTGGGGTTCCAAACGTTCGTTTTTTTTTCCAGCACAAAATTAAATCTCATCTCATTATCTCTAGCCGCTTTATCCTGTTCTACAGGGTCGCAGGCAAGCTGGAGCCTATCCCAGCTGACTACGGGCGAAAGGCGGGGTACACCCTGGACAAGTCGCCAGGTCATCACAGGGCTGACACATAGACACAGACAACCATTCACACTCATATTCACACCTACGGTCAATTTAGAGTCACCAGTTAACCTAACCTGCATGTCTTTGAACTGTGGGGGAAACCGGAGCACCCGGAGGAAACCCACGCGGACACGGGGAGAACATGCAAACTCCGCACAGAAAGGCCCTCGCTGGCCACGGGGCTCGAACCCGGACCTTCTTGCTGTGAGGCGACAGCGCTAACCACTACACCACCGTGCCGCCCGTCACGAAATTAAATGTTACAGAAAAAAAGATGTTTGTAATATATCTGAGCAGCATATTACAAACGGAAGAGAGCACTTTTCAGATTAAAAAAGAAAACATAATGAAGGCTGCTGGGTTTTGGAGCAAAATTAAGACGCGAATGTGACAGTCAAAGTGTCCAGAAGAACTGTGGCTGGTTCTGTAAGATGCTTAGTAAAACCTACAGCTCATTTCCTTTGTACCTGAGACTGCTATTTTTTTTTTTCAAGCAAAGGGTCGTCTCACACCAAATATCGACTTTGTTATATCGATTTATTCTGGCTTACTGATTACTGTTTGTACGTTTTTTAATTTTGAAACCTTCATTACTTTTAAGTCATTTTTGATCTTTACACGCACCTTTTACACAGTACTGCAAGTGCAGTTATGTTTATCTACACCTGAGTCGCGTCCATTTTGAACGCACCATCCTTCTCCGTTCTCCGACTACAGCAGCCTGGAAAAGAAAGTTCTAAAGCGAGACAGACAAAGCAGGACATTTTCTGTCCTCTGAAGTCAAAAATCCTTTAACCAGCCACATAAGCTGTGATGCCTTTGCGGTTCCTGTTTTTGAAAGCACTTCATCTGGGCAGATGTTCATCTTAACGATCATTTTCTGCTTCTTTTAAGAACATAAACACTTTATTGAAGAGAGGTTGTGGCCAGCCTTGAGGAGAAAAAGAATGAAAGCAAACGCAGGGCTCCTTCCAAAACCGCTTGGCCTGTGAGTCAAATTAAAGCTTATTTTCACTCTCGTTTTGTCAAACAGTTCTGCACGTCCTGGCTGTCATTTGGATGACTTTTAACGTGACGCGAGAATTAACAGAGTGACCGCCGAGTGGCCTCGCGACGCCTCATCTCATCTCTTCGTACTCTAATTACCGGCCTGGATGTTTGTGTGTCTGCAGGATCCTCCAGCGACAAAACAAAAAACCACAACAAAAGTTGTCCCTCTCTGTTTTCATTGAGCTCTGATGTTATTTATAGGCTTGTTTATTAGTCACCAGAGAGAAAGAAAGAAAGAAAGAAAGAAAGAAAGAAAGAGACATAGAGATGGCACGGATTACAGATGACAGTTATAGCAAGAAATTACTCACTCATGCGTTGAAAAAAAAAATCATTCAGCACACCCGTAGGGCCGTTTCAGCTGGGTAGTGACAAAATTCTTAATCTCTGATGATTAACCGTTGCGACATGAAAAAGTAGCGCCAGCTCCTGAGGCTTGTATGTTTGCGCTTGTTGACATTTATTACGAAAACTCGTGCTCGCTCTGACTCAGAGCTGCTTCACACACAAACACATATTTACAGTAAACACCAGATCTATACTTCAGTCAAAAACAATGAGAATTTGTGCCTTTTGTGAGGTTTTGGCTCTCGAACGCTCCATTGAGAGTTGTCAAAGCGAACCTGTGTGAAATAAGCGAGCCCACACAAACCGAGGGGCGTGTTACGGTTATGACAGCACGAATTCACAGCAACGGGTAAATGCTTGCCTGTGTGTCATCCTGAAACAGGGCTTTTCTTCAATTCATTCCTGGAAATACCAATGACCACAGAGGCTAAGCTCTGGGTGCACGTCATTCCCGCAGTGCACTGGGGGGTTTACCGATTTGCAGGGAAAAAAACAAAAAACAAAACGCACATTCGAACTGCAGCAAGATTAGCAACAGTGTGTTTTGCAAGCAGCTCCGGTCATGTTTTTGAGCTTGTCATATGGGCGGCAAAGGTGTACCTTCAGGGTGTGGTATAGCAGACGAGCCATGATTCAACGAGCAACTAGAAGAGCGAAAGCAAAGCCGTGTTTATTTTCCATGTTAAGTAATAGGGATGAGTCTGGGTTACGGAGATGACTGTGGAGGTAATAGACAGGGAGTGTTTCCTATTGTCCGTATTGGTATGCTTTTACGGTCATATTGTTGCTTGGTATGAAACTTACTTTTCTTCTGAAGGTGACCGACTGTATGACCAGATGCCCATCATCCAGTCATTCCAATGGTCATCGACTCCTTTTTAAACACACAACACAGGGAAAATGGCAGGAAGTGGCAGGAAGTGACTTTTTTTTGTTAAAAACAAAACAAAGAATAGGCTTATGGACAATTTGACCAATTGTCTCTCTTTTACTGGCTCTCTTTATCTACTTCCGGACACTCGTCATTACCGTCATCACTAGTATTTCTCCTATATCCAGGAACATTGCTCACTTTCCTTTCCCTAAAACCCCTCTACATATTCATTCTTCTCTTTCATTTCCCTTCTTTTTTTCAATGTTACTCAGTCCATCCTTTTCCCCCCAACACAACTGCTCATCCTGTCCTGTCCTGTCCTGTCCTGTCCTGTCCTGTCTTCCAGCTAATCCATACAGTAATCCACACAGGCAGGTAGCCGTGCACCTTCTCCGTTTTTTTTTTTTTAATGCTCAGCAAACAAATACTTCAATTATGTCTGACTCAGCTCGTCTCATTGCTGGTAATTTGCATTGATTTATTACCATTAGCAAACCTCGTGCAGGTCGGTGACACACTGGACACTCGACATTCCCCGGGCATTTGTCGACGCATATTCTTGTATTTCAACACTGCTCCTGGAAGAGAAAAAAAAATTAGTCATTATTTTTCAGTAAGGCTCAATAGAGTGTAAAAAAAAAAAGTACTCACGTCTGAACCACAAACA
Source organism: Neoarius graeffei (assembly GCF_027579695.1). Lineage (NCBI taxonomy): Eukaryota > Metazoa > Chordata > Actinopteri > Siluriformes > Ariidae > Neoarius > Neoarius graeffei. The sequence continues at coordinate 7,334,805 of NC_083591.1, read as the reverse complement.
CGAGCACAGACCAAACATATGACCAACCCACAGAGCGATGTCAGTGTTTACAGTGTCGTGAGCGAATTTCGGAACTGTTTACAGAACGCCAGAGGAACTCAAACAATCAATCCAACCAAGTCCTGTTATTATTTGTCAGATAATGTTCATGTTGACATCAGTTTTTTTCCTGTTAATCAAGAGCCCTTCAGCTTCTCAGGGTCCAAGACGGAAGCATGAAAAGTGGATGTGATTTATCCGGCGTCCAGAAGGCCATCCTGAGCCATCTCTCTTTCTTTTTTTTTTTTTAATGATGTTCTCACTTTTGAATTTTACTTTCACTTAGTTTTATTTGTGACAAAATGGCAGCGTTCTCAGCAACTCTGTGGACGCTGAAGGAGCCGTCCTGATTCGCGGATTGAAAGAATGCAAAAGAGTAAAAGAAGTGTATGAGCCAGGGGATGGATTTGTGTGTTTGCGGGTTGGTGGAAGGGTTGTTGGAGGGGTGTTAAAAAAAAGGACACACACTTTTCAACAACTCATCTGCTGTCAAGGACAATGACAGACAGAGCACCACTGAGATATATCATTCTTCCTTGAGGGATATCGAAGCGTCAAGTTACAGCTTGGTCAGGGCAAATATTGAAATTGGCATGAACACGTATACCCCGTACACACACACACACACACACACACACACACACACACACACACACACACACAAAATGGCAGTTATATCATTGATGGCTGCTAATACAGGCTGCAGCTGAAAACGTTGATGGGAACCTTTTAAGAGGTACACTCTCATACACACACACACACACACACACACACACACACACACACACACACACACACACACACAATTTCTCTTTCTCTATTACAGAGCCTTGTTTTGCTTTCCCACAACGAGACACACTTTTTGCATTTCCTGTAAGTGCATTATTCCAAATTTCCTTCCTCCCAGCATATAATAACACTTTCAAACAGATACTCGATTCAAAAACACATACACACGTTCACATACTGTATATCCACAACATAAACAAGTACATACATGCCCAAGCTGTCACAGGAACACATGCAGGCTTGTAATGTACAATAATTATTCCAAACAGAAACCAAAAATAACACACACACACACACGACAGTCATTTCAACACTATCGGCTTAATCCGTTTTAAAACTCAGATTCAACTGTAATGTAAAAAGTAAAAGGTGAACTAGGAGGAAACAAAGAAAAAACAAAATAATAATAATAATTATATTTGAAAGAAAAAGTCCCAGAGGGCTGCATTGTTAATGTTTGAACTCAGTTTCTTCCTTAGCCTTTCCTCAGCCAAACATATCAATCACCACCTTTGAGTGAACGCTCTGTGTCGCGTGAAATGATTGTTGAAATGTGGCTGAAGGAGTGCGTTCGTGACTTTCGCATCGTTTTAAAAGTACAGTGTTGAGATATGAAAAGCATGATAGAGAAAGAGAGGCATGTGAGCGAGCAAGCAAGTGATCAAGTGAGTGAAAGAAGGAAATTAAAGGGAAACTGAAGTCATTTTTAAACTTGCTTTATTTTGTAACTAACGTGTTATTCGATTATGTTTTCGGTTTTATTAACCTTATACCGTGACTCATATTGGTGTATTATAATACTTTTCAGTTTTTAGCCATGTTGAATGTACAACCCCGATTCCAAAAAAGTTGGGACAAAGTACAAATTGTAAATAAAAACGGAATGCAATGATGTGGAAGTTTCAAAATTCCATATTTTATTCAGAATAGAACATAGATGACATATCAAATGTTTAAACTGAGAAAATGTATCATTTAAAGAGAAAAATTAGGTGATTTTAAATTTCATGATAACAACACATCTCAAAAAAGTTGGGACAAGGCCATGTTTCCCACTGTGAGACATCCCCTTTTCTCTTTACAACAGTCTGTAAACGTCTGGGGACTGAGGAGACAAGTTGCTCAAGTTTAGGGAGAGGAATGTTAACCCATTCTTATCTAATGTAGGATTCTAGTTGCTCAACTGTCTTAGGTCTTTTTTGTCGTATCTTCCGTTTTATGATGCGCCAAATGTTTTCTATGGGTGAAAGATCTGGACTGCAGGCGGGCCAGTTCAGTACCCGGACCCTTCTTCTACGCAGCCATGATGCTGTAATTGATGCAGTATGTGGTTTGGCATTGTCACGTTGGAAAATGCAAGGTCTTCCCTGAAAGAGACGTCGTCTGGATGGGAGCATATGTTGCTCTAGAACCTGGATATACCTTTCAGCATTGATGGTGTCTTTCCAGATGTGTAAGCTGCCCATGCCACACGCACTAATGCAACCCCATACCATCAGAGATGCAGGCTTCTGAACTGAGCGCTGATAACAACTTGGGTCGTCTTTCTCCTCTTTAGTCCGAATGACACGGCGTCCCTGCTTTCCATAAAGAACTTCAAATTTTGATTCGTCTGACCACAGAACAGTTTTCCACTTTGCCACAGTCCATTTTAAATGAGCCTTGGCCCAGAGAAGACGTCTGCGCTTCTGGATCGTGTTTAGATACGGCTTCTTCTTTGAACTATAGAGTTTTAGCTGGCAACGGCGGATGGCACGATTAATTGCGTTCACAGATAATGTTCTCTGGAAATATTCCTGAGCCCATTTTGTGATTTCCAATACAGAAGCATGCCTGTATGTGATGCAGTGCCGTCTAAGGGCCTGAAGATCACGGGCACCCAATATGGTTTTCCGGCCTTGACCCTTATGCACAGAGGTTCTTCCAGATTCTCTGAATCTTTTGATGATATTATGCACTGTAGATGATGATATGTTCAAACTCTTTGCAATTTTACACTGTCGAACTCCTTTCTGATATTGCTCCACTATTTGTCGGCGCAGAATTAGGGGGATTGGTGATCCTCTTCCCATCTTTACTTCTGAGAGCCACTGCCACTCCAAGATGCTCTTTTTATACCCAGTCATGTTAATGACCTATTGCCAATTGACCTAATGAGTTGCAATTTGGTCCTCCAGCTGTTCCTTTTTTGTACCTTTAACTTTTCCAGCCTCTTATTGCCCCTGTCCCAACTTTTTTGAGATGTGTTGCTGTCATGAAATTTCAAATGAGCCAATATTTGGCATGAAATTTCAAAATGTCTCACTTTCGACATTTGATATGTTGTCTATGTTCTATTGTGAATACAATATCAGTTTTTGAGATTTGTAAATTATTGCAATCCGTTTTTATTTACAATTTGTACTTTGTCCCAACTTTTTTGGAATCGGGGTTGTAGTTCGTTTGGTCCATGGCAGGCGTCGCTTATCTGCGCAATCTTCACGAGACTTGTGCGAAACTTCAAACGTGAAGTGTCGGTGCCGTCATTTTGAAAACTGTTTACACAGCGGCCAGATCGCTATACCATTCCAATTTAGATTCATTTCAAGATTTACCAGCTTCATCAGTGATGGAGATTATTCTACACGACTTTGAACCAAAGAGGAGTAGAGAAGAGATGGAAAGACGACTAGTCCGTCACACTGGTATTGACATCATTACTGTCGCACAATTAAAATGTGCCAGATCAGGCGGCTGGTTGGTTTTCAAAATAATAAATACATGCATGTATTTTTGTGATAAATACGTATTATACTGAGCATATTTCCCACATAATCCCTCACTAAGGTTTCGGACAGCATTACAAAATATAGTGGGCGTCCCCACTACTGTATATAGTGCCCTACAGTATATAGTGAGTAGGGAGCGATTTCGGACACAGGGAAAACTTCCGGCTTGATTACGTCAGCATTCGAAAGAGGGCGCACACGTCTTTTGACAATGTTGGCAGATGTTGGTCACTTTGATTTCCGCTGTACGTTTTACTTCCGTCCTACGAAGTCTTGCACAGGTCTCAACGAATCTTGTTTACGGCCATTGCTTTGACATATGGACTGATATATTACAGAGCATATTTCAAACACTCATAACTTGCTATAGCAGCGACAAAATAGTGATCAAAATGCATTCCTATATTTAATAAAATGAGATAAATAGAATTTTGATCATAAAAAAATTTGCCTTCAGTTCCCCTTTAAAAAAGGAGAAAAACAAAAGAGAAAGAGAGAGAGAGAGAAATTGAGGAAGAGAGGATAGACATCAGCTTTCCTGTTGAGTGACAATTATTGTCTGCGACATGAGAGCTAATATTAGCGTGTAGAGTAAACCAAACTATGGACTGCACAGATACTGTAATCAAAGTCTGACTTCCGGAGAATCAGGACCAATTACAGCTCCAAGAGTCTGAAAGAGAAATAAGGGAGGTCGACAGAGAGACAAAGAGAAGCCTTTAATTTAAAAAAGTGTAATACTCAGGCACATACAGGACTTAAGAGGTCACGCTAATGAAAGGAGAAGCTCTAATGGAGACCGGCGCACGAAACCCAGTGATTGGCAAGTGACAGCATCGAGTGACAGCTGAAAAAGCCAGACTCGGTGGCACCCAGAAATACACAACTCTCAATGACTCAGGCTTGCTAATTCACAGCCATAAATGTGCTTTTAACGAACATGACCTAAACAGAAGAACAAAAAGACACGTGCCGTCCTCCGTGCACGAGTCAGGCCTGCATCCTAATCAGCATTCCACATCTATTGAAAGAAATATTAGTGCTTTTTATTGGTTGTGAGTGATACTACTGGAGTGGGGGTGGCACGGTGGTGTAGTGGTTAGCGCTGTCGCCTCACAGCAAGAAGGTCCGGGTTCGAGCCCCGTGGCCGACGAGGGCCTTTCTGTGCGGAGTTTGCATGTCCGTGTGGGTTTCCTCCAGGTGCTCCGGTTTCCCCCACAGTCCAAAGACATGCAGGTTAGGTTAACTGGTGACTCTAAATTGAGCGTAGGTGTGAATGTGAGTGTGAATGGTTGTCTGTGTCTATGTGTCAGCCCTGTGATGACCTGGCGACTTGTCCAGGTTGCACCCCGCCTTTCGCCTGTAGTCAGCTGGGATAGGCTCCAGCTTGCATGCGACCCTGTAGAACAGATGAGATGAGACTACTGGAGCGCTCGTGGGAGTGGGTGAGCTTGTGTAATGATAGGTTATGAAGCACGCAATGCATTCAGCTAAAAATCATGAGGCTTCGATGCGTTGATGGAGTAACAGGAGACGTGACGTCTCTGGATCGCTCGACTTCCTTCACTATGTATGGTAAACAGAAAGAAAGAAACATCTGTAGTGGGAAACCATGAAACATGTGACCACACTGTATGCTCCGACGCAGAGGAACTTCACATGTGACCTTTTGGTTTCGTAGGATGTATGACCTTTTGGTTTTGTGGGATATTCTGTCAACAATATTTACATTACAGTTACGCATTAAAGGATAGATTCAAGCAAGTCCCAAAGTAAGACTTTCTCAAGAGAATGTCAATTCATAGAAGGGTTTTGGCTCAGGTTTTAGCTCATCTGGGGACAAAATGGTGTTAAATGGTCAAGGAGTTAATTAATAGTTCTATGCATAAGCAATTATTCACTGTAAACACTGCAATGCCTTCTGTTATATACATACTCGCTTTTTTTTTTAAATAAATAAAAGCTATTTAAACATGTTCATTATGACCTCATCAGGACCTCTCAGCTCACAGTGAATTAAAGCATATACTGTTAGTTTATTCAGTATTTTAGGTTGTTAATTAGTATGTACACTGTAAAAAAATATTTGTTGTTTTAACTTAAAAAAGTTAGTGCAAAGGCTGCCTTAAAATTTTGAGTTCACTGGAATTCACATAGTAAGTTAAATTGTTGTGAACTTACTATATTAATTTCAGTGAACTCAAAATTTTAAGGCAGCCCTTAAGGCAACCCTTGCACTAACTTTTTTAAGTTAAAACAACAAATCATTTTTTACAGTGTAGGTTTATTAATAACCAATACAATAAGCATAAGTAATTATTATACCTTGTAAATATTATTATAACATCAACTGTCTTATATAATACCCGTGTGCTAAATTGTAAAATCAAATAATATTATATTATATATAATTTATACCATTGTGATGTTGGATTCTCAAATCTGAACTCAACTTCCTCTGGAAGAGAAATTAAACACTTTGAGATATCGGAAAATACCAGAATACTACAAATCTAGTCTGATCTAACCTTTTATATTTAAATAATATTGGCTGGTATATCAGATATATTTCATTCAGCTAGTATGATACTGAACGAGTCGAAGACGAGTCGAGATGAAAGGAATATATCTGATATACCACAAATAAAAAGCCAATATTATTCATCTCGTCTCATCTCATTATCTCTAGCCGCTTTATCCTGTTCTACAGGGTCGCAGGCAAGCTGGAGCCTATCCCAGCTGACTACGGGCGAAAGGCGGGGTACACCTTGGACAAGTCGCCAGGTCATCACAGGGCTGACACATAGACACAGACAACCATTCACACTCACATTCACACCTACGCTCAATTTAGAGTCACCAGTTAACCTAACCTGCATGTCTTTGGACTGTGGGGGAAACCGGAGCGCCCAGAGGAAACCCACGCGGACACGGGGAGAACATGCAAACTCCACACAGAAAGGCCCTCGCCGGCCACGGGGCTCGAACCCGGACCTTCTTGCTGTGAGGCGACAGCGCTAACCACTACACCACCGTGCCGCCCGCCAATATTATTATTATTATACATACACATTGCTTTTGGGTGTTCAACGCATCTTTCTCTTTCAAAATTCTCTCAAAACCTTCCGTATTTAACGAAGCAAACCTGGCAGCCATGTTTGTTTCCAAATTGTCACAGTCGCTCACTTGCTAGTGCTGAAGTTTTATGTCTCCGACGTGTGATGTCATGTTGTCTTGACAACCGTGCAATATCGTAAACCATATTCAACGCTCATTCTCTATTGGGTAGACTAGAGTGACGTAATACACGTAGGATAAGCGATATGCTAACAATATTGCATGCTATCGAACCAAATGAATAAAACCTGCTAGAAGGGAATAGAACACATAACAGTTATTCCACGAAATCGAGTCATACCTGTACATGAGCTGATAGCCGATGAGTTGCGTAGTGCTGAATCGGCTATAAGCCGTATATGACGAGATTGAGTGGAATAACTGTTTTATTCTATACACATTCACTGGATTTTGAGAAACAGAGCAGATTTATTTTTATCTTTTTGCAAATTTGATAAATAAAAACTTTATACAAAATGTCCGACAAAATCATTTCCGCTTAGAATGTGAACAAACCGGCGAAATGACAGGAGCAATTTGTGAAAAATGTGATGATAATAATAATAATTCTTGAAAAATAAAAAAAGATACGCTTTGCCGATCAAATACTTTTATTCCATATTTTATTGCTTTTTTGGGATTTTTTGTGGTTTTCCTCTTCTTCTTCTTTAGCATTTTTTTTTCCTGGTGGTTGGCAAACCAACTTAAAGGTACATTATTGCCACTGATTTGGTTGGAGTGTGGAATAGGAGATATTGGGGGGGGAGGTGGATGGACAGACAGACGGACGGACGGACAGATGGACAAAAAAACATATTCTTTTAGCTATTTCTATTTCTTTTAAATACTTGAGAACGGTTTTTGAGGGTTTTTTTTCAAGTAGAGTTTTTATTTTGTCCTTGGTTGGTTCAGCAACATGCTCCGCCATTTTGGTTTTTCTCTACTCACGGTATATGAGCTGATATCCTAGTAGTAGAGTAGCCAATGAGAGCGCACAACTGCTCATATCCAGTGAATGTCGATCGAATAAATGTTTTTATTCCATCGAAAAAGTGTCCTGTATGCATAATAACATAATATACGCAATATAATATTAAATGGTAATGATAATATGAGGTAAGAAACAATCATCCTATAATGTATCAAATTATTATTCAATGCAACGATTAATTATTCATTAATCAGATGATTCATGATGCATAAGTAGTTCTTTATATCATATTAATTGAAAGGACTTAAAACATGTTCCCTTATTTTGTATACACGCAAATATTCTTTCATCACTCTAATTATAGAAAGGATAAGATATTTAAGCAACATGCTCCAGATACTTAAGTTTATTTTTATGGATAGTTTAATGACTGCTATAAATAAACATTCAACGTGTGCAAATCTTTATACTCAAGACAACATGCTACATGTTTTCTTTTACGTGTTTCATTCTCATAAAATAAGGACCTCGACATCATTCCTGATCATTATAATCAATGAAATCTGCCTCAAGCATCACCATTTTGCATGAATGATACTCAATAAAGCAGCATTTTACTACTCAATTACTGTTTCTTTCCCTTAAACTATCTCTTTTCTTCTCAACACCATCCAGCTGAGGGAACTCGGACTGTCTGAATCAGTAAGAATGATAATTATAATATTATAACAGCTTGTATTGTGTCTGACTTGTAAATGGCCATTTGAATAAATGTAATTACAAGGACGACGCTGAAGCTTCCTGACGAGGACATAACTGCTCATTACGCGATTATAAATGACATGTTGATTGCTCTACTGTCTGATACTGTCTGATATTGTGTGTCTGTACTTTTATAGCAAATAAATAGATTCAGACCTGTTTTCTATGTCGTGCTGCTTGCACTACTGACTGTCCAGCTGCTTTTATAAACAGTGTTGTATTTACTATATTACATACACCGATCAGCCATTACATTATGACAGGTGAAGTGAATAACATTGATTATCTCATTACAATGGCACCTGTTAAGGGGCGGGATATATTAGATAGTTACCCTGTGTCTGAAATCGCTCACTCATTCACTACTCCCTACTCCCTATATAGGGAATTACTATATAGAGGACTATATAGTGAGCTCATTGGTAAAATTAAAAAATGCTTTCGGACACGAGTCTGTTGCACTGGTATTTACGTCATTACTGTCGCACAATACTGTGCCAGATCAGTCGGCTGGTGGGTTGTCAAAAAAATAAACACATGCATGTGTTTTTGTGATAAATCCATATTATACTGAGCGTATTTCTCACATTAATCAATATAAAGGGGCAGCACGGTAGTGTAGTGGTTAGCGCTGTCGCCTCACAGCAAGAAGGTCCGGGTTCGAGCCCCGTGGCCGGCGAGGGCCTTTCTGTGCGGAGTTTGCATGTTCTCCCCGTGTCCGCGTGGGTTTCCTCCGGGTGCTCCGGTTTCCCCCACAGTCCAAAGACATGCAGGTTAGGTTAACTGGTGACTCTAAATTGACCGTAGGTGTGAATGTGAGTGTGAATGGTTGTCTGTGTCTATGTGTCAGCCCTGTGATGACCTGGCGACTTGTCCAGGGTGTACCCTGCCTTTCGCCCGTAGTCAGCTGGGATAGGCTCCAGCTTGCCTGCGACCCTGTAGAACAGGATAAAGTGGCTACAGATAATGAGATGAGATGAATCAATACAAAGTACCTGCACCTTTCAGTTCTTTTAAAATCAAGGCTGAATACTTTCTTTCTTCTTTGCCGCTGCCTTTTATTAAATCAAATTTGAGACTTTTAATTTGATTTCTTTCAGCATGACCGCAATGCATGATGGGATATATTGCTTTGGTTAGTGACCATCGGCTGTACACTACTTTTCATGATGCATTGTGGGATACTTTGAGTGCACTATATAGGGTGTAAATAATCCTCACTAAGGTTTCGGACAGCACTACAAAATGGCGTCCCCACTACATAGTGCCCTATATAGTGAGTAGGGAGCGATTTTGGACACAGGGTAAGAGATGAAGAAGAAGAAGACACTGTGGCAGCGGGGGCGTGGTCAAGCGTCAGTCTGTGAATGGAGGGCAGAGTCAGGGAAGGTAAGTGGCAGAATCACTGCACCTGATGTGAGTTAACCTGTGTTTGTGTGTCTTCCCCAGTGACCACGCCCTATAAAAGGAGAGAGAGAGAGAGAGAGAGAGAGAGAGCAGAGAAAGGGAGCTCTCTCCCAACCCAAATGCATGTGTGTGAGAGAATGAATAAGCTGAAAAGCCACATATATCGTTAAAAATAAAAGAGTTTCTGCGAACTCAGTTCTGGCCTGCCGTGCTTCTGTGCTCCACCCACCTGCTCTGGTTCTACAGTGGTGCCGAAACCTGGGATGGAGGGCAGAAGGAGACAGCTCCATGGAGTCCTCCCCCTTCAAGGACCTGGTCCATGCCCTCGCCTTGGCCCAACAGAGCCAGCACCAGGTGCTGGTCGCCCTCCAGAAGGAGCAAGAACAATGGTTCGAAGCCCTGGTGCTGGCACAGCAGGAAGATCACCAGGCGTTCCGGCACCTGCTCGCGTCGGCGGGGTCCACCATCACCACCGCCGTGGACCCTCCCCACCTCACCCTAATGAAGATGGGTCCGCACGATGACCCCGAAGCCTTCCTTGCTCTTTTTGAGCAGGCAGCAGAGGCAGTGGGTTGGCCGGTGGAATAGCGTGCAGTGCGCCTCCTCCCCCTGCTAACGGGTGAGGCGCAGCTGGCCGCGCTACAGCTCCCCACTGACAGCCGGCTGGTCTACACCGACTTCTGCAGGGCCGTCCTCCAACATGTGGGGTGCACCCCGGAGCAGCAATGGCAGAGCTTCCGCGCGCTGCACCTGGAGGAGGTCAGTCGGCTGTTCACGTTTGGCCAGCAACTCCTGGACACCTGCCGGCGGTGGCTAAGAGCCGACAACCGCAACGCCGAGGGAATCATCGACCTGGTGGCGCTGGAACAATTCATCGCCCGACTTCTGGAAGGAACAGTGGAGTGGGTCCAGTGCCATCGCCCGGCGTCGCTGGATCAGGCCATCGAGCTGGCGGAGGACCATATGGCGGCTGTTCCGATGGCAGGACAGTATGTCTCCTCTTCTCCCCTCTCTTCTCTCTCTCTCTCTCTCCCCTTCTATTTCTCGTCCTCACCCCATTCCCCCACCGTGGAGGCGGGGGCTGGCTCCACCCCAGCCAGCCCGCCGCACCCGCAGTGCCCTACCGTTTCCTACTTCCATGTCTGTGTCTTCCCCCCCTCAGGTGAGTGAGCTCCGAAACACCGGTGCAGAGGGAGAGCCTGGGCAGGTATGCTGGTGCTGCAGGGAGCCAGGGCACCTCCAGCATCAGTGCTTAGCAATGGAGGTGGGCGTGGTGGTCCGGATCCCCAATGTGCCAGGGACCGCCCTCGATCGGGCTGGAGCGTATCGCATACTGGTGAGTATCCAAGGGGATATGTATCAGGCTTTGGTGGACTCCGGCTGTAATCAGACCTCAATCCACCAAAGCCTGCTGCAAGACGAGGCATTGGGGACAGCACAATTGGTGAAGGTGTTGTGTGTGCACGGGGATGTTCACAACTACCCTTTAGTGTCGGTCCACATTCTATTTCGAGGGGAGAAATTTAGAGTAAAGGCGGCGGTTAATCCTCGCCTTACCCACTCGATAATTTTGGGGACTGATTGGCCGGGATTTCGGGAATCAATGTCACATTTAGTGAAGAGTGGGCCTGCCATAATTTAGCGGGGGGAGGTCCCAGTGTGGCATTGGCAGGAGCAGCTGTCACAGAGCTGTCTATGTCATCACCGCGTCAGAGTGAGGAGCAGCAGGCTCCTCCTCCCTCTCTCGGGGAATCCCTTGCGGATTTCCCGTTAGAGCAGTCGCAAGATGAGACTCTGTGGCATGCGTTTGACCCAGTGAGAGTAATCAATGGTCAAACGCTCCAGCCAAATGCCACCCCGTCCTTCCCCTATTTCTCCATTATTAAGGATAGGTTATACCGAGTGACGCAGGACACTCAGACGAAGGAACCGATAACACAGCTTTTGATCCCAAAGAGCCACCAGGAATTTATATTCCAGGCGGCTCACTTTAATCCCATGGCTGGACACTTAGGGCAGGATAAGACACTAGCCCAAATAATGGCCCAGTTCTATTGGCCAGGGATTCACAGTGATGTCCGTAGGTGGTGTACGGCGTGCCGTGAATGCTAGTTAGTAAATCCAGCGGCCATTCCAAATTGATCACCAGGTGGCAAGGCCCCTTTGAGGTCACACAGCGAGTTGGGGACGTCGACTATGAGGTGTGGTGAACGGACAGGGGTGGGGCGTTACAGATTTACCACCTCAATCTTTTAAAACTTTGGAACGAGGAGGTCCCCATGGCGTTGGTGTCGGTGGTTCCAGAGAAGGCAGAGCTGGGGCCAGAGGTTCAAAAAGTAAAATTGACATTGCCCACCGCTCTGGTCCCCTGTGGAGACCACCTCTCTCCGACCCAACTCACGGAGGTCGCCCAGTTGCAGACAGAATTTTCTGACATATTCTCGCCCCTGCCTGGCCACACCCACCTCATAGAACACCACATTGAGATGCCCCCGGGGATGGTAGTGCGCAGCCACCCTTACAGACTGCCCGAACACAAAAAATAGGTGGTTCAGGAAGAACTTGAGGCCATGCTCGAAATGGGCATCGTCGAGGAGTCCCACAATGACTGGAGCAGCCCGGTGGTCTTGGTTCCCAAGGCCGACGGGTCGGTCCAGTTCTGTGTGGACTATAGAAAAGTCAACGCAGTGTCTAAATTCGATGTGTACCCAATGCCTCGTATTGACGAGTTGCTTGATCGACTAGGCACAGCTCGTTTTTATTTGACAATATTAATAATTTAGCAGAAAGCATCTGAAAACAGCTTGGTCTTTAACCTAGATTTGAAGCTGCCAACAGCAGGAGCATTTTTAATGTCCTCTGGCAGTTGGTTCCATAGCTGCACTGCATAGTAGCTAAAAGCTGCTTCACCATACTTTGTTTTAACAACAGGTTTTAATAGTAAATTTTTCTGTTGCGATCTGGTAGATCTGATTGGGTTAGGCCGCTGCAACATATCAGAGAGGTAATTGGACCCTGTACCATTTAGAGATTTGTACACCAGCAGCAATGCTTTAAAGTCAATTCTGTAGCTTACTGGAAGCCAGTGAAGGGACCTTAGAATTGGAGTAATGTGCTCTGTTCTTTTTGTTCATGTGAGAACCCTAGCCGCTGCATTTTGAACCAGCTGAAGTCGTTTGATGGTCTTTTTTGGCAGGCCTGTGAAAAGGCCATTGCAGTAATCAACCCTACTAGAGACGAAGGCATGTATCAGTTTTTCCAGATCATTTTTTGACATAAGTCCTCTTAGTTTGGAAATGTTTTTTAGGTGATAAAATGCCGTTTTAGTGATTGATTTCATGTGACTGTCAAAGTTTAGCTCGCTGTCAATGAAAACACCAAGATTTTTAACCATTTCTTTAGTTTTAATCCCTTTTGTGTCAAGAATAGTGGTAATCCTGAGTCTTTCATCTTTTTTCCAAATAGAATTACTTCTGTTTTATCTGAGTTTAGCTGAAGAAAATTTTGTGACATCCAGTTGTTGATTTGATCGATACACTGGTAGAAACATTCAAGGGGGGCATAATCATTATGTTAGGGTTTTGCTGGGATTCGAACCTGGTTCGTTGGTGTGATAATCCAGCAAACCCCCACTAGGCCACCAGGGGGATGACTCAAATGCAGAGGCGTGAGGCGGAAGTAGAAAAAGAATCAAAAGGTTTATTTAAACTATATACACTATATACAGGGCAAAACAAAAGACAAAAAAAAAAACCAAAGAGTATTATCCAAAAGAAAAGCAAAGTGCAAAAATTCAAAAGCTAAGAAGATCAAAAAACACAGTACAAAGGAAACTGGAGATAAACATAACAGCACAAAGACTCCGTGACAAGAGGACTGAACTCAGGGGTATAAATAGACAAACTAATTAAGGACACAGGTGAAGATAATTAGGCAATTAACACAAACACAAAACACAGGAACAGTGGCGGCCTCTAGAGGCCAAAATAAACACGACATGAAAAGGAAATAACAGCGGCCTCTAGAGGCCAAAACAGTCCTAGTCCTAACAGGACCCCCCCCTCTAGGAGCGTCTCCTGACGTTCCCAGGGCGATCCGGATGGGCCGAATGGAAGTCCCGGCATAGTTCTTTATCAAGGACATCCCGAGCAGGAACCCAGCAGCGCTCCTCAGGACCATAGCCCTCCCAGTCCACCAGATATTGCAACCCGCCGCGGACCCGGCGGGAGTCAAGCAGGCGATTCACAGTGAACACAGTCTGCCCCTGGAAGATGCGGGGGGGTGGGGGGTTCCTAGGGGCAGGGGCATACGTAGACGTCAGTACGGGCCGTAACAGGGAAACATGGAAAGTGGGGTTGATCCTCAGAGTCCGGGGCAACTGGAGCCGGTAGGAGACAGGGTTCACCCTGCGCACCACCTTGAAGGGGCCAATGTAGCGAGGAGCAAGCTTGCGGTTCTCCACCCGCAGTGGAAGGTCCTTAGTGGACAGCCAAACACGCTGCCCAGGGCGGAAAGCGTGTGCAGGTCTTCTATGGCGGTTGGCCTGAGTCTGGTTGGTTCTGGAGGTCTGTATGAGGGTTTTCCTGACCTTGCTCCAGGTCTTGCGACACCGTCTCACATATTGGTTGACCGAGGGCACCCCTGCGTCCTCCTCCTGGTCCGGGAACAGAGGTGGCTGGAACCCGAATTGGCACTGGAATGGCGACAGCTTGGTGGCCGATGACTGCAGGGTGTTGTGGGCGTACTCCGCCCATGGCAGCCAGGTGCTCCACGATGTCGGGTTATCCATAGCCAGGCCTCGCAGGGTGGTTTCCAGGTCCTGGTTGAGCCTCTCCGTCTGACCATTGGACTGTGGGTGAAACCCAGAGGAGAGGCTGGCAGTGGCTCCGATGACCTTGCAGAACCCGTGCCACACTCGGGAGGAGAACTGGGGCCCTCGGTCTGAGACGATGTCCTGTGGAAGACCAAAGACTCGGAAGACATGATTAAACAAAAGTTTCGCAGTTTCAAGAGCAGAGGGGAGTTTGCACAGTGGTATGAAGCGGCAGGCCTTGGAGAATCTGTCAACTAAGACCAAAATGACCGTGTTACCTTGTGACTCAGGGAGACCCGTGATAAAGTCGACTGCCACGTGGGACCAGGGACGCCGGGGAATGGTCAGAGGATGCAGGAGACCCTGGGGACGCTGTCGTGGGTTCTTGGTTCTGGTGCAAACCTCACAGGACAGGACAAATGACCTTACTTCCTTCTCCATGTTAGGCCACCAGAAGCGTCTTTTCAGGAAGTCCAGGGTCCTCCGAGCTCCCGGGTGGGCGGTGAGAGGGGAAGAGTGACCCCACTGGAGAACCTTGGCCCGGGCTTGATGTGGGACGTACAAGAGGCCTGGTGGCCCCGTCCCAGGACCGGGGTCCTGGCGTTGGGCTCGTCGGACAGCCTCCTCAATACCCCAGCGAACAGGGGCCACAATCCGGGACACAGGGATAATAGGCCCGACTTCATTCTCCCTGTTAGTGGCAGAGAACAGTCTGGACAGTGCGTCAGGTTTGGTGTTCTTGGAGCCGGGGCGGTATGAGAGGGTGAAGTCAAACCGACTGAAAAACAGGGCCCACCTAGCCTGTCGAGGGTTCAGTCTCTTGGCTTGCTGGAGGTACTCCAGGTTCTTGTGGTCAGTCCAAACCAGGAATGGATGTTGTGCTCCCTCCAGCCAGTGCCTCCACTCCTCAAGGGCCAGTTTGACCGCTAGCAGTTCTCGATCCCCCACATCGTACCGGGACTCAGCAGGACTCAGGCGGTGGGAGAAGTAAGCGCAGGGGTGCAGCTTTCCTTCCGAACGTTGAGAGAGCACCGCGCCGACACCACTGTCCGAGGCGTCCACCTCCACGATGAATGGTTGGGAGGTGTCCGGGAGAACCAGAATGGGTGCCGTGCAGAAGCGGTCCTTGAGGTCTTTGAACGCCTTTTCTGCCTGAGGAGACCAGCCATAAGATCCACCTGTCCCTTTGGTGAGGTCTGACATGGGTGCTGCCACAGAACTGAAGTTCCTGATGAACTTGCGGTAGAAGTTAGCGAATCCTAAGAACCGCTGAACCTCCTTAACGGACTTGGGAGTAGGCCAATCCCGGACGGCCAGGGTCTTGGCAGGGTCCATTTGGAGTTGGCCTGTCCGTACAATAAATCCCAGAAAGGAGACCTCGGGAACATGAAATTCGCATTTCTGGGCCTTGGCGAACAGATTGTTCTGTAGCAGCCTCTGGAGAACCTGGCGGACATGGTGGCGGTGCTCCTGCACGGTCTTGGAAAAGATAAGGATGTCGTCGAGGTAGACAAAAACGTATAGGTTAATCATGTCCCTTAAGACGTCGTTGATTAGGGCCTGAAAAACAGCTGGTGCGTTGGTGAGTCCGAAGGGCATCACCTGGTATTCGTAGTGCCCAGACGGGGTGTTAAAGGCAGTCTTCCACTCGTCTCCCTGTCGGATACGGATGAGGTGGTATGCGTTCCGTAGGTCCAACTTGGTGAAGACGGTGGCGCCTTGGAGCAGGTCGAAAGCTGTGGACATCAGCGGAAGGGGATATCGGTTGCGCACAGTGATCTTATTCAGGCCCCTGTAATCAATACATGGTCGGAGCCCCCCATCCTTCTTGCCGACAAAGAAGAAGCCGGCTCCAGCAGGTGAAGTGGAGGGTCGAATAAACCCAGAGACCAGGGCATCTTTGAGGTATTCCTCCATGGCCTTGCGTTCTGGCTGAGAGAGTGAAAACAGTCTGCCACGAGGAGGGGTAGTCCCAGGGAGCAAGTCGATGGCACAGTCGTAGGCCCGGTGCGGAGGAAGAACGGCGGCCCTGCTCTTGCTGAATACCTCCTTGAGATCCCAGTACTCTGTGGGAACTTGAGATAACTCGGTGAGATCAGGGGGCTCGGCAGGAGACACAGGAGAGCTAGAGAGCAGACAAGAGGCATGGCATGCAGGGCCCCATTCCACAACCTGGCTTGTTACCCAGTCTATGCGAGGGTTGTGGCGAGTAAGCCAAGGAAGGCCTAGAATAACTGGGAACTCAGGTGAAGGAATCAGGTGCAGGGATATTTCTTCCTTGTGACCTTGAGACTGGAGGAAAACTGGAGAAGTAACTTGGGTGACTCTTCCATCACCTAACGCTTGGCCATCGAGGGCAGACACAGACAGTGGGACTTCAAGAGGTGCAGTCGGAATATTGATGCTTTGGGCGAAGTGAATATCCATAAAGTTCCCAGCCGCCCCTGAGTCTATCAAAGCTTGACAAGAGTGGACAGACTCACCCCAGGAGATGGAGACCGGGATGTAGATTCCTTGGCCAGGGAGTCCGGGAGAGAGGGTAGGCCCCGTCACAACCCTCCCTCGGCTGGACGGGGCGGTCCTTTTCCCAAGAGTTCGGGACATGATGCTCGGAAGTGACCAGGCTTGCCACAGTAGATGCAGCACTTGTCCCTCCTTCTGCGCTCCCTCTCAGATGCGGAGAGGCGAGTACGACCCACTTGCATGGGTTCTGGACAGTCACTGAAGGAGGTAGACGGTCTCCAGGTAGAGGTAGGGAGGCTGGGGGGGCTCAAGGCTTGGTGGCGTTCTCTCATCCTGTTGTCCAGACGAATAGCATGCGAGATGAGGGTTTCGAGGTCACTTGGGCATCCAATAGAGGCCAGACCGTCCTTGATGGGGTCAGACAGACCATGGTGGAAGGCTGACACCAGGGCAGTCTCGTTCCATCCACTTACTGCTGCGAGTGTTCGGAACGAGATGGCGTAATCTGCGACGCTTCCTCCTTGCCGGATGGACATGAGCTTTCGGGCTGCGTCGGTACTGATGTCTGCCTGATCGAAGACCCGAAGCATCTCTTCAGAAAACAGCTGGAAATCAAAGCACTCAGGTCCCTGTCTTTGCCAGATAGCAGTAGCCCAGGCTCGCGCCTTACCAGCTAATAAGGTGATCACAAAGGCAATCTTGCGGCGATCCGTAGTGTAGGTGGTAGGCTGAAGCTCAAAGGTGAGTTGACACTGGGTAAGGAACTCTCGGCACTCACTGTGCTTGCCGTCATACCTCTGTGGTGCAGGAAGGCTGGGTTCGCGAGGTGAAGAAGGCAGCATTGCAGGAGGCACTGGAGCAGGAGTGGGAGCTGGATCAGGAGCAGGAACTGGATCAGGAGCAGGAGATGCAGGCAGAGATGTCAGCTGTGCCAGGGTTTTCCCAATTTGCTGAAGCAGTTCCTCGTGGCGAGCGAGGGCCTCACGTTGGCTGGTGAGCGTACGTCCATGAGCGTCCATGGTCGCTCCGAAGCGTGTCAAAGCTGCCATAATTCCCTGAAGGTTGGCCGGGTAGACAGTTGAAGCAGCCTCTGCTGAGTCGGTCATGACGGAGTCTTTCTGTTAGGGTTTTGCTGGGATTCGAACCTGGTTCGTTGGTGTGATAATCCAGCAAACCCCCACTAGGCCACCAGGGGGATGACTCAAATGCAGAGGCGTGAGGCGGAAGTAGAAAAAGAATCAAAAGGTTTATTTAAACTATATACACTATATACAGGGCAAAACAAAAGACAAAAAAAAAAACCAAAGAGTATTATCCAAAAGAAAAGCAAAGTGCAAAAATTCAAAAGCTAAGAAGATCAAAAAACACAGTACAAAGGAAACTGGAGATAAACATAACAGCACAAAGACTCCGTGACAAGAGGACTGAACTCAGGGGTATAAATAGACAAACTAATTAAGGACACAGGTGAAGATAATTAGGCAATTAACACAAACACAAAACACAGGAACAGTGGCGGCCTCTAGAGGCCAAAATAAACACGACATGAAAAGGAAATAACAGCGGCCTCTAGAGGCCAAAACAGTCCTAGTCCTAACACATTAGGTGATAAAGCAAAATAAATTTGGGTGTCATCTGCATAGCAGTGATACAAAATTGAATTGTTATTGATAATTTGCCCAAGTGGGAGCATATAAAGGTTGAAAAGTAATGGTCCAAGAATTGACCCCTGGGGGACACCACAGGTCAAGGACATTGACGTTGAGGAACAATTTCCCATGGTAACAAAGAAGCTTCTATCTTTTAAGTATGAATTTAACCAATTGATAACTTTACCAGTCAATCCAACCCAGTGTTCAAGTCGATATACATGTAGCAGTATGTTGTGATCAACAGTATCAAAAGCTGCACTGAGGTCCAGTAATACCAGGACCGATGTTTTGCCTGCATCAGTATTAAGACGTATGTCATTTATAACTTTAATCAGCGCTGTTTCAGTGCTATGATTGGCACGAAATCCTGACTGAAAATTATCAAAACGGCTGTTTGATATCAAGAAGGCAGTTAATTGATTGAAGACAATTTTTTCAAGGATTTTCCCGATGAATGGTAAATTTGATATTGGCTTGTAGTTATTTAATACTGAAGGATCCAGATTATTTTTTTTAAGTAGGGGCTTTACAACGGCTTTTTTCAGGGACACAGGAACAACGCCAGTCTCTAGGGATGTATTTATAATTTGAAGCACATCTGTAATTATAAGATGAAGAACAGACTTAAAAAAGTTGGTGGGCAGAATGTCCAATTCAGATGTTGAGGAACTGAGATTTTGTACAGTTTTTTCAAGAGTCTCATAATCAATTAAACAAAATTCTGACATTGTGTTGAAGTTATCTATCTGTGTCATTGGTGATTGCAGTTTTTCAATTTTTTGCAACTGAGATATATTATGAGCAATATTCTGCCGTATTTTATCAATTTTACCTTTGAAGAAGGATGCAAACTCATTGCATTTATTAACTGAGAGAAGTTCAGGTGCTAATTGTGGTGGGGGATTAGTTAGCTTCTCTACTGTTGAAAATAGCACACGGGTGAAGGATGCCAATGCGTGGATCACCCGCTGGTATCTGGCACTCCAGCCGTTTAAGTTCAAGGTGGTCCACAGGCCGGGGGCGTAGATGGTCGTCGTGGATTTCCTCTCCCATCAGGGGGGGGGGGGGGGGGGGAGTCAGCTGCAGGCCGGACGGCTCCCCGGCCTGAGTCGGGCGGTGGGGGTATGTGGCAGCGGGGGCGTGGTCAAGCGTTGGTCTGTGAATGGATGGCGGAGTCAGGGAAGGTAAGTGGCAGAATCACTGCACCTGATGTGAGTTAACCTGTGTTTGTGTGTCTTCCCCAGTGACCGCGCCCTATAAAAGGAGAGAGAGAGCAGAGAAAGGGAGCTCTCTCCCAACCCGAATGCATGTGTGTGCGTGTGTGAGAGAGTGAATGAGCTGAAAAGCTACATATATCGTTAAAAATAAAAGAGTTTCTGAGAACTCAGTTCTGGCCTGCCGTGCTTCTGTGCTCCACCCACCTGCTCTGGTTCTACAGACACCTTTATTTGTAACATGAACACTCAAGCGCAGTGAAATTTGTCCTCTGCATTTAACCCATCTGAAGCAGTGAACACAAGTGCGCGCACACACACACACACACACACACACACACACACACACACACACACACACACACACACACACACACAAGTGAGCAATGAGCACACACACATACCCAGACCAGTGGGCTACAGCGCCTGGGGAGCAGTTGGAGGTTTGGTGCCTTGCTCAAGGGCACTTCATCCCAAGGCTGCCCCATCTTAAAGTGCATATTCTGGACCAATTTCTTTTTTTTTATATGAAAGTATGTCCCTTTACACACTCATCCAGAAGGGTAATTTTGCACAAGGCCATCTGTCTACAGCAGTAAAAAAAATAAAATAACAAAACACGTCTGGAAAAATCCCAAGGGAGTCTGGAGCCAGATTCGTGACGTTACCTGCAGAAGCGCCAGCAGGCTGCGAGAGCTTGCACAGTTTCAGTGCACAGCTTGTGTAGACAAAGTTTAGTGATTTTGCATTGAAATATGGAATTGCCACCTGAGCGCAATGTTACTTCACCTTTGGATGAAGAATATAATGAGCTGTCAGAATTATTTCTTACCCTGCCAACAGTCAACTTGTGAATTGCCGATTTTCTTGGTCTTTTTCTCGGCTCTGCTTGGTCCTTGGCTTCGAGGGCCTCAGTGGATGCAGCACTTCGCCTTCTGTTAGTGGAGACGAACATGGCTGGCTCCTTTGGTGACGCTGACACAGATGCAGACGGTGTTGCTTTGGGCATTCTGACAGATGGAACTGCATCTTTTTTCAGATCAAGTTGCCTCGCAAAGCCCATTTCCCACTGCAAATAGTTCTCAAAGTTGTCGGGCCTTGTGAAGTGAGCACCGCAAATAATGCTGTAGTCTGTAGCATGTAGCCAATTTTTCCGGGTGCCTCGCACGAAGCGCTCCCATTTCTCTCTCATTGTCCGGTCTTTTGGAAAATGATGAGTACTAATCCCATCAAGATTGGTGTTGCTACACCCTCCTACGATACATCTGTTAACCATTTTAATAATTACGTGATAACGTTGAAGAAATTTGCAGAAAACCACCAGGTCGTTTTCTCATAAACAAACCAGCGCTGACGTAGGATTCAGAAGGAGGCATCCCGCACATGACGTCACGAAAATCCAAATGCCAAGCTTTTTTCAGAGGTGGACCAATTTGCCTCAAATGGCTTGATTTCAACTGAATTTTTCTGGTATTGCACAAGGTAAAAAAATTGCACAAAATGCAAAATGTGACAGATATTTGACCAAAGTTTAATATAAAATAGGAGAATTACATTGATCTTGCTCCTGAATTTACCCGTGATATGCACTTTAACCTAACCACATGTCTTTGAACTGTAAACCAGAGCACCCAGAGGAAACCCACACAGACATGGGGATAGCATGCAAACTCCACACAGAAAGGCCCCTGGGCTTGAACCCAGAACCTTCTTGCTGTGAGGTGACAGTGCTAACCACTACACTTCTTGAAGTTGATGTCTTGGAAGCATGAAAAATGGGCAAGTGTAAGGATCTGAGTGACTCTGACAAGGGCCAAATTGTGATAGCTAGATGACTGGGTCTGAGCATCTCCAAAAAAAAAAAAAAAGGCACATCTTGTAGGATGTTCCTGGTATGCAATGGTTAGTACCTACAGGGTCATGGGTGTCGAAGGCTCATTGACTCGCATGGAGCACGAAGGCTAGCCCATGTGATCCAATCCCACAAAAGAGCTACTGTAGCACAAAGTGCTGAAAAAGTTCCTGCTGGCTTAAACAGAAAGATGTCTGTACCTCTTCTGTGGGATTGGATCATATGGGTTAGCCTTTGTGTCCCGTGCAAATCAGTGAGCCTTCGACACCCATGACCCTGTTGCAGGTTCACTGGTTGACTTGTATTTTGTTTCGTTGTGCTGGGAAGCAACTCATGCACTTTCAATTCACAAATAATTACATCCATATTAAACAATTTGATCAGCTAAATTTGATAAACACAGTTACACAGAAATTTTCATCCGCAATCTGACTTATTGTCTCTGCTTCTACAAACTTTGACTTGAGAACTGACATTAAGGATAGAGTAACACCGATTTCATTTAACCCTTTGATGCAAAACATATGCACACCCCTTCTAATGCACAACATGGGTCAAAAACGACCCGCATTCATTTTCCAGGTTATTTCGTGCTGACTGAGTTTTTCTTTGCTCTATCTTTTGAAATCAATTTATTTTATGATTGAATATTCCAAGTATTCTTTAAATATCTTGTTTTTAATTACCACAAATCATTAATTTAATTCTTTCTTTCCTACTTTATGAACAAAAATACTTTTTATATTACTACACACGGGTCATCCAAGTGTGATTTAAAATTAAATGCCTTAATACTATAATAATAATAATTTGTTTCAAGTAATTACTTTAGCAGTGAATGGGGCCAGTTATTTATTTATTTATTTATTTATTAACTATGTAGTTAGCTAAGCCAACTACAATAAAATTAGCTAACGAAAGTAGAATATGTCAACAGCTAGGTAGCTAATAGTAATTACTTTACAGTAACTTTCTGACAAGTAATCTACTCACTCTCAAGGTAACCTAAACATAATCAATTTTTTCTAAGGTAACGTTCGAACAATTGAAAAACGTTACTTACATGTATTAGCTGGGCAAAGGGCGCTGTGCTGAGCTGTGAAATGTCTGACACAAGCACAATTCACAGTTCCCACCAAACGCTGGAGTAAATGCATGCGGGTCGGTTCTGACCCATGTGTGTAAACTTGATGTAGAATTACAAAAGTTGTGCTTGTTCATAACTTAAGAAAGGAAAAATAAAAATGATGATTTGTGCCAAACAAAAACAAGATATTTACTGCATATTTGGAAAAGTAAATGACAAAATTAATTTATTTCAAAAGTTTATCATAGAAACACTCAGCCATACATGAAATAACCTGGAAAATGAATGCAGGTCGTTTTTGACCCATTAGAAGGGTAGTGATACAAAAAGGGTTTTTATTCAAAAAGTAAGAAAGGAAAAAATAAAATAAGGATGTATGATGATCAAAAACAAGTTAATTGAGGAATACCTTGAACACTGAATGATGGAATTAATTTATTGCAAAGATATAGAAGAGAAAAACTCAGCCGGGTCACTTTTGACCCACGTTTTGCATCAAAGGGTTAAAATGGTGAGGGGGGGGGAAAACACGACAAACACACACACTCTCAAAAAATAATGTATATTATTGTACCCTTAGTGGTACAGCGGCTCGTAACTGGATCAGTACCATCTAAAATACTTATATGGACACTTTATATACCGATTGGGAACATATATGAACCTTTTTGGCCCTAAAAGGGTACACATATTTACCTTGAGGTCCAATAATGAGCCCTAAGGGGTACATTAGTGTAGATTGGACCTTGGGGTACAGAAATGGACTCCTGCTGTAGCCCTGTTTCTAACAGTGTACAGAGTTAATTTAAATCTGTAATTGAGTAATTGATGTTTTATATCAACACAATACGCTGCATGGTTTTTGTCTTTCACCCGCTTTCAGTGCTTTAGTTTGCGAAAATATTTTAAGATCTGGCATCTCATGTTCTGAAGTTATTAATTTATAAGTAACTTATTCTTTTTTTTTAAATCACACAACTGCTTTACGGATTTGCTTTAGAAGAAGCATGCCTCACAATTTTACTGTAGATATTACTCAGTAAATAAATTTCTCAAATATTTATTCAATTCAAACAACAATCTCGATAAAAGTGATTTTTGCCACATTGTTATTACAGTGTTATAAATGACTGCTTTCTGGTTACACAGTTGTACTTTGTGACTACTGCATATAGGACACAGTTATAGAAGCGTGTTATTTATAATCACGCTATCTGTTATCACCCAGATGTGGATGGGTTCCCTTTTGAGTTTGGTTCCTCTCAAGGTTTCTTCCTCGTGTCATCTGAGGGAGTTTTTCCTTGCTTTGTGGCAATGTCTCTTGTTAAATGTCCTACACAAATAAACTGACTTGACCTGACTTTCTGCTGCACGTGTAAACGGTTCAATTAAAAATATAAAACAAGAATATATCATTTCAACTTTAATGCCAATACCAAAATGCCTTTGCTGTATATCATTAGGAATACATGGGAATAACTTCTATTAATAGGGATCTAGAAATCTAAAAATATTCACACACACACACACACACACACACACACACACACACACACACACACACACACACACACAGTACCCTTCCATTATCTGGTTTCCGGCCAAGTAGTCTAGTCTCTCATGCCGCCTGTCTGATATCAGTGCTGTATATCAGTATCTGAAGTGTTTGTGTTTTGGCCTTACATGTGTGTGTGTGTGTGTGTGTGTGTGTGTGTGTGTGTAAGGAGGAAGCGAGGCTGAGGTAAACTATATTTTGTCTCTCCTCAGCAAAGGGCTACGTTGTCTGCGAGGTGCTTTTGATTGCCGGGCCTTTGATGTGTGGACGGAAGTGTTTGGGACGGAGGAGGAAGGCAGCGAAGGGAGGGGCGATAGGGGACAACACCGGCAATTTGGGCTACAGGTGTGCCCGCTGTTTTTCTGGAGAGACGCCAGTTTCAAGAGAGAGAGAGAGAGAGAGAGAAGTGCTGCTGATGAAAGAGGGTCTCTCTCTAATTGTATAGCCAAGAGAAAGACACAACAAATAAAGATGACAGAACTTTCTAGTGTCGTTCTAGTTTTTTTTCTTTCTTTTACAGTCAGTTCTTCACCACAGCAGTGGAACAAAGCTACGAACACAAAACAGAAAGAGCTCCAGTCAAAAAAATTTGCTACAACACTACAAATTTGCTCGCACGGCTAATGTTGACTTTTCTAGCCATCGGTATTTGTTTTTATTTTCAGCATACGCCCAAAATCTCATCTCATCTCATTATCTCTAGCCGCTTTATCCTTCTACAGGGTCGCAGGCAAGCTGGAGCCTATCCCAGCTGACTACGGGCGAAAGGCGGGGTACACCCTGGACAAGTCACCAGGTCATCACAGGGCTGACACATAGACACAGACAACCATTCACACTCACATTCACACCTACGGTCAATTTAGAGTCACCAGTTAACCTAACCTGCATGTCTTTGGACTGTGGGGGAAACCGGAGCACCCGGAGGAAACCCACGCGGACACGGGGAGAACATGCAAACTCCACACAGAAAGGCCCTCGCCGGCCATGGGGCTCGAACCCGGACCTTCTTGCTGTGAGGCGATAGCGCTAACCACTACACCACCGTGCCGCCACGCCCAAAATCATTCTGACAATATCATGGCATCAATGAGAGCTTACAATTGTCAAACTATTCATCATTATAAGCGTTTATCTTTCACATGTATCACAATCCGCCATTATTGAAGACAAGCTTTAATGCTAATCAGCAGAAGTGAGCAGCAAAGCGCTACATTCCTTCCTTTACTTTTAATGAAGTAACTTTGAATAAACATGACTTGTAAAAGTATTTTAATGAAACTTTGAATTCTTACTGAAGTTGTGAAAATGTAATTATATTCAGCCATGATTTCCCTGCTACGGTTTTGTGTGTTCAGCTAATTTGAATAAGTATTGTTATTAGCATCAATTTTTATCGTATTTTTTTCTCTCCATTGCCTCTTTCATTCTTGCATTGCAGTAAACTTATATCTCACACAGCTCTGTCTTTCTATCAATTGAAATATCAACAACAGCTTTGTGGCACATTTATGAAGGAAGTCAGTAATTTACTGAAAACGGCTAGCTGCATCCTTCATAGTTTCAGGCAAAATCCAAAATTAGCATCCATTATGCTAGATTTAAACTATGAATAAACACGAATTGTAAATTATATTTTTCAGTCATACTGAAACAAAATGTCTCAAAACTCAATTCCATACAGCTGTGAGTTTCTGGCTACGCTCTTGTACACTATTCCTGTGTCCGAAATCACTCACTCGTTCACTACTCCCTACTCACTATATAGGGACTTACCATATAGAGGATTATATAGTGAGCTCATTCGTAAAATTAAAAAAACGCTTTCGGACACAACTCCGTCGCGCTGGTATTTACGTCATTACTGTCGCACAATTAAAACGTGCCAGATCAGTCGGCTGGTGGGTTTCAAAATAATAAATACATGCGTGTGTTTTTGTGATAAATCCATATTATACTGAGCGCATTTCCCACATTAATCAATACAAAGCACCTGCATCTTTCAGTTTTTTTTTAAATCAAGGCTGAAGACTTTCTTTCTTCTTTGCCGCTGCCTTTTATGAAATCAAATTTGAGACTTTTAATTTGATTTCTTTCAGCATGACCGCAATGCATGATGGGATATATTGCTTTGGTTAGTGACCATTGTTGTACACTACTTTTCGTGATGCATTGTGGGATACTTTGAGTGCACTATATAGGGCGTAAATAATCCTCACTAAGGTTTTGGACAGCACTACAAAATGGCATCCTCACTATATAGTGCCCTATATAGTGAGTAGGGAGCGATTTCGGACACAGGGTAAGAGATGAAGAAGAAGAAGAAGAAGCCGCCTTTATTTGTTACATGCGGACTCAAGCACAGTGAAATTCATCCTTTGCATTTAACCTATCTGAAGCAGTGAACACAAGTGCACACACATACACACACACACAAGTGAACAATGAGCACACACACATACCCAGAGCACTGGGAGCAGTTGTGGGTTCAGTGCCTTGCTCAAGTGATTTTGATTTGATTTGATTTGATTTATTAAGGATCCCCATTAGCTGGTGCCTTAGCAACCAGCTAGTCTTCCTGGGGTCCGCATTAAAATAAACATACAACAATTATACAATTATAAATATAAAATGAATACACATCACATCAAGCAATGAGCAACAATTAAAATACATACATTGAGAAAACAGGGCGGCACGGTAGTGTAGTGGTTAGCGCTGTCGCCTCACAGCAAGAAGGTCCTGGGTTCAAGCCCCGGGGCCGGCGAGGGCCTTTCTGTGCGGAGTTTGCATGTTCTCCCCATGTCCGCGTGGGTTTCCTCTGGGTGCTCCGGTTTCCCCCACAGTCCAAAGACATGCAGGTTAGGTTAACTGGTGACTCTAAATTGAGCGTAGGTGTGAGTGTGAATGGTTGTCTGTGTCTATGTGTCAGCCCTGTGATGACCTGGCAACTTGTCCAGGGTGTACCCCGCTTTCTGCCCATAGTCAGCTGGGATAGGCTCCAGCTTGCCTGCGACCCTGTAGAAGGATAAAGCGGCTAGAGATAATGAGATGACATTGAGAAAACAATAACAGCATTCCAAACAACGGAAACATACAGTAAATTACTGTGTTAAGTAAACCTTAAGAATTCTTTTAAAAGATAATTTGCTAAGAATACAGAGGGTTTGGGGCAGGTTATTCCACAAAGTCAGTGATCTAAAAATAAAAGATCTCATTAATGCATTATTTTTGTTTTTTGAAGTGGGTAATTCAAGCTGTCCATTACTGGAAGCTCTAGTGCAATGATTATGCATAGTATTACTAAAAATTAGGGATTAGGGAGCGATTTCGGACACAGGGTCTGTCCTGCTAATTTCGATAACTGTTAGCATTATTAGCATAATTTCCTTCCACATCCTTATGTTCACCCTCAGTGAACTCACTGGTTACACAATTCTGTTGTTTTACCAACAACATCTGAGAGGAATTTATGAAGGAATTAAGGAAGTGATTTAGCAAAGACGACCAGTTGCATAGTCAAAATTTCAGACAAAACTTACAGACATGAGACTTTACATCATGTACATCATCATTACCATCATTTTCAGGTTCAAACAAGTGCATTTGGTGGCAAATCTTTATTTAATCAGTATATTTAACAAGGAGAAGAAAGCTAATGGTAACTAGCTTGTCACCAGAAATCTTGCTAGGTTATTTATCAAGCTAGCCATGATACTGTAGTAAAGCCTTCATGTTAGTATAAGGAAATATTAAGATGATCTCCAAGAATATAAATTTAAATTGCTGACCAACACAGCGCTTTTTAAAGGTTTGATGAATTATTTCAATGTGACGTGTTAAAAATGAATTATGATTCATGGAGTTCTTTCGGTTGGTTAGTTTATATATATATATATATATATATATATATATATAGAGAGAGAGAGAGAGAGAGAGAGAGAGAGAGAGAGAGGTTTTCGACCCATGTGACCGTTGCCATGTCGACAAGTAGATGGTGCCATTTTGGCGGTCACAATAATGGCGACTCCCGCTAGATCTGTATACCTGTATATCTGTATCCCACATGATCTGTATACCTATGTCGTTAAAAACCCATCGCCATACACAGGTATTGATCTGAAAGCGTATAAGAGTTTGGATGCCTACAAATATTTTGTGTCAGGCTGGGTAACATGCCTACATCAGTGGGTCGTCCCTGGAGCCGGTGGTCGCCATCTTATTACAGCTAAGGTTTGTTCACATTTTCATTTACTTTCGGTCCTCAGGATAAACAAAATGTTATTAAATGTCATTGAAATAACTTCTTAGTCTGTTGAGACATGGCCCGTTATAAATTTGCTGTTACCAGGCAATGACCAAGAACTGTATTATTAGGGTCAGTGTCTGTGTTGTAGCAGTGTACTAGCAGCTAGCTGTTAGCACTAGCTAATGTCAACAACATAGCTAGTATGTTACTGTAGCAATGTTTACGTTCAGTCATTTGGATGACTGTTAAAACCTTTCAGTCTCAAGTTTTTCCTTTACTGTATTTACTAGTTTACTGAGCTAGCGTGCTGGGGCAAGCTGGGAGCTAGCGCGCTCCGGCGTGCGCTAGTTCCCAGCCTGCCCGAGTGCGCTAGTTCCCGGCCTGCCCGAGCGCGCTAGCTCCCGGCTTGCCCGAGCGCGCTAGCTCAGTAAACTAGTAAATACAGTAAAGGAAAAACTTGAGACTGAAAGGTTTTAACAGTCATCCAAATGACTGAACGTAAACATTGCTACAGTAACATACTAGCTATGTTGTTGACATTAGCTAGCTTGACCTTCAAAATGGCGGACACCGGGGCATCACGTGACCCTGTGATGTCAGGTGAAAAACATATATATATATATATATATATATATAAAGAGAGAGAGAGAGAACATTATACAACATATCAGTGTTTCTCCAGATCCTGTTACACGGTAAATAATTATTATTTTATTTCAAAAGTAGATGGGTACATCCTGCGGAAGTGGATGGATAAAATCTTTTTTTAAAAATATTAATCGGTTTGAATGCATCCTTACACATTTAACACCGTTAAGAGACTGTAATGAAGAATAAAGGATACCAGGGTCACACTCTCAGTGTCAAAAAAGAAAAGAAAAGTAAGACATGCCTTGACTTGTTGCTTTAGCCAAAGAGCTGTCTAATCATTCCATAACCACACTGCTGGAAACACCATGTGTGTCATCTCTCCTGGACGGTCACATGAAGTCGTAGGTGGGCTAGATGGTTTGCTGATCTTCATTTTATCGTTTCCCAGAAATTCTTCTTATATCTAAGTGTAGAAATCACAAAGATCTGCACAGAAGACGCCATTTAATCACAGCATCATGAAATAAAAACTACAGTATACACTGTACTATATTTAATATCTTTAGATTTAAATGCTTTTTTCAATTTATTGACATGATTCAGTTCTTTCGCAAGAGCTGATTTTGATGAAATATCGGTGCTGCATTTGAATCATCATTAATCAATTGGTTGAAGCATAATATGATTAATGTGTTTCAGAGTTCACACAACGACTGACAAACTGAGGAAAAAAAAGACAATCCAAACAAACCATAAGTGTGTCTTGAAGTAGACGGTGTGTTCTTAGATTTACTGTATTTCACTCAATGTTTGTGTTAGCTCTTATAAAACTTAACTGTCTTAACCTGTGTGGCTCAAATGAAAACAATAGCAGCTTTAATCCTTTTGCTCTTGTTAGCAAAACACAGACATACTCCAAGCTTAAAGTGAGAACAGTAACAGGGCAACAAATCCCGACGAGCTTTACAGCTTAACATCCAGACTGCGTTCACAGGGCTGATTTTCAGGGCGTAGGCGTAGGGCAGTTCCACTGTGTCATTCTAGGGGATTTATCAGAGAGAAAGGCCACGACATCCTCCCTTCTATATCTATCAGCAGAATGGAAAAGACACCCACTCTTTACCTTATAAGGAACAAACACTTTTTGAAGGTAATCACAACAACACTGTTGATGAAATTAGCGAAACCAGTTTCTAGAAACTTTTCTAAGTCACTGTCTGGAGGCTGGAGAGTTTCAGCTTCAGTTGCGCTCATCTTAAAACTTGTATTATTTTATGCAGCATTCCCGTGCCCCATAATTATCGTCTGATTGACGCTGATGACAGACTGACAGTGTGTGAGTGACTTCAACGCGGAAACTGTCCTCACCGAGACCACATCTCCTTTTTCACGGAGAAGCCATGCTAAATTAGGACGATGCGCTGATAATTATACACGAGCCAGGGGAAAAAAAAAACAACAAGGGAGTTATGAAATGTAGGAATGAGTCATGCATTTTCATGCTTGGGCAGCACGAGGAGAAATAAAACTCACTGTCTGACCTTAAATCAGACTCGTGCTCTTGAATACACTTTGAGTTTGAGTTATTGGATAGTCATTAGTGCATATAAATAACTACATGTAGGTGAGCGGTTTTGTGTGGGTGGTGGTGGATATAAACTGTAAATGGACTTTGATGACGATAAATAGAACCAAAAGTATTTTGATGATTATCATGAGCAGTGATATTCAGAAACCGACAGGATATGGGCCAGATCTGGTAATGCGCTAGCTAAACCCACAGCCTAGCATTGTTTCACTAACCTTGAAACTTCTAACTTAGCAAGAAAACGGGGGGGGGGGGGGGGGGGGGGAGAGAGACAATCTAGGATCTAAGTGGCATTATAGAGGTAAACGTTCTCTTCCTGGACATTCGTAATTAATTAGCATGGCATGTTCACAGCCTGAGATACCTGCTGACAAATAAACACTTCAACATTGCTGAGATTAAGGACACTCCCTTTTGTCCACAGATCCTTCAAAACAAATACTTGGGTAATGATGACGCTTGCAGAACCTTTCTTGTGAAATGTTCGAAGCATGGTAACGAAAACGGCGACTTAATATGCGCAGATTATAAAATGCTGTTGATTCATTTTCTATAACAGCAGCTCTGACAGGAAATCAGTGTGAAATCAGTGACATGGCGAACTTTTCTGCCAGGAGACATTTACATATTTAAACATTTTGGGAAGGAGTCTCCTGTGTCAGCACTTTGTAACAGTCAGAAGATAAAGTTGTAACTTTAAGAACGCCTTCACTGGCTAGTGGCCTAGTGGTAGCATGTCCGCCTCTCAATCGGGAGATCATGAGTTCTATTCATGGCTGGGTCATACCAAAGACCATCGTAAAAATGGTACCTATTACCATCTGGCAAGGCATGCTGCAATACAGATGCAAGTGGGACATTAAACTCTTGTGGTTACCAGAGGACTAGCCCCCCACTGTAACCCTAGCTATGTGAGAGGTCGAGGGCTGTGGAAATGGAGATTGGTGCCAACACATGGCATGGGAAGGACTTTAACTTAACTTATGAAAGTCTTCAGGACACCAGAGGTTTGTACTTTGCTGTCTGGTAACTCCACACTTATTTGAGGCGTGTCACTACAAAATGAGTCCAGTGTAGCAAAAGTTCCTTCTGAGATTTATGAAACAAGAGTATGTCAAAAAAAAAAAAAATTTATTTTGCCCGAAATGTAATCCTTAATCTATAATGTATCTGTCATCAAAATATACTACTGGAAAACAATCTATAAATATGGCATCATAGGTCAAATAAATATTATAATGCTATGTGTTAATTTCAATTTACACGTCACAAAATTTACAGCTGATTTTCTCCAAACTTGATTTTCTATAAAGATGATGATATCTTAAACATTTTCGCTGATTTCTCTGGAAAATTTGGCTGTATCAAATTTAACAACTCACCCTTATTTTAAAGATAATAACTGTAGATTTATAATATCCAATAAACAACTTTTCATTTTTTGACCAAATGGACTCATTTTGTGATATATAGTCCCAGCCAAAAGTTTGTACACCCCTACTCATTCATAGGTTTTTCTGTATTTTAACTATTTCCTACATCGTCGAACAATACTGAAGGCATCAAAACTATCAAATAGCACACTATTGGCATTATCTTAACCAGCTTCATGAGGTAGTCACCTGGAATGCTTTTCAATTAACATGTGTGCCTCGTCAAAAGTTAATTAGTGGACTAGTTTATTGCCTTCTTAATGCATTTGAAATCAAACTGTAAATAATAAAAATACAGCAAATCACCCTATTCGACACCACAGCTGTAGTAATCCATATTATGTCAAGAACCAAACAACTCAGTAAAGAGAAACGACATCCATCATTACTTTAAGACATGAAGTGTCTTGTACAAGCCCGATTCCAAAAAAGTTGGGACAAAGTACGAATTGAAAATAAAAACGGAATGCAATGATGTGGAAGTTTCAAAATTCCATATTTTATTCAGAATAGAACATAGATGGCATATCAAATGTTTAAACTGAGAAAATGTATCATTTAAAGAGAAAAATTAGGTGATTTTAAATTTCATGACAACAACACATCTCAAAAAAATGGGGACAAGGCCATGTTTACCACTGTGAGACATCTCCTTTTCTCTTTACAACAGTCTGTAAACGTCTGGGGACTGAGGAGACAAGTTGCTCAAGTTTAGGGATAGGAATGTTAACCCATTCTTGTCTAATATAGGATTCTAGTTGCTCAACTGTCTTAGGTCTTTTTTGTCATATCTTCCATTTTATGATGCGCCAAATGTTTTCTGTGGGTGAAAGATCTGGACTGCAGGCTGGCCAGTTCAGTACCCGGACCCTTCTTCTACGCAGCCATGATGCTGTAATTGATGCAGTATGTGGTTTGGCATTGTCATGTTGGAAAATGCAAGGTCTTCCCTGAAAGAGACGTCGTCTGGATGGGAGCATATGTTGCTCTAGAACCTGGATATACCTTTCAGCATTGATGGTGTCTTTCCAGATGTGTAAGCTGCCCATGCCACACGCACTAATGCAACCCCATACCATCAGAGATGCAGGCTTCTGAACTGAGCGCTAATAACAACTTGGGTCGTCCTTCTCCTCTTTAGTCCGAATGACACGGCGTCCCTGATTTCCATAAAGAACTTCAAATTTTGATTCGTCTGACCACAGAACAGTTTTCCACTTTGCCACAGTCCATTTTAAATGAGCCTTGGCCCAGAGAAGATGTTTGCGCTTCTGGATCATGTTTAGATACGGCTTCTTCTTTGATCTATAGAGTTTTAGCTGGCAACGGCGGATGGCACGGTGAATTGTGTTCACAGATAATGTTCTCTGGAAATATTCCTGAACCCATTTTGTGATTTCCAATACAGAAGCATGCCTGTATGTGATGCAGTGCCGTCTAAGGGCCCGAAGATCACGGGCACCCAGTATGGTTTTCCGGCCTTGACCCTTACGCACAGAGATTCTTCCAGATTCTCTGAATCTTTTGATGATATTATGCACTGTAGATGATGATATTTTCAAACTCTTTGCAATTTTACACTGTCGAACTCCTTTCTGATATTGCTCCACTATTTGTCAGCGCAGAATTAGGGGGATTGGTGATCCTCTTCCCATCTTTACTTCTGAGAGCCGCTGCCACTCCAAGATGCTCTTTTTATACCCAGTCATGTTAATGACCTATTGCCAGTTGACCTAATGAGTTGCAATTTGGTCCTCCAGCTGTTCCTTTTTTGTACCTTTAACTTTTCCAGCCTCTTATTGCCCCTGTCCCAACTTTTTTGAGATGTGTTGCTGTCATGAAATTTCAAATGAGCCAATATTTGGCATGAAATTTCAAAATGTCTCACTTTCGACATTTGATATGTTGTCTATGTTCTATTGTGAATACAATATCAGTTTTTGAGATTTGTAAATTATTGCATTCCGTTTTTATTTACAATTTGTACTTTGTCCCAACTTTTTTGGAATCGGGGTTGTAATTAATGTTCATAAAATAAAGAAAAAACATTGAATTAGAAGGTGTGTCCAAACTTTGGACTGGTACTGGATATACAGTACATATATACACATTTATTCAAGCCACAGTCACTGGATAGGAGTAATCATGTCCTCTGATTGACTACTCTACTACTAGGATATCAGCTCATATACAATGAGTAGAGAAAAACAAAATGGTGGCGCTTATCAAGTCAGATATATGACTTTGTTATGAAGTATTTAAAAGAAACAGAAATAGCTAAAAGAATATAGTTTTTCCACCCCAATATCTCCTGTTCCACACTCCAGCCCAGTCAGTGGCAGTAATGCACCTTTAAGTTGGTTTGCCAACAGCCAAAAAACTCTCAAGAAGAAGAAGGAGAAGAAGAAAATGGCGGATCATGTTACTGAACCAACTGAGGACGAAATAAAAATTCTACTCGGAAACGTTTATGGAATAAAAGTATTTGATGGTAAGAACATATCTATTTTAATTTTTCAAGAATTATTATTAACACATTTTCCACAAATTGCTACGGTCATTTCGCAGGTTTGTTTACATTCTAAGCGGAAATTATTTTGTCGGACGGTTTGTATAAAGTTTTTATTTATCGAATTTGCAAAAAATAAAAATAAAACTGCTCTGTTTCTCAAAATCCAGTGAATGTGGATAGAATAAAACAGTTATTCCACTCAATCCTTTTGTACATGGCTTATAGCCGACTTGGTGCTACGCACCTTGTCGGCTATCAGCTCATGTACAACTCGATTTGGTGGAATAACTGCTAAATGTGGGGCGGCACGGTGGTGTAGTGGTTAGCGCTGTCGCCTCACAGCAAGAAGGTCCTGGGTTCGAGCCCCATGGCCGACGAGGGCCTTTCTGTGTGGAGTTTGCATGTTCTCGCCGTGTCCGCGTGGGTTTCCTCCGGGTGCTCCGGTTTCCCCCACAGTCCAAAGACATGCAGGTTAGGTTAACTGGTGACTCTAAATTGACCGTGAGTGTGAATGGTTGTCTGTGTCTATGTGTCAGCCCTGTGATGACCTGGCGACTTGTCCAGGGTGTACCCCGCCTTTCGCCCGTAGTCAGCTGGGATAGGCTCCAGCTCGCCTGCGACCCTGTAGAAGGATAAAGCGGCTAGAGATAATGAGATGAGATGAGAACTGCTAAAT
The DNA here is from genome assembly GCF_027579695.1 of Neoarius graeffei. Taxonomy (NCBI): domain Eukaryota; kingdom Metazoa; phylum Chordata; class Actinopteri; order Siluriformes; family Ariidae; genus Neoarius; species Neoarius graeffei. The sequence goes on along the minus strand of NC_083591.1, from coordinate 7,299,307 downwards.
GTTATGAGTATTTGTTTCAGTGTTTGTCTAAAAAAACACACACCACATTCATTCCAATCACATTTAGAAATGTGGGCTTGTGTTGTAGTTAAAGTGCCATAATTATAACTTATGAGCTAAGCGTGTAGAATTGTATAGTATTCAGCTCATTCATGCAGCCATCTGACTGGCCAATCATGTGGCAGCAGATCAGTGTATAACATCAATGCAGATACAGTTTGAGAGCTTCAAATAATGTGAAAATAGGATCTCAGTGAATTTGATTCTGGGGGATTCTTACTGAGGGTCTGGGTTAATCATGAGGTGGTAAGGGTTCAAGCCCAATCGCCACTGAGTTGCCACTCTTTGGATCTTGAGTAAGGCCTTTAACTTTATCTGCTCCAGAGGTCCAACTTCCTAATCAGCTGAGATATGCAAAGAAAAGAATTTCACTGTGCTGTAAAGTATATGTGACGAAGACGAATATCTTCTAGATATTACATGTGTGTGTGTGTCATGTACAATGCAGGTTAGAATGGTGATAGTAATTTAAAATGACTTAAAATTCATTTTGAATGAATTATGACAGTCATTTTAGTTTGGAAATGTGTCATAAATCCAGGTTTAATCCTTGTCTGGAAAACAGTCTTGTTCACCCACACACAAAATTTTGATTTGTAAGCAGTACTGAGTCACATTATGAGTCTGCTTGGAATTGTGCCCAAAGCAGGTAACCGGTTCACCTTAAATCCTGCTCCATATCTGGAGGAATTTGTGTAACAAGTCTCTTAGTGCATATGGTATTAGTGCAAAAATTCCCTTTGAGACAATAAATCTTTGCATTTATTAACTCTCACTGTGAGTGAGTGAGCGAGCAAGAGAGTGAATTTCATTGTTCAACCTGGAATTGACTTCCGAGTGGCATCACAGCTCAAGGTTCACTAACGGAGCACTTTTTTTCTTGCAGTACCTTTTTACAACCTCGATTCCAAAAAAGTTGGGACAAAGTACAAATTGTAAATAAAAGCGGAATGCAATAATTTACAAATCCCGAAAACTGATATTGTATTCACAATAGAACACAGACAACATATCAAATGTCGAAAGTGAGACATTTTGAAATTTCATGCCAAATATTGGCTCATTTGAAATTTCATGACAGCAACACATCTCAAAAAAGTTGGGACAGGGGCAATAAGAGGCTGGAAAAGTTTAAAGTACAAAAAAGGAACAGCTGGAGGATCAAATTACAACTCATTAGGTCAATTGGCAATAGGTCATTAACATGACTGGGTATAAAAAGAGCATCTTGGAGTGGCAGCGGCTCTCAGAAGTAAAGATGGGAAGAGGATCACCAATCCCCCTAATTCTGCGCTGACAAATAGTGGAGCAATATCAGAAAGGAGTTCGACAGTGTAAAATTGCAAAGAGTTTGAACATATCATCATCTACAGTGCATAATATCATCAAAAGATTCAGAGAATCTGGAAGAATCTCTGTGCGTAAGGGTCAAGGCCAGAAAACCATACTGGGTGCCCGTGATCTTCGGGCCCTTAGACGGCACTGCATCACATACAGGCATGCTTCTGTATTGGAAATCACAAAATGGGCTCAGGAATATTTCCAGAGAACATTATCTGTGAACACAATTCACCGTGCCATCCGCCGTTGCCAGCTAAAACTCTATAGTTCAAAGAAGAAGCCGTATCTAAACATGATCCAGAAGCGCAGACGTCTTCTCTGGGCCAAGGCTCATTTAAAATGGACTGTGGCAAAGTGGAAAACTGTTCTGTGGTCAGACGAATCAAAATTTGAAGTTCTTTATGGAAATCAGGGATGCCGTGTCATTTGGACTAAAGAGGAGAAAGACGACCCGAGTTGTTATCAGCGCTCAGTTCAGAAGCCTGCATCTCTGATGGTATGGGGTTGCATTAGCGCGTGTGGCATGGGCAGCTTACACATCTGGAAAGACACCATCAATGCTGAAAGGTATATCCAGGTTCTAGAGCAACATATGCTCCCATCCAGACGACGTCTCTTTCAGGGAAGACCTTGCATTTTCCAACAGGACAATGCCGAACCACATATTGCATCAAGTACAGCATCATGGCTGCATAGAAGAAGGGTCCGGGTACTGAACTGGCCAGCCTGCAGTCCAGATCTTTCACTCATAGAAAACATTTGGTGCATCATAAAATGGAAGATACGACAAAAAAGACCTAAGACAGTTGAGCAACTAGAATCCTACATTAGACAAGAATGGGTTAACATTCCTATCCCTAAACTTGAGCAACTTGTCTCCTCAGTCCCCAGACGTTTACAGACTGTTGTAAAGAGAAAAGGGGATGTCTCACAGTGGTAAACATGGCCTTGTCCCAACTTTTTTGAGATGTGTTGTTGTCATGAAATTTAAAATCACCTAATTTTTCTCTTTAAATGATACATTTTCTCAGTTTAAACATTTGATATGTCATCTATGTTCTATTCTGAATAAAATATGGAATTTTGAAACTTCCACATCATTGCATTCCGTTTTTATTTACAATTTGTACTTTGTCCCAACTTTTTTGGAATTGGGGTTGTACAAAACAAAATGCATTTTCCGCCGACTTTATCACATTTCATTCAACTCAGCCAATCATCAATACTGGTACCAAAATGGATAAAATATTAGGCTCTCCAGATGACAGACGGACTCTTGAAACCAACCTAACAAACACCACAGCTGAGAAATACCCAGATTCGGATTCGTGAAGCAGAACTGACGAATGTCCCTCATCTTTTTTTCTGACTCGGACCCTTCAGGCCCTCCTCCCTTTTTGCCTCCATATCACCTGACTATATTTCAGCCCCATGATGCCTCTGTGACTCACGCTTGATGGCTGGAAACAAACTCAGCTAGTGGAATGAGCCAGTCAGAGACACCGGGACTTTCCAGTAGAGTCGAGCTTTCTTTCATTTGGACTGACCCATGCAAATATTTGGCTGTGCAAAATTTTAAACAGTTTTAAAAGTGGCCAGCTTTCGAAGATCAAAGTGCGCTCTTTCATGAATTTGGGTTGTATTATTGAACACAGACATGTGCTTTAATGAACTGAGAGATGTATAATTTTTGTATTTCCTTGTATTTTTTTAATTATCTTAGAAATTAATGGCCAAAACAAATATTTATTAGCATAACTCCAGCTATAACCAATCAAATCAACACATCATAAACTGTAACTATAAACAGATGAAAAGTGTCATTCTTTAATAACCTGGCAAATTGCTCTGGTATAAGAGGAAAAAAAAACATTCAGGACATGCTGGTGGAGGAAACTCTGAGGTGGTTAGGTTGTTCATTATTTTCCTACACACACACACACACACACACACACACACACACACACACACACACACACCATGTTTTATCCCTTACTTAAACATGTCATGAGCTGTTATGTACAATTTTAGGACATTTATACAAAAGCCATACAATAAATCTATTTGCAAATGAGTTATTAAGTACTACGGACTGTATAAGTCATTTTACAAGGTGTCTAATCTTGGTAATGACCACAAATCCTCATGCCACGCTCCAGAATCTAGTGGAAAGCCTTCCCAGAAGAGTGGAGGTTATTATTAAGGCAAACAGTGTCTAAATCTGACATGGCATGTTCAACAAGCATGAATGGGTATGATGGGTAGGTGTCCGCAAACTTTTGGCAAATATGTAATGTTAAGAAGAACTCAGATGGGATTATATTTGCTCATAACATGCAGTGGTTAGGTTTCTCACTCAAGGGCACTTCAGCCATTCCTGCTGGTCCAGGGAATCAAACCAACAACCTTTAGGTCTCAAAGCTGCCACTTTATCCACTAATCCATGGTTAGAACAGTGGATCCTGTATCCGTCCAAATCCTGGAGTCAATTATTGAATCACATTAAAGGCCAAAGCCTGACACATTTCTAAATCTTCCTTTGGACAGAAGTCTGTCTTGCGTCAAACATTGAAATTAGTGTATCAGGACTATTAGTGCATATGTGAACCCATGTGGTAGTATGCACCACAGAACAGATGGTCTGCTGTGAATTCTAGACAGTGCGAGAATGTTGAGTTGTAGTACTGTTGTTGGTAACGTTAAATAGGACAGGCTGTGAAAAACAGCTTTTTTTTCTTGCTGTTTTTGAAATATTTCGATGTGACTTGGGGACAAACTGGGGCTTTCAAAGTGGACTTCTCAGTCTGTAAGCCATGGATTAGTGGATAAAGAGGCAGCTTTGGGACCCAAAGGTTGTTGGTTTGATTCCCTGGGCCAGCAGGAATAGCTGAAGTGCCCTTGAGTGAGGAACCTAACCCCAGGCTGCTCTGAATATGTTGTATGTCACTCTGGATAAAAGTGTCTGATTAATGTAATGTAATGACCAGAAAAAGAGGCAGAGAGAACATACCCATTACATAAGTGCATGCTTCTTACATACAGTCTCCTTTCATTTTTAATGGTACCACCCCACTGGTCTGCCCATAGCAATCTGAATCAAGAAGACGGAGCTCAGCTGTGTCAACTCTGTTGGAGTCGACCACCAACCAATCCGCAAAAACCATAAGTATAATGTTCAAAATGTCTCATCTCATTATCTCTAGCCACTTTATCCTGTTCTACAGGGTCGCAGGCAAGCTGGAGCCTATCCCAGCTGACTACGGACGAAAGGCGGGGTACACCCTGGACAAGTCGCCAGGTCATCACAGGGCTGACACATAGACAACCATTCACACTCACTTTAGAGTCACCAGTTAACCTAAATGTCTTTGGACTGTGGGGGAAACCCATGCGGAGAACATGCAAACTCCGCACAGAAAGGCCCTCGCCGGCCACGGGGCTCGAACCCAGACCTTCTTGCTGTGAGGCGACAGCGCTAACCACTACACCACCGTACCACCTGTTCAAAATGTCCAATAAATAAATAAAAAGTGAAACAACTTTCTACATTGGCCATTGGACAGATTTCTCCTTTTGGACTTTACAAAAATTTTCCATTTCCGGTTGAGAGTACACCATGTGCATTCTGGCTGCCGCTTCTCACTGGAGCATTTTATTTTATTTTCTGTTTTTCTTTTTTGTGTTGTTTGATGTTTTGTCTGCCGGTTGTGGTGTAGCTCCAGACCCAGTTTTGGGTGTCAGTTCCCTTCAGGCATTGGTTCACCGTTGGTGATGCCTGTGCTCCTTGCTATGGACTGCAGTGAGCTCGTTGCTCATTTTAACATTGTGTGTGTCCAGAGCTCTGTGCAGCAGTGCTTTTTGTGCTTGGTACGGTGTTCCGAGCGATGTTGCTCGGTGGCGCTGCAGCGGTTGTGCAGGCGGTTTGGGACATACCGGCGCTCTGCTTGGTGGTGCTTCTGTGCTTGCTTTGTGGATCCACGACGTGGTGTTCCGGGTGGTGTTGCCCAGCGGCATCGCGGTGGCTGTGCAGGCGGTGTGGGACTTGTTTTCGTGCGCCTTTTGGTGGGACTGTGGCTGCTACACCATTGGAATGACATCCTGACCTTTATTTGGTGGACTTCCCTTTCTTATAATTGTAAAGTGACCTTGGGTATGAGAAAGGCGCTATATAAATTTAACTTATTATCTCATCTCATTATCTCTAGCCGCTTTATCCTGTCTACAGGGTCGCAGGCAAGCTGGAGCCTATCCCAGCTGACTACGGGCAAAAGGCAGGGTACACCCTGGACACATCGCCAGGTTAACTTATTATGATTATAATTATTATTATTAACCTTCATTGTCTTGCATGCCCAGTCAAAGCCGATCAGCTAACATTAACATTCTTTCCATGATGCTAAATTTCAATAAAACATGTTGTTTGATATACATAGTTTGCTAGGCTATGTAATCTGAATTGACCATACATAGTATTGGAATAATAAGCAACTTTCTGTTGTTTCATTTTGATAAATCAGTTAGCCACCCAAGTTCCACAAGAACAAAATGTTACCAAGGGTTCTTTTTCGCCACTTCAAGCAGTTAGCCTTTGCTAGTTTGGGTTAGCTTGGCATGGCAACTTACCCAATATTCGGGATGTGATACAAGCTATGGAAATATCATATGCAAGTCCTTTTTGGAATATTTGTTTTATATGTGTGCAAGCATCAGGATATCATCATAAAAATGACAGTAGCAGTGTGAAGACAATAGCAAAACACTAATATACACTAATGTACAGAGAACGTTTTAGATTAATAGCATCTGTTAGATACGCTTATACAGATCGAATTACAGAAGTACTTTGTAGTCTCGATTAAAAATACATCCTCATTTTGCATCACTAGGTCAGGGACTAAGAGTAACAGCAGTCTAAAAACCCTACTGGGGAGGTTAGAATAGTGTAAATTGGCTTTCTGATACAACGTCAACCCGGCAAGTTTATCTGAGCCAGAACCTATGCTGATTTCTAGAGTAAGACATTTTTCTTCGTTGTAGCCTCAGGGAACAATAGAAATGGCTGTCATCCAGTTGGCTCTATCCGTTACCCCTACAGGTAAAGCAGCACACGTCGCATGATACATCTCCCCGTTTCCATCTAGTGACAGTTCATCAAAGAGTTTACAACTCAAGTACAAAGATCAAGAAGTGTTTGCATTATGCAAAAGATTTTTGACGGTTCTGCTATAAAGTGAGTCAGCATGACTTTTTTTCTCTTTTTGGTCCTGTTAATGTTGTCAGGGGTGGGGTGTCCCTTTTCTGACACTGTCATGGTGTCATGGTAAAGATTTATGTTAGGTGAAATGGCTCACCGTAGCTTGGTATAACTGTTCCAGTGTCACGCCATCTTCCAAGATGACTTGTCATCCCCATGCATCCTTTTTTCCAGGATTTTAATTTGGTTATACTAAGTTTTCTTAAAGGGGAACTGAAGACCAATTTTTTTATTATCAAAATTCTATTTAGCTCATTTTAAAAATGTAGGAATGCATTTCTGAGAGCTACAGTGGTGCTTGAAAGTTTGTGAACCCTTTAGAATTTTCTATATTTCTGCATAAATATGACCTAAAACATCATCAGATTTTCACACAAGTCCTAAAAGTAGATAAAGAGAACCCAGTTAAACAAATGAGACAAAAATATTATACTTGGTCATTTATTTATTGAGGAAAATTATCCAATATTACATATCTGTGAGTGGCAAAAGTATGTGAACCTCTAGGATTAGCAGTTAATTTGAAGGTGAAATTAGAGTCAGGTGTTTTCAATCAATGGGATGACAATCAGGTGTGAGTGGGCACCCTGTTTTATTTAAAGAACAGGAATCTATCAAAGTCTGATCTTCACAACACAGGTTTGTGGAAGTGCATCATGGCATGAACAAAGAAAATATCTGAGGACCTCAGACAAAGCATTGTTGATGCTCATCAAGCTGGAAAAGGTTACAAAACCATCTCTAAAGAGTTTGGACTCCACCTATCCACAGTCAGACAGATTGTGTACAAATGGAGGAAATTCAAGACCATTGTTACCCTCCCCAGGAGTGGTCGACCAACAAAGATCACTCCAAGAGCAAGGTGTGTAATAGTCGGCGAGGTCACAAAGGACCCCAGGGTAATTTCTAAGCAACTGAAGGCCTCTCTCACATTGGCTAATGTTAATGTTCATGAGTCCACCATCAGGAGAACACTGAACAACAATGGTGTGCATGGTAGGGTTGCAAGGAGAAAGCCACTGCTCTCCAAAAAGAACATTGCTGCTCATCTGCAGTTTGCTAAAGATCATGTGGACAAGCCAGAAGGCTATTGGAAAAATGTTTTGTGGATGGATGAGACCAAAATAGAACTTTTTGGTTTAAATGAGAAGTGTTATGTTTGGAGAAAGGAAAACACTGCATTCCAGCATAAGAACCTTATCCCATCTGTGAAACATGGTGGTGGCAGTATCATAGAATGCAGTGTTTTGCTGCATCTGGGCCAGGACGGCTTGCCATCATTGATGGAACAATGAATCCTGAATTATACCAGCGAATTCTAAAGGAAAATGTCAGGACATCTGTCCATGAACTGAATCTCAAGAGAAAGTGGGTCATGCAGCAAGACAACAACCCTAAGCACACAAGTCATTCTACCAAAGAACGGTTAAAGAAGAATAAAGTTAATGTTTTGGAATGGCCAAATCAAAGTCCTGACCTTAATCCAATCAAAATGTTGTGTAAGGACCTGAATCGAGCAGTTCATGTGAGTAAACCCACCAATATCCTAGAGTTGAAGCTGTTCTGTATGGAGGAATGGGCTAAAATTCCTCCAAGCCGGTGTGCAGGACTGATCAACAGTTACCGCAAACGTTTAGTTGCAGTTATTGCTGCACAAGGGGGTCACACCAGATACTGAAAGCAAAGGTTCACATACTTTTGCCACTCACAGATATGTAATATTGGATCATTTTCCTCAATAAATAAATGACCAAGTCTAATATTTTTGTCTCATTTGTTTAACTGGGTTCTCTTTATCTACTTTTAGGACTTGTGTGAAAATCTGATGATGTTTTAGGTCCTATTTATGCAGAAATATAGAAAATTCTAAAGGGTTCACAAACTTTCAAGCACCACTGTATTTTGCCACTGCTATAGCAAGTTATGAGTGTTTGAAATATGCTCTGTAATATATCGGTCCATATGTCAAAGCAATGGCCGTAAACGAGATTCGCAGAGACCTGTGCGAGACATCGTAGGATGGAAGTAAAATGTACAGCGGAAATCAAAGTGACCAACATCTGCCAACGTTGTCAAAAGACACTCACGCCCTCCTTCGAATGCTGACGTAATCAAGCCAGAAGTTTTCCGTGTCCGAAATCACTCCCTACTCACTATATAGGGCACTATGTCACTACCGTTCAAAAGTTTGGGGTCACTTTGAAATGTCCTTATTTTTGAAAGAAAATCACTGTTCTTTTCAATGAAGATCACTTTAAACTAATCAGAAATCCACTCTATACATTGCTAATGTGGTAAATGACTATTCTAGCTGCAAATGTCTGGTTTTTGGTGCAATATCTCCATAGGTGTATAGAGGCCCATTTCCAGCAACTATCACTCCAGTGTTCTAATGGTACAATGTGTTTGCTCATTGCCTCAGAAGGCTAATGGATGATTAGAAAACCCTTGTACAATCTGTGGTTGGTAGAAGAGAGCGACTGGACTTGCTTGAAAAGTCTTGAAGACGTTTCGCCTCTCGTCCGAAAGGCATCCTCAGTTCTGTCTGTCTAATAGGGAGTATCAAGTATTTATCCTCTCATGGATCATCATAGAATCCGAATCAGAATGCTGATGGCTGCATTGTAGGTGGCTGATAAAAGATGTCATAGACACCCACCTCTGTTCAGTGATGGTCGTTCCAGGTTGACAAAAATGAACGATCCTCTCTGGCTAAGATGTCTGCCAGTTTTCTGGAAGTCCTCTCATACTCCCGCACCAGTCGAAGGGAACTCATCCCAAAGTGCGTAGAAACATATCTGTGAAGATACTCAGTCATCCAGGTACATAGTAATCTGTGGTTGGTAGAAGAGAGCAACTGGACTTGCTTGAAAAGTCTTGAAGACATTTCGCCTCTTGTCCGAAAGGCATCCTCAGTTCTGTCTGTCTAATAGGGAGTATCAGGTATTTATCCTCTCATGGATCATCATCGAATCCGAATCAGAATGCTGATGGCTGCATTGTAGGTGGCTGATAGATGTCATAGACACCCACCTCTGTTCAGTGATGGTCGTTCCAGGTTGACAAAAATGAACGATCCTCTCTGGCTAAGATGTCTGCCAGTTTTCTGGAAGTCCTCTCATACTCCCGCACCAGTCGAAGGGAACTCATCCCAAAGTGCGTAGAAACATATCTGTAAAGATACTCAGTCATCCAGGTACATAGTAATCTGTGGTTGGTAGAAGAGAGCAACTGGACTTGCTTGAAAAGTCTTGAAGACGTTTCGCCTCTCGTCCGAAAGGCATCCTCAGTTCTGTCTGTCTAACTCTCTTCTACCAACCACAGATTACTATGTACCTGGATGACTGAGTATCTTCACAGATATGTTTCTACGCACTTTGGGATGAGATCCCTTCGACTGGTGCGGGAGTATGAGAGGACTTCCAGAAAACTGGCAGACATCTTAGCCAGAGAGGTTTGTTCATTTTTGTCAATCTGGAACAACCATCACTGAACAGAGGTGGGTGTCTATGACATCTTTTATCAGCCACCTATAATGCAGCCATCAGCATTCTGATTCGGATTCTATGATGATCCATGAGAGGATAAATACTGGATACTCCCTATTAGACAGACAGAACTGAGGATGCCTTTAGGATGAGAGCCGAAACGTCTTCAAGACTTTTCAAGCAAGTCCAGTTGCTCTCTTCTACCAACCACAGATTACTATGTACCTGGATGACTGAGTATCTTCACAGATACCCTTGTACAATCATGTTAGCACAGCTGAAAACAGTTGAGCTCTTTAGAGAAGCTATAAAACTGACCTTCCTTTGAGCAGATTGAGTTTCTGGAGCATCACATTTGTGGGGTCGAATAAATGCTCAAAATGGCCAGAAAAATGTCTTGACTATATTTTCTATTCATTTTACAACTTATGGTGGTAAATAAAAGTGTGACTTTTCATGGAAAACACAAAACTGTCTGGGTGACCCCAAACTTTTGAACGGTAGTGTATAGTGATGACGCCATTTTGTAGTGCTGTCTGAAACCTTAGTGAGGATTATTTACACCCTATATAGTGCACTCAAAGTATCCCACAATGCATCACAAAAAGTAGTGTACAACCGATGGTCACTAAGCAAAGCAATATATCCCATCATGCATTGCGGTCGCGCTGAAAGAAATCAAATTAAAAGTCTCAAATTTGATTTAATAAAAGGCAGCAGCAAAGAAGGAAGTATTCAGCCTTGATTTAAAAAAAAACTGAAAAATGCAGGTACTTTGTATTGATTAATGTGGGAAATACGTTCAATATAATATGGATTTATCACAAAAATACTGTACATACACGTATTTATTATTTTGAAAACCCACCAGCTGACTGATCTGGCACGTTTTAATTGTGCGACAGTAATTTCGTAAATACCAGCGCGACGGAGTAGTGTCCGAAAGCGTTTTTTCATTTAACCAATGGTTCGAAGTCGTATGGAATAATCTCCATCACTGATGAAGCTGACAAATCTTGAAATTAATCTCAATTGGAATGATATGGTGATCTGTACACTGTGTAAACAGTTTTCAAAATGGCAGCGCCGACACTTCACGTTTGAAGTCTCGCACAAGTCTTGTGAAGATTGTGTGGATAAGCGACGCCTGCTGTGGACCTAACGAACTACATTCAACATGGCTAAAAACTGAAAAGGCTGATAAGTGTAATATAATATGTCAATACAAGTCACGATATAAGGTTACTTAAAATTACAAAAATGTAATTGAATAACACGTTAATTACAACCCCGAGTCCAAAAAAGTTGGGACAAAGTACAAATTGTAAATAAAAACGGAATGCAATGATGTGGAAGTTTCAAAATTCCATATTTTATTCAGAATAGAACATAGATGACATCAAATGTTTAAACTGAGAAAATGTATCATTTAAAGAGAAAAATTAGGCGATTTTAAATTTAATGACAACAACACATCTCAAAAAAGTTGGGACAAAGCCATGTTTACCACTGTGAGACATCCCCTTTTCTCTTTACAACAGTCTGTAAACGTCTGGGGACTGAGGAGACAAGTTGCTCAAGTTTAGGGATAGGAATGTTAACCCATTCTTCTCTGATGTAGGATTCTAGTTGCTCAACTGTCTTAGGTCTTTTTTGTCGTATCTTCCGTTTTATGATATGCCAAATGTTTTCTGTGGGTGAAAGATCTGGACTGCAGGCTGGCCAGTTCAGTACCCGGACCCTTCTTCTATGCAGCCATGATGCTGTAATTGATGCAGTATGTGGTTTGGCATTGTCATGTTGGAAAATGCAGGGTCTTCCCTGAAAGAGACATCGTCTGGATGGGAGCATATGTTGCTCTAGAACCTGGATATACCTTTTAGCATTGATGGTGTCTTTCCAGATGTGTAAGCTGCCCATGCCACACGCACTAATGCAACCCCATACCATCACAGATGCAGGCTTCTGAACTGAGCGCTGATAACAACTTGGGTCGTCCTTCTCCTCTTTAGTCCGAATGACACGGCGATTGGTGATCCTCTTCCCATCTTTACTTCTGAGAGCCGCTGCCACTCCAAGATGCTCTTTTTATACCCAGTCATGTTAATGACCTATTGCCAGTTGACCTAATGAGTTGCAATTTGGTCCTCCAGCTGTTCCTTTTTTGTACCTTTAACTTTTCCAGCCTCTTATTGCCCCTGTCCCAACTTTTTTGAGATGTGTTGCTGTCATGAAATTTCAAATGAGCCAATATTTGGCATGAAATTTCAAAATGTCTCACTTTTGACATTTGATATGTTGTCTATGTTCTATTGTGAATACAATATCAGTTTTTGAGATTTGTAAATTATTGCATTCCGTTTTTATTTACAATTTGTACTTTGTCCCAACTTTTTTGAAATCGGGGTTGTAAGAAATAAAGCAAGTTTAAAAATGACTTCGGTTCCCTTTTAAGATATACAGCATTTTTTTTCTTTCTTCGCTTCCTGTAATTTTGTCCTTGCAGCAATGTGATCTCACTAAAAATTCATATGGAAGATACAAACCAGGGCGGATTGTAAGAAAAGCAGTTGCGGCTCACTTAGGTTTATGGCTGTGCAGATTTTTTTTTTTTTTTAATCACATTAGTGGGCTCGGCACTGCTTTTGATATCAGACCCTTGGATTCCATACGATGCCAAATCTGAGCCCAGTCTCTTCCTGTCAATTTGTGTCACATATATCTTGAAGGGGTTCTCTGAATTTTGTAATACCTCTCCTGCTACCACTGCGTGCTTCCGTTTTGCTTTCTTCCTCTACCTGTTACCCCCCTTCCTCTCTCCGTCGTAGTGGGTGGTCTGCGCTCCTCCTTGCTTCCTGGCGACACGCTTCTGGGGGCAGTTACAGGACTTCCTCCTCCCCCTCACTTCCCGTGGAGCCCCTCTTGAAAGAACTGTAAAGCACCCACACAAACACATATGAGGCGATGTTTCTTCCTCTAGCATTTGGGGTTAACCACGAGCCCTCAATATGGCCCCCACTCCTTCTTTTTACCCTGCCACCCCAAAAACCTGGAAAGGATGCTCTCTAAGGAGACACATGTGGAGATTTTACATCTCATGCCATGTGGTTTCATGTCCCTCACCCAGGCTTCTTTGGCTCTGGCTCTGGCTTCCACTCTCACCCGGGACATTAATAAAGTTTGGCACACATTTGCACACAACTGGCCTGATGGCACAAATAATGAAGGCAGCAAAGGAAACGTTTCAGATAAGCTGTTGACATCAATTTAGGTTATAGACAGAAAATATAAAGAGTGCGGTCGGATGACGTGTTTAGTCTGTTTGACCATTTTAATAGAGGAAATATGCTCAAGCAACATCAATGCCAGATGAAAGTGCCATGTGTCACATCCCAAACATCCAAATGTCCCAAACAGGATGTTTAAAAGCTAGCTGAGATTAAGCAATGCAACATATATACATGAATGAAATAGTTCAAGGCTGCAAACAGCACCAAATACACAAATACATGAACAGCATGTTGCTGTGAGGAACTTCAAACCCCAAATAAGAATAAATACCCACATCAATCTAAATGGTGCTTTAGCTAGAGCTGGACAATGGAGCAAATCCACAAAGTGACGACATGATGCCTCATGCTGGAGACATGAACAGTGTCTGGAGCAGACAAGTTTTCAAGCAAGCTTCCAAGAACAAGGCTTTTTATGCTGGTCATTCCAGAGTCTTTTTATTTATTTATTTATTTTATTTTTTTTTTAAACACCCGTCATGTCTGCTGGTGAACCAGACAGCCTTCTGAAAGAGAGAAAGTGGATATACAGCGGTAGTGCTTTCACAAACATTAGTCAATCTGTCGTCCTGATGAGCTCATGAACAATAAAAGCTGACGTGGACTTTAAGTCCTTGATTACTTCACAAAGCCGTGGGAAACGTTCTGATGATGGTGCATCTACCTTCATTCCACCATGCGTAGATTAACTAACGTGTACTTGGTATATAGCATCATAATTAGTTATATAATATGTTGAGGCTACAATTACAGAGCATTTAAGGCTGCATTCTTAGAAAAGGTTTCTCTTTGGAGGAACCATTAAATGGTCCATGTAGACCTTGCCTACAGAGATCGAATCCCTTTTGGGAATCCTTAAATTATCCAAAGAAGCTGTGTTTTTTTCTTCCCTAAGACTATAATTAGATGCCTATATATGAGCTATATGTGTGCTTTAATTATTTTCCTGTGCACTTACATTTTAAATGCACCAGCTCAGTTAATCAAAATTTCAAGGAAAAGTACAACGTACTCTTCAAAACTTCTGCTTTTGTCTAAACTTCGACAGAGAGTGTGGGAAGAAAAAAAGAATCAGACTATTTGGAGAGATGGCGTGAATGTGATGTCAGAACTGAGTTCCGTATTTTTCACACGCACAAGCCTTGTTTGGTCTGGGAACTGTCTAGCACAATCACAACACTTGTTTCCTCATCCAAAAACTTGAACCACTACACTGCACTGTCTGGACTATTGCTTCCCATCTCCTAACACACTTCAAATAAATAAAGTTAAGCATGTTTGATCAGCATGCTTTTGCAACTGATTTAATTACTATATTTATATTTAACAGTTATTCCAAGAAATTGAGTCATACAACCCCGATTCCAAAAAAGTTGGGACAAAGTACAAATTGTAAATAAAAACGGAATGCAGTAATTTACAAAATCTCAAAAACTGATATTGTATTCACAATAGAACATAGACAACATATCAAATGTCGAAAGTGAGACATTTTGAAATTTCGTGCCAAATATTGGCTCATTTGAAATTTCATGACAGCAACACATCTCAAAAAAGTTGGGACAGGGGCAATAAGAGGCTGGAAAAGTTAAAGGTACAAAAAAGGAACAGCTGGAGGACCAAATTGCAACTCATTAGGTCAATTGGCAATAGGTCATTAACATGACTGGGTATAAAAAGAGCATCTTGGAGTGGCAGCGGCTCTCAGAAGTAAAGATGGGAAGAGGATCACCAATCCCCCTAATTCTGCGCCGACAAATAGTGGAGCAATATCAGAAAGGAGTTCGACAGTGTAAAATTGCAAAGAGTTTGAACATATCATCATCTACAGTGCATAATATCATCAAAAGATTCAGAGAATCTGGAAGAATCTCTGTTGCTAAGGGTCAAGGCTGGAAAACCATACCGGGTGCCCGTGATCTTCGGGCCCTTAGATGGCACTGCATCACATACAGGCATGCTTCTGTATTGGAAATCACAAAATGGGCTCAGGAATATTTCCAGAGAACATTATCTGTGAACACAATTCACCGTGCCATCCGCCGTCGCCAGCTAAAACTCTATAGTTCAAAGAAGAAGCCGTATCTAAACATGATCCAGAAGCGCAGACGTCTTCTCTGGGCCAAGGCTCATTTAAAATGGACTGTGGCAAAGTGGAAAACTGTTCTGTGGTCAGACGAATCAAAATTTGAAGTTCTTTATGGAAAACAGGGACGCCGTGTCATTCGGACTAAAGAGGAGAAGGACGACCCAAGTTGTTATCAGCGCTCAGTTCAGAAGCCTGCATCTCTGATGGTATGGGGTTGCATTAGTGCGTGTGGCATGAGCAGCTTACACATCTGGAAAGACACCATCAATGCTGAAAGGTATATCCAGGTTCTAGAGCAACATATGCTCCCATCCAGACGACGTCTCTTTCAGGGAAGACCTTGCATTTTCCAACATGACAATGCCAAACCACATACTGCATCAATTACAGCATCATGGCTGCGTAGAAGAAGGGTCTGGGTACTGAACTGGCCAGCCTGCAGTCCAGATCTTTCACCCATAGAAAACATTTGGCGCATCATAAAACGGAAGATACGACAAAAAAGACCTAAGACAGTTGAGCAACTAGAATCCTACATTAGACAAGAATGGGTTAACATTCCTATCCCTAAACTTGAGCAACTTGTCTCCTCAGTCCCCAGACGTTTACAGACTGTTGTAAAGAGAAAAGGGGATGTCTCACAGTGGTAAACATGGCCTTGTCCCAACTTTTTTGAGATATGTTGTTGTCATGAAATTTAAAATCACCTAATTTTTCTCTTTAAATGATACATTTTCTCAGTTTAAACATTTGATATGTCATCTATGTTCTATTCTGAATAAAATATGGAATTTTGAAACTTCCACATCATTGCATTCTGTTTTTATTTACAATTTGTACTTTGTCCCAACTTTTTTGGAATCGGGGTTGTACATGAGCTGATAGCTGATGAGGCTTGTAGCACCGAGTTGGCAATAAATCAGGTACGACAAGATTGAGTGTAATAATTGTTTTATTCTATCCACATTCACTGGATTTTGAGAAACGGTGCACTTTTAAAACATGTTTTGCAAATCAGATAAATAAAAACTTCATACAAAACATCCGACAAAATAATTTCTGCTTAGAATGTAAACAAACCGGCAAAATGACAGGAGCAATTTGTGAAAAATGTGATAATAATAATTCTTGAAAAAAAGTATATATATACACGTTCTTACCGTCAAATACTTTTATTCCATATTTTGTTGCTTTTTTTATTGGTTCAGCAACACGCGTCGACATTTTGTTTTTCTCTACTCACGGTTTATGAGCTGATATCCTAGTAGTAGAGTAGCCAATCAGAGCACGCGATTGCTCATATCCAGTGAATGTGGATATAATTAAGTTATTCCATGAAGTCGAGTCATACATGAGCTGATAGTTGACGAGGCGCATAGCGCCGAGTTGGCTATTGCTGGATTTCAGTCACGTGACTTGTCTTAGCGGTTTTACCAGAAGTGAAATAGCTGGTGGTCTAAACAGCTGCCGTAGTGCAAACAACTAGCGATAACTTATCAGAGTATGCTCGTATGCTTTAGATATATTCAGAAGATTGCTATGTGCAATGGAATCGACCCCTACGGTCTGGGAAAGAAGGATTTGTTATATGATCTCGAAAACTACCCTTCAGTCGAGTTCCCCGACATCTCGAACTATCTGGTGTTGCAGACGTCCTTCTACACCGCAAAACAGATGAAAGCGTGGAAGAGTATGGAGGCTTACAACTTTTTTGTATGTGGCTGGGTAAAGGACCTCGGGATCAAGTCGCTGCCCAACGAATCCTGTATTGTTTTTGCCTGTGTAAATTTTTTTAAGCTTTTCATTCGTGTCGTTACAACGAAGCGCTGCAAGTTGAAGTGTAAACAAACAACAGTTGGTTTGATTCTCACTTGTGTTGGCTCTTATCTCTCAGCTAAATCATTCACAAAGATCATCAGAAACCCCTTTAAAGTGCATATCACGGGTAAATTCAGGAGCAAGATCAGTGTAATTCTCCTATTTTATATTAAACTTTGGTCAAATATCTGTCACATTCTGCATTCTCTGCAATTTTTTTACCTTGCGCAATACCAGAAATTCAGTTGAAATCAAGCCATTTGAGGCGAATAGGTCCGCCTCTGAAAAAACTTGGCATTGGATTTCCCGGGAAACATTGATTTTTGTGACATCACGTGTGGGACGCCTCCCTCTGAATCCTACGTCAGCGCTGGTTTGTTTATGAGAAAACGACCTGGTAGTTTTCTGCAAATTTCTTCAACGTTATCATGTAATTATTAAAATGGTTAACAGATGTATCGTAGGAGGGTGTAGCAACACCAATCTTGATGGGATTAGTACTCATCGTTTCCCAAAAGACTGGACAAAAAGAGAAATGGGAGCGCTTGGTCTACACAGGCTGTGCACTGAAACCGTGCAAAGCTCGCGCAGCCTGCTGGCGCTTCCGCAGATAACGTCACGAATCTGGCTCCAGACTCCCTTGGGATTTTTCCAGACACGTTTGGTTATTTTATTTTTTTCTGCTGTAGACAGATGGCCTTGTGCAAAATTACCCTTCTGGATGAGTGTGTAAAGGGACATACTTTTATATATATAAAAAAAAAAAACGAAATCGGTCCAGAATATGCACTTTAAAGACCTGGATCTTAGTTAAACAAGACGGAGAAGTGATCACGGTGTGTTGCAACTGTACGGCTGGGTAAGAATTTTGCTGCGACCTTCATGCATATGGACTTTGTGAGGAGTAAACAAAGAAACAGCTGGAGACTTTAGCGCTTCGTGACAAAAAAAAGTAACGTAAATTAACGACACATAGCAAGAAAAGTACCCGGAGAACATTAAGGACAGCTGAGAGGGAAATACAAACCTTTCACCAAGTGATCACTGCAAACTCGAGCATGCTTCGACTCGGCTCCTTTCGATTTCACTGAGAGGTTCAAAAGCCACCTTTCTCCACGTCTTTTTGTGAAATCCTGTGTTCGTTCACCCTTTTTTATTAGTTCACTGTGAACCTTTTATCAGTTTCACGGTTTAATCGATTCGAACAACCTAAAACAACGCAAGCGTAAGGCATTTTTCATGCAACCAAAGTACCTTCTCCATACAAACGCTTTGTCACCTGAGCTTTGGTAGACCACCAGCTAAAGTTTTGAATAACTAATGAGGCGGATGTGACGTGACGTGAAACCCAGCAATAAACCATGTACGACGTGATTGAGTGGAATAACTGTTTTTTTTTCTATCCACATTCACTAGATTTTGAGAAACAGGGCATTTTTTTTATTTTTTGCAAATTCAATCAATAAAAACTTTATACAAAACGTCTGACAAAATCATTTCCACTTAGAATTTAAACAAACCGGTGAAATGACAGGAACAATTTGTGAAAAATGTGATAATAATTCTTGAAAAAAAAGATATGTTCCAAAAATATTCCATATTTTGTTGCTTTTTTTGGATTTTTTTGGGGGGTTTTGTTTTCAAGTAGAGTTTTTATTTCGTCCTCGGTTGAAAGACACCCTCCACGAAACGTTCCGCCATTTTGTTTTTCTCTACTCATGGTATATGAGCTGATATCCTGGTAGTAGAGTAGCCAATCAGAGCGCGTGATTGCTCCTGTCCAGTGAATGCGGATAGAAATAAATAAATATATTACAATACAGTGAACTGCACTATAAGGATAGTTATACCACATCGCTGATGCTGAATGCTCGATTCTAATTGGTCAGAAGATGTTGACGAATTTTCAATAACAGCCAGGTTTATCGTATTAATGCACTTTAAGCTAATATGTTGTTGTTATTATTCCTACAATAACAACTTACACAGGGACTTACATGCCAGAGCTCAACATGAACAGACTGTAAAAATAATTGCGCAATAGTTATGATGACATTTTACATGAGGAAAGAAAGGAGTCCCCAGTGTCAGAGCTTTGTAACAATGGTAAAGAGGTAAAGCTGTAATTTTATGTTTTCTGGCACAGGAAAATCTTCCGAGTTGTGTTTTATCGATTTCAACATGACAAGCTGCATGTGGAAACATCTGTTTATAGCTGATACGTTGTAAGAGCTATCTTGTTTTGTGGATTCTCCAAAACATTAAATCTCATCTCATCTCATTATCTCTAGCCGCTTTATCCTGTTCTACAGGGTCGCAGGCAAGCTGGAGCCTATCCCAGCTGACTACGGGTGAAAGGCGGGGTACACCCTGGACAAGTCGCCAGGTCATCACAGGGCTGACACATAGACACAGACAACCATTCACACTCACATTCACACCTACAGTCAATTTAGAGTCACCAGTTAACCTAACCTGCATGTCTTTGGACTGTGGGGGAAACCGGAGCACCCGGAGGAAACCCACACGGACACGGGGAGAACATGCAAACTCCGCACAGAAAGGCCCTTGCCGGCCACGGGGCTCGAACCCGGACCTTCTTGCTGTGAGGCGACAGCGCTAACCACTACACCACCGTGCCGCCCCCAAAACATTAAATGTGATCATAAATTATAAGTGTTGTCAAATTTGGAGCCAGAGTCTCCACAGTAGGGACGAGAGTCAAAGTCAGGTACACCTACTCATTTGGTAGCCCCGCCCCCATTCCCCAACGTACAGTGGAGAAAAGATCAGACGAATATGGGCACATTCTCCTCTTAGGTCTATTCAGAGAGCTTAAATAGTTTCAGCTGGAGATAGTTCATTCATACAGAAGCGTCTAGGAAAAACGTTTATCACGTGGGCCCAAACTGGAAATTCGCAGACATTGATACAGTATGATTCATGTTTCCCATTAATAATACCGGTGTAGAGTACATAACTCATTATTTGGGACACATGGACACATATTCCGAATGCACTGTAAACTCTAAAGCGTACTTATTAAATCCGTTTTCATGTTATTGGTGGTGTATGTGTTCACTGACTGTTCACTGACTAGTAAATGGCTTTTGTGCAAATTTCAGTAGTTGGCTGGCTGAGTGTCATGAACACTGAAATATTATTCTATCCACATTCACTGGATATGAGCAGTCGTGTGCTCTGATTGGCTACTCTACTCGATGCAGGTTTGTGAGCAACATACGTTTACAAACCGGGTTTATATATTCGTGAAACAATTCAATGACTGTGCCTGTATTATCTCATCTCATCTTATTATCTCTAGCCGCTTTATCCTGTTCTACAGGGTCGCAGGCAAGCTGGAGCCTATCCCAGCTGACTACGGGCGAAAGGCGGGGTACACCCTGGACAAGTCGCCAGGTCATCACAGGGCTGACACAGACAACCATTCACACTCACATTCACACCTACGGTCAATTTAGAGTCACCAGTTAACCTAACCTGCATGTCTTTGGACTGTGGGGGAAACCGGAGCACCCGGAGGAAACCCACGCGGACACGGGGGAAACATGCAAACTCCGCACAGAAAGGCCCTCGCCGGCCACAGGGCTCGAATCCGGACCTTCTTGCTGTGAGGCGACAGCGCTAACCACTACACCACCGTGCCGCCCCTGCCTGTATTATATTGCATAAAAGTTTGTGCTCTTTGTTTACAATAAACACATTCAGTGTCAGTTTTCCACTTGACACACTTTCCACATCAGCACCAGATACCTGCCAACCCTTTTTCCTGTCTTCCTGACTTTGTGCTTGCAAGGCACCACCGATTTCATCTTTAGAATCATCTGCTGAAATCATTTCCTTTTTCCATCATAGTCCTTTTTCCGAGGTTCATACAGATATCTGGTTTCTCCAGTGTCCATACTGACTTGAAGATAACTCTCTTTCATGTGACTAAATCCAGGCTAACAAGGATGTTTACATCTTCATCCTCCTCCTACAAACCTCATGCCACCAGTGCTACCGAACTCTGTCATCTCTCACGGTCTTGTCTGAGTGCCAGGACATCCTCCAGCCTCAAATTAATCTGCTGTAGGTCATGACGAACGACATCATTCCAACAGGTGCATGGTCAGCCGCGAGGGCGTCTCCATCCCATCACTGGTGCATCAAACTCGTAAATGGCTCTTGTGAGTTGGACGTCTGTTTACATCTGCTACACTTAACTCCTTGGACCTGGCTATCAATGAATTTATGTCACATCCAGGACGCCATATTGGTTCCCCATGTGCAATAAAGCTTGACGTGCTTTTTGGACTTTTAAGCTGATGATAGCTAATTAGGTGGCTGCATTTGTATGCATTACTGTACTATTGATATCAGTCATGTTTAAATGCTGTACCAGTGCCCTTTAAAGACATTACACTGTCCATGTTTTTACAGTCATTACTATAAATGAAGAGTTTGGTTCCAAAACATGATAACGCCAAATTTGAATAATTGAAACTCCCGCCACCAAACCGTCAGCAATTATCATATCTTACTCATACCATATTCAGTTTTCACCAAAACATGATATCTGCAATTGAGTTACACACTGCATTACGGCTTTTCATTCCAAAACACAACAAGCACCATCACTGATTTTTCTCAAAACCATTTGGTCAATCAGAGGCCGCCATTGGCGTGAAGTCTTCTAAGATGGCTGCGCCCATGAAGTAGGAAATCGCTTCATCACTTCTCACATTTATTGGACAATTTCACGCTGAATTATGAATTATCTCATCTCATCTCATCTCATCTCATTATCTCTAGCCGCTTTATCCTTCTACAGGGTCGCAGGCAAGCTGGAGCCTATCCCAGCTGACTATGGGCGAAAGGCGGGGTTCACCCTGGACAAGTCGCCAGGTCATCACAGGGCTGACACATAGACACAAACAACCATTCACACTCACATTCACACCTACGGTCAATTTAGAGTCACCAGTTAACCTAACCTGCATGTCTTTGGACTGTGGGGGAAACCGGAGCACCCGGAGGAAACCCACGCGGACACAGGGAGAACATGCAAACTCCACACAGAAAGGCCCTCGCCGGCCCCGGGGCTCGAACCCAGGACCTTCTTGCTGTGAGGCGACAGCGCTAACCACTACACCACCGTGCCGCCGAATTATGAATTATTTCAATAAAATATTTTTTTTTTAAAAAAGGGTGGCACGGTGGTGTAGTGGTTAGCGCTGTTGCCTCACAGCAAGAAGATCTGGTTCAGTGGCAAACAACACATGCACCCGCATGTTCCACATTCAGAGGTTTTCCACAGAAAGTGAAGTGGAATGAAGGTGTAAAATTCCTGCCTTGAACAGGCTGTGAAAAAAAGGCTTCTGTAATATTACATGCTGGATTTGGATTTGTTTTTTTGGTTTTTTTTTTTGGTCTTGGCAGAATTGAGAGAACAGCTGCTATAATTTAAAGGAGAACTGAAGGCAATTTTTTTATGATCAAAATTCTATTTCTCATTTAATTAAATATCGGAATGCATTTTTGATCGCTATTTTGTCGCTGCTATAGCAAGTTATCTCATCTCATCTCATTATCTCTAGCCGCTTTATCCTTCTACAGGGTCGCAGGCAAGCTGGAGCCTATCCCAGCTGACTACGGGCGAAAGGCGGGGTACACCCTGGACAAGTCGCCAGGTCATCACAGGGCTGACACATAGACACAGACAACCATTCACACTCACATTCACACCTACGGTCAATTTAGAGTCACCAGTTAACCTAACCTGCATGTCTTTGGACTGTGGGGGAAACCGGAGCACCCGGAGGAAACCCACGCGGACACGGGGAGAACATGCAAACTCCACACAGAAAGGCCCTCGCCGGCCACGGGGCTCAAACCCAGACCTTCTTGCTGTGAGGCGACAGCGCTAACCACTACACCACCGTGCCGCCTATAGCAAGTTATGAGTGTTTGAAATATGCTCTGTAATATATCAGTCCATACGTCAAAGCAACGGCCATAAACGAGATTCGTTGAGACCAGTGCGAGACATCGTAGGACGGAAGTAAAACGTACAGCGGAAATCAAAGTGACCAACATCTGCGAATGGTGTCAAAAGACGTGCGCGCCCTTTTTCGAATGCTGACGTGATCAAGCCGGAAGTTTTGTTTGTTTTAATAGCAATCAGGAAAGTTTGAAGAAAGTAGGCAGTAATCGCCATTTAAACTTGTTTTTGTGCAGTATTTCATTTGGAAAACAGTTCATTTGGTGGAATAAATGTGACACAGGATGCCAAGGACACCTGGCTGACACTTCACGTTTCGAAGTCTCACACAAGTCTGGTGAAGATCGCGTGGATAAGCGACGCCTGCCGTGGACCAAACAAACTAAATTCAACACGGCTAAAAACAGAATAGGCTGATAAGTATAATATTTAATTGCAATTAGTAGCCGATACGAGTCACGATATAAGGTTACTAAAACCGAAAACGGGCGGCATGGTGGTGTAGTGGTTAGCGCTGTCGCCTCACAGCAAGAAGGTCCGGGTTTGAGCCCAGCGGCCGGTGAGGGCCTTTCTGTGCGGAGTTTGCATGTTCTCCCCGTGTCTGCGTGGGTTTCCTCCGGGTGCTCCGGTTTCCCCCACAGTCCAAAGACATGCAGGTTAGGTTAACTGGTGACTCTAAATTGACCGTAGGTGTGAATGTGAGTGTGAATGGTTGTCTGTGTCTATGTGTCAGCCCTGTGATGACCTGGCGACTTGTCCAGGGTGTACCCCGCCTTTCGCCCGTAGTCAGCTGGGATAGACTCCAGCTTGCCTGCGACCCTGTAGAAGGATAAAGCGGCTAGAGATAATGAGATGAGATGAGATAATCTTTGATACTGTATCTGGAGGAATAAAAACAGATCAATTTGCAGAACAGTAGAAGGACAAGCTATGATTATTCTTCTCCAAAAAAAATATAATAGTAATAGGGCGGCTGTGGTTAGCGCTGTCGCCTCACAGCCAGAAGGTCCGGGTTCGAGCCCCGTGGCTGGCGAGGGCCTTTCTGTGCGGAGTTTGCATGTTCTCCCCGTGTCCGCGTGGGTTTCCTCCGGGTGCTCCGGTTTCCCCCACAGTCCAAAGACATGCAGGTTAGGTTAACTGGTGACTCTAAATTGACCGTGAGTGTGAATGGTTGTCTGTGTCTATGTGTCAGCCCTGTGATGACCTGGCGACTTGTCCAGGGTGTACCCCGCCTTTCGCCCGTAGTCAGCTGGGATAGGCTCCAGCTCGCCTGCGACCCTGTAGAACAGGATAAATCGGCTAGAGATAATGAGATGAGATGAGAATTTTTAAAAAATAAAATAATCTATCATGAAAGAGCACGGTTAAATGCACTTTAAATAGAAAGAGATATGTAGCATTTTGGGGGAAAATGCCGTGGCGTGAATATGTAGCGACTTGACAAAAAAATAATTACTTGGTTCACTTAAAAGCTGTTAATTAGTTCTGGATTTCATTTTTGAATTTCCTTTTATCACTTCCCATAATCAGAAAAAAGTGATTTTTCTTGGAACAGTGGAATTGGATATATAGTGTTTTGGAACCAAACTCTTCAAATGGATTAAAAAAATAATGTTGGCCAAAGTGTTAGCAAATTGCTGTTGTATAAGAGTGATAAAACTGTTATTAGGAAATAATCAACTTCCGGTTGGTAGCAGTAACTGATTCACATCGAAATACATCACAGCACCTAATCACTGGATTTTCCCCCATTAAACACATTATGCCACTTTTTTTAATTTATTTTTTTAACCAGGCTGAAATTGATGTGACTCATGTAGCTGGTGTAATTCTGTATGATTAAGATTTTATCTGTAGGTGACGTCGTTAAATCTGTAAATTGTTTGACGTCACTGCCTAGGGTTTGATGCACAATGCTGCATCATGTCAAATTTTATTGCATCAAATAGTGTATTAAATATTTACAACCTGATGCAGCACCAGAAGAGTCGCAATTTAAGTTTGTTTGGTTTTTTTTGAAAGTCTGGCCTATTTTTTTACTTTACATCCAACTTCAGACCAGAATTACGAACAATAATTTCCACATTTTGACACAGAACGCAAAAAGGGCAAAATTCTATGTTGACTTGTGTATGACTTGAGAACATCCACATCCATATACACCTTTTTTCATATTTCCATCTGTATTTTGAAACATTCCGGGTTTTTTTTTTAAAATGAACTTTCTATTTTTACGCGCTTGACACTCTCACTATGCTCACTATACAGCGTATAAACGTCTCAGTAGTTCCTTACGTGCACCTTAATCTCATGAAAGCGTATTGTGAGATAAAACACGAAGTGAAAATGTGAGAAAGTGAATCTCAAGCCATGTCCCACTGGTGCACACAGGAAAAGTTTGCAAGGCTGTGGTTAAATCAAGGAAGCGAGAGTTGTCGTTCGTCAATGAAACGCTGACGGGGGAATGCTTTTTGCTGAACTCGTTCTGTTTGGGCTGTGGTCCAGATTATAAAGTTTAATTCTCAATATTGCCATTGGCAAGGCGCATAAGGGAGAACAGAAATTTTATTGGTAGTAGTATAATTGTGCCACAGCATGAATACAATACACTTTTTTTTGGGCCACAAATTATTTTATTAATATAATTCGTACTTTAATATTATGCGTCCATATATTTTTTCCTTTCAACACTAAACGTTTCTGATCTCTGTCCTGATTTTCACCTTCCCACTTGATAACGGGTTAAATGCATATTTTTTCTAAATGTATATTTTTTTAATCTGTATTTATTCCTATAAAACATTACACTTGGTGCGTCTTTATTATTCTTGCCGTTAGAGGAAAATAATCAACAATGGAATGGTGTGATGCAGCCTGACACGAAGTGGAATTACTATTACCTCCATAAACATGATTATTTTCCTATAACAGCATGTCCCGAAGTGTTTTATTGCTTTAATATAAAACAACAACAACAACAAATTTCCAACAATTTTTTTTCCAATTTTATATTTATTAAAAAACAAGAGGTCATGCTATCTGTTTATAGTTACAGTTCATGGTGTAGAACAACCACGGAACAATCTCATCTCTAGCCGCTTTATCCTTCTACAGGGTCGCAGGCGAGCTGGAGCCTATCCCAGCTGACTATGGGCGAAAGGCGGGGTACACCCTGGACAAGTCACCAGGTCATCACAGGGCTGACACATAGACACAGACAACCATTCACACTCACACCTACGGTCAATTTAGAGTCACCAGTTAACCTAACCTGCATGTCTTTGGACTGTGGGGGAAACTGGAGCACCCGGAGGAAACCCACACGGACACGGGGAGAACATGCAAACTCCACACAGAAAGGCCCTTGCCGGCCCCGGGGCTCGAACCCAGGACCTTCTTGCTGTGAGGCGACAGCGCTAACCACTACACCACCGTGCCGCCACGGAACAATCTGACCCTCTTATCACTTATATTATCACAGCTATTTAATAATTATTCCATGAAATCGAGTCGTGCACGAGCTGATAGCCGATGAGTCGCGTAGCACCGAGTTGGCTATAAGCTGTGTACAACGAGATTGAGTGGAATAACTGTTTTATTCTATCCACATTCACTGGATTTTGAGAAACGGAGCATTTTTATTTTTTGCAAATTCAATAAATAAAAACTTCATACAAAACGTCCGACAAAATCATTTCCGTGTAGAATGTAAACAAACCGGCGAAATGACAGCAGCAATTTGTGAAAAATGCGATAATAATAATTCCTGAAAAAAGGTTCATTCTTAGCATCAAATACTTTTATTCCATATTTTGTTGCTTTTTAATTTTTTTTTGGGGGGGGGGTTTGTTTTCGAGTAGAGTTTTTATTTCATCCTCGGTTGGTTCATTTTGTTTTTCTCTACTCACGGTATATGAGCTGATATCCTAGTAGTAGAGTAGCCAATCAGAGTGCATGATTGCTCATATCCAGTGAATATGGATAGAATCAAACCAGTTGTTTCCTCACCAGACTGTCTCTCTTTTTCTTTTTCTTCAGCTTGTCATGTTAGCGAGAAACAGAAATGGTAAACATCTCTGTCCTGAAGATGTTTCAAAGCTGAAAGTTACATTACGTTACATTACATTAATGGCATTTAGCAGACGCACTTTATCCAGAGCAACGCACAACGTACCCAGAGTAGTCTGCAAGGATGAGAGTTTTCCGCTTTTCGGCGGATTTCCGCTTTTTCTGAGTAAAAATCAACCTTTTTATATTATGCCAAATCCGTTGAGATTTTTTTTTTCATTTATTGAGGGGGGTTGGGGTATGTTCCTTCGTGATACTCAAGCGTAATTCATTCCTACGATGATGTTACATGTTTACATTTCCGCCATCTTTAGTCTCGCTAAGTCTCGCGGTAGAATACGTGTTATCTACAATGTAATTGGCCAAAACATCGCTGGCGAGAGCATGATAGGCAATCATAACAGTTCTTACAAGAGTGTGGGAGAGAACAAAAGCCAATCATAACAGTTCTTAAAAAAGTACCTGCATCTGTTCTATTTTATCGAAACTTGCACATGTTCATCGTTGCTGCTCTTCAAAAATACGTTTCTCTTTCGTATCGGCTTTTTTACTCAAAATGCCGAATACAATTGACAAGCGAGACGAAGCGAAGGTACGTGAAATCGATGCTGGTATAAAAAACAGAGAGAGGACTGACAAGCTCTTGTCTTTGGCCAAAAAGCTGAAGAAGTCAAAATGATCAAATGAAAATGAGAAGTGACTGTGAACTATAAATAATTGTATAAAGTGTACATAGACATTATTCTATAAACTTAGCATTTGTTTGATTTAGTACATTGAACATGTATATGGTCGATAGTCAGTAAATCTGAATTAATGCTGACAGTTTTCTCATCTCATTATCTGTAGCCGCTTTATCCTGTTCTACAGGGTCGCAGGCAAGCTGGAGCCTATCCCAGCTGACTACGGGCGAAAGGCGGGGTACACCCTGGACAAGTCGCCAGGTCATCACAGGGCTGACACATAGACACAGACAACCATTCACACTCACATTCACACCTACGCTCAATTTAGAGTCACCAGTTAACCTAACCTGCATGTCTTTGGACTGTGGGGGAAACCGGAGCACCCGGAGGAAACCCACGCGGACACGGGGAGAACATGCAAACTCCACACAGAAAGGCCCTCGCCGGCCACGGGGCTCGAACCCGGACCTTCTTGCTGTGAGGCGACAGCGCTAACCACTACACCACCGTGCCGCCCGCTGACAGTTTTGAAAACTTAAATATTTCAAAAGACTTTTTGAAGAAATCATATGCAACTAATGAGGACATGGGGAGAAAAGGTCAGTCACCCTGAAATTTTATTTAATATATGAACATTTTGATAATTAATAAAACTTAAGTTTAATGTGAATTTAGTTTGTCGTTTTTGTTGATCATGAATTATAACCATACCCTTGAATGTAGAATGTGATTTTATCTTGAATTCAAACAATACTCCTATTGATTTGAAACATATTTTCATGTAAATATATAAAAAAGACAACAGATATATTTTTTTATCTACTACAGCTCAGATTGCAGGACAAGTGGTTTGTAAGGCCTTATTTTTCAAAATTTTCCGGGGGGGGGGCATCTTGAAGCCCCCCCGTTGGCTTCAGGCGCCATCTTGTTTTCTGCTTTTTAGATGACCACCCACTCTCATCCCTGAGTCTGGGGAGCGATTGGGGTTAGGTGCCTTGCTCAAGGGCACTTCAGCCATTCCTGCTAGTTCAGAGAATCGAACCAGCAACCTTTTGGTCCCGAAGCTGCTTCTCGAACCATTATGTCATGACCAATAGCTTTCTGTTGCAAAACCCTGACAATGAAGGTGAAATAAATTTACAGAAAGCATCACCATATCATATGTATCATGTATCAGGTTTTTCTTTATATAAAAAAACAAACAAACACATTTTTGAAATGCGTTTATTATCTCATCTCATTATCTCTAGCCGCTTTATCCTTCTACAGGGTCGCAGGCAAGCTGGAGCCTATCCCAGCTGACTACGGGCGAAAGGCGGGGTACACCCTGGACAAGACGCCAGGTCATCACAGGGCTGACACATAGACACAGACAACCATTCACACTCACATTCACACCTACGGTCAATTTAGAGTCACCAGTTAACCTAACCTGCATGTCTTTGGACTGTGGGGGAAACCGGAGCACCCGGAGGAAACCCACGCGGACACGGGGAGAACATGCAAACTCCACACAGAAAGGCCCTCGCCAGCCCTGGGGCTCGAACCCAGGACCTTCTTGCTGTGAGGCGACAGCGCTAACCACTACACCACCATGCCGCCGCGTTTATTATTAGTATTTAAATTATGTGGAGCTTCAGAGATCAGATTTGAGAATTCCACAGCACTCACTGCGACTGTGTGTTAACAAATGACACTACAAACAGGTTTTCACGAGAAATAAATGGCATCAGCGATCTTCATTTTGATATTCGAGATATTAATTTGTAGGACCTCATTCTCTTTTTTCTGAGTAAGTCTGTCTGTCTGTCTGTCTGTACTTTGCCATCCCTGAAACAGCACAATTTCCAAATTCTAAAATATTCAAGAACATTTTTTTTCGCCCCTCAAAGATCACACAGCGTCCGACGCATTATAAATATCCTATTAGTCATTTTCACTTATGGAAAACATCCGAGCGTCACTGTGAACCACATGTGCTATTTCTTTTGACCACTCATGTCCTCTTTTTGTTTTGCTACGTGAAAAACAAAATCACTGACACGTCAAAACTGTGACAAACAAAAATTCACAAAAATGGTAAGAAGATGGCAGATACTGTAATGTGTGAATATTAAACTGGCCAGTTTACTCTTGCTTGTGTGTGTGTGTGTGTGTGTGTGTGTATAGACATATATATTGTACATGTACTGACATATTTGGGATTAAATAAGAACAACAGAGCTGATTAGTGCAGGAAGTACTAAGGAAGATTAATTGGCTTTGGCAACGGATAGATTTGGCCATGTGTTGCCTTTTTGTTCAGTGTGTGTGTGTGTGTGTGTGTGTGGGTGGGTGTGTGTGTGTGGTTGGGTGTTGGGGGATTTTTAAGGGGGGGTTTACCCATCTGTTGCACCCTTTCACATTGACTCAATGTTTGAAAACGTTTCGACCTGAAGCTTAACAGTGCCACACACCCACACACACACACACACGCACACACACACACAGACCTACTTACTAACCCAGAAAGCCATTTTAAATCATGTCTTAACATACTTTTATAAGGAACGCTCTGAAACTAGGTACCACACATCAGCTAGAACTGCCTGTACCTTGCATGGAATTTATCTTGAGTCACATCCTCGGATCATCCGTATCCATATAAAATAAACATAGACGTGATTATTTTAACCGGAATTTACTTGGTTGTTACGTCCACAGCATGTGGCATATGATATAACACGAATAAGCACTGATTATACTTCAGCCATTGGATAGAAATGCTTCCCAAATTTGGCATTAATCACACCATTTCAAATGTTTATCAACACACAATGTACATTCTACAGCTGGGAAACGGCCTGATCGGATGACGTGAGAAACCAAGATGCACGGATGTTGCGTCTTCATGATGAGTCCTGATTTTCTCAGCAATGCAGTGGAGGAGCTTTCCCAGCAGACTACACTCACAACATTGAGAAATCTTTGAAATTTTGGCCTCTTCTGCAGCCTTGATCGACTGTTACCCAACATGCCAAAGCCACACAAGGGAACTGAAAGCCGAACGCTGCAGAATGCCTATCTTCTGGACGAGAGCCTAGATCGAATCCCAGCTCCTAAATCAAAACATCAAACATAAACACACATTCGCACACATCTGAACCAAGACAGCCATTTTTGCAGCATGCCAATGTTTGGAGGATATAAACACTTCTTGCATGCTGATATAAATCAATTAAATGCCATTTCACGCATTCGGAAGCATGGTTTGTCATAAAAAACACATTACGAAGTGAAGACTAACACATTTTAATAATTGGTTTCAGGTGCTTGGTCACATGGCCGGACCACTGACGCACTTATTTTGGAGGGAGCTTGACAAAGAGCTGATTCTTTTGGCATTCTGGAAAAAAGAACAAAAAAAATAAAATTCAGGACAGGCAGGTTTACCAGAAACGTAAGGAAATCACTCTTGCTTCAGGCCATGCAACTTGTTTTATGTATTACACACTTAAAAATATAATGAATAATCACTCACGACGTTTACATGCACAAAATATTCCGTTTTTTATAATATTGTATTTATTTTTTATTACCGTGTAAATTAATCTGGAAGATCCCTTACAGGGAGGATTAATAAAGATTTTGTATTTGTATTTTTGCTCTTATTTGGAAAAAGACAATATTCCTACCTACTAAGCGGTTTACATGGTGAAAATGAATATTCCATTAATATTCCCGTTTACGGGCGGCACAGTGGTGTAGTGGTTAGCGCTGTCGCCTCACAGCAAGAAGGTCCGGGTTCGAGCCCCGTGGCCGGCGAGGGCCTTTCTGTGCGGAGTTTGCATGTTCTCCCCGTGTCCGCGTGGGTTTCCTCCGGGTGCTCCGGTTTCCCCCACAGTCCAAAGACATGCAGGTTAGGTTAACTGGTGACTCTAAATTGACTGTAGGTGTGAATGTGAGTGCGAATGGTTGTCTGTGTCTATGTGTCAGCCCTGTGATGACCTGGCGACTTGTCCAGGGTGTACCCCGCCTTTCGCCCGTAGTCAGCTGGGATAGGCTCCAGCTTGCCTGCAACCCTGTAGAACAGGATAAAGTGGCTAGAGATAATGAGATGAGATTCCTGTTTACATTCAGCTGTGCATCCTCTGACTGTATCCTCGTCGGTTGTCCATCACTAGCTTCATTAGGATGCACAGAAATCTCCTTTCCCAATGAAGTGCCTTGCACACGTGCCCCCATCGTGTTGTCTCTTTGGACCTCCAGACTTGATGCCAAGTGGTGCACAAAAGTGCCACAGACCTGACGGGTATGAAAGTTGCCCCGCAGTGTCAACTGACTTGCCGAGTGATGCCATCTGTTGGCCATTTGAGTGGCTCATCTGCATGCCATCTGGTGATGTGCCATTGACCCTGTTGGGTTCATCTGGCACACTGCACCGAAAAGTGCCCTGCTGCCATTCATGTACTATTGAACCCATAGCTGGAACCCAGGCAGGTGCTACCACTCCGGATCAGAGCGGACCTGGGCGCAATGGTGACTAAGAGGTGACTCCACTTTTCCCAATACTCAAGTCCTCCTGGACCTGAGACTCACCACTGGTTGCAGTTTAAAGTCATACCCAGGACTAGCTATGATTGTCTAGTTGGTTTTTGTCCAATGTACAGCACTGACCGTAAAACAGGCAAGAGGCCGTGTGTTGCAAACTGCTGTAAAAACCCCAATGGAGACGCATATTCTGGATACGCCGTATCAGTGTCCAAAGAATGCTCCTCAAACTCAAATAATATTGGCATATCCTACATGTCTTAATTGGAAAAATCCTACATTCGGAATAAAGCCAAATTCGGAATATCCAAACAGAATCTGTTGGTCACATGAGCCGTATCAAAATAGTGGAATATTAGTGTGGATGTCTCATCTCATCTCATTATCTCTAGCCGCTTTATCCTTCTACAGGGTCGCAGGCAAGCTGGAGCCTATCCCAGCTGACTACGGGTGAAAGGCGGGGTACACCCTGGACAAGTCGCCAGGTCATCACAGGGCTGACACATAGACACAGACAACCATTCACACTCACACCTACAGTCAATTTAGAGTCACCAGTTAACCTAACCTGCATGTCTTTGGACTGTGGGGGAAACCGGAGCACCCGGAGGAAACCCACGCGGACACGGGGAGAACATGCAAACTCCACACAGAAAGGCCCTCGCCAGCCCCGGGGCTCGAACCCAGGACCTTCTTGCTGTGAGGTGACAGCGCTAACCACTACACCACCGTGCCGCCCCTAGTGTGGATGTAATATTGAGAATTCTAATTCATTCTAACATGTTGCAGAGTGAAGAATAACATGGCAGATGTGTTTAGCATTGTAGAGTGATGAAGGAGTTCAGACTTGTACAAGTAGTGAAATTAGTGTATTTTTAGCACACCTGCAGACACTTTTTCCATTTTTTCCACTTATCCTACAGGTGTTCAGGCTTGCATCAGATAAGACATCCCAGCTCTTTGTGGCTTCTCACCTTCTGATCAAACCTCTCATCTCATTATCTGTAGCCGCTTTATCCTGTTCTACAGGGTCGCAGGCAAGCTGGAGCCTATCCCAGCTGACTACGGGCGAAAGGCGGGGTACACCCTGGACGTCGCCAGGTCATCACAGGGCTGACACATAGACACAGACAACCATTCACACTCACATTCAATTTAGAGTCACCAGTTAACCTAACCTGCATGTCTTTGGACTGTGGGGGAAACCGGAGCACCCGGAGGAAACCCACACGGACACGGGGAGAACATGCAAACTCCGCACAGAAAGGCCCTCGCCGGCCACGGGGCTCGAACCCGGACCTTCTTGCTGTGAGGCAACAGCGCTAACCACTACACCACCGTGCCGCCCCTGATCAAACCTTTCCCTTTAAAAAAGTATCCCAGGCAATGTACATCCTAACAAACCTTTTTATGCACACTTGAGTCATTCTATGATTTCACGCCTCTGAGTTAAACCTTTTGTTATTTTCCACAAAAGAAATCTTTATTGAATCAGTTTTGAACAATACTGCAAACTATAACAAGCTTTCACCAATAAGCAATGATTGATCTACAGTTTAGACCCAATTTATCCATAAAACATTAACTAAATGACTCCAACCCCTCCCCCCACATTATTGCTTATCTTCGACTCCTGATTCATACATTCAACTCAAATAAACAGGAAGTGATTCAGTCTAACAGTCTGTTTTTGGGGGACTTATTCTATTAACTGTTATAAAATCAATTGCATAGAAAGTCTATTTTCTATATTATGTGAAATTTCAGTCATAAAAAAATATATTTTTATCCGTCCCAATGTTCTTGTCAACTCTGTTGACTCTGTTATAAAACCACATAAAATCTACAAAGACTTTATATACGCATGACACCTGCGCCAAGTGATGTCACTTCCTCTGGCGGGAAACTTCAGAAAGGCGGTGAGGAAGAGAGTGTTCTGTTTCTTCTCTCATTAGTTTGAACAAAATGTTGAGGATTTTACACCAACAGTAGATTAATTGTTCGTCAAATCTGTTATCGTGATATTGGAGTGAATCTCTTACTCATTAAAAAAAAAAACCACAATTAAAATCCATAAAATTCTGTTTTCATACATGCCGTGTGGCAGCTAGTTTGAGGTTAGCATGTAGAGTTAAGACACAAAATGGTGGAAAATATCAACTCTGTTATCATCAATTCTGTTAATGGATTGCCCAGTTTAATGATAACAGAGTTGATAACCGAGGGGCAATTTTTAAATTTTCTTTCAACACTTGAAATGTACCTGCAATTATAGAATGGGTCACATGCATCAATCTGTACAACAGAAGGTTTTCTTTTTCCTGAAGAATCCACAAATTGAAGAGCTTTTTGATGCAATATCTGTGACGAATCTCAGTCATCCAGGTACATAGTAATCTGTGGTTGGTAGAAGAGAGCAACTGGACTTGCTTGAAGATTCTTGAAAACGTTTCGCCTCTCATCCTAAAGGCTTCCTCAGTTCTGTCTGACTAATAGAGAGTATCCAGTATTTATCCTCTCATGGATCATCATAGAATCCGAATCAGAATGCTGATGGCTGCATTGTAGGTGGCTGATAAAAGATGTCATAGACACCCACCTCTGTTCAGTGATGGTCGTTCCAGGTTGACAAAAATGAACGATCCTCTCTGGCTAAGATGTCTGCCAGTTTTCTGGAAGTCCTCTCATAGGGATTTCATCCCAAAGTACGTAGAAACATATCTGTGACGAATCTCAGTCATCCAGGTACATGTTTCTACGCACTTTGGGATGAAATCCCTATGAGAGGACTTCCAGAAAAGGCAAGGCAAGGCAAGGCAAGTTTATTTATATAGCACATTTCATACAAAATGGCAGTTCAATGTGCTTTACAGAAGTAAAAACAAAAACAGTAAACAATAGAGAAATAAAATTACATAAAATAATTTTATTTTTATTCTAAAACAATTAATTAAAAGAATTAAAAGAAAATAATAAGAATTAAACAATAGTAAAAATAAAATAATAAAATGAAGTAGTAGTTCAAATAGGAGGAGAAAAAAGAAACCAGCAGAATAGAATAAAGAATAAAATAGAATAAAGTTAAAGTTAAAGTAAATTTAAAACAGAAAACTGGCAGACATCTTAGCCAGAGAGGATCGTTCATTTTTGTCAACCTGGAACGACCATCATTGAACAGAGGTGGGTGTCTATGACATCTTTTATCAGCCACCTACAATGCAGCCATCAGCATTCTGATTCGGATTCTATGACGATCCATGAGAGGATAAATACTGGATACTTTTGATGCAATGTTTGATGCGCTGATAAGTTTCGTTAAAATTATTGTTTATTTTATAGTTTCGTGCTTGGTTATGAATCCTTTGACATCACCAGTTCTAGCTCAGGTTTCTGTTTTTTCTTTACACCTCCCAAATAAATGGACTGGTTGTTCTATAAATTTCTCCTCGGTGTAAATAAGGGTGAGATGGACAGACTATATTCCCACCTCACCCTGACCAGGCTACAGAAGATGATTGAATGGCTGGATTGAATCCATTAAGATGTTTCTGTTGTTGACAGGACATACCGTACAACCATGTGACCTTGTCTCACAGATGAGGTGGAACATTTTGGAAGTCATGAGATATCAAATGAATTAAGGGCATTTTTTTTTTACTCCATTTTCTCCCAATTTGGTCATTTGCCAATTTGTGGCCAATAGCTACTTCTCCTGTGTCATATGGCAGCTACTAACCAGGGATGATGAAGGCTGAGACATGCTTCCTCCAAAACAAGTGAAGCCAGACAACTGTGACTTTTCCAACTGCTGCTCTTGCTGCATCGGAGGAAAGTGCTATCAACCATCTTCCACATACATGTGCTCCAAGTCGCATGCTGACCATATAAAGCGCTAACTAAAAGGCAATATTTTGTGCACCAGAAATTTCAAACCTAACCTTAATCTTTGTATATTTTCAGAGATGTTCAACCATAAGACCATGTTATCTTGGAAACATAAGTGGTTGCTGATTTAATTCTGCACTTTTTTCTTCCTATATTCATCTCATTTCTCGAAAATACCTACACTGCACCAGAATTCGAAAGGTTTTTTTTTAATGTACAATTTTACAGAAGTTTCACTTTGGCTTTTGGTTCTTCAAATCTACAAGTGGGTTGAGTTTTGCAAGGGATTCTGCTCTTTGTCGATGACTTTGTGCCTACACATACAGTATGCATATCATTTTTCTGTTCACTCATCGATTTGTGGGTTTTTTTTCTTATTATTATTCTGATTTCAGGCATTCTTTAGTCATTCATTTCAGGAGT
Organism: Neoarius graeffei; assembly: GCF_027579695.1. Lineage (NCBI taxonomy): Eukaryota > Metazoa > Chordata > Actinopteri > Siluriformes > Ariidae > Neoarius > Neoarius graeffei. The sequence continues at coordinate 7,262,371 of NC_083591.1, read as the reverse complement.
TTCATGACTCAGAGATATTTCATAAGATTTACTTAATTATACAGGCTGCAGTTATGCAAGTTTTTATTGATCTAATTTCAGTAAAACATCTGATCATTGTGTCATAGGCCTGATGTCAGTTCATAAGATATCATTTAAGAATGAAAACTGTGATCTTCTGGTCATAACTCAGTCTATGTGCTGAAGAATGTGGATGAACATGTGTGATTGCGTGTATATTGCACACACTTGGAGGTGTGGAAAAGCCATGGCCTAATGGTGTGTGGGACCAAATAGTTAGAGAAGCAGTTTTGGGACCAAAAGGTTGCTGGTTTAATTCCCTGGACTAGCAAGAATGGCTGAAATGCCTTTGAGCAAGGCACCTAAGCTCCTACTGCTCCCCAAGCTGCTCTGGGTATGTTATGTTGTACATCTAAATGCCTGTAATGTCATGTGTGGGTGAGCGTTATAGCCCATTATCAAACGTGGGTTCTCTAGCATGTTATCAGATGTGTGTGGGTGCTCGAGCACATTATCAGATTTATTACAGTTTTATGAGCTATTATAGCAAAACTGTGACTCAAAACCATGTTTTGCCATTCCATTCTGCCTTTCTGAGCATCTTATTTATTTAATTATTTTTTAAAAAACTTTTTCCTTCGCCCCTTCATTTTGATTTTACTTGCCCCAAATTGCTCTGTTTGCCTGCTGGTCGATCCCTTTGTGCATTTTTGCCCACAAGCTTATCTGCCAATCTGGATTAGTAAATGGTTTCCACTTGCATCCGTCTCCCTCCACCTCATGACAAATGTATCCAGTGAACGCAGAGTTCAAAATCCTCGCGTTCATTTCTCATTCAAATTCACCCGCTAGCAAAACTGTATTTCTACAGATTAATTTGCATGTACACAGACTTGATTTGGAAACCTGAGTCAGTATTAAGTGGTTAGAAGTTCACTGAGGGGCAAGTCCTACATTAAATGACAATTTTTTTTTTTCACCACAGAGTGGGTGTTCTGTGTTAATGTATTCATGATTTAGATTGCTGTAACAGAAACCCCAGTTCAGCCATAACATTTCACCACTGTCGTGCAATCACACATTGATTTACTGTCCATTCATATGCACTGCAAAAAATGGCCTTTCAAAAATAAGAAATAAAAGATTAAAACAAAGCATATTTGCTTGAATCAGGTGAAAAAAAAATCTGCCAATAGAACTAGTCAAATTTGACTTGGTAAGATTTCTTAAAGTAAGATGAAAAATCTAACCCGTTTTTAGATGAAATAATTCCAAAATAAGATTGGGGAACTTATTATGCGAGATCTGATTAACTCAAAATAATCAAAATAGTTCTTATAATAAGATCGTACTTCTTACATTTAGCCATTCGAGTCATTTTTATTTATTTCATTTTAAGGGTATTTCACTTAAATTCATGACAAAGTCTTAGCAGTAAAAACTGAATTTAAGATAAATATACTAACATTAGGATTGTTAAATTCTACAACTAAGCATTGCTAGCTTAAAAGAGTCTCCTTTTGTGACCTGTAATTAGTAAAATACTCTAGATATGAGACCAGAGACTATCTTGAATCAATTTGACGACACGTGTAGCATTGCAACAACTTTTTTTTTCCCATTTCAACATTCAAACATTAAAACATCTCTTAAGATTCCACTTCCCCAGGACCTCAGGCACAAAAAAAAAAAAAATTAATATATATATATATATATATATCATTGTCTCTAGCTGCTTTATCCTTCTACAGGGTCGCAGGCAAGCTGGAGCCTATCCCAGCTGACTACGGGCGAAAGGCGGGGTACACCCTGGACAAGTCGCCAGGTCATCACAGGGCTGACACATAGACACAGACAACCATTCACACTCACACCTACGGTCAATTTAGAGTCACCAGTTAACCTAACCTGCATGTCTTTGGACTGTGGGGGAAACCGGAGCACCCAGAGGAAACCCACGCAGACACGGGGAGAACATGCAAACTCCACACAGAAAGGCCCTCGCCGGCCCCGGGGCTCGAACCCAGGACCTTCTTGCTGTGAGGCGACAGCGCTAACCACTACACCACCGTGCCGCATATATATATATATAATAATAAAAAGTCTACGCATTTTGACTTACAGTGCTTACACAACGCCAAAGCAACAGTGCAGTGTACGAGGGGTTTACAAGATCAGGCAAAAAAAAAAAGTCTACGCATTTTGACTTACAGTGCTTACACAACACCAAAGCAACAGTGCATTTTGGGGGCACTGACTATTCATGTGTAGGAGGGGTTTACAAGATCAGGCACAAAAAAAAAAAAAAACCAACCAACCAACCAAACAAACAAACAAACAAAAACCCCACTGAACTTAACTCACAGCATTCCAAAAAGACGTCACTAAAACGCCCTCCACTCACTCATAGCCTTTTTGAAGGCACTTGTCTGGTCTAGAGTCTGTAGAGCATCTAGAAGGAGCTCACTCTGAATGACTGAGAAAACAGTCGCAGTAAACTGAGGATCTGTAAGGTGGAGTTGAATTGTAATGAAAGATTCAAAGATTTCAGTAAAGTTCATTTATTCCCAAAACAAGCATACTTTGTTTTTTTTTCTTGAAACAAGATGAACCGCGGGGCGGCACGGTGGTGTAGTGGTTAGCGCTATCACCTCACAGCAAGAAGGTCTGGGTTCGAGCCCCGTGGCCGGCGAGGGCCTTTCTGTGCGGAGTTTGCATGTTCTCCCCGTGTCCGCGTGGGTTTCCTCCGGGTGCTCCGGTTTCCCCCACAGTCCAAAGACATGCAGGTTAGGTTAACTGGTGACTCTAAATTGAGCGTAGGTGTGAATGTGAGTGTGAATGGTTGTCTGTGTCTATGTGTCAGCCCTGTGATGACCTGGCGACTTGTCCAGGGTGTACCCCGCCTTTCGCCCGTAGTCAGCTGGGATAGGCTCCAGCTTGCCTGCGACCCTGTAGAAGGATAAAGCGGCTACAGATAATGAGATGAGATGAGAAGATGAACCGCATTTGACAAATGTCCAAAATGTACTTACTTGTTTTTAAAAAAACTTGTTTTATTTTCAAGGGTGCTCCAAATAAGACTTTTTCAAGACATTTTGTCTATACAAGATTTTCAAGATGGACTGTCTAAAAACTAGCCTTTCTAGCTAAATGAGGTTTTGCTTGTTGGGCAATTATGTCTTATAATAAGGGTGGCTAGATGTTTTGACTTGAAAATAGACAAATAAACTTCCTAAGATTTTTATTTTTTGCAGTGTATTGTGTCTCTTTTCCTCCCCAGTTATTCACCAGTCCATAATAATGAAACAGTTCATGACTGTCATCCTTTACATGCTTTGTTTCACCCTGTGTGTCAAGTGAAAGAAGGATAAAATGTGCAGAGAATTTATTTCTCATCAAGATACAATGCATTTATTGTAATGTTAAAAAACAACATGACATTTTACTGGTAGAGATCCAGACAGTAAAACTGTGTCATTGTGTCTGTGAAAGAAGTCTGGTAAGCTCATTTATTTAAATGAATGGATGGATGAATGAATATTTTACTTCACCACAATATTGGAATCTTTATTCCCATCACATTTTCGTTTTATGTTACATTACAGGCATTTATCAGATGCTCTTATCCAGAGCGAAATACAACATACCCAGAGCAGCCTGGGAAGCAGTTGGGGGTTCAATAATAATAAATAATAATCAGTTCAACTTATATAGTGCCTTTCTCACACCCAAGGTCACTTTATAATTGAGGGGTAAGAGTCAACCAAAAGAGGGTCAGGATGTAATTCCAATGATGTAGCTACCACAGTCCCACCAGGCGCACGAAGATAAATCCCACACTGCCTACACAGCTGTCACACCGCCGCTGGGCGACATCGCTCGGGAACACCACACCATGGATCCACAAAGCGAGCACAGAAGCACCGCCACACAGAGCATTGGTATGTCCCAAACCACCTGTGACGCCACCGGGCAACATTGCTCAAAACACCACGCCAAGCACAAAAGCACCGCCGCACAGAGCGCTGGACAACCCTGATGTTAAAAAGAGCAATGAGCTCACTGCAGTCCATAGCGAGGAGTACAGGCATCACCCATGGCACACCAAGGCCTGAAGGGAACAGACACCAAAATTGGGTCTGGAGCTACACCACAATTGGCAGACAAAGCACTCAAATAAAAAGCCTAGATGCCTTGCTCAAGGGCACTTCCACCGTTCCTGCTCGTCCAGGGAATCAAACTAGAAACCTTTGGGTCCCAAAGCTGCTTCTCTAACCATTACACCATGGCTTCCATTTGCAATGATTTGTTTCTATAGGATATAGTCTTGGAACTTCCATACAGTAATGTTGTATACATTTCTCGATAAACTTAATTGAAATTGAACTTGAAATATTGTTTCAATTGATACGTTTATATTTTACTGTATGACAGTATTGGAAGCTTTACTCCTGACACGTTCCATCCACAGGGTACGAGGGCTCACTGAATGGTCTGAAGAGAATAAAAATGATGCAGATGATATGCTCTGGCTTCAACTCAATCCAAACGAACAACTATGGTAGATTTTGGAGAGTCATATTAGACAGTGATACCATTCTCCACCACCTGGGAGAATTCCTTTTTGAAGAACAATCCTCCATTTAGCCATTTCATACAACCCCGATTCCAAAAAAGTTGGGACAAAGTACAAATTGTAAATAAAAACGGAATGCAATGATGTGGAAGTTTCCAAATTCCATATTTTATTCAGAATAGAACATAGATGACGTATCAAATGTTTAAACTGAGAAAATGTATCATTTAAAGAGAAAAATTAGGTGATTTTAAATTTCATGATAACAACACATCTCAAAAAAGTTGGGACAAGGCCATGTTTACCACTATGAGACATCCCCTTTTCTCTTTACAACAGTCTGTAAACGTCTGGGGACTGAGGAGACAAGTTGCTCAAGTTTAGGGATAGGAATGTTAACCCATTCTTGTCTAATGTAGGATTCTAGTTGCTCAACTGTCTTAGGTCTTTTTTTGTCGTATCTTCCGTTTTATGATGCGCCAAATGTTTTCTATGGGTGAAAGATCTGGACTGCAGGCTGGCCAGTTCAGTACCCGGACCCTTCTTCTACGCAGCCATGATGCTGTAATTGATGCAGTATGTGGTTTGGCATTGTCATGTTGGAAAATGCAAGGTCTTCCCTGAAAGAGACGTCGTCTGGATGGGAGCATATGTTGCTCTAGAACCTGGATATACCTTTCAGCATTGATGGTGTCTTTCCAGATGTGTAAGCTGCCCATGCCACACGCACTAATGCAACCCCATACCATCAGAGATGCAGGCTTCTGAACTGAGCGCTGATAACAACTTGGGTCGTCCTTCTCCTCTTTAGTCCGAATGACACGGCGCCCCTGATTTCCATAAAGAACTTCAAATTTTGATTCATCTGAACACAGAACAGTTTTCCACTTTGCCACAGTCCATTTTAAATGAGCCTTGGCCCAGAGAAGACGTCTGCGCTTCTGGATCATGTTTAGATACGGCTTCTTCTTTGAACTATAGAGTTTTAGCTGGCGACGGCGGATGGCACGGTGAATTGTGTTCACAGATAATGTTCTCTGGAAATATTCCTGAGCCCATTTTGTGATTTCCAATACAGAAGCATGCCTGTATGTGATGCAGTGCCGTCTAAGGGCCCGAAGATCACGGGCACCCAGTATGGTTTTCCGGCCTTGACCCTTACGCACAGAGATTCTTCCAGATTCTCTGAATCTTTTGATGATATTATCAAGTCAAGTCAACTTTATTGTCAAATATGCTATACATGCTCGACATACAGCACAGATGAAATTCCAGTCCTCTCTGACCCACGGTGCAAACAGGCAATGCAATAAATAAAAATAAAAATAGAATAATTGAAAAACAAACAAACAATATAAACAGTATAAACACTGCACTGTAGATGATGTTCAAACTCTTTGCAATTTTACACTGTCGAACTCCTTTCTGATATTGCTCCACTATTTGTCGGCGCAGAATTAGGGGGATTGGTGATCCTCTTCCCATCTTTACTTCTGAGAGCCGCTGCCACTCCAAGATGCTCTTTTTATACCCAGTCATGTTAATGACCTATTGCCAATTGACCTAATGAGTTGCAATTTGGTCCTCCAGCTGTTCCTTTTTTGTACCTTTAACTTTTCCAGCCTCTTATTGCCCCTGTCCCAACTTTTTTGAGATGTGTTGCTGTCATGAAATTTCAAATGAGCCAATATTTGGCATGAAATTTCAAAATGTCTCACTTTCGACATTTGATATGTTGTCTATGTTCTATTGTGAATACAATATCAGTTTTTGAGATTTGTAAATGATTGCATTCCGTTTTTATTTACAATTTGTACCTTGTCCCAACTTTTTTGGAATCGGGGTTATACAAACAAGCAAAGTGCTGGTGTTTAAAATTCTACATACTGTATATACTGTATGTTTGGATGTATAGACGGATATCAAATTGCAACATTTAACCACAGTGACATCTTTGTTATGACAGCGCATAGTTTATACATGTGCGTAACTATGTAAAATTCGCATGAAATGTTGCAACTGTCAATGTGTACCGCATTTCTTGCAAAAAGAGGAAGTGTTAGATGTCTGTAATTTTTCTTTTTATCCTTGAAAGTGGAGGTTTGTTAAATTCTTGATGTTTTTCTTATATGTTAGTAAAGAAACTGAAACTAAATATATATTCAACTTTCGAATCCAGTGTCAGTCACTTTGAATAAAACATAGCCAGTAATCAGAATATTAGCTCATATATAAATATTAGCCAATAATCTGGTAACTCATGTCTTCGATCTATGAATCAGAAAATCAACATCAGGCGTAGTGTTTGCATCTGAGGTCACTTTTGTTTTAGGGCTAGTGAACGAACTACACACTTCACCAAAACAACACTGCAGGGCATTATACTGGATTGACATCGATTCATTAGGTTAAATCAACGAATAAGGATTTCAGACAAAACAAAGTAAATTTGTCTCCGGCTGCACTGGAAATGATTATATAGAGCTAGTCGTGTAAATAAAATACCCTCCGAAGAAAGTAATACATTTCTTGTGTGTTTTGTCTGAAAAATGTCTATAGCTATGAATAACTTGAGATATAAATGCAGCATGATCAAAAGGGATTTTATTTACAGTGGTGCTTGAAAGTTTGTGAACCCTTAGAATTTTCTATATTTCTGCATAAATATGAGCTAAAACATCATCAGATTTTCACACAAGTCTGAAAAGAGAACCCAGTTAAACAAATGAGACAAAAATATTATACTTGGTCATTTATTTATTGAGGAAAAGGATCCAATATTACATATCTGTGAGTGGCAAAAGTATGTGAACCTTTGCTTTCAGTATCTGGTGTGACCCCCTTGTGCAGCAATAACTGCAACTAAACATTTCCAGTAACTGTTGATCAGTCCTGCACACCGGCTTGGAGGAATTTTAGCCCATTCCTCCATACAGAACAGCTTCAACTCTGGGATGTTGGTGGGTTTCCTCACATGAACTGCTCGCTTCAGGTCCTTCCACAACATTTCCATTGGATTAAGGTCAGGACTTTGACTTGGCCATTCCAAAACATTAACTTTATTCTTCTTTAACCGTTCTTTGGTAGAACGACTTGTGTGCTTAGGGTCGTTGTCTTGCTGCATGACCCACCTTCTCTTGAGATTCAGTTCATGGATAAATGTCCTGACATTTTCCTTCAGAATTCGCTGGTATAATTCAGAATTCATTGTTCCATCAATGATGGCAAGCCGTCCTGGCCCAGATGCAGCAAAACAGGCCCAAACCATGATACTACCACCACCATGTTTCACAGATGGGATAAGGTTCTTATGCTGGAATGCAGTGTTTTCCTTTCTCCAAACATAACGCTTCTCATTTAAACCAAAATGTTCTATTTTGGTCTCATCCATCCACAAAACATTTTTCCAATAGCCTTCTGGCTTGTCCACGTGATCTTTAGCAAACTGCAGATGAGCAGCAATGTTCTTTTTGGAGAGCAGTGCCTTTTCCTTGCAACCCTGCCATGCTCACCATTGTTGTTCAGTGTTCTCCTGATGGTGGACTCATGAACATTAACATTAGCCAATGTGAGAGAGGCCTTCAGTTGCTTAGAAGTTACCCTGGGGTCCTTTGTGACCTCGCCAATTATTACATGCCTTGCTCTTGGAGTGATCTTTGTTGGTCGACCACTCCTGGGGAGGGTAACAATGGTCTTGAATTTCCTCCATTTGTACACAATCTGTCTGACTGTGGATAGGTGGAGTCCAAACTCTTTAGAGATGGTTTTGTAACCTTTTCCAGCTTGATGAGCATCAACAACGCTTTTTCTGAGGTCCTCAGAAATCTCTTTTGCTAGTGCCATGATACACTTCCACAAACATGTGTTGTGAAGATCAGACTTTGATAGATCCCTGTTCTTTAAATAAAACAGGGTGCCCACTCACACCTGATTGTCATCCCATTGATTGAAAACACCTGACTCTAATTTCACCTTCAAATTAACTGCTAATCCTAGAGGTTCACATACTTTTGCCACTCACAGATATGTAATATTGGATCATTTTCCTCAATAAATAAATGGCCAAGTATAATACTTTTTCTCATTTGTTTAACTGGGTTCTCTTTATCTACTTTTAGGACTTGTGTGAAAATCTGATGATGTTTTAGGTCATATTTATGTAGAAATATAGAACATTCTAAAGGGTTCACAAACTTTCAAGCACCACTGTACACATCCCTTATTATGGCTTTGGATGTATTTAAGTATTTCTGGTTAGTGTAAGAAAATAACTTCTGCTTTCGTTCCTTTTTTAACTGGTTTTCTAAGGAATACTACAACCATAAATACTAGAAATACTGCACTAGGGCCAGAACTTACTTGAAGTCTTACATTGTGCAACAAACATTTGCCAGTAATCAAGATTCAAGAACCGGATGTAGGGTTTTCGATCTCATTCAATCATAAAGTAACATTAAAATGTTGGCGCAAACACAACATCGTTCTTCAAATCAATTCATTCAAATATCTGCAGTCTGCAAATGTGTCCAAAAATATTAAATCAATGTCTCCTTTCATAAAAAAAAAAACTTCAATGTATCACTGGTGATATGATTTTCTTTGCTTAATAACAACACATTAAAAAATCTGTTTATTATTCGGCTTAGATAATGTGGAGTATCTGTTATCCATGTGTAAGTTGTTACTATAGAAATAATAACGCATGAGAACATTATCGAAAAATATCAACACCTTCTGACCAATCAGGTTTGAGAATTCAGCAGCGCTGTGATATAAATACTAGTCAATGCGTATAACTTAAATAATTTGTCCCCTTATCAAGACTTGAACGATGTATTTATATTTTTACCTCTCTATCAAAATTAATTTATCATTCATTATATTATTTATAGTATTTTCAATTTGCAATTCAGTCCTAAGCCAATACACCTTACTTACTTCTCCCTAACCACTTGTGTAAATACTAATAATATAATATAATATAATATAATATAATATAATATAATATAATATGGGCGGCACGGTGGTGTAGTGGTCAGCGCTGTCGCCTCACAGCAAAAAGGTCCGGGTTCGAGCCCCGTGGCCGGCGAGGGCCTTTCTGTGTGGAGTTTGCATGTTCTCCCCGTGTCCGCGTGGGTTTCCTCCGGGTGCTCCGGTTTCCCCCACAGTCCAAAGACATGCAGGTTAGGTTAACTGGTGACTCTAAATTGAGCGTAGGTGTGAATGTGAGTGTGAATGGTTGTCTGTGTCTATGTGTCAGCCCTGTGATGACCTGGCGACTTGTCCAGGGTGTACCCCGCCTTTCGCCCGTAGTCAGCTGGGATAGGCTCCAGCTTGCCTGCGACCCTGTAGAACAGGATAAAGCAGCTAGAGATAATGAGATGAGATGAGATGATAATATAATATAATATATAATCCTCCCCCCCCCCCCCCCCCCCAAAAAAAAAAAAAAAAAACCTTGGGATGGTTGGGAAATTCTATTTAAAAAAGAAACCCAAGATATTTCATATTTTGTTGGACAACTTCATTTCATTTGTTAATTTGCATCCATTCCTGTATTTCAGGCCTGCAACACATTCCAAAAAAGTTGGCACAGGGGCAATATAGGGCTAGTAATGAAGTAAAAACCATTAAATAATGATGTAAGCATGATTTTGTATAAAATCAGTATCCAGGAAAGGCCTAGTCTTTGAGGAGCAAAGATGGGTCGAGGATCTCCAGTTTGTCAACAAATGCATGAGAAAATGATTGAAATGTTTAAAAACAATGTTCCTCGGGGGCGTCGTGGCTCAGGTGGTTAAGGCGCCATACCATGAATGCGGGCGACCCGGGTTCGATTCCGGCCCGAGGTCATTTCCCGATCCCTTCCTGTCTCTCTCCTCCCGCTCATTTCCTGTCTCTACACTGTCCTATCCAATAAAGGTGCAAAAAGCCCAAAAAAATATCTTAAAAAAAAAAAAAAAAAACAATGTTCCTCAAAGAAAGACAGGAAGGGATTTGGATATTTCAGTCTCTACGGTGCATAATATCATTAAATGATTCAATGAATCTGGAGGAATTTTGGTACATAAAGGGCAAGGGCTCAAGCCTAAGCTGAACACCTGTGATCTCCGATCTCTCAGATGGTGGTGATTCAAGAACCATTATTCATCTATAGCTGATATAACCACATGGGCTTGGGATTACTTTGGCAAACCTTTGTCAAGCATGACAATACAGAGTTACATACACAAATGCCAGTTAAAACTTTATTGTGCAAAAAGGAAGCCTTATGTTAACTGTGTCCAGAAGCACCATCAACTTCTCTGGGCTCAGAGGCATCTGGGATGGATCATCACACAGTGAAAATGTGTACTGTGGTCAGATGAATCAGTATTCCTAGTCTTCTTTGGAAGAACTGGACGCCATGTGCTCCGGACTAAACACCAAAAGGACCATCCAGACTGTTACCAGGAACAAGTTCAAAAACCAGGGTGTCTCATGGTATGGGGTTGTGTCAGTGCCCTTGGCAAACGTAACTTACACTTCTGTGATGGAGCATTAATGCAGAAGTGTACACTGAGATTTTGGAGCAACATATGCTGCCTTCAAGACAACGTCTTTTCCAGGGATATTTCACCCAGATGATGCAAAACCACATTCTGCACACATTACAAAGGCATTGCTGTGGAAGAACAGGGTGTGTCATCTCTGTCCCCAATACAGAATGTGTGGAGAATTTTGAAATGAAAAATACGACAGTGCGACCCTGTACTGTTACACACCTTAAGACCTGTTTACAGGAAGAACGGGACAAAATAACACCTGAGATGCTTCATCACGGCGGCACGGTGGTGTAGTGGTTAGCGCTGTCGCCTCACAGCAAGAAGGTCCTGGGTTCGAGCCCCGGGGCCGGCAAGGGCCTTTCTGTGTGGAGTTTGCATGTTCTCCCCGTGTCCGCGTGGGTTTCCTCCGGGTGCTCCGGTTTCCCCCACAGTCCAAAGACATGCAGGTTAGGTTAACTGGTGACTCTAAATTGAGCGTAGGTGTGAATGTGAGTGTGAATGGTTGTCTGTGTCTATGTGTCAGCCCTGTGATGACCTGGCGACTTGTCCAGGGTGTACCCCGCCTTTCGCCCATAGTCAGCTGGGATAGGCTCCAGCTTGCCTGCGACCCTGTAGAAGGATGAAGCGGCTAGAGATAATGAGATGAGATGCTTCATCACTTGGTGTCTTCAGTCCCTAGATGTCTTTTAAGTGTTGTGAGAAGGAATGGCAACATTATAAAGTGGTAAATGATTTACTGTCCCAACTTTTTTGAAATGTGTTGCAAGAATCAAAATTGCAATGTGTTTATTTTGAAAAAGAATAAAATTCATGAGGTAAAACATCAAATAAGGTGCTGCCGTATTGTTTTGAGTGCAATACAGGTCAAAGATTATTTACAAATCATTGTTTTCAGTTTTAATATCAATTTCAACATACCGTCGCATTTTTTTCTGATTTGAGGTTGTATAATAGAATACAATATAAAACTGAAGACTAAAATGCTTTACAGGTATTACAGGAATGATCAATTACTTTCTTTTCTCCACTAAAATCAATTCGGCAAAAAAAAAAAAAAGGTATCCATATCATATACCTGATATATGCACCTTTGTAATTGTTTCAAATGACGCTGTTTCAAATGTCAAGATCTACACTGTAGCATATGGAAAAGGTGTGAGTTTTGGGTGTGTCCTGATCTTTTTTCAAGTGATAATTCATTGCAATAGGATGGATACTGCTTTCAGTCAACGATGACCCTGCCCGTGTCATTAGCACAGATATAAATTATGAGCTACTGCTACATTACATTATCTGACGCCAAATATTCTGCACAATTCATGCAAATTTGTGACTGCTCCACAAGCACCCTTTCCAGCAAAGGTCTTTTATTATTATCATCCTGGTTCTAACAGGTTGGAGGTGTGAAGCTCAGGGCCACATGCATTCCCCAGGGTGTTCAAGCTGCCTGTTTGACTCAATAGAGCCGCTGTGGCTCGGTGGGATCGTGTTCCTGCGGTGAACAACTCTCTCCTCCCATCTCACCCTCCTATTTTTTTTTCTCGCTGTCTTTTCAATCTTGTCCTCTTTCCATCAACTACTTGCGATGGCTGAGTCGTATTGAAAAAGAGCAGAAGACAAACAGCTATAGAGTTACTCTCCTGATTCGGGCAGAGTTTGGGTTTCCTTTATTGGTTTCCTCAGCTCTAATTAAGCACCGCGTCCTAATGGCTCCCCGTGAAATGAGATGAAAGCTAACACTGTCTGACTCTTGGTTTACAAGCCGCTCTTTCAGTAAGGGTGGCAGTGACGTGTGAGCGAAACATTGGACATGACAAGGATGAGCAGTTATGGTCATTCTAAAGGAGTACGTCACCCCAGAATGCTAATGGAGCTAATGTGAATGGCGGCTAATGGGAACCAGTTAGAATGACCTCATACCTCATCTGTAAACATGCTCTGTGCATAGTAAAACTTTCATTGTTATAAGAATTCCTATGGCGAGAAATTAAGTCCTGCCGAGTCTGTGCTGGGAAAAACAAACAAAAACTCTTAAGGGGTTCATTCAACTCGTAAGTAAAAGATATCAGAATCAAAAACACTTTTGAACACTTAGTTCCTCTCAGATTCTTAGCATTTATGCAAAGATTCAGGAAGTGAGTGGTTTCTGGAGTGGTAACTCCTCAGGTTTCATCAGAATCTTCTTGCTAAACTAGACAGCTAGTTAATGAGTGATAAACTAGCATTATACATGTTTTGTTACATAATATTGTTCCTGCAGACTTAGCTAGTGAAGAAGCCGTGGCCTAATGGTTAGAGAAGCAGCTTTGGGATCAGAGGGTCAATTCCCTGCACCAGAAGGAATGGCTGTAGTGCCCTCGATCAAGGCACCTAACCCCCAGCTGCATCTCCAGGCTGCTCTAGGTACATTGTATGTCGCTCTGGACACACCCGGATCACCGCACAGGCTTCATATGGCTTCAGCCTAGGGGCCCCCACGCCCCCTGCCTCTCAGGGGGGCCCCCAATTGGTCAAAAGAAAAAAAAAAACCTTCATATTCATTGGCTCAAAATGAATATTTAAATAAACGGACGCTGATTGGGTGAGGCAAATCTGCCTTCCATATATAAACGTTAGACGTCACGCACGACGTCACTCCACAGTTGAACAGTGAACATGTGTGACAGAAAATACAACAGCGGTGCTCAAAAGCGCAAGGCGCAACGGCAAAAAGCCCAACGTGACAAAGCTCTATTGAGCAATATACCAAAACTAACAGGGTTTTTTAAACCTAAGGAAACCCAACTGGCAAGTGCAAATCTAGTACAAGAAAAGCTAGGAGGACAAACTTTTAAGAATGATACTGGTTGTTGATCATTAGTTTGTTTACTTTGTCTTTATTGCCTTTCATTATAGCCTCTTCATCGTGTACTTGAGAGGTTCAGTTGCCTAAAAGGCCTACAGGCACATTCAATTGACAGTTGCATAAGTTGTGATAAGTTGTTGTCAATCTAAACCTTATAGTTTTTGGTGTTCTGTTTTTGCTGGCCTAGCTGGACAAAGTTTAATAATGAAAAAAAAAACAAAACTTTAAAATGTAGAAAATAGACAGTTCTTTACAGGTAGATGGGATAAGATGGTGGTGGCCGGGGGGGCTACAGCAACTTGTAGCCTAGGGGCCCCTGGCCATGTTAATCCGGCCCTGGCTCTGGATAAGAGCGTCTGCTAAATGCCTGTAGCGTTAAGTAAAAAGTTGACAATATACTTTACACAACAATACAAATTGCATTTGTGACTCCTGACAAATTCCTACGAGCTTCTGATCTAGCTATTTTGGAGGTAAGAAAAAACCCTGGGGCTTTTATGAATTCATCGACCACAGTTTGCTAAACAAGGACAGATATGTAGAGACGTTGGTGATAGTAACTCTTTGATTACGGTTGTAGCCTATTTAATTATTTTCCACACCCTATAGTGCCGTTTTCCTCACTTAGCGACGTTTGTGTTTGTGGTTAAGCTGTTGATTATTTGATGTTGGAGCTATGCTGCTTTGAGCAAAATACATCTTTATCAGTAAGCAATCTCCGAGCTGAACGCTTCCTATTGTTTCAAAAGTGAATGTAAATAAAGAACAAGAGCTACGTCTGTTAGCAAACACGGCCAAGCAGTACATCCGTAGTGTTAACAGGTTGCTATCCGACTTTGACCTGAAGCCTATCTGAGGAAGAAAAGAGCTCTGTTCCATCTGCCAGCACCTCACACCACCGTCACACCCTGCATGAAAAATTCAGACCTATCGCTTACACTTAATGATGGCCAAATCGCTCTATCATCAGTAACCTCGGTGGAAAGGCGAGAAGGAGAGAGAGTGTGATCGGCAGGGTGACAGGTGTGTGTGTGTGTGTGTATGTGAGTATGTATTATGGAGTATTGAGTGCTTTAAACCAGGGTGGATGATGTTGTTAGATGTTAAGTCTGACCATGTGAGCTGGGATCATTCAGTGTACGGATAAGTGGCTGAATGTATGTGCTTGAGGGTGGGAACCTGCCCTGTAGATAAACGTTTGCGAAGCTTTGTGAAAGACCCCCTCGCCTATATAAGCCATAGCACAGTCCATGCTAACTGATAAATGTATTTACTCAGCTCTCCTTGTGCAACACGGAGGTGTTATACAAGAAAAAATAACATGGAAAAAGACTTAAATGCATAAATACACTCACCGGCCACTTTAATAGGAACTTGTTTTTGATTCTAAGATTCCTGTTCTTGGCTCCAGGAGTGGAACCCGATGAGTGTGGTCTTCTGCTGTTGCATGCTGAGATGCTTTTCTGCTCACCATGGTTGTAAAGAGTTGCTATGAGTCGGTATATCCTTCCTGCAGCTTGAACCAATCTGGTCATTTTCCTCTGACCTGTCATCAGTGTGTTTTTGTTTGTTTGTTTGTTTGTTTGTTTTTTGCACCATTCTGTGTAGAGACTGTTGTGTGTGAAAACCCCAGGAGATCAGCAGTTTCTGAAATACTCAAACCAGTCCATCTGGCTCAAACCAACACCCACGCCACAGTGAAAGAAAGTCACACTTCACTGTGAGATCACAATTTTTTCCCATTCTGATGTTCGAAGTGAACATTCACTGAAGATTTGTATCGGCATGATTTGATGCAGGGTGTTCCTAATAAAGTAGCCAGTCCGCGTATCGTCCAAACGTTCTTGATGTGGTTTATATGATGATGTTTAGTGCAATTGTATTTGTGTCATTCTTCACTTCACGATTGACTTGACAATCCTGATTGGTCAGAAGGTATAGATTTTTCTATAACAGCAACCTCGCACAATAATTCTGGACACATTTGTTTAACGGTGATGGAATGAGTCTCTGGTGTCAGGCGACAAGAAAGTCTTTAGGACAGAAGATGTTGCATTTTTGAGTTTCGCCATTGCATTGTTGCTTTTTTTTCCCATTTTATTAACCTTTGGTGAAAAAGAAAGTCAAGGAATATAGTAAGTGATAACAGAGTTTATTCTATCCACATTCACTGGATATGAGCAATCGGACGATCTGATTGGCTACTCTATTACTAGGATATCAGCTCGTATACCGTGAGTAGAGAAAAACAAAATGGTTGCTGAACCAACTGAGGGCGAAATAAAAACTACTCGTAAACAAAACCCAAAAAATACAAAAAAAAAGCAGCAAAATGAAATGAATGGAATGAAAGTATTTGATGGTAAGAACATATCTTTTTTTAATTTTTCATGAATTATTATTATTATCATTGCATTTTTTACAAATTGCTCCGGTCATTTCCATACATGTCAACCTTTGGTCAATCAAACCTGTATAACCAACCTCCAAAATCCGTATTTCCCTTATAAAATCCGTATAAGATGCAAATTAAAATAATTTACCTAAAATTTGAATGATAATTAACAATGATATATCCCAGTTACTTTTTATTCAATATTAATAACAATAAACCTTCAGAATGAATACAAAGCTCCAATGTTTGACAAAAACACAAAGTTGGTTGGCGGGATTCTCGCAATGCGGTGTGCGCATGATCAAAAGTGGAACGAAGTCTCACTACCACAAGATAATGCACGATTTCATAAGACTCTTTACTGGCTGTCTGTGCTGTACAGTACAGTACAGTTTCTGTGCTGTACAGTACGTTTGTAAATGTTATGCGCTCTTTTATCATCATGGGAATTGATTATAGCTCTAAATAAATATTGAAGTTTTTTTAAAGAATCCGTATAACTTTATTTGTACACCCGTATACTACGTTTATTGAATCAAATCCGTATAAAATACGGACATTCCGTATAGGTTGACATGTATGCATTTCGCCGGTTTGTTTACATTTTAAGCGGAAATGATTTTGTCGGATGTTTTGTAGAAAGTTTTTATTCATCGAATTTGCAAAAAATAAAATAAAAATGTTCCATTTCTCAAAATCCAGTGACTGTGGATAGAATAAAACAGTTATTCCACTCAATCTTGCCGTACGTGGCTTACAGCCAACTCGGTGCTACGTGCCTCATCGGCTATCAGCTCATGTACGACTTTCGTGGAATAACTGTTAAATTTCACTATGTATCGAACATGCTGCAAAAACTGTTGTTAAGTAATGTTCAATAAGTGTTCGAGATATTTCTGATGATCTACAATGTAATTTCATTTATTATTTGTCATACTTTTTACTAGCTAGCAAGCGCTCATGCTAGCAAGCATTATCTATCCAGGATCTAGGAGAAATGTATGGCAGGAAGTGTTCTAAAGTGTTGGTGACACCTTAGAAACCAGACAGAATTGATTATTGTTATGATTTAGTCTGGTTTCTGAAGGATACCTCGCATGGAGCTTTTTAAAAATTCTTTTAGTTCCTTTACTGAAACAGAACAATAATCATGTGATTACAGTCACTCTTTGTCATGTGATTTTGCATGGAATGTTGTAATGCTAGCTAGCTAAATAATTAACATTTTGCAGAAATGAAGTGACAAGTGATATTAGGAAAATAGTGAGTCAAAAGTCTGGTGTAATAATTAGCTGTTCCTCCATTTTGTTTTAACACACCAGAGGCACCACAGTAGGTGCAATTCATGTAAACAAACTTGTCTTGAAGCTAACTGCTAATGCAATAATTTTCTATTTTCACGCCCTGCATTGTTCAGGCGAATAGACTTTTATTCCGCAAGCAAATTTAATCACATTCACTCAGACTGCTGATTTGGAGTTCACTATTATTCACCAGAACCTTATTTTTGTCAGGTTACAAAGCTTTTAAGTAGTTTAAGTAAAGAAAAAAAAAACCCCAACAATTACGGTGTAGTTTATTTTAATCCACTTAGTGTATTTAGGATATATTATATTGCGACATTTCCATTATGTATTGTTTGTGATACACTTCTTTGCTATCTTTACAATTATAAAGAACACACTAATTAGATTTTCCACTCCTATTTCAAGCTTTTATTTTAGTCATCGTCCCATCGAAGCAAAGAAATTTGAGGAACATCTATTCAGGGTCTTGCTTCTCCTTTCTCTCGTCTTTTTTCTCTTTTTCATCCTCTCTTCTCTCCTGTCCTTCCCCTCACTAGGCATATGTGTGCGGCGCAAGGCCTGTGACTAACGGCTCGAAGGAGGACTGAAAGTTAGTCACCTCTGAGGCATCACTTCCCCCTCTCTGCCTGAAAAATAAAAAAAGGGAAGCGCTTTCTTCCTCTCCACGACCCTCTCCTTCTCCTTTCTCTGTGGCTTGGCCGAGGAGGAACAATGACCTCCTCCAGAAGCTGATGTTCTTTAATATCGGAGAAGCGCAGATCAAAGCTGTGCGTGTAACACGAGAGAGCCGAGGGTCTACGGGCGACCAGCAAACAGCCACACGCGTTCAATGCAGTTCTTTATGATGGCAAGAGAGGGAGAGATAGAGAGAGAGTGTGTGTGTGTGTATGTGTGTGTGGTGCGGGAAAGAGTTAGAGAGACTTCAAAGTGGCACGTCTCAGTCTTCACTGACTCATTGAGAAAGGGATGTGATGGGGGACGCATTCTTGATTTCTCATGAGATACTGAAGGTGGCATCACAAAGATACCATCTAGTGAAAAATGGTTTTGTGTGTGAGAGAGAGAGAAAGAGAGAGAGAGAGAGAATGAGTGTGTGCACGTTTTTAAATCTTGGTGGGGACTAAATGTCCCGACAAGGATGGAAACATCTGACAGTTTTGACCTTAATGGAACATCTGGTTGGTCTGTACAAGAAAAAAAATGCGAATAAAAAAGAAGAGCAAGACGTGTGTGTGTGTGTGTGTGTGTGTGTGTGTGTGTGTGTGTGTGTGTGTGTAAAAGACCAAGACAGTGAATCCAGGTGTGTAGCAGCAATGCAGTTGTGTGTCTAAGTAAGGAAGTGCGAGAGTATTAGTAAGTTTAGCAGGAACTAACAGCAGAACTTGAGTGGGATGTGTGGTGTATAGGGTGAGAGATAACAAATAGAGTGAGTGAGAGAGAGAAAGAGAGAGAGAAAGAGAGAGAGATACATAGAGTTATCAATGGAAAGCCCCCAAATTACCCTGACCACAACAGGATGTTCAGTCAACAATGGCTAACTAAATTGGATTGTTCCGACATGCTCTGGAAATGTCCGGCGGATATTAATGTGGGAAAATCAAAATAATTTTCTCAGGATGAAAAGCAAATGATTTAAAACTCTTACTCCTTTGGAAAAGGATGCCGATATCCTCCCTCTTTCTCTTTCTCGCTTTCTCTTTGCTTTGTGAGAATGATTTTAGATAGCCCCTTTCGGACATAATGTGTACAATTGTACATAGGAAGTTCCATAGCGTTTTTCCTTGTGTCCGAGGGGGATAAAGGAACGTTAGTGATAGAAAAACTGACCAGAGAAAATTGATAATAATTTAAAAAATGTTTCTCAATAAAAATTAGATCAATACAGTGCCTTGCAAAAGTATTCATCCCCTTGGTGTTTGTCCTGTTTCGTTGCATATCAAGCTGGAATTAAAAAGGATTTTTGGAGGGTTAGGACCATTTGATTTACACAACATGCCTACCACTTTAAAGGTGCACATTGGGTTTTTTTTTATTTTGTGACACAAACAATAATTAAGATGAGAAAACAGAAATCTGGAGTGTGCATAAGTATTCACCCCCTTTCATATGAAACCCCTAAATAAGAGCTGGTCCAACCAATTCATTTCATAAGTCACATAATTAGTTGATTAAGATCCACCTGTGTGCAATCAAAGTGTCACATGATCTGTCACATGATGTCTGTATATATAAACCAACCTGTTCTGGAAGGACCCTGACTCTGCAACACTACTAAGCAGGCAACATGAAAACCAAGGAGCCTCCACACAGGTCAGAGACAAAGTTGTGGAGAAGTATAGATCAGGGTTGGGTCATAAAAAATATCCCAAACTTTGAATATCCCACGGAGCACCATTAAATCCATTATAGCAAAATGGAAAGAATATGGCACCACTACAAACCTGACAAGAGAAGGCCCCGCCCACCAAAACTCACAGACCAGGCAAGGAGGGCATTAATCAGAGATACAACAAAGACACCAAAGATAACACTGAAGGAGCTGCAAAGATCCACAGTGGAGATGGGAGTATCTGTCCATAGGACCACCACGGTTTGCTCCGGAGGCCTGCTCAACCACCGATCCCCACTCCTGCATCCAGCCCACAGTAGAAGCGCCACAGGCGGAACATGCGGAAGCAGAAGAGGGGCAAGCACGGAGGTATCCAGGCTAGGCTAGTGGCTAGCCCTCACCGGCCGGCTATCCCTACCATCACTCTGGCCAATGTACGCTCGCTGGACAACAAGCTGGATTATGTCCGCCTACTCCGCTCATCTTCTAAGTCTGTGAGTGAGTGTTGTGTCCTCGTGTTTGTGGAAACATGGATTTACGACAGCGTCCCGGACTGTGCCATTCAGCTAGCCCGGCTAACATGCTACCAGTCAGACAGAGTGCTAGTCGAGGGGGGGGGAGACTCACGGCGGAGGACTCTGTGTTTACATTAGTGATGCCGTGCCGCAATGCTGTCGTGGTCTGCAAACACTGCTCACCACTGGTGGAGTTTATAATTATTAAGTGCCGGCCATTCTACCTGCCGAGGGAATTTACAGCCATATTGCTGGTAGCAATATACATCCCTCCCGGCTCCAATAACAAAAGGAGTGAAGCACTGAATGAACTCTATCAGCACATCAGTGAGCAGCAGACAACCCACCCAGATGCTTTCCTCATCCTGGCTGGGGATTTCAACCATGCAAACCCCAAGAGCGTGTTTCCAAAACTCTATGGACATATCAACTTTCCCACACATGGAAACAATACTCTGGACAATGTTTACACCATGCATAAAGGTGCCTACAAAGCCCTACCCCTACCCCACCTTGGGGCCTCAGATCACTCCACTGTTATGCTAATGCCAGCATACAGGCCGCTGGTTCAAGTCACCAAACCAGCTATAAAGCAGGTACGTGTGTGGCCAGAGGGGTCCTCAGAGGAACTCCAGGACTGTTCTTCCACCACTGACTGGAGCATGTTCAGACAGGCGGCCACCTACAACAACACTACAGATCTCCAGGAGTACACGGAGACCGTCACTGCCTACATGAGGAAGTGTATGGACAATGTTACAGTCACCAGAACCATCTCCATTCGGGCAAATCAGAAGCCATGGCTGACAGGGGAAGTCCACAGGCGTCTGAGGGCTCGGAATGCTGCCTTCAGAGCTGGGGATGAGGTGGGCCTGAGGACAGCTAGGGCCAACCTGTCACGAGGCATCAGGGCAGCCAAGAGACAGTATTCCAGGAACATTGCTGTTTACTTCAACGACAGCAGAGACTCCAGGAACCTGTGGCGGGGGATTCAGACCATCACAGACTACAAGCCCTTGCCGCAGACCTGTGATAACTCCACCTCTCTGCTGAATCAGTTGAACGACTTCTTCATTTGCTTTGAGGCAGACAACAGCACCACAGCACAGAAGACCCCTCCACCTCCCAGCGACCAGGTGTTGACACTGTCCCCAGACAGCATGAGGAGAGCTCTCAGGACGACAAATGCACGGAAAGCCCCGGGTCCTGATAACATTCCTGGTCGTGTCCTGAGAGACTGTGCCGAGGAGCTCACAGATGTTTTTACAGAAATCTTCAACATCTCATTGAGCCAGGCTGTTGTCCCCATGTGCCTCAAAGCCACCACCATCATCCTGGTCCCGAAGAAGCCATCTCCCTCCTGCTTCAATGACTACCGCCTGGCCGCACTCACTCCCATCCTCATGAAGTGCTTCGAGTGGCTAGTCATGCGGCATATCAAGTCTGCCCTCCCCCCCACCCTGGACCCTTTCCAGTTTGCATATCAGTCCAACTGTTCGAGCGATGACGCCATCTCCACTGCCCTCCACTCAGCCCTCACCTGCCTGGAGACAAAAGACTCGTACATCAGAATGCTGTTCATAGACTTCAGCTCAGCATTCAACACAATCATTCCTCAGCAGCTCATTCATCAACTGGACCAGCTGGGACTCAACACCTCCCTGTGCAACTGGCTGCTGGACTTCCTGACGGGGAGACCACAGGCTGTACGGGTCGGCAGCAACTCCTCCAGCAGCATCACATTGAACATGGGGGCCCCCCAAGGATGTGTGCTGAGCCCCCTCCTCTTCACTCTGCTGACCCACAACTGCACACCAACATCCAGCTCCAACCTCTTCATTAAGTTTGCGGACAACATGACTGTGGTGGGTCTCATCAACAATGGCGATGAGACGATCTACAGGAGTGAGGTGAGCCGCTTGGCCATGTGGTGCAAGGACAACAATCTCCGCCTGAATGTGGAGAAGATGAAGGAGATTGTTGTGGACTTCAGGAGAGCGCACACCCAGCATGCTCCACTAACTATCGACGGTGCTGCAGTGGAGAGGGTGAGCAGCACCAAGTTTCTGGGTGTGCACATCTCTGAAGACCTGTCCTGGAGCAACAACACTGCATCACTGGCCAAAAAAGCCCAACAGCATCTGTACTTCCTCTGCAAACTGAGGAGAGCAAGAGCCCCGGCCCCCATCATGCACACATTCTACTGTACAGAGGCACCATCGAGAACATCCTGACCAGCTGCATCACCGTGTGGTATGGCGCCTGCACCGTGTCCTGCTGCAAGACTCTGCAGCGCATCATGAGAGCAGCTGAGAGGATCATTGGTGTCTCTCTCCCTTCTCTTATAGATATCTATAACTCCCGCCTCACCCGCAAAGCCATCAGGATTGCAGGTGACCCCACCCACCCATCTCATAGCCTCTTCAGCCTGCTGCCATCGGGGAGGAGACTGAGGAGTCTCCGGGCCAAAACCAGCAGGCTCAAGGACAGTTTCTTTCACCAGGCGGTCAGGAGGCTCAACTCCCTCCCTGTTCTGCCCCTCCTCCCCCCTCTGCCTGCTGCCACAGATTCTGCCCATACACCCCCCTGGCCCCCCTTCAGCATCTGACATCATGTCACCCTCACAGTCCCCCCCCCCCAAAACACACACACACACACACACACACACTCTCTCTCAACATTCATTTGCACACTGAACTCAGGGACTGCACATTTCACTTTACCTCGCTCATTTGCACTATTCCGCACTACCTCACCTTAATAGCTATTAGTTTATTGTTTATACTGCTTATTTCATGTTTACCTGCTGTACCTCAAGTGCCCTTGACTGTTTATTCCAATTTGTGTGTGTGTGTGTGTGTGTGTATATATATATATATATATATATATATATATATTTGAGTTGGCCTCTAGGGTTGTCTTCCACATTTCCATTGAGTTCTGGATGAAGGTCCTTAGGTTCCTGTTGATCTTATACAGTTCCAGACATTCCAGTATCCATGTGTGTGGCATTGAGTCGTAGGCTTTCTTGTAGTCAATCCAGGCAGTGCACAGGTTGGTCTGTCTCTTCTTACAGTCTCGGGCGACTGTTCTATCGGCCAGTAGCTGGTGCTTGGCTCCTCTGGTGTTACTGCCAATTCCTTTCTGTGCCTCGCTCATGTATTGAGCCACATGCTTACTCATTTTTGCCGCAATGATGCCTGACAGGGCCTTCCATGTTGTGCAGAGACAGGTAATTGGCCGGTAGTTGGATGGGATGGGTCCCTTCTGGGGGTCCTTCATGATTAGGACTGTCCTGCCTTGGGTTAGCCATTCTGGGTGGGTCCCATCCCTCAGCAGCTGGTTCATCTGTGCTGCTAGGCGTTCATGGAGTGCAGTTAGCTTCTTCAGCCAGTACGTATGGATCATATCGGGGCCTGGTGCTGTCCAGCTCTTCATCTTTGACACTCTTTCTTGGACGTCTGCCATTGAGATGGTTACTGGTTCTTGTTCTGGGAGGTTGCTGTGGTCAGCTCTTAGGTCCACTAACCATTGGGCATCGGTGTTGTGTGATGCCTTTCTTTCCCATATGTCTTTCCAGTATTTTTCCACCTCAGCTCTTGGTGGGTCTGACCTGTTGTTGTTCCCCTGCCATTGAGAGTACACCTTGGCTGGTTCAGTGGAGAACAGCTTGTTTATTCTCCTGGCCTCTCCTTCCTTAGTGTATCTCCTCAACCGGGTGGCCAGAGCTGTTAGTCGCTGTTTGGCAGTTTCGAGTGCCTCTGGTATGGAGAGTGAGTTGTACTTCCTGGGCGCCCCTTTATTCACCATGTTCCCTTTCTGTAGTTCAGCTAGCTGGCTAACTTCTCTCCTTGCTGCCTTTATCTTGGCCTCTAATCGTCTCTTCCATGGTGGATACTGTTTGTTATGTCCCGAGCCCACCTTGTGTCCAAGCATCTCCATGATTACTGTTGCTGTACTGTGTATCAGCTTGTTGGTCTCAGTGATGGTTCTTGTGGAGATTGTCTTCAGAGCAGCATTCACATCTACTAGTAGATCTTCTGAAGGTACTTGGCAACTCAGCTTCGGTATTCGTCGGGGGCTCCAGGTTTCCAGTTGGGTCACAATCTTCCTTCTCAGGTCAGCAGCTCTTGTGTTGAGGCTGTTAGCTGTTGGGGCTTGGTACCCAATCTCTGGTTGTGGGGATGATGACATCTCCCCGCTGACCTGTCTTCCTGGCTCCCCCTTGCCGTAGCATCGTTGTTGTATTTCATTAATCTCTAGTTGTGATAGCAGATTTCGATTATGGATGTTGGAACACTGGGCTAATAGCTGTTTCTTTGTTAGCCTTGATTGTGGGTTTCTAAGTATCCAATGGTCCCACATTCTCTGCATGTATCCCCTCTCTCTGGGATTGCTTGTATAGTAGCATTCCAGCAAATCCGTATTTTCTGTCCTCGTCCATCGATGTCTTGTTCCAGTAGCCCATTTCTCATCAGTTTGCCCTGGTTCCCTAGCAACTGACGCAGACCTTGTTGACCCGGGCGACGTCTGAGCCGGTATGACTCTATCGGTTATGTTTTCACTCATTCCTGAGGTAGGCTGATATATCATGAGGGGTTTTGCCTAAGGACCCTTACTGGATGATGTTTTGCCCTGACCGGGATTCGAACCCCGATCTCCTGCGTCGTAGTCAGTGAGCATTACCACTGTACTATCCAGCTGATATATTTGAAGAGGCCACAAGGAAGTCAACCACAGCCAAATACCTCCAGAGAGTAAGGCAGGTCCTGAAAAGTCAGCTGAATGGTAAAAACAAGGTCCGAGCCATCAACATGTACGCACTACCAGTCATCAGATACCCCGCTGGTATCATAAACTGGCCAAAGGAGGAGATAGAAGCCACAGATATCAAGACTAGAAAGCTCCTCACCATGCATGGAGGGTTCCACCCCAAGTCCAGCACCCTGAGACTATACACTAAGCGGAAAGAGGGAGGCCGAGGGCTAGTGAGCGTCAAGACCACGGTCCAGGATGAAACATCGAAAATCCGAGAATACATCAGAAAGATGGCCCCAAAGGATGAACTGCTAAGTGAATGTCTCAGGCAGCAGAACCCTGATGAGAGTGCACAGGAGGAGGAGGAACAGACAACCTGGAGAGACAAACCCCTACATGGCATGTACCACCGTCAGATAGAGGAAGTGGCTGATATCAAGAAATCCTACCAGTGGCTGGATAATGCAGGACTGACAGACAGCACAGAGGCACTAATCATGGCAGCACAAGAACAGGCCATAAGCACAAGAGCCATAGAGGCCAGGATCTACCAGAGTAGATCAGACCCAAGATGTAGACTGTGCAAAGAAGCCCCTGAAACAGTCCAGCACATAGTAGCAGGGTGTAAGATGCTAGCTGGATCAGCGTACATGGAGAGGCACAACCAAGTGGCTGGGATAGTATACAGGAACATCTGCAACCAGTATGGAATAGAAATACCCAAGTCCCAATGGGCCATACCACAGAAGGTGGCTGAGAACAACAGGGCCAAGATTCTGTGGGACTTCAGCTTCCAGACTGACAAACAGATCCTGGCTAACCAACCGGACATAGTGGTGGTGGACAAAGAGCAGAAGAGGGTGGTGGTGATAGATGTGGCGATCCCAGCTGACGCCAACATCAGGAAGAAGGAACATGAGAAACTTGAGAAGTATCAAGGGTTGAAAGAGCAGCTGGAACGGATGTGGAAGGTCAAGGGTTGCGTGGTCCCCGTGGTAGTGGGGGCACTTGGGGCAGTAACCCCCAAACTGGGAGAGTGGCTCCAGCAAATCCCAGGAACAACATCTGAAGCCTCAGTCCAGAAGAGCGCAGTCCTAGGAACATCGAAGATACTGCGCAGAACCCTCAAACTCCCAGGCCTCTGGTAGAGGACCCGAGCTTGAGGATGACATGGATACCACCCCCCCGCTGGGGGTGAGAAGGAGATTTTTTTTTTTTTTATATATGTATATATAAGTGTTAGTCTATGTCTATTTCTTATCTAGAGTGTTTATACTGTTTATATTGTTTATTTCAGTTATTCTATTTTTATTTATTGCATTGCCTGTTTGCACCGTGGGTCAGAGAGGACGTAAATTTCATCTGTGCTGTATGTCGAGCATGTATAGCAAATTTGACAATAAAGTTGACTTGACTTGACTTTAAGCCATACACTCCACAGAGTGGGCGGAGCTTTATGGAAGAGTGGCCAGAAAAAAGTCATTGCTTAAAAAAACACGTTTGAGAGTTTGCCCAACAGCCTGTGGCAGACTCCCCAAACACATGGAAGAAGATTATCTTGTCAAATGAGACAAAAATTGATCCTTTTGGCCATCATGGGAAACGCCATGTGTGGTGCAAACCCAACACTCTGAGAATACCATTCCTACAGTGAAGCATGATGGTGGCAGCATGACGCTGTGGGGATGTTTTTCATCTGCAGGGACAGGAAAGCTGGTCAGGACTGAAGGAAAGCTGGATGGCACTAAATACAGGGCAATTCTGGAGGAAAACCTGTTTGAGTCAGCCAGAGGTTTGAGACTGGGACGAAGGTTCACGTTCCGGCAGGACAATGACCCTAAACATACTGCTAAAGCTACACTGGAGTGATTTAAAGGAAAATATTTAAATGTCTTGGAATGGCCTAGTCAAAGCCCAGACTTCAGTCCAATTGAGAATCTGTGGCATGACTTGAAGCAGTTTTGCCTTGAGGAATGGGCAAAAATCCCAGTGGCTAGATGTGCTAAGCTGATGGAGACATACCCCAAGAGACTTGCAGCTGTAACTGTAGCAAAAGGTGGCTCTATAAAGTATTGACTTTGGGGTGTGTGTGAATATCTATGTACACTCCAGATTTCTGTTTTTCATCTTAATTATTGTTTGTGTCACAATAAGACAACAATATGCACCTTTAAAGTGGTAGCCATATTGTTTAAATGAAATGGTGCTAACCCTCCAAAAATCCATTTTACAACCCTGATTCCAAAAAAGTTGGGACAAAGTACAAATTGAAAATAAAAACGGAATGCAATGATGTGGAAGTTTCAAAATTCCATATTTTATTCAGAATAGAACATAGATGACATATCAAATGTTTAAACTGAGAAAATGTATCATTTAAAGAGAAAAATTAGGTGATTTTAAATTTCATGACAACAACACATCTCAAAAAAGTTGGGACAAGGCCATGTTTACCACTGTGAGACATCCCCTTTTCTCTTTACAACAGTCTGTAAACGTCTGGGGACTGAGGAGACAAGTTGCTCAAGTTTAGGGATAGGAATGTTAACCCATTCTTGTCTAATGTAGGATTCTAGTTGCTCAACTGTCTTAGGTCTTTTTTGTCGTATCTTCCGTTTTATGATGCGCCAAATGTTTTCTATGGGTGAAAGATCTGGACTGCAGGCTGGCCAGTTCAGTACCCGGACCCTTCTTCTACGCAGCCATGATGCTGTAATTGATGCAGTATGTGGTTTGGCATTGTCATGTTGGAAAATGCAAGGTCTTCCCTGAAAGAGACGTCGTCTGGATGGGAGCATATGTTGCTCTAGAACCTGGATATACCTTTCAGCATTGATGGTGTCTTTCCAGATGTGTAAGCTGCCCATGCCACACGCACTAATGCAACCCCACACCATCAGAGATGCAGGCTTCTGAACTGAGCGCTGATAACAACTCGGGTCGTCCTTCTCCTCTTTAGTCCAAATGACACGGCGTCCCTGATTTCCATAAAGAACTTCAAATTTTGATTCGTCTGACCACAGAACAGTTTTCCACTTTGCCACAGTCCATTTTAAATGAGCCTTGGCCCAGAGAAGACGTCTGCGCTTCTGGATCATGCTTAGATACGGCTTCTTCTTTGAACTATAGAGTTTTAGCTGGCAACGGCGGATGGCACGGTGAATTGTGTTCACAGATAATGTTCTCTGGAAATATTCCTGAGCCCATTTTGTGATTTCCAATACAGAAGCATGCCTGTATGTGATGCAGTGCCGTCTAAGGGCCCGAAGATGATGGGCACCCGGTATGGTTTTCCGGCCTTGACCCTTACACACAGAGATTCTTCCAGATTCTCTGAATCTTTTGATGATATTATGCACTGTAGATGATGATATGTTCAAACTCTTTGCAATTTTACACTGTCGAACTCCTTTCTGATATTGCTCCACTATATGTCAGCGCAGAATTAGGGGGATTGGTGATCCTCTTCCCATCTTTACTTCTGAGAGCCGCTGCCACTCCAAGATGCTCTTTTTATACCCAGTCATGTTAATGACCTATTGCCAATTGACCTAATGAGTTGCAATTTGGTCCTCCAGCTGTTCCTTTTTTGTACCTGTAACTTTTCCAGCCTCTTATTGCCCCTATCCCAACTTTTTTAAGATGTGTTGCTATCATAAAATTTCAAAAGAGCCAATATTTGGCACGAAATTTCAAAATGTCTCACTTTCGACATTTGATATGTTGTCGATGTTCTATTGTGAATACAATATCAGTTTTTGAGATTTGTAAATTATTGCATTCCGTTTTTATTTACAATTTGTACTTTGTCCCAACTTTTTTGGAATCGGGGTTGTAATTCCAGCTTGTAATGCAACAAAACAGGACAAACACCAAGGGGGATGAATACTTTTGCAAGGCACTGTAGATAGATAGATAGATAGATAGATAGATAGATAGATAGATAGATGCAGACAAATCTGTATGTTTTATATGTACTGTATATACAAATGTTTTATAATTTGTGCAGTGGAATAAAAATATTTTCCAAACTCTTGTGTTTCAAAAGAATCAGTTGCTGGGTTTCACGTGACGTCACATCCACCTCATTAGTTATTCAAAACTTTAGCTGGTGGTCTACCAAAGCTTAGTTGACAAAGCATTTGTATGGAGAAGATACATTGCTCACATGAAAAATGCCTTACGATTGCGTTGTTTTAGGTTGTTCGAATCGATCAAATCGTGAAACTGATAAAAGTTTCTTCAGGGTTCCCCGTGAACTAATAAAAAAGGGTGAACGAACACAGGATTTCACAAAAAGACGTGGAGAAAGGTGGCTTTTGAACTTCTCAGTGAAATCGAAGGGAGCCGAGTCAAAGCATGCTTGAGTTTGCATTGATCACTTGGTGAAAGATTTGTGTCCCTCTCAGCTATGTCCTTAGTGTTCTCCAAGTACTTTTCTTGCTTTGTGTTGTTATTTGATGGTGCTTTTTTTTAGTTATGAAGCGCTAAAGTCCCCATCGGTTTCTTTGTTTCCTCCTCACTCCTCACAAAGTCCATATGCATGAAGTCCGCGACAAAATTCTTCCCCAGCCATACAGTTCCAATGTGCCATGATCACTTCTCCGTCTTGTTTAACTAAGATCCAGGTCTTTAAAGGGGTTTCTGATGATCTTTGTGAATGATTTAGCTGAGAGATAAGAGCCAACACAAGTGAGAATCAAGCGAACTGTTGTTTGTTTACACTTCAACTTGCAGTGCTTCGTTGTAAAGACGTGAACGAAAAGCTTAAAAAAAACCCATACATACACGGCAAAAACAATCCAGGATTCATTCGGCAGCGACTTGATAGCGAGGTCCTTTACCCAGCCACATACAAAAAAAGTTGTAAGCCTCCATACTCTTCCACGCTTTCATCTGTTTTGCGGTGTCGAAGGACGTCTGCAACACCAGATAGTTTGAGATGTCGGGGAACTCGACTGAAGGGTAGTTTTCAAGATCGTATCAAAAATCCTCCTTTCCCAGACTGTAGGGGTCGATTCCATTGCACATAGCAATCTTCTGAATATATCTAAAGTGAGCAGTGGCTTCTAGTTTACACGCATACTCTGAGAAGTTATCACTAGTTGTTTGCACTACGGCAGCTGTTTAGACCACCAGCTATTTCACTTCCGGTAAAACCTCTAAGACAAGTCACGTGACTGAAACCCAGCAATAATATATACTCACCGGCCACTTTATTAGGAACACCCACACATCCACCTGCTGTTTGATGCAGTTCTCCAATCTGATCCCTCGACAGCAGCACAATGCATCAAATCATGCAGATGCAAATCAAGAGCTTTGGTTAATGTTCACAGTGTTCAAGCATCAGAATGGGAAAAAAAAATTGCGATCTCAAAGTGTGACTTTCTTTCACTGTGGCATGGGTGTTGGTTTGAGCCAGATGGACTGGTCTGAGTATTTCAGAAACTGCTGATCTCCTGGGGTTTTCACACACAACAGTCTCTACACAGAATGGTGTGAAAAATAAAAAAAACACTGAGTGAATGAGGGACAGTTCTGTGGGTGGAAGCAAATGCCTTGTTGATAAGAGAGCTCAGACGAAAGTAGCCAGATTGGTTCGAGCTGCCAGGAAGGACTCATATAACAACTCATATAATCACTCTTTACAACTGTGGTGAGCAGAAAAGCATCTCAGCATACAACACATTGGGTTCCACTCCTGCCAGCCAAGAATAGGAATCTCAGAATCATGAACAAGTTCATATTAAAGTGGCCAGTGAGTGTACTGTATATGAATACAATAGCATTTAGGTCACAGATGACAAAGATGAAAATGATTCATATGTCTGTGCATGATGTGAGCAATAAAACATGACATGCTGTGCTGTTCTAGGAACATGAAGCAGAGTTAGTGTTACCATATCGATTCCTATACTGGCACATCCCCAAGTGTGTTACACCAATGATTAAATTTTTATATTTAAATAAAGAATGGGGCGGCACGGTGGTGTAGTGGTTAGCACTGTCGCCTCACAGCAAGAAGGTCCGGGTTCAAGCCCCGTGGCCGGCGAGGGCCTTTCTGTGTGGAGTTTGCATGTTCTCCCCGTGTCCACGTGGGTTTCCTCCGGGTGCTCCGGTTTCCCCCACAGTCCAAAGACATGCAGGTTGGGTTAACTGGTGACTCTAAATTGACCGTAGGTGTGAATGTGAGTGTGAGTGGTTGTCTGTGTCTATGTGTCAGCCCTGTGATGATCTGGCGACTTGTCCAGGGTGTACCCCGCCTTTCGCCCGTAGTCAGCTGGGATAGGCTCCAGCTTGCCTGCGACCCTGTAGAAGGATAAAGCGGCTAGAGATAATGAGATGAGATTAAATAAACAATGACGTCATCGTTAAAAAAATCCATTTATAGTTACATTTACTGTTATGGAGTATTTTTGACATAAGTTAGTTCCTTAGCCACTACAAACAGCGCCGTGTACTGCCAGGCTCTTAAAGAGGTTTGAAGAACTCCTTGGATGGGCCAGAATGAGAATCAAACCATCAAAGTCCCACAGTTTGTCGATTCGGAAGGTAGCCAGGAATGACCTCATCTCCTTCACAGTGGATGGAGAAAGGATCCCATTGTTGGTGGAACAACCAATCCGAAGCTTGGGAAGGCTGTATACGGCTGAGCTGTCTGACACCCATATGCCTGCCACCATTATGTATCAGCTTACGGATGGGCTGGAGAGGATTGACAAGTGCCACCTTCCAGGGAAGCTCAAAGTCTGGTGCTATCAATTCACCCTCTATCAGCACCTGATGTGGCCCCTGAAGTTGTGTGAGATCACCTCATCCACAGTAATGAAGATGGATGCTAAAGCCAACAGTTTTATCCGCAAGTCGCTTGGTTTACCCTGAAGCCTTTCCAACATAGGCCTATTTGGGAAAACCACACTTCAGTTGCCACTGAAGTCCATCAACTTAGGCTACAGACAGGAGAAGGCGAGGCTCATGCTAGAGCTGAGAGACTCAACTGACCTGTTTGTAAGAAACACCAAGGCACAGGTCCGAACAGGACGCAAATGGAAGGCTGCCGACCAGGCCATCAGCAGGCTTATGCACAACGAAGTTGTGGGCAGAACACAGTCAGGGAGAGCTGGCTTGGGGTGGGAAACAGCCAAGTTTTGGTCCATGGCTACAAGAAAGGAGAGGAAAGAGCTGGTGATTGAAGAGGTGGTCAGGCACGAGGAAGAGCAATATAAGATCAAGGCGCGCAGCCAACCACAGCAAGGGCGATGGACAACCTGGGAAGGAGTCATCAATAGGACCATCAAGTGGTCCGACGTGTGGAAGATGCCTCAAGCAAGGCTTAGTTTCCTCATTCGGGCCACCTAGGACACCCTCCCCAGCCCAAGCAATCTGAGTCAGTGGTATGGCTCAGAGGAAAGTTGCCAGCTCTGCAACACCCTAAACCCAAGTTTACAACATATCCTGTCCAGTTGCAAGATAGCCCTGGCTCAGGGTAGGTACAGGTGGCGGCACGATCTGGTTCTGCGGAAGCTCGCGGAAGTCCTTGAGGTGCAGAGGATGGAAGCAGCCAAAGACCCTCCTTCCAAGACATGGACGCTGATCCGCTTTGTTGGACAAGGGGCTGGAGCTCAGAACATCAGCCAGAGGGAGAGATCACCACTGTTAACACCTGGATGCAACTGGAACTTAAGGGTGGACCTTGATCAGCAACTCAAGTTCCCACCAGAGATAACCACCACCTCTCTGAGACCAGACGTCATCCTGTGGTCCCCTGCAGTCAAGACAGCAATCCTGGCAGAGCTAACCGTCCCTTGGGAAGGAGGAATGGAGGCTGCTTTTGAAAGGAAGAAGGACAAATACACCGAGCTGGTAGCCGAGTGCCGAGAAGCTGGATGGTCGACCACTATCTACCCTGTGGAGGTTGGCTGCAGGGGGTTCATTGGAACATCCATCCAGCGTCTCCTCAGGAAGATTGGAGTGACCGGAACAAAGCTGAAGAGGGCATCCAGGGAATTGGCAGAAGAGGCAGAAAGAACCAGTTTCTGGCTGTGGCTGAGAAGGAAGGACAAGTCATGGGGGAAAGAGGGGTCCTAGGGGTGGCTGCAGGGGGCGGCAGGGAGACGTCCCTGTCGTTGCTCCACCACCGTGAGATGTTCCGGGAATAATGGAGCGAAACATCAATGAAGGGTGGCTTCCGGCTGATGACCCTGCAGTTACCCCATTGGCACCATCGGAAGTGCGTCCTGCAGTAATGCCATGCAGGTAGTTCTTACCTGTACTTCTATCTGATCCCTCGACAGCAGCACAATGCATCAAATCATGCAGATGCAAATCAAGAGCTTCGGTTAATGTTCACAGTGTTCAAACATCAGAATGGGAAAAAAAATGCGATCTCAAAGTGTGACTTTCTTTCACTGTGGCATGGGTGTTGGTTTGAGCCAGATGGACTGGTTTGAGTATTTCAGAAACTGCTGACCTCCTGGAGTTTTCACACACAACAGTCTCTACACAGAATGGTGTGAAAAATAAAAAACACTGAGTGAATGAGGGACAGTTCTGTGGGTGGAAGCAAATGCCTTGTTGATAAGAGAGCTCAGAGGAAAATAGCCAGATTGGTTCGAGCTGCCAGGAAGGACTCATATAGCAACTCATATAATCACTCTTTACAACTGTGGTGAGCAGAAAAGCATCTCAGCATGTAACACATTGGGTTCCACTCCTGCCAGCCAAGAATAGGAATCTTAGAATCATGAACAAGTTCATATTAAAGTGGCCAGTGAGTGTACTGTATATGAATACAATAGCATTTAGGTTACAGATGACAAAGATGAAAATGATTCATATGTCTATGCATGATGTGAGCAATAAAACATGACATGCTGTGCTGTTCTAGGAACATGAAGCAGAGTTAGTGTTACCATATCGATTCCTATACTGGCACATCCCCAAGTGTGTCATGCCAATGATTACGTTTTTATATTTAAATAAAGAATGACGTCACCATTAAAAAAATCCATTTATAGTTACATTTACTGTTATGGAGTAATTTCGACATAAGTTAGTTCCTGTTATTGCTTATGTTATAGCAGCTATAAACAGTCATTCCCTCACCAATTTCTCTTTTTCCTTTCTCAAGTTTTTTTTTAGAAAGCAAAACAAAACAAAACACAGTTTGTCATGTTCTTACCAAGAAGATTTAAAAAGCACAAACCCCTCTGATTTGAGGGCTTTTACAAAGGGCTGACACCAGAGACTCCTCCCATAAATGTTGAATAAATGCATCCTGACAGGAAACTTCATCATATCAGTGATCAAATTATTTCTTTTTAAATTACAACACGGGGCGGCACGGTGGTGTAGTGGTTAGCGCTGTCGCCTCACAGCAAGAAGGTCCGGGTTCGAGCCCCGTGGCTGGTGAGGGCCTTTCTGTGCGGAGTTTGCAATTCTCCCCGTGTCCGTGTGGGTTTCCTCCGGGTGCTCCGGTTTCCCCCACAGTCCAAAGACATGCAGGTTAGGTTAACTGGTGACTCTAAATTGAGCGTAGGTGTGAATGTGAGTGTGAATGGTTGTCTGTGTCTATGTGTCAGCCCTGTGATGACCTGGCGACTTGTCCAGGGTGTACCCCGCCTTTCGCCCGTAGTCAGCTGGGATAGGCTCCAGCTTGCCTGCGACCCTGTAGAAGGATAAAGCGGCTAGAGATAATGAGATGAGATGAATTACAACACTTGTTTAAAAAAAAACAACCCACCATTTATTATTGACCTTAGATTATGTGAATGAATGGATGAACAAGCTGGTACTATTGAAACTATAGGGTTGTTGTTGGGGTTTTTTTTGTGTGTGTGTACATCTTTGTTTTGTTTTCTTTCCATAGTAGCCTAATTTTGCAATGTCTTCCCCCCCACCCACACACAAGTTTGAGCAATCACTTGCCCTTTGTTCACACTAAATCCTATTTCTCCGAACTGTTTAACATTCTACATTATTAGCCAATGTTGCCATGTCTATCCAGAACAGCTGCTCGCCACTCATCACCAACACTGGATGGGGTCGGGTTGCCTCCGAGGATGATGGTCCGGATTGCCCTGTCGCTCCGGCTGTGCCACGGGCTTGACGTCTGTGCTTATTCAGGCCCTGCTGCCAGGCTCGTGTGGAGGATTAGGAGCTATGGTTTGGGGGTCGAAGGGTTACTGTGAGAGCCCATTTCATGTGCTCTGTAATGTTGGTCGTAGGTGTGACACCAGGGATCAGGTTTGACCCGTGTTTGGACAGGAGGTGCCCAAAATGCGAGGAATCCAAGCGGCAGGAGGCATCTTGGCATGTCATACGCCGACCCTGAAAAAACTCCGGTCAGTGTCAGTTGTGTTGTTGCAGAAGCCATTGTGGGGTTTTTTTAGGAAGATGGCTGAGGTACCACAAAAGGGAAGGCTAAAACATGTGTCTGTATGTGTTTCTCTTTTGTCTTGGTGGGCCCTTGCTTGAGCTATGTGGGTGTTCTCTCATTAGCACCTCTCATGAAGCCACCCCTGAGTGTGTTTTGTTTCTCAGTTTCATTTTCAAGTTAGCTTCATGTGAAATACTCAGAAATCTATCTTGCTTAAGCAGTGTTATGAGTCTGCAAACAGAAGACAGATAATATACTGTAGATACATCTTTAGATGAACATATTACTGTGAATTGGCTTCCAGTTAACAAATGTGTCAAGTGAGAGTGTGACAGCTGTCGCATTTAGCCCACCCACTCACTCACATCAATGTTAGTATCTTTAACAAAGGGACATTATTCGAAAGTACTTGTTACATACAAATAAGCATCAGGTTTATGCTCTTTCTTTTCTTTTCTTGGGGTATTTCTGTCATAAAGGAAATAGCCATGATCTCATCTCATCTCATCTCATCTCATCTCATCTCATCTCATCTCATCTCATCTCATTATCTCTAGCTGCTTTATCCTGTTCTACAGGGTCGCAGGCAAGCTGGAGCCTATCCCAGCTGACTACGGGCGAAAGGCGGGGTACACCCTGGACAAGTCGCCAGGTCATCACAGGGCTGACACATAGACACATCCCCCTTTTCCACCAAATCAGTTCCAGGGCTGGTTCGGGGCCAGTGCTGGTGCTGGTTCACAACTCATTCAACTTGCGAGCCAGCTGAGAACCAGTTTGCTTTTCCATAGGTCGCGGTGCTAAGGGAAGCCACGTCATTACGTCGCTGTATACGTCAGTTATGTCGTTGTATATGTCAGTTACGTCACTACGTTTGCATAAACCTTGGCGCGAATATCGAAGTGAAAACAACACGGAATAAGCAGCAGCAGCAACAACAACAACAACAACAATGGATGACTTCGCATTTGTACAGCTGCTGCTTCTTGTCGTTTAAAAATGGTGATCTTTCGCGGTCTTGTTATTGCTGTTGGTCTTAACAACTCCGCCCCCCCGCTGACATAAGCAGTTCTTTCCTCTGGCCCAGCAAAGAGCTGGTGCTAGCCTGGAACCGGTTTTTCTGGCCCCAGAGCCAGTTCTTTGTCAGTGGAAACAGAAAACCTGGTTCCAAACTAAGCACTGGCCCCGAACCAGCCCTGGAACTGGAAAAGGGGCAACAGACAACCATTCACACTCACGGTCAATTTAGAGTCACCAGTTAACCTAACCTGCATGTCTTTGGACTGTGGGGGAAACCGGAGCACCCAGAGGAAACCCACGTGGACAACATGCAAACTCCACACAGAAAGGCCCTCGCTGGCCACGGGGCTTGAACCCGGACCTTCTTGCTGTGAGGCGACAGCGCTAACCACTACACCACCGTGCCACCCTAGCCGTGATCTATATTTTAATATCTGTGATAGGTTTTGCGATTATGATTACGTTGGTGTTGTATTTTCTTTTTCCTGTGAGAAGTTAGCATTTCTGTGCTGCACTGACATCACGGCGATGGGGGTGGGTGGGGTGTCGTTATTGCTAGTGCAGTTACAATAGTGTCAAAAAAACAAGGTCTATACAAGACGACATGCGTGATGGCAGTGACACGTTAGGATGAATTGTTGAAGCTTTGGATGCTGATGTGTTTGAGGACCTTGTGGGTAATGTAGGAAATCCTGTAAGCAAAGTGAAACGAGAGCAAAATGTCAGTGAGAAAAGTTTAAAACAGTGAAGTTAATCCAGAATCGAATCATAAAAGAAATCTTTTTGATGATCAGATTAATTGAGTCATTCAGAGTGAATATTTTGAGAGCGGAATGTTGGAATGCCTGACATGGAGAGAAGCTGCACACGCACCCTACCTATGTGTATCTGCATGTGTGTATGTGTGTGTGTGTGTTTCTCACTGTCTCTGAGTGGTATAAGTGGTACTCGCTGTCTCAGTTTATGAACACAGTGCATTAGATGGTGCAGTTGTAGCCCTGGGCTGCGGAGACAGACTGCAGCAGGCGTTCCTCAGGTTACACGGCAGCCAGAGGTGAAAGGTTTATAGCATTGAAGTGCAGAAAAAAAGTGAAAGTTACCTCAGAACTAAACATGTGGGGAAAATATTAGCTTTGGACACCAAATGCATTTATTGAGTGAGAACAGATGGGAAAAGCACAGACGTGGACAAAGTACCCAACTTCATTACTTAAGTCAAAGTACAGAGCCCGCTGGTCAAATGTTACTCGGATATAAGTGAAAGTTGTCCAGTGAAATTTTTACTTAAGTTAAAATACTGAAGTACTTGCTTTTAAAAAATACTTACAGTTAGGTCCATAAATATTTGGACAGAGACAACATTTTTCTAATTTTGGTTCTGTACATTACCTCAATGAATTTTGAACAAAACAATTCAGATGCAGTTGAAGTTCAGACTTTCAGCTTTAATTCAGTGGGTTGAACAAAATGATTGCATAAAAATGTGAGGAACTAAAGCATTTTTTAAACACAATCCCTTCATTTCTGGGGCTCAAAAGTAATTGGACAAATTAAATAATTGTAAATAAAATGTTCATTTCTAATACTTGGTTGAAAACCCTTTGTTGGCAATGACTGCCTGAAGTCTTGAACTCATGGACATCACCAGACGCTGTGTTTCCTCCTTTTTAATGCTCTGCCAGGCCTTTACTGCAGCGGTTTTCAGTTGCTGTTTGTTTGTGGGCCTTTCTGTCTGAAGTTTAGTCTTTAACAAGTGAAATGCATGCTCAGTTGGGTTGAGATCAGATGACTGACTTGGCCAATCAAGAATATTCCACTTCTTTGCTTTAATAAACTCCTGGGTTGCTTTGGCTTTATGTTTTGGGTCATTGTCCATCTGTATTATGAAACGCCGACCAATCAGTTTGGCTGCATTTGGCTGGATTTGAGCACACAGTATGTCTCGGAATACCTCAGAATTCATCCGTATCATCAATAAACACTAGTGACCCAGTGCCACTGGCAGCCATGCACGCCCAAGCCATCACAGTGCCTCCGCCGTGTTTTACAGATGATGTGGTATGCTTTGGATCATGAGCTGTACCACGCCTTCGCCATACTTTTTTCTTGCCATCATTCTGGTAGAGGTTGATCTTGGTTTCATCTGTCCAAAGAATGTTCTTCCAGAACTGTGCTGGCTTTTTTAGATGTTTTTTTAGCAAAGTCTAATCTAGCCTTTTTATTCTTGAGGCTTATGAGTGGCTTGCACCATGCAGTGAACCCTCTGTATTTACTTTCATGCAGTCTTCTCTTTATGGTAGATTTGGATATTGATACTCCTCCCTCCTGGAGAGTGTTGTTCACTTGGTTGGCTGTTGTGAAGGGGTTTCTCTTCACCATGGAAATTATTCTGCGATCATCCACTACTGTTGTCTTCTGTGGGTGTCCAGGTCTTTTTGCATTGATGAGTTCACCAGTGCTTGCTTTCTTTCTCAGGATGTACCAAACTGTAGATTTTGCCACTCCTAATATTGTAGCAATTTCTCGGATGGGTTTTTTCTGTTTTCGCAGCTTAAGGATGGCTTGTTTCACCTGCATGGAGAGCCCCTTTGACCGCATGTTTTCTTCACAGCAAAATTTTCCAAATGCAAGCACCACACCTCAAATCAACTCCAGGCCTTTTATCTGCTTAATTGAGAATGACATAACGAAGGAATTGCCCACACCTGCCCATGAAATAGCCTTTGAGCCAATTGTCCAATTACTTTTGGTCCCTTTAAAAACAGGGTGGCACAAGGAGCTGAAACTCCTAAACCCTTCATCCAGTTTTAATGTGGATACCCTCAAATGAAAGCTGAAAGTCTGGACTTTATGTCCATGTCCATTATATAACTATAACTTGAATATGTTTCAGTAAACAGGTAAAAAAACAAAATTTGTGTCAGTGTCCAAATATATATGGCCCTAACTGTAAGTATTAGAAGTACATTTTCTGTCAACGCATCGTTGTATTATTGCCACAACGCTTACAAAACCTAATGCCTCTGAAACAACTGACTGGATTTATGAAATGAACGCATGCTGTGCCATCATGGTGGTTTAACGTTAAGCTAGCTAGTCAGTGAAACTCCACCTGACATGCTAGCAAACTCTTTTCAAACTCGAAATCATATTGGGTAGCTAACGCTACTAGAAAAGAAAGATTTCTACATTCTGTTTATTTGGCGGGGTGGCATGGTGGTGTAGTGGTTAGCGCTGTCACTTCACAGCAAGAAGGTCCGGGTTCGAGCCCCATGGCCGATGAGGGCCTTTCTGTGTGGAGTTTGCATGTTCTCCCCGTGTCCGCGTGGGTTTCCTCCGGGTGCCCCGGTTTCCCCCACAGTCCAAAGACATGCAGGTTAGGTTAACTGGTGACTCTAAATTGACCGTAGGTGTGAATGGTTGTCTGTGTCTATGTGTCAGCCCTGTGATGACCTGGCGACTTGTCCAGGGTGTACCCCGCCTTTTGCCCGTAGTCAGCTGGGATAGGCTCCAGCTTGCCTGCGACCCTGTAGAACAGGATAAAGCGGCTAGAGATAATGAGATGAGATGAGATATTTATTTGGTAAGATTATGCTAAAACATTTCTGAAAGGATTTCAGATAAGTTAACGTTATTCATGTTAGCGTAACTCCATTTTTACACGCTAACTAACAGTGTCCAAGTTAACTAACTATGTGTTAGCGTTAGCCATGGACAAGGCTACGGCAACTTGGCGGACAAATCCATAGAAAGTCATTTGACTAACCGGACCACGTAGCTACGTTTGCAACATTATCGCTAGCTCTAAAAGCACAGACGACTTCATTGCAAGCTTTATCTTGGAATAAAATGTTTACATCCTTCAATATGCTTCCGCAGGTTGGACGGCGAGTTTTTGTAGGCTGTGATGTGCTCCGTTTTAGGCAAACAAAGCAAACAATTAAAACAAAATGAATCTTTAATCCTTTCAGAAAATTGAAACATGGGTTCATGGGCATTTCCCAGAAGAACCGCCTCCTTCCATTCTG
Organism: Neoarius graeffei; assembly: GCF_027579695.1. Lineage (NCBI taxonomy): Eukaryota > Metazoa > Chordata > Actinopteri > Siluriformes > Ariidae > Neoarius > Neoarius graeffei. The sequence goes on along the minus strand of NC_083591.1, from coordinate 7,221,672 downwards.
CCATCAACTGATCGTGTTCAAATAACGCTATTGGGAAATCACTGAACTTGATTTTATACAGTCTACAGACATGACGTGACCCTAGTGATTACTGATCGGCTGTCTCAGTGTCACCTGCGAAAAAACCAATCATGTTTTAGAAAAGAAAAGAAAAAAACATCCACTTTCAAAGCCGCTTCATAGTAACGAGTAACGAGGACCTTTGGAGAAATGTAGTGGAGTGAAAATTACGATATTTGTCTTGCAAATGTAGTGAAGTTAAAGTTATAAGTTTCCAAAAAATAATACTCAAGTAAAGTAGAGATACTCAAAAAGTGTACTTAAGTACAGTACTCAAGTAAATGTACTTCGTTACTGTCCACCTCTGGAAAAGCATTGCTTCACTTTTTTCCACATTAACAATGTCATAGACTGGTCCACGCTGTTCATCATGTTCCTTTCAGAAACTATTTTTTACTATAATATACGTACAGTACCAGTTAAAAGTTTACACACACCTTTGAATTCTTTATTTTTATGAATTAAAAGACACTTCTTCATGTCTTAAAGTAATAATGAATGTCGTTTCTCTTTACTTACTTGAGTGGTTCTTGAAATAATATGTATGGATTAGTACAGTTGTGGTGTCAAATAGGTTGATTTACTGTATTTTTATTATTTACTATTGACTGTGTGAGCTCAGATGCATTAAGAAGGCAATAAACTTGTCCACTAATTAACTTTTGATGAGACACACCTGTTAATTGAAAAGCATTCCAGGTGATGACCTCATGAAGCTGGTTAAGATAACGCCAATAGCGTGCAAAGCGTCATCAAGGTAAACAAACAGTGGCTACTTTGAAGACTCTAAAATATGAATCTATTTTTATATATAACAGTTTTTTGTTTACCACTTAAATAGATTATATTACATGGTTGCGCGAAGATATGAAGTTTATCTTCAAGTAGTGAACATATTCACAAGTGATCAAAGCGAATGGGTGAAAATATTTAACACGAGAAGATAAACTTCATGTCTTTGTGCAACTGTGTAATGTTTTTGGTATTATATGGACACACACACAAAAAAAAAATGCAGGTTAATCAGAAGAATTTTAATTTTGAACCAGTTCGCCATTTTGCCAACACATGTCTAGTCAGTGGGAAAACACTGGGAGTGACGTCATCGGAGTGAAATATTGGGAAATATGTCACTCAGATCCATGAAAATGTGAGTTTTTCAACATGAGAAGATAAACTTCATACCTTCAAGCCAACGTGTGATTTTCTTTTTATTATACTGACACATTCACAAACAAAAAGTCCCCAAATTTATCAAAACAATTCATTGATTTCCTCACAAGTGACATACAGAGATTTATATAGAGGTTCTCCATGTCCCAGATGTAGTTTGTATGAAAAATACGAGTAGTGTATTTCCCAGTAAAACACTTCCATCCATCCATTATCTGTAGCCACTTATCCTGTGCAGGGTCGTGGGAAAGCTGGAGCCTATCCCAGCTGACTATGGGCAAGAGGCAGGGTACACCCTGAAGTCACCAGGTCATCACAGGGCTGACACATAGAGCCAAACAACTATTCACATTCACACCTACGGTCAATTTAGAGCCACCAATTAGCCTAACCTGCATGTCTTTGGGGGAAACCAGAGCACCCAGAGGAAACCCACATGGACAACATGCAAACTCTGCACAGAAAGGCCCTTGCCGGCCACTGGGCTCGAACCCAGGACCTTCTTGCTGTGAGGCGACAGCGCTAACCACTACACCACCAGTAAACCACTTATTTCGATATAATAAGTCGATATATTTTCTCTACGGGTTGTTTTACAATCAGGGTACAAAGTTTGTGTCACAGGGGTCCAAAATTCAAATTGATTCAAACTGGTTCTTGTAGCAGTTTTTAAGTGAAGGACAAGTTAAAGAACAGATTTCAGGTAATTTTTTGACATATGTGTATGGTAGTTTTGTGTAATCTGCTATAAGATAAAGATTAAGTGTAGCTTTAAGCAGGGCTGGGAGAAACAAATGAAGTGATTCTCGGAGAGGACATTTTTTTTTGACAATTCAGAATCCACTACTTCACAGCAAGAAGGTCCTGGGTTCGAGCCCCGGGGCCGGCGAGGGCCCTTCTGTGCGGAGTTTGCATGTTCTCCCCGTGTCCGCGTGGGTTTCCTCCGGGTGCTCCGGTTTCCCCCACAGTCCAAAGACATGCAGGTTAGGTTAACTGGTGACTCTAAATTGAGCGTAGGTGTGAATGTGAGTGTGAATGGTTGTCTGTGTCTATGTGTCAGCCCTGTGATGACCTGGCGACTTGTCCAGGGTGTACCCCGCCTTTCGCCCGTAGTCAGCTGGGATAGGCTCCAGCTTGCCTGCGACCCTGTAGAACAGGATAAAGCGGCTAGAGATAATGAGATGAGATGAGAATCCACTACTTCCATATTGCTTTTAAATACAAGGCTGTAAGCTTTGTGTTAGTTGTCTCTAATATTCATGTCCCAATATCTTGACCACATTTTAGGATGAAAATAATCATTTTAAATATGTTATTTTATATTGAAAAATTAGCTGTCTCAGAGAGGACATTTTTTTTGACACAATTACATACTAATTTGATCAAAATAGTCTGAAAACTTACTGGCATTCAACATTAAAACTTAACTATGTTTCCACTGATATGGAACCAAATATTTGTGCATCCCTTTTGGAGCTACCTGTGGTCAAAAAAGCACTTTTTCTAAATGACACGAGTAATTTTGCTAAATATGACATATATTGCCATACATTCACCAAAAATAATGTTATCACCAAATTTTTTTTTTGCATGGTAAATAGAGCTATCACAGGGCTACAAGTTTATTCAGTCAAGCCTTTTGATATTGAAGATAATAAGTGTTAAATGTGATTTTTAGCTTGCGTACCCTGATTGTAAAACAACCCCTACGTTAGTTCATAGTTTCGATGTCTTCAGTATTGTTCTACAATGTAGAAAATAGTCAAAATACAGAAAAGCCTATGAATGAGTAGGGGTGCACAAACTTTTGACTGCTACTGTACAGTACTTTAAAAGTATGCACTTTTGACTGTGGAGAAGTCATTAAATTCACTTATTATTTTTTAAAACATATAATTTCAGATACACACAATTTGGTGGATTATAATTAGTAGACAACTATATAATTCCAGTATTACATTATTTGGTGAATAAAAGAGAGTTTACTTTAAAATCAGTAGAATTTTGCATTGATAATCTTCAGCATTATTAAAATAGAGGAAATATTACATCAACATACCTAATTAACACTTGAATTGGTGGATGGTTTTTTCCCCAATTCAACACAAAATTTGCCAAATAAGAAATCTGAATTAACCAAATAATTTCTTATGATTTCTATTAAAACAAGTAAATCCACAGTGACCAATATTAATTAATGCCTTATGATGAAAAGGTTTATAGTTTGTTAATACTTTCTAGTGCAATAAATAATGTCAGATTAAAAAAAAAGAAAGCCTGAATGTAACTATGACCTTTACCATTTCATAAAACTGTAGGGGTGAATTATTTTGTTCTTCTAAATCACAGGATTTGATGATGTGATGTTTATTTCTGTGAACGATTCCACAGGATCTTGAGTAAAGATGAAAGAATCTTATTGATATTATCTGATGTTGATTTCCTTTGAAATCTTTGAAAGGACTGTTTCTGTTTCGTGTACTGTAACAGCTACTGAAGCAGAACAGGGAAAATTGAAAGAAAAAAAAAGGTACTGTACCGGTACATTTTGGTACATTTTGTTCTTCAACGTACAAACAAACAATGAAACCTAAATCAAAGGGTATAACAATATTGTTTGAGGTTCAATTTTACAGCTTGAGTGAGTTTTAATGGGACTTTTAACAGTTCAAGATCCATGAGAGACCTCGGAGTGAAAACGTTCATGCTGGAAAATGGACAGTTTAGTATATTTTTGTGTATTAATTGATTAATAATGAACATACTGTGTACAGTGGTGCTTGAAAGTTTGTGAACCCTTTAGAATTTTCTATATTCCTGCATAAATATGACCTAAAACATCATCAGATTTTCACACAAGTCCTAAAAGTAGATAAAGAGAACCCAGTTAAACAAATGAGACAAAAATATTATACTTGGTCATTTATTTATTGAGGAAAATGATCCAATATTACATATCTGTGAGTGGCAAAAGGATCTGAACCTTTGCTTTCAGTATCTGGTGTGACCCCCTTGTGCAGCAATAACTGCAACTAAACGTTTCCAGTAACTGTTGATCAGTCCTGCACACCGGCTTGGAGAAATTTTAGGCCATTCCTCCGTACAGAACAGCTTCAACTCTGGGATGCTGGTGGGTTTCCTCACATGAACTGCTCGCTTCAGGTCCTTCCACATTTCGATTGGATTAAGGTCAGGACTTTGACTTGGCCATTCCAAAACATTAACTTTATTCTTCTTTAACCATTCTTTGGTAGAACGACTAGTGTGCTTAGGGTCGTTGTCTTGCTGCATGACCCACCTTCTCTTGAGATTCAGTTCATGGACAGATGTCCTGACATTTTCCTTTAGAATTCCCTGGTATAATTCAGAATTCATTGTTCCATCAATGATGGCAAGCCGTCCTGGCCCAGATGCAGCAAAACAGGCCCAAACCATGATACTACCACCACCATGTTTCACAGATGGGATAAGGTTCTTATGCTGGAATGCAGTGTTTTCCTTTCTCCAAACATAACTCTTCTCATTTAAACCAAAAAGTTCTATTTTGGTCTCATCCGTCCACAAAACATTTTTCCAATAGCCTTCTGGGTTGTCCACGTGATCTTTAGCAAACTGCAGATGAGCAGCAATGTTCTTTTTGGAGAGCAGTGGCTTTCTCCTTGCAACCCTGCCATGCTCACCATTGTTGTTCAGTGTTCTCCTGATGGTGGACTCATGAACATTAACATTAGCCAATGTGAGAGAGGCCTTCAGTTGCTTAGAAGTTACCCTGGGGTCCTTCGTGACCTCGCCGACTATTACACGCCTTGCTCTTGGAGTGATCTTTGTAACAATGGTCTTGAATTTCCTCCATTTGTATACAATCTGTCTGACTGTGGATTGGTGGAGTCCAAACTCTTTAGAGATGGTTTTGTAACCTTTTCCAGCCTGATGAGCATCAACAATGCTTTTTCTGAGGTCCTCGGAAATCTCCTTTGTTCGTGCCATGATACACTTCCACAAACATGTGTTGTGAAGATCAGACTTTGATAGATCCCTGTTCTTTAAATAAAACAGGGTGCCCACTCACACCTGATTGTCCTCCCATTGATTGAAAACACCTGACTCTAATTTCACCTTCAAATTAACTGCTAATCCTAGAGGTTCACATACTTTTGCCACTCACAGATATGTAATATTGGATCATTTTCCTCAATAAATAAATGACCAAGTATAATATTTTTGTCTCATTTGTTTGACTGGGTTCTCTTTATCTACTTTTAGGACTTGTGTGAAAATCTGATGATGTTTTAGATCCTATTTATGCAGAAATATAGACAATTCTAAAGGGCTCACAAACTTTCAAGCATCACTGTATATCCAGTGCACTAAACTGTATATCATGGAGGAAACTATTGTCTTGTAGCCTGTATAGATGACATGCAACCACGTGATCAAAATGTGCTACGTCCAGTGTTGCCAGATACTGCTGACGTTTTCCAGCCCAAAATATGTTCAAAACCCTCCAAAATGCACTTGAAGCCACCCAATCTGGCAACACTGGCTACGTCATGAGCGTCCACCATGATGGTGGATATAGAAAGCAACTCGCATGGCAGCCGTTGAAAGCGTGTCTGTAAACAACAGTGAATTTTCTCAGTATTACCGCGATTTGAATGGTTGAGCAAAGATTTGATACAAAGAGAAGATAGATATGAGTGGTTCTGACCCATATTATTTTAAAAAGTCAGATTTTTCTGAGGATAAGACACTTCTACTGACCATTGAGTACCCAGATATCGCATTCTATCTGGTTTGGAAGACTTCATGGGTCGACAAATCTCAAATGAAGGCTTATGGAAGCCGATAACTTCTTTGTCTCTGCATGGGTAAATACCTTATTAATGAAACCAGTCAACGATGACAAAGCAGTTGTACTTGCAAGGGTAAGTTAGGACTTCTTTTGCATTTAGTTTACTTCTATGTCTAAACAACAGACGAAGTGTGAAATTTTGACAAATCTCTAGCTTTATGGCTCACAAATCACATTTCAGTTTATTTCAGGTACAATTTTGCTGGCGTTCCTAGAAGCGAAATGGTAATACATGTGTTAAACTTATAACAATGACTGAATGAACCACGACAAGAGAACGCTCATTTTATAGCAAAATTCTAGCAACACAAAATAAAAATTTTCCATGATATTATCGAGAAAGCTTTCGAATCTCACCTGAGATAAAATGATCACTGCAAACGCGAGCCGTTTTGGTTTTAGCTTCTGTTAGATCAGCCCTGCTGATGTTGTTCAGCCGTGCTCGTCTCCTCTCCGTACTAAGCCTCAGAGTTTCCTTGCCCTCTTTCTGAATCATGGACGGAATTCTAAAAAATGGGAATGTGCCACGGTCACAAGTACTGTTGTGACCACAACCATATACAGCACAAAGATATGGCAGAGCTAAAAGAACGCTTAAAGCAGTGGAAAAACAAAGAGAGCTGCGCACGTGTGACTATGTTTTGTATGGAATGTTGCTTGACCCTGCATTTGTATCTCCACCAACATGGCCGACATCCAGGTTTCTATTTTGCTTTGACGTCACATGCAAGTCAAGGATAGTGCTGGCATATCATCTTCTAAAGCTGAATTCATTAGTGAAACTAAATCTATAATGTACTGTAACTATCATAGGTAAAAAAGAAAAGGTAGTCTTCATTATAAGTGAGACTTTTTTCCCAGCAAGTTCTTAAGAATCATTATAGATTAATGGAGTAGAAATAATACATTATAAATCCATTATAAAATAAAATGCCTTGACAGCGCATGTTGTAAGTTGAATGAAGGTCATGGTTTAGAGAGTACAGGTGATCGAGCCCCGTGGCTGGCTGGGGTCTTTCTGTGTGGAGTTTGCATTTTCTCCTCATGTTCTCCTCTGGGTGCTCTGGTTTCCTCCAACATTCCGAAGACCTGCAGATTAGTTCAATGGGCTACTCTAAATTGCCCATAGGTGTGTATTTGAGTGTAAATAGCTGTCTGTCTCTCTGTGTTGGCCCTGCGATGGATTGGTGACCTGTCCAGGATGTGCCCACCGTCTCTCGCCTGATGTCAGCTGGGATTGGCTCCAGCTTCCTCATGACCTGCAATGGTTGTGTAAGTGGTATATAAAATGAATAGTGATCTTATTTATTTATCTATTGATCTACAACCCCGATTCCAAAAAAGTTGGGACAAAGTACAAATTGCAAATAAAAACGGAATGCAATAATTTACAAATCTCAAAAACTGATATTGTATTCACAATAGAACATAGACAACATATCAAATGTCGAAAGTGAGCCATTTTGAAATTTCATGCCAAATATTGGCTCATTTGAAATTTCATGACAGCAACACATCTCAAAAAAGTTGGGACAGGGGCAATAAGAGGCTGGAAAAGTTAAAGGTACAAAAAAGGAGCAGCTGGAGGACCAAATTGCAACTCATTAGGTCAATTGGCAATAGGTCTGTGGCAGCGGGGGCGTGGTCAAGCATCAGTCTGTGACCGGAGGGCAGAGTCAGGGAAGGTAAGTGGCAGAATCACTGCACCTGACGTTAATTAATGTGTTTGTGTGTCTTCCCCAGTGACCACGCCCTATTTAAGGAGAGAGAGCAAGAGCAGAGGGAGCTCTCTCCCCAACCAGACGACTGATGTGTGTGCGTGTGTCTGAGTGTGTGTGAGAGTGAATATAGAAGCTGAAAAGCTAAATAAAAGAGTTTTGTGAACTCAGTTCTGGCCTGCCGTCCTTCTGTGCTCCACCCACCTACACGAACGATCACAGTGGTGCCGAAACCCGGGACGAGCACAGAAGAGAACAGCCCCATGGAGTCCTCCCCCTTCGCAGACCTGATCCACGCCCTCACCACGGCCCAACAGAACCAGCACCAGGAGCTGCTCGCCCTCCGAAAGGAACAAGAACAATGGTTCGAGGCCCTGGTGCTGGCGCAACAGGAAGATCATCGGGTGTTCTGGCACCTCCTCGCGTCGACGGGGTCCACCATCTCCACTGCCACGGGCCCTTCCCCCCTCATCCTCACGAAGATGGGCCCGCAGGACGACCCCGAGGCCTTCCTCATGCTCTTTGAGCAGGTAGCAGAGACCTCAGGGTGGCCGGTGGAACAGCGCGCGGCGCGCCTCCTCCCCCTGCTAACGGGAGAGGCGCAGCTGGCCGCGCTACAGCTCCCCGCCGACTGCTGGCTGGCCTACGCAGACCTTCGCCGGGCCATCCTCCAGCGGGTGGGGCGCACCCCCAAGCAACAACATCAGCGCTTCCGCGCTTTGCGCTTGGAGGAAGTCGGCCAGCCGTTTGCGTTTGGTCAGCAACTCCGGGACACCTGCTGGCAGTGGTTGAGGGCCGACAACCGCGACGCCGAGGGACTCATCGACCAGGTGGTACTGGAGCAGTTCATCGCGCGTTTACCAGCAGGAACCGCAGAGTAGGTCCAGTGCCACCGCCTGGCGTCGCTGGATCAGGCAATCGAGCTGGCGGAGGACCATTTGGCGGCTGTCCCGATGGCAGGACAGCAGATGACCTCTTCTCTTCTCTCCTCTCTCTCTCTCTCCCCCTCCTCCTGTGTCTCCTCCTCGCCCCATTCCCCCACTGCAGAGGCGGGGGCCGGCACCACCCCAGCCGGCCCACCGCACCCGCGGTGCCCTCCTGTTTCTCCCTTCTGTGTCTGTCTCTCCCCCCCCTCAGGTGAGTGAGCCCCAGAGCACTAGTGCAGAGAGGAAGCCCGGGCCGGTTTGCTGGCGCTGCGGGGAGCTGGGCCACCTCCAACAGCAGTGCTCGGTAATGGAGGTGGGCATGGTGGTTCGGATCCCTGATGCGCCAGGAGCCGCCCTTGATCAGGCCAGAGCATATCGCATACCGGTGAGTATCCAAGGGGATACATATCAGGCTTTGGTGGATTCTGGCTGTAATCAGACCTCAATCCACCAAAGCCTGGTGCAAGACGAGGCATTGGGGGGAGTACAATTGGTGAAGGTGTTGTGTGTGCACGGGGATGTTCACAACTACCCTCTAGTGTCAGTCCACATTCTTTTCCGAGGGGAAAAATTTATAGTGAAGGCGGCGGTTAATCCTCGCCTTACCCACTCGATAATTTTGGGGACTGATTGGCCAGGATTTGGGGATTTAATGACACACTTAGTGAAGAGTGGGTCCTGCCATAGTTTAACAGGGGGAGGTCCCGGTGTCGCGTTGGCAGGAGCAGCTGTCACAGAGCCGTCTACGTCAGCTCCGCGTCAGAGTGAGGAGCCGCCGGCTCCTCCTCTCTCTGTTGGGGAATCCCTCGTGGATTTTCCATTAGAGCAGTCGCGAGACGAGACTCTGTGGCATGCGTTTGACCAAGTGAGAGTAATTGATGGTCAAACGCTCCAGCCAAACGCCACCCCGTCCTTCACCTACTTCGCAATTATGCAGGATAGATTATACCGAGTGACGCAGGACACTCAAACTAAAGAGTGAGTCACGCAGCTTTTGATTCCGAAGAGCTGCCGGGAATTGGTATTCCAGGCGGCTCACTTTAATCCCATGGCTGGACACTTAGGGCAGGATAACACACTAGCCCGAATAATGGCCCGGTTCTATTGGCCAGGGATTCGCGGCGATGTCCGTAGGTGGTGTACGGCGTGCCGCGAATGCCAGTTAGTAAATCCAGCAGCCATTCCAAAAGCGCCTTTGCACCCTCTACTGTTAATCGAGACCCTGTTCGAAAGAATTGGGATGGATCTCGTCGGACCATTAGATCGGTCAACATGAGGGTACCGCTTTATATTAGTTCTGATGGACTATGCAACGCGATACCCGGAAGCAGTGCCTCTTCGCAATATCTCAGCATGCAGTATTGCGGAGGCACTTTTCCGCATTATCTCCCGAGTTGGAATCCCGAAAGAGATTCTGACTGACCAAGGCACCTCATTTATGTCACGTACACTGAACAAACTGTATGGGTTGTTGGGTATTAAGCCGATCCGCACCAGCGTGTATCACCCACAAACGGACGGTTTAGTTGAACGGTTCAATCACACCCTCAAGAATATAATTAAAAAATTCGTAAGTGAGGACGCACGTAATTGGGATAAATGGCTCAAACCCTTGCTATTTGCAGTGCGAGAGGTCCCCCAAGCCTCCACGGGGTTCTCCCCATTTGAATTGTTATACGGGCGTAAGCTGCGCGGCATTCTAGATGTGCTGCGGGAAAATTGGGAGGAGGGACCTTCACCAAGTAAAAATGAAATCCAATACGTTATTTACCTGCACACAAAACTCCACACACTCACACACCTAACTCAGGAGAATTTGCGGCAGGCCCAAGAACGACAAACCCGCCTGTACGACAAGGGTACGCACCTTAGGGAGTTCGCACTGGGAGATAAAGTACTCGTACTGTTGCCCACATCAAGCTCCAAATTGGTCGCCAATTGGCAAGGACCTTTTGAGGTCACACAGCAAGTCGGGGACATTGACTATGAGGTGAGGCGAATGGATAGGGGTGGGGCGCTACAGATTTACCACCTCAACCTGCTCAAATTCTGGAACGAGGAGGTCCCTGTGGCGTTGGTGTCGGTGGTTCCGGAGAAGGCAGAGCTGGGGCCGGAGGTTCAAAAGGGAACATTGGCATCACGTACCTCTCCGGTCCCCTGTGGAGACCACCTCTCCCCGACCCAACTCGCGGAGGTTGCCCAGTTGCAGACCGAGTTTTCGGACGTGTTCTTGCCCCTGCCCGGCCGCACCAACCTCATAGAGCACCACATTGAGATGCCCCCGGGGGTGGTAGTGCATAGCCACCCTTACAGGTTACCCGAGCACAAGAAAAAAGTGGTTCAGGAAGAACTCGAGGCCATGCTCGAAATGGGCATCGTCGAGGAGTCCCACAGTGACTGGAGCAGCCCGGTGGTTTTGGTACCCAAGGCCGACGGGTCGGTCCGGTTCTGTGTAGACTATAGAAAAGTCAACGCGGTGTCTAAATTTGACGCGTACCCAGTGCCTCGTATTGATGAGTTGCTTGATCGGCTAGGCACGGCTCGTTTTTACTCGACACTGGATTTAACAAAGGGTTATTGGCAGATCCCCTTGACTCCATTATCCCAAGAAAAAAACGGCTTTTTCCACACCGTTTGGCTTACACTAATTTGTCTCACTTCCTTTTGGGCTGTTTGGGGTGCCCGCTACGTTTCAGCAGCTGATGGATAGGGTCCTCCGCCCCCACGCCACCTATGCGGCCGCCTACCTCGACGACATTATTATCTATAGTAATGACTGGCCGAGGCACCTCGAACATCTGAGAGCCATCCTTAGGTCGCTGGGGCGAGCGGGTCTCACAGCCAACCCGAAGAAGTGTGCGATTGGGCGGGTGGAAGTACGGTATCTGGGCTTCCACTTGTGCAACGGGCAGGTGCGTCCCCAAATTAACAAGACAGCAGCAATTGCGGCCTGCCCGAGGCCCAAGACCAAAAAGGGGGTGAGACAGTTCCTGGGGCTGGCTGGCTATTATCGTAGGTTTATACCTAATTATTCGGATGTCACCAGCCTGTTGACTGATCTGACTAAAAAGGGGGCACCAGATCCAGTCCAGTGGACAGAGCAATGCCAGCGGGCTTTTTCTAAGGTAAAGACTGCACTGTGTGGGGAGCCACTTTTACACTCCCCTGACATTTCTCTCCCCTTTATGTTACAGACGGATGCGTCAGACAGAGGGCTGGGGGCTGTTTTGTCCCAGGAGGTGGAGGGGGAGGCTCGCCCAGTACTGTATATCAGTAGGAAGCTGTCGGTGCGTGAGGGGCGCTACATCACCATTGAGAAAGAGTGCCTGGTGATCAAGTGGGCGGTCCTCACCCTCCGTTACTACCTGCTGGGACGCCCTTTCACCCTCCGTTCGGACCACGCGCCCCTCCAGTGGCTCCACCGCATGAAGGATGCCAATGTGCGGATCACCCGTTGGTATCTGGCACTCCAACCCTTTAACTTCAAAGTGATCCACAGGCTGGGGGCGCAGATGATCGTGGTGGACTTCCTCTCCCGTCAAGGGGGGGAGTCAGATGCAGGTGGGGGTATGTGGCAGCGGGGGCGTGGTCAAGCATCGGTCTGTGACCAGAGGGCGGAGTCAGGGAAGGTAAATGGCAGAATCACTGCACCTGATGTTAATTAATGTGTTTGTGTGTCTTCCCCAGTGACCGTGCTCTATTTAAGGAGAGAGAGCGAGAGCAGAGGGAGCTCTCTCCCCAACCAGATGACTGATGTGTGTGCGTGTGTCTGAGTGTGTGTGAGAGTGAATATAGAAGCTGAAAAGCTAAATAAAAGAGTTTTGTGAACTCAGTTCTGGCCTGCCGTCCTTCTGTGCTCCACCCACCTACACGAACTGTCACAAGGTCAGTAACATGACTGGGTATAAAAAGAGCATCTTGGAGTGGCAGCGGCTCTCAGAAGTAAAGATGGGAAGAGGATCACCAATCCCCCTAATTCTGCGCCGACAACTAGTGGAGCAATATCAGAAAAGAGTTCGACAGTGTAAAATTGCAAAGAGTTTGAACATATCATCATCTACAGTGCATAATATCATCAAAAGATTCAGAGAATCTGGAAGAATCTCTGTGCGTAAGGGTCAAGGCCAGAAAACCATACTGGGTGCCCGTGATCTTCAGGCCCTTAGACGGCACTGCATCACATACAGGCATGCTTCGGTATCGGAAATTACAAAATGGGCTCAGGAATATTTCCAGAGAACATTATCTGTGAACACAATTCACCGTGCCATCCGCCGTTGCCAGCTAAAACTCTATAGTTCAAAGAAGAAGCCGTATCTAAACATGATCCAGAAGCGCAGACGTCTTCTCTGGGCCAAGGCTCATTTAAAATGGACTGTGGCAAAGTGGAAAACTGTTCTGTGGTCAGACGAATCAAAATTTGAAGTTCTTTATGGAAATCAGGGACGCCGTGTCATTCGGACTAAAGAGGAGAAGGACGACCCAAGTTGTTATCAGCGCTCAGTTCAGAAGCCTGCATCTCTGATGGTATGGGGTTGCATTAGTGCGTGTGGCATGGGCAGCTTACGCATCTGGAAAGACACCATCAATGCTGAAAGGTATATCCAGGTTCTAGAGCAACATATGCTCCCATCCAGAAAATGTCTCTTTCAGGGAAGACCTTGCATTTTCCAACATGACAATGCCAAACCACATACTGCATCAATTACAGCATCATGGCTGCGTAGAAGAAGGGTCCGGGTACTGAACTGGCCAGCCTGCAGTCCAGATCTTTCACCCATAGAAAACATTTGGCGCATCATAAAACGGAAGATACGACAAAAAAGACCTAAGACAGTTGAGCAACTAGAATCCTACCTTAGACAAGAATGGGTTAACATTCCTATCCCTAAACTTGAGCAACTTGTCTCCTCAGTCCCCAGACGTTTACAGACTGTTGTAAAGAGAAAAGGGGATGTCTCACAGTGGTAAACATGGCCTTGTCCCAACTTTTTTGAGATGTGTTGTTGTCATGAAATTTAAAATCACTTAATTTTTCTCTTTAAATGATACATTTTCTCAGTTTAAACATTTGATATGTCATCTATGTTCTATTCTGAATAAAATATGGAATTTTGAAACTTCCACATCATTGCATTCCGTTTTTATTTACAATTTGTACTTTGTCCCAACTTTTATGGAATCGGGGTTGTATTTATTTGCCGGTAGTTGAAATCCCTGGCTTAAACACCAAATGGCACTCACAAACACACACACAAATCCAAACACACACTTCCAGTTTTCAAATATCATCTATGTTTATGGATCTAATATGTTTCCTTGGAGTTGATCTTTCTCCCCATACACTAAGGATAACATGATTACTGATTTCAAAAACAAAAAACAAAAAAATCAGTGACATTCAAGTTTGAGACAGATGGTAACTCTAAGGGTTTAATTTAGAGTTATTTAGACTATCTAAATGACTGACTGGTTGGGTGGGCCGGCTAAATGTGCAAGTTTTCACACTTTTACTTAACCCCATTTAACTGGAATCCAGTTAACAAACTCCAATTACTAACATCATTATTGCTGTCTATTTACTGGATAAAGAGATCTTGCACAATCAGTGTATTTCTTAAGAAAGAGAAATGATGTTATTCTGATGCCATGATGGTTATACTGGCAAATATTAAGACTTCAGCAGAAAATGTTTTTACTCAAGAAATTTGAATTCAGAAAGTGAGCAACTTCTACATCAATTACTGTACCCCGCCTTTCGCCCGTAGTCAGCTGGGATAGGCTCCAGCTTGCCTGCAACCCTGTAGAAGGATAAAGCGGCTAGAGATAATGAAATACTTCAGTATGTACTTTCTTAATTTTTCTACTGGGTGACATTTGTGTCCCACTGATATTACATTTAATGTAAATGTAGCTCAAGTAAATGCTTAGAAAACTGAATGTATGCCTGTCCCATCTCAATAACCACACTTCAACTTGAAATGTATTCCTTAAGATATTCCAAATGTCAGATATTTTCAAGAAAATCTTTTTTTTTTTGCATTCACGTGTAACATCTCATGCTTGAAACATTCTTTTCCATGAATCGTCAGTCAATCAATCAATCGTCCATTATAGGTTCTGATAGGTATATTGTATCCATTCATCCATTATCTGTAGCCGCTTACCCTGTTCTACAGGGTTGCAGGCAAGCTGGAGCCTATCCCAGTTGACTATGGGCGAGAGGTGGGGTACACCCTGGACAAGTCGCCAGGTCATCCCAGGGCTGACACACATAGACACAGACAACCATTCACACTCACATTCACACCTACGCTCAATTTAGAGCCACCAATTATCCTAACCTGCATGTCTTTGGACTGTGGGGGAAACTGGAGCACCCGGAGGAAACCCACGCAGACACGGGGAGAACATGCAAACTCTACACAAAAAGTCCCTCGCCGGCTGCTGGACTTGAACCCAGGACCTTCTTGTAGGTATATTGTAGTACATTTTATTTCTAGGGCGGCACGGTGGTGTAGTGGTTAGCGCTGTCGCCTCACAGCAAGAAGGTCCGGGTTCGAGCCCCGTGGCCGGCGAGGGCCCTTCTGTGCAGAGTTTGCATGTTCTCCCCGTGTCCGCGTGGGTTTCCTCCGGGTGCTCCGGTTTCCCCCACAGTCCAAAGACATGCAGGTTAGGTTAACTGGTGACTCTAAATTGAGCGTAGGTATGAATGTGAGTGTGAATGGCTGTCTGTGTCTATGTGTCAGCCCTGTGATGACCTGGCGACTTGTCCAGGGTGTACCCCGCCTTTCGCCCGTAGTCAGCTGGGATAGGCCCCAGCTTGCTTGCAACCCTGTAGAACAGGATAAAGCAGCTAGAGATAATGAGATGAGATGAGAAGTTTTCTAAACGTTCTGGAAAAGAGTTCTCTAAAAGTTCGGCATTGTACCATCGATTGATGAGGTTACTTTGAAAGTAAAAACCTCAAATTAACTGATTTCATTTTTTAAAAAGAAACTTGAAATAAGGGTGGTGTAGTGGTTAGCACTGTCGCCTCACAGGAATAAGGTCCGCGTTCGAGCCCCGTGGCCGGCAAGGGCCTTTCTGTGTTGAGATTGCATTGTTCTCCCCGTGTCCGCGTGGGTTTCCTCCGGGTGCTCCGGTTTCCCCCACAGTCCAAAGACATGCAGGTTAGGTTAACTGGTGACTCTAAATTGACCGTAGGTGTGAATGTGAGTGTGAATGGTTGTCTGTGTTTATGTGTCAGCCCTGTGATGACCTGGCGACTTGTCCAGGGTGTACCCCGCCTTTCGCCCGTAGTCAGCTGGGATAGGCTCCAGCTTGCCTGCGACCCTGTAGAACAGGATAAGCAGCTACAGATAATGGATGGATGGATGGAACTTGAAACAATTCATTAGAATGTTCCTAATGTCCTCTTGTCATTAGTATGGATTCTAGGTAATGCCCAGGTCAGACGGCAGAAAGAAGCATGCCGCGACCTGCGATTGGTCAGGTGGCAACTGATTGCAGGTGGACGCAGGCGTTTTGCGTCAAATCCTTTATTGTGGTCAGACATATTGCAATCAGTTGCCACCTGACCAACCTGCAATTGGTTGCTCAAGCGTTGCACGACTGCCTGCCTCTACATGTATCAACCTGCTATTTGCACCAACTGGAAGCGAATTGGAGCTGAAATGCGAACAGATTGTGATCCACTTGCGTCAGCCTACCTCTACTAAAGACCTTCTGCAACACTCTGCCATTTTCTGCGTTGCCATGCATCAACGTAAGACCAGTCTTGCGTTTACCTGTGATTTTGTTATCGCAGGTAGACACAAGTAGTTAAAAACTAGTTGCAGCCTGCCGTCTGACCTGGGCATAACTACAATTACTCATTTAAGACCAAAATGCACCAAGGAAAATTTGTTACTTGAGATTTGTTAACACGTTTCTGGAATCTGGAATGGTTAAATGCACATTTTCTTCAAAGTTTGGGGGGAAAAAGATTAAAAAATAAAAAGGGAAACTTCTTAACGTTTCCAGAAAGAGCTCCAATGATGGAGTCACCCACAGACAAAAATGAACTCGAAACCTTCTGGTGGGTGATACACCACCACTGGAGCTCTGCCATATTTTCAGATGTCAGTAACCCTGCGTAAGTGTGCATAGCGTTCCTCCATCCTCAGCATGTCGTCTCTGGGTGGCTGTTCCACGCGGCTGCTCTACTGCATGTCGCTCAGTAAGTGCGCTGTTTACCCGGCTCAGCCGAAGTGCTCGTAAATAAGCCTGCATGACAGGCGGAGATGAAAGCCTGGTTCTGTCGTCTGTTCCCCGCCAACCTCTTATTAAAAGGCTTTTACATGTAAACAGCCCAAAGAGGTGAGCTTGTAAAACACAAGTCACTCGGCCTTGCCTTTCTTTGGCTTTCTCTTCACTTCTTTATTCCACTGCTTTCTCGTTTTTGTTCACTGTCGTGACTTTCGGCATGTTGTAATGTTTGCTTTCCAGGATTCAGGGGGGTTAAGATATGGCCAATGTGCTCTTAACCAACACGACGGTGATGTTAAGTCAACTGAAATCATGACACAAAAGCAGAGTGTTACTGGATATGTAGTACTTACGATAGGATGTGAATGAACTTGTACAAAAATTTATATGAAAACATTCTCATGCATATCAACACGTATAGGATACAGATTAAACTGAATGTAGACACAGTGGAGCCAAGTCCTGCACCATCCTTTATACTGCATGGCACACAGACACAGTGCTGTTGATTTGTCAAATCTGATTATTCAAAAGGTGTTGATTAGCTGATTGTTGAATTTTGTCAGAGAAAGTTATTATTTCGTCTCCATTTGTTTGTTTTTTCCCAAATGTAACTCAAAATGTAGGGAACGGATTTGGATGAAACTTGGTGGAAAGGTGGGCCATGGGCCAAGGAACAATTGATTGGATTTCGATACAAATCCAGATATGTACGTGTTTGGATCCAGTATCCAGATATGTACACTACCGTTCAAAAGTTTGGGGTCACCCAGACAATTTTGTGTTTTCCATGAAAAGTCACACTTTTATTTACCACCATAAGTTGTAAAATGAATAGAAAATATAGTCAAGACGTTTTTCTGGCCATTTTGAGCATTTAATCGACCCCACAAATGTGATGCTCCAGAAACTCAATCTGCTCAAAGGAAGGTCAGTTTTATAGCTTCTCTAAAGAGCTCAACTGTTTTCAGCTGTGCTAACATGATTGTACAAGGGTTTTCTAATCATCCATTAGCCTTCTGAGGCAATGAGCAAACACATTGTACCATTAGAACACTGGAGTGATAGTTGCTGGAAATGGGCCTCTATACACCTATGGAGATATTGCACCAAAAACCAGACATTTGCAGCTAGAATAGTCATTTACCACATTAGCAATGTACAGAGTGTATTTCTGATTAGTTTAAAGTGATCTTCATTGAAAAGAACAGTGCTTTTCTTTCAAAAATAAGGAAATTTCAAAGTGACCCCAAACTTTTGAACTGTAGTGTATGCGGATCCAGGATTATTATTTTTTTGTCTTTTCCCAACATAACTCAAAAAGTAGTGAACAGATTTGGATAAAATTTGGTGTACAGCTTTAATATTATCCTAGGTTCAAGTGATTTGATTTTGATGTTGCTAATATGTGGCTTGGCAGGTATGCACTCTACCGAGTGTTCTTCTAGTTAAAGGTAGACTGCCTTTCAGATTTTTCAACTGTAGGTCATAAAAAGAATTTTCCCTGACACTCAATTATTTCTCTTTAGTGGACTGAAAGCTACTGAATTCAAATCACAGACTTCTGATTTTAGTATTTTTTTCCAAATAGAACAATTAATGAATTTAAGGCCACATGGCCCTAAATTCACCGCTATTTTTTCTTGCTTCACCATGACCCAATTCAAGATACTACCTGTACGTCATGCATGACGTGGTGGGCTTTCCCCGTTCACGCAAGGCGTTGTGGGATACAAATTTGAAACATGAGAGAAAAATGGAGGACACGAGTGTGTGATTGAAACGTGAAAAACTGACTGCAGTAACGGAAAGTGAGAAGAAAAGACGTTATGTTATATATGAAGGAAAGGAAACGCAGGACCAAACTAATAAATATCGGTGGTCAGCGAGCACCTCGGTGTGATCAGCTGTTCATTTAGCAACAGAATGATGTAACTGTCAGTGTATGGTCAAAAGTAAGCCTGCGCTTGTGCACAAGGACTTCCTCTGTCTGCTTGACTGCGCAAAGTGAGCAATTTCATGCACATTATTTGCTCGGGAATCCCCTCAACTTAAATAACTTCCCAGCCACAGAATGGCCTGATATTCTGTGAGATATTACAGAAATAAACATATATCACAATGACCATATTTCATAGGGAACTAAATTTCACGGATTTTCTGAAATCAAAAGGCCGTCTAGCTTTAATTTTTTCTAACAGCAGCTGCCTGCAAGGCAAATCACAGGTTTATATTATATTAATGTTCTAATATGTTATCACTTCTATAGTAACAACTAATTTATGGGCGGACTCTCCACATCATTTATATGTAATAATAAACAGATTAAAAACCTCATCTCATCTCATTATCTCTAGCCGCTTTATCCTGTTCTACAGGGTCGCAGGCAAGCTGGAGCCTATCCCAGCTGACTACGGGCGAAAGGTGGGGTACACCCTGGACAAGTCGCCAGGTCATCACAGGGCTGACACATAGACACAGACAACCATTCACACTCACATTCACACCTATGGTCAATTTAGAGTCACCAGTTAACCTAACCTGCATGTCTTTGGACTGTGGGGGAAACCGGAGCACCCGGAGGAAACCCACGCGGACACGGGGAGAACATGCAAACTCCACACAGAAAGGCCCTCGCCGGCCACGGGGCTCGAACCCGGACCTTCTTGCTGTGAGGCGACAGCGCTAACCACTACACCATCGTGCGGCTCAGATTAAAAACCTGATTTGTTATTTTACAAAACTGTACAATTGTCAATATGGTGCATTTGTAACAGTCAGTTTTCCACCACAGGAAAATCTTCAGGACAGAGAACTTTACACTTTCCATTAAACCCTTTTTACACAGATGTTCCGCAATATTGCCGTAAAGAAGATCCCTCAGTATTCTGGCTTTGGTTGTTTATACCGGACGAAATAAAGCCTTGCCAGTGTGTGTTTTTACACACCGTGCCAATGTTCCTTAATCAGAAAGCGTTGGCATCTATGGTGACATACAACACACTACACGTTAGAAATTGGAATACCCCAGCACACAGACTTTGCTTTTAAAACAATAACAGCGGGTGAAATGAGTGTTGAGGTACTTTTTTTTTTAATCTGTGGACATTTATAACACTCTTCAAGCACAGTCAAAGTTGCAATGCGAAGAGAAATATGTTGGAGGAGAAAGTGAAGAGAAATAGGAAGTGATTTGAAGCATGAAAGGCACGCAGACCTTGGATGTCATAAATGGTGCTGTCTTGAGAAAAGATAAGAAAAGAAGAAATTCAAAAACGAATCTCAGCACCAAAAATGCCACACCTCTGTTCCACAATGCTGGCTGTGCCTTTTACACAGACGTTGATTCTGGCTCTGATACTATTAATCGATCTGGTTCAGTGGCAAACAACACATGCACCCGCATGTTCCGCATTCAGAGGTTTTCCACAGAAAGTGAAGTGGAATGAAGGTGTAAAATTCCTGCCTTGAACAGGCTGTGAAAAAAAGGCTTCTGTAATATTACATGCTGGATTTGGATTTGTTTTTTTGTTTTTTTTTGGTCTTGGCAGAATTGAGGGAACAGCTGCTATAATTTAAAGGAGAACTGAAGGCAATTTTTTTATGATCAAAATTCTATTTCTCATTTAATTAAATATCGGAATGCATTTTTGATCGCTATTTTGTCGCTGCTATAGCAAGTTATGAGTGTTTGAAATATGCTCTGTAATATATCAGTCCGGGCGGCACGGTGGTGTAGTGGTTAGCGCTGTCGCCTCACAGCAAGAAGGTCCGGGTTCGAGCCCCGTGGCCAGCGAGGGCCTTTCTGTGCGGAGTTTGCATGTTCTCCCCGTGTCCGCGTGGGTTTCCTCCGGGTGCTCCGGTTTCCCCCACAGTCCAAAGACATGCAGGTTAGGTTAACTGGTGACTCTAAATTGAGCGTAGGTGTGAATGTGAGTGTGAATGGTTGTCTGTGTCTATGTGTCAGCCCTGTGATGACCTGGCGACTTGTCCAGGGTGTACCCCGCCTTTCGCCCGTAGTCAGCTGGGATGGGCTCCAGCTTGCCTGCAACCCTGTAGAACAGGATAAAGCGGCTAGAGTTAATGAGATGAGATGAGAATATATCAGTCCATATGTCAAAGCAACAGCCGTAAACGAGATTCGTTGAGACCAGTGCGAGACATTGTAGGACGGAAGTAAAACGTACAGCGGAAATCAAAGTGACCAACATCTGCGAATGGTGTCAAAAGACGCACGCGCCCTTTTTCGAATGCTGACGTAATCAAGCCGGAAGTTTTGTTTGTTTTAATAGCAATCAGGAAAGTTTGAAGAAAGTAGGCAGTAATCGCCATTTAAACTTGTTTTTGTGCAGTATTTCATTTGGAAAACAGTTCATTTGGTGGAATAAATGTGACACAGGATGCCAAGGACACCTGGCTGACACTTCACATTTCGAAGTCTCGTACAAGTCTGGTGAAGATCGCGCGGATAAGCGACGCCTGCCATGGACCAAACAAACTAAATTCAACACGGCTAAAAACAGAATAGGCTGATAAGTATAATATTTAGTTGCAATTAGTTGCCGATACGAGTCATGATATAAGGTTACTAAAACCGAAAACGGGCGGCACGGTGGTGTAGTGGTTAGCGCTGTCGCCTCACAGCAAGAAGGTCCGGGTTCGAGCCCCGTGGCCGGCGAGGGCCTTTCTGTGCGGAGTTTGCATGTTCTCCCCGTGTCCGCGTGGGTTTCCTCCGGGTGCTCCGGTTTCCCCCACAGTCCAAAGACATGCAGGTTAGGTTAACTGGTGCCTCTAAATTGACCGTAGGTGTGAATGTGAGTGTGAATGGTTGTCTGTGTCTATGTGTCAGCCCTGTGATGACCTGGCGACTTGTCCAGGGTGTACCCCGCCTTTCACCCGTAGTCAGCTGGGATAGGCTCCAGCTCGCCTGCGACCCTGTAGAACAGGATAAAGTGGCTAGAGATAATGAGATGAGATGAGATATGAATTGTTTGTAAATTGTCGTTGGAGGAAAATAATCAATGGGTAGGAACTGTATCTCGGTTCTGTGTTGTTAATTACTTGTGTTTTGTTTCTCACGTACACTTTGAGAAGTGATTACACAACCACTTGGCTTAGCTCTCAAACCATATAACTTGCATATAACTTAATGAAGGTGGCACGGTGGTGTAGTGGTTAGCGCTGTCGCCTCACAGCAAGAAGGTCCGGGGTTCGAGCCCCGGGGCTGGCGAGGGCCTTTCTGTGTGGAGTTTGCATGTTCTCCCCGTGTCCGCGTGGGTTTCCTCCGGGTGCTCCGGTTTCCCCCACAGTCCAAAGACATGCAGGTTAGGTTAACTGGTGACTCTAAATTGACTGTAGGTGTGAATGTGAGTGTGAATGGTTGTCTGTGTCTATGTGTCAGCCCTGTGATGACCTGGCGACTTGTCCAGGGTGTACCCCGCCTTTCGCCCGTAGTCAGCTGGGATAGGCTCCAGCTTGCCTGTGACCCTGTAGAAGGATAAAGCGGCTAGAGATAATGAGATGAGATGAGATAACTTAATGATAAATCCTAGAATAATAGACAGCATTGTTATCAAGAGCAGTGGCGACGAGCGACTAGACGGCTGCGAATCTAAATCCTCAAACATAATGCGTCTCTTGAGCAAGATCTTTAATCATAAATCACTCAGAAGTACTGTATACTTAGATATGACTAATGTTTAAGTAACACTTTGAATAAAAGTGCGCGAACAATAATTAGATATAAATATTAAAGTTATAAAATTGCTTGTCTCTTTAAATTCTCAACCCACAATCCAGGAACTAGGACCATTTCTCAAACTTCACTAGAGGCTATTAATGAGGTTATGAGATTAGTTTGACATTTATTATAGTTACATGTCCTTCCAAACTCCAAATGGGATTTATTATGAAACCCACTCCAAGAATGTCAAGCCAACATTATTTATCTCTCCTATGAGTGCTCTCATGTGAAGGAAGTACAATGAAAGATATTATTCTGCACTTACAGTACACTTAATGTAATAAGTATGCACACTGTTAAAACAAACATAGCACCGCCTTTGCGAAGAGACCCGACCGGCAGCACAGCTTTTTTTTTTTCTTCTTAAAAACTCATCATGATATATTGAGAAAAGCATTCATTCTGTCAGTCAAGGTTTCAACTTCAAGCAAGAACATGTGCCCATTTTCCATGAAAGTGCCTCCTTCCTTTTCTGTTGCTCTCAGCAGTGACCTTTCACTCGTTCCTTCTTTGTAAACACTTCTTTACCTGGTTTTAACCTTCAGCTGGAGATGATGATGAGTAATTTAACATTCAGGACGTGCATTTGATAAAGAAAGCAGTGACACTTGGTGAACAGGTTTCAGCTACAGAGACCCAAAATGAACCACTTTGCATCTTTGCCCTTTTCACATGGCAAATGATATAAGGGGGAAAAAAAAAAACTAGTATGCCTTCGGCTTTATGCAAAAGACTTTGGCTGGGTTGAGGAATATTAGAAACTTTTTTTTTTTGCATTTTTTTTTCCGAACATGGAAGACCTGAAAACAAGATAACAATCTTTCTGTGAGCACGTTTCTCCCAGCATCTCGGAAAGCGAAAATGCAGTTATTTCATGTTTTGGGGTAAGCAAATAAGTCAGGAATTTGGTGTTGAGAAGGTTCTGGATTTCTTTTAATTTGCCAAAAGGAGGCCAGGCATTCATTCATTCATTCATTCATTCATTCATTCACTGTTTCATTGAGTTATTCTTGTCAGGACTTATCAGATGAAGTAGCTCACTTATCTTTCACTGCTACCTTCCTTTTGTTCTAGATAACAATGGGGTGATGAGGAGCAGGAAGGGTGTTGGTGGAGGTTGTGGAGGTTGGGCTGGCTGTGAGGAAGGTGGCACTCAGGTTGAGCTTCACGAACCTCATCTCAGGTAAATGATGCCTTTCTCCTGGCTTTGTTTCGATACGAAAAGGAGGTGGGCTTGGGCTACGAAAGGTTTCTAAGACCCTGACCCTTCACCTTGCAGCACTGACCCCATTCCAACAACACACACACACACACACATAGAAGCAGAAACAACCAAGCATAGAGAAAGCGATGAGAAACAGAATTCCATTGGATTTCTTATCAGCAGGGTTGAAAAATATAATATAATATAATATAATATAATATAATATAATATAATATAATATAATATAATATAATATAATATAATATAATATAATATGATAAAAGCAGAACAATTCAGTATCATTGTGCTCTCATGCACATACGTATTGTGTGTTTGGTTCCGCTCACTGATGAGTTTGTTTATGCCTGACCTGCATTACCATGAAAGGGAAAGCATCCGTTCACTCACCTGTTTTGACCCCCAGCTACATTCCTCCCTCCTTTGCTTCTTTTCTCTTCTTCTGTCTTTCCTTTGAATGACTGTGTTAGCCTTTTAAGCCGGCGGCCGTGAGTCTGCTTTGAAGCAGCGCAGTGCCTGTGTGTGTGTATGTGAAAAAGTGAGGGAATTCCTTTTGTCCTAGTGACCTGCGCTCTATTGAACCTTGCACTAAAAAGTTCAAAAAGCATTGGGTACAATAAGAAAAGGAATTCTGAATTAATCCATCTATTAAAGAAGTTCTTTGTGTCTACAGACCCAAAGGGAAGTGTGTGTTTTGGAGGGGTGTGTGTATTTGAGGGTGCCTGATTGTCACAGCATAATGCAACTACTGTGTGTTCAAGGTGAGATCGTCAGCGGATGAATTGATCGCAATCTGGAGTCTTTAACACTCAAATATTTGGTTGCGGGAAGAAAAAGTGAGGCTCTTCCTCTTTCCTCTTTCTGACCCCCAGCCACAAGGAGGTCATCAACCATTCGGGCGTGCTTTGCATCAAGAGAGTGTGAATGCAATGAAGAGTTTGTGTGTTCCTGCGTGTGTGTGTATGGCGAGTCCATTATGTGGCGCGTCTTCACCATTGGTTTAAGGATGATTAGTGATGCCTGTTTGACAAGCACAGGAAGTGGATAATGGAAACAGCGAGGGTTGGACAAGGAGGACACGACACACCTGTGCTCAAGACGATGTGATCAATTCAACATGGGTTCTAATTTTTTTTCCTTTACAACCTCCTTTATATGAATTGAAATAAAATCTACTCACATTTCTAGTCTTATGATTGGTCGAGTTTCAACGTTACGTCAGTTTCATGAACTAGAAATTAAATATCAAATAAGTAGGAGGACCTTGTGTCCTTTTCCCGAGGGAAAAATGATGATTACAATTATTCCAGTCCTCTAGTTTCATTCAGTTCAATTCAATCCGTTCAAAACATCTGGATTAACCCAAGTGATGAAATTAGTTACATCATGCAGTATAGAAAAATTCATTTTAGCTTAGCTAAAACAAACACACACACACACACACACACACACACACACAAACACTCGCTGCCATTCTGTTATAGGAGAATAATTAATGACAGGATGGTTGTTAATTAGTTCATGATTGAAGTTGATTATTTTCCTATAACAGCACGTCCTGAAGTGTTTTATTGCTCTTATATTACAGCAATTTGCCAAGGATGACATTTATCTATTAATTAAAGAAAGTCACATTTGATCTTATATCATTAGTTACGTTTAATGTCCATAAAACAAGACAAAAGAAATAACACTTCTCATGTTAACGAGAAATCATAAAGCGGAAAGTTCTCCATCCTTTGACTTTCCCATGATTGAAAACTTAAAGTTACAGCTTTACCTCTGATTGTTACAAAGCACTGACACTGGAGACTCCTTCCATAAATGTTAAATAAGTATCTTCTACATCTACAGGAAATCTTTAACAGTTATTCCACGAAATCAAGTCGTACATGAGCTGATAGCTGACGAGGCGCGTAGCATCGAGTTGTCTATAATCCATGTACGACGAGACTGAGTGGAATAACTGTTTTATTATTTCTACATTCACTGGATTTTGAGAAACACAACATCTCACCTCATCTCACAGAATATCTCATCTCATCTCATTATCTCTAGCCGCTTTATCCTGTTCTACAGGGTCGCAGGCGAGCTGGAGCCTATCCCAGCTGACTACGGGCGAAAGGCGGGGTACACCCTGGACAAGTCGCCAGGTCATCACAGGGCTGACACATAGACACAGACAACCATTCACACTCACATTCACACCTACGGTCAATTTAGAGTCACCAGTTAACCTAACCTGCATGTCTTTGGACTGTGGGGGAAACCGGAGCACCCGGAGGAAACCCACACGGACACGGGGAGAACATGCAAACTCCGCACAGAAAGGCCCTCGCCGACCACGGGGCTTGAACCCGGACCTTCTTGCTGTGAGGCAACAGCGCTAACCACTACACCACCGTGCCGCCCTCACAGAACATTTTTATTTTTATTTTTTTGCAAACTCGATAAATAAAAACTTTATACAAAACGTCCAACAAAATCATTTCCAATTAGAATCTAAACAAACTGGCGAAATGACAGTCATAATTTGTGAAAATGCAATAATAATTATAATTTTGAAAAATACAAAAGATATGGGCGGCACGGTGGTGTAGTGGTTAGCGCTGTCGCCTCACAGCAAGAAGGTCCAGGTTTGAGCCCCGTGGCTGGCGAGGGCCTTTCTGTGCGGAGTTTGCATGTTCTCCCCGTGTCCGCGTGGGTTTCCTCCGGGTGCTCCGGTTTCCCCCACAGTCCAAAGACATGCAGGTTAGGTTAACTGGTGACTCTAAATTGAGCGTAGGTGTGAATGTGAGTGTGAATGGTTGTCTGTGTCTATGTGTCAGCCCTGTGATGACCTGGCGACTTGTCCAGGGTGTACCCCGCCTTTCGCCCGTAGTCAGCTGGGATAGGCTCCAGCTTGCCTGCGACCCTGTAGAACAGGATAAAGCGGCTACAGATAATGAGATGAGATGAGACAAAAGATATGTTCTTATCATCAAATACTTTTATTCCATATTTTGTTGCTTTTCTTTTTTTGTATTTTTTTGGGGTTTTGTTTTCAAGTAGAGTTTTTATTTCATCCTTGGTTGGTTGAGCAACACGCGCCACCATTTTGTTTTTCTCTACTCACTGAAAACTATGAGCTGATATCCTAGTAGTAGAGTAGCCAAGGAGAACACACGATTGCTCATATCCAGTGAATGTGGATGGAATAAATATACATATATACAACACATGAAATACAAACGATCCGATGTATAAGTTGTTACTATAGAAGCAATAACCTATTCCAATAGAAAATTAATCAACACCTTCTGACCAATCAGAACTGAGAATTCAACAGCACTGATATCTGATCTACTGCGTATATATTCTATGGTGGTTAAAATAAGCTGATTTTAATATAATTTAATTCATTTTATTTTCATTCTTAACCTTGTTGACATTATCTCTGTCTATTTTTCTCTCTTTTTCCTTTTCTTGCTCGGATAGGCTGACAGCAGGAAGAGAGCAGAGTGCGATGGATGGATGAGGGTCATGGAAGCAACGGAGGGAGGAAGAGGAGAGGAAAAGAAGAAGAGAGGTGCTCTTTAAACAAACAAGGTGACAGGAGACTGATGGACCATAAGACAGAGGTTTACTCGACACTTTTGAGACAGGAACACATCTCCCTGTGCGTGTGTGTGTAAATCTTAATGTCTTAATGATAAATGACAAAACACAATCATATATATCATTAATGGCAGTTCTAAATGTGACGGATTTTGCATTTGTATCTATGTATATAATTAATGAATATACACTTATGTCAAGTTAATATGCCTTTATGCATTCACAAAGATTCACACTGGCATACTATGTGTGTTAGATAATCATAAATGTATTAGTATTTAGACACAAGGGTATGTGCCGTATTAGAAAAAAAACACTTAAGTGCAGTGTATGCCTTGGCTAAGTGTGTGTTAGTCTTTAAGCGGAAGTGAATGTGTGCTGGCTTCTTATCTTAATGGAATCTGAGGTTGGCTGTTTATCTAGCTGAAGGCTGGGGTGTGGTAGCCCCCATTATGGTGCCTTTGTCATGCTAACCTGTAGCTCATTGCTGGGTGTCCCTCCTGGCTCACCCCTGGGCCCTGGACCCATTGTGTGTATCCCGCTCTCAGCAGGACTGTGTCTACACTGCCCAGTGGGGGCAGGCTGGGGGGCATGGCTGCCCACGTCAGGCCTCCGGGCTTTTTTTTTTTTTACCTTCCATGCTCCATGGGAGAGACCCATTAGATCTATAATTAACACACTCCCTCTAACACCTCCTCCCCCCCCTTCCTGAAAAACCTACTGTTGGCCCCAATCACTGTCTATCTGAGACCACCAGGATTTTCCTTCCTATTTTATTTCTCATGTATCCATGAATATCCCAGGCATATCTCATATGGATCTCTCTTTGGAGTCTCGCTTCTTGTAAATAACATGCACTTCTTGTTTTTTCATTTCATTTTTTTTAATTAAGGTGGACGTCTTAACCTGGCTAGAACGTTCCGTGTATGTGTTTAGAACATTACACCTATGCAAAGTGTTGAACAGAGCATCCTTCTCAGATTAATTTGACCAGCATAGGGATTTGATGGTAGCTGGACCACCTTTCCAGTTCTTCTCATGGAAATTAGCCTCATACAGTGGAACTCAACTTCCATCATGCTGGAACTTAATTTTAATGTGGTCCAGACAAGTACAGTTTTGGTCTCAATAGAGTGGGCGTCCTATCTTCATCTCAATCTCGTTTCCTCCCCGGTCAGAGTCATTGGCCTTTCTCCACTTCCCAGAGCTCTTCCTAAAGTCAATTTGGCTTTTCCAGGGGGGCCAGTTATGCTGAAATAATGCTCTGTGTGGGTTCTGAAATTGCCTTAGTCATGATTTTCGTCTATGAATTTCAGCCTCTAATGGTAACACCGACTGAACTTTCCTAATTGTAAATATGCAACCATTATTGCACAGCATCACACTGTTTCTAGTTGTGTGTTGGACAGAGAGAGAGAGAGAGAGAGAGAGGGTGTCAGATGTATAAGCTGTGGCGATTCTGGATTACCAGAGGAACACCAGAGGAAGTGTGTGTGTGTGTGTGTGCTTTGAGCCCTTTGGGATGTTGATTAACTCCATTGTACTAATCATACGCCCCCATAATGAAAGGTGTGGTCTTAACCCCTCCTACCCTCCACGGGGCCTGGGGTGGAATTTGTTGGGCAGATTTGAAAAAGGGATTTGAAAAGGGTGTAGACACTAAAACATATGTCTCTACTGAGGAGGCCATAACACTCATTCAGCCACAGTGGCACTGTTCCAGGTCTCCGTCCTGTTCATGCTGACTTTATGATGACCCAGAGGCATTCTTCAGACGGCACTGGTCAATAAGTACCAGAAACAAAACACAAGAGATGAAGAGTTAGCTGTCATGAAAATAAGTGGAAGAGCATGCCTGTTGTGTAACAGTGTGAGGAAATTTGCGCAGACTTGAACACCTTCTCAGGTTTCACTAGTTACTCTTTTGCCCTCTCGACCTGTCACCCTAGCCTTCTTCTTACCTCTTTGTGCTCCAATACACACTTCTTTTGCCCTTATTTACACTCCATCCTCACCCCTACTTCATGTGCCCAGGTCCTCAACCCCCTGGCGGTCTCCACCTCTTGCTCTCTCACCCTCGGGCATGCACTCAACTCTGATGGATTAGGGGGCAGAGTGGTTCTATCCTGAGGGCTCCATGCAAGTCATCACATTGATTCACCTATTTGTTTGCTTTAATGTCCCTGCCTTAATACACCCTGAAGGGCGATGAAAGGGTCAGTGTCCATCAGAGAGTTAAGGAGGTCAGGAAAACCTCTTTCACACCTTAAAGGAATAATTCAT
Organism: Neoarius graeffei; assembly: GCF_027579695.1. Lineage (NCBI taxonomy): Eukaryota > Metazoa > Chordata > Actinopteri > Siluriformes > Ariidae > Neoarius > Neoarius graeffei. Next base: position 7,191,848 of record NC_083591.1, on the reverse strand, counting down.
TCAAACATGCTAATGTGGTTCAGCATGAGTCCGTCCCAAATAGTATACTCCCATTTGCATACCGGACTCAGTGCCTTCTATTCATGTTGGATAACATTGTCTTTTGGGACAAGTTTTATTTGGGACAAGTTCAGGGAAGATGGGCCATCTTTTAAGTTTTAAGGAAGAATGTAAAACATGGTTTACTTGCCCCCTGCAGATGGATACAACTAAGAACATGTATTGTGGTGTAACATCTGAATCCAGATGTTAGCAGACACAGGACTAAAAGACTTTTGCCTGAGTCTGTGTCACCCGCACAAGAGGGCTGACCAGTGATATGGTATAGAATACCTCAAGATTCAGAATACCTCAAGGTCCACTTTGGCCTTTGGGAAAAACTTCTAATTGTGTGGGAATACCTTCTCATGGTCCTGCTCTTGGGAAATCATAAGAAGCTTTAACAAAAGGGACAGGTTTGGCTAACTACCCCTCCATATACCAAAGTGCCCCTAAATGCTGAAGCTAATGGCAGTAGGTTGAACAGGTAGGGTGTGTAATCTGAATTCCTGGTCCTACTCTTTCAAACATGAAGTAGAAGAGTTTGTCAAAGGGAATGGCTCAGAAAACTGAGGGATTTACTTCCACCATGGCCATGAATACACACACTACAGATCAATGGTTTCCAACTCTGGTTCTGGGACTACCCTTGGAAAATTTTCCTTGCTCATTATCCCCCGCTCAGACAAAGTTTGGCGGGGGATATAGACACGGGTTCCATCCGTCCGTCCGGCTGTCCGTCCGGTTACGTTTTTGTTTCCAGGCCATATCTTTAAAACTACTGAAGATATATTCATGAAACTTTGTATACATATCAAGCAACAAGTGAACTGGTGCCTTTTCCTATTTTGAGTTTTTGAAAAAAAAAGTATTTTTCAAATTTTTACATTAAAAAATAGATTCTGACTTAGTTTCTAAGAGCCATGTTAGTTTCTAGAGCATATATCCAAAACTATTCATGATACGGATTTGAAACTTGGTATACATGTTAACAAGGTGATGTAGATGTGCCTTTTCATACTAAGAAATTTGAGAAATTTAAATTTTTCATGTTTCCATGGAGGTGGCACGGTGGTGTAGTGGTTAGCACTGTCGCCTCACAGCAAGAAGGTCCTGGGTTCGAGCCCCGGGGCCGGCGAGGGCCTTTCTGTGTGGAGTTTGCATGTTCTCCCCGTGTCCGCGTGGGTTTCCTCCGGGTGCTCCGGTTTCCCCCACAGTCCAAAGACATGCAGGTTAGGTTAACTGGTGACTCTAAATTGACCGTAGGTGTGAATGTGAGTGTGAATGGTTGTCTGTGTCTATGTGTCAGCCCTGTGATGACCTGGCGACTTGTCCAGGGTGTACCCCGCCTTTCGCCCGTAGTCAGCTGGGATAGGCTCCAGCTTGCCTGCGACCCTGTAGAAGGATAAAGCGGCTAGAGATAATGAGATGAGATGAGATGAGATGTTTCCATGGAAACAATTTCAGACAGTCTCTCAGACTAGTCTTAGGAGTAGATTTTGTTTCCGGAGCAGAACTTGAAAACTATGAGTGGTATGGTCTTGAAGGTTGGTATATGTGTTGATTAAGTAATGTATAGATGCCTTTTGATACTAAGAAATGTGAGAAATTTTCATTTTAGCTCACCTGGACCAAAGGTCCGGTTGGCTTATGCCATGGGCTGCTGAGGTCAGTGTAAAGCGGTCGGGTTGGTTTCCTGCAGCAGAACTTGAAAAATGTGACAAATAATATCTTGAAACTTGGTATATAGTTGGTATATAGGGCAGGGGATATAGATGACCCTGTCTTCTTGTTATATTAGGAAGGGCTGGTTAATTAGCTAATTAGGTGAATCAGTTGAATCCGGGAAGGTATCTTAGGGTATTTTCATGACCAGAATTAAACCACTGACATAGATGGTCAAAGAATGAAGATGACTCTTTTTTTTGACACTGGACCTAAAAATATTTCTGCAGTCTTCAGGTATGCAATTAGATTTTTCAACAATTTTTTCAGCTAGTCCATTTGTTCACAGCTTGATCAACTATAGTGATCTTACTATACTGAGAATTCCTCAGCCTTCCTTAATATCTCTCTTTGGAAAAAAAACTGATGGATGAACTTTTCAAATTGTTCACGGTAGTTTTGGGAGTGCTTCCTTACTCTGTCCAGGCTTATAGATGGTGGAACATTAACTGACACTACTTTAGGTGTAATTGTATGGCATATTTGCCATTGACTGTGTGGTGTCCACTGTGTTTTGTTTGCTTCTTGTTGGGTATCGGAGTTGTCTGTGCTGTTTTACCTTTTTACGAGCTCTCTGGAATTTACACTGGAGCCACTCAGGATGGTCCCCCTACACTCGGCTTTGTCACTCTCTCCCCTCTTATCTTCCCTCTCTTGGTCGCCGATCTCTCTGTCTCTGAGCCTGTTTTTACGGCCTGATCTGCTCCCTGCTGGGGGGACAGCTTGTCCCAGTCTGGGTCCACCCTGTCTTCCAGAGCTGTGATTGTCCGGCACTAATCGGCAGAGGATTACGACCCCTTTACTGCTCTCCTGGGCTACCGTCAATGCAGTTCATCGATCAATCAAAAAGCTAGCTGATCTACCAAATCAATGAATCTTCCAGTCTGTCAGAAGACAGGGTATAATTTAAGGTGTTTGTGTGCAGCGGTGACCTGAATATTATTCAGGAAATGCACATAATTTGCCAGTGATGGAATCTTGCTTGACCAGATGCATAATTACAGTATTTCTTTGTAGAGACATAGACGTTCTGTCTACTTCTGTGGCAATTGAATGTGTGCAGAACAGGATTTTTACAAAGTCTCGGAATCTGAATTTTTTTTTGTTGATTGAGTAAATGGATCACAGTACCAGTTTTGATTCACTGTTGGATTAACTGTCTCTGATGGTAATTTTGGTATTAAAAGAGAAATAAATAAACAAAGGAGGAATCAGTTCCAAGCAGGCCCCGACCTTGGATCCTAGGGCCAATTTGAAGAGGAAATGCCTGTGGAACGAGTGAAAGATGGTATCATGCAAACAGCAAGCGTGGGAACCAGAGGGGGGAAAAAGAAAAATCCCCAGACAGAAATTTCAAAGAAAGGAATCATAATGACAATCTCTCTCGCTGCGGATGTTCTCCTTTCACATACAGTTCACTTTCTTTCTCTCTTATTTCTTTATCACCCTCCAAAGTATCCCCCCTTCAATCCAGTCTTCAGGTCATCTATCTCAGTCACTGGGCCCTCAGGTAAAGCTTGACCCCCCCACTGCTCAAGCCTGGAGCCCTCCATTAGTGCCGGTTTATACACTGCCCCCCTTGCTGATGTAGGCTCCAGCTGTGGCGTTTATTTGGAGTTTGTTTGGAGAAAGGACCCTCTTAACATCCCACTCAGTGCAAACAAAGTGACGTCTGATTTATTGAAATTAGCAATGAAGGAAATGCACTTTTATAAATCAACTGTCTTTCTGTCTCCCATCCTCCGTCTTTCACCTGCCTTGGCTTGTGCTGGGGATCCCATTATGGGGATCCTGTCCATGTGGCGTACACAATGATGGATATACATACACACATTCATACCTCTTTGGCTACCTGTGTGTAGAGTTCACGAGGTGCCAATGTGATGGTCTTTGAAACAGTTTGAGCCTAGCTTGTGGTCACCATTCTCTCTTTAAGCTCTAAGCCTCTTAACAGCTTAGCTCCTCTTTATCAGGCTCCTTCTTTCTCTCTTGCCCCGATCTCCCTCTCTTTCTCTGTATTCAGCCCTCAGGGTGCTGAGAAGACACAACATTCTACTACAGAACACGCTCCCATTCCCAATGCCGTTATCAGTGAGATTGGAGTGAAAAAGACTTTCTTCAAATGGAACAAATCACCTCCATTATGGAAGTACATTGCCAAGCTATAACCCAAACATCTTTTATCAGTCTACCCAGAGACTTCACATAACAAGTGTTTGACACTTTTCCTTTCCCAGATCTGTTCATTCAGCCCTATGTATATATGCACAATTTTTCCAAGAACTCCGATGGATGGGCATCCCATCCAGAGTGTGTTCCTGTCTTGTGGCCAGTATTCGTGGGACAGTCTCCAGATTCTCAACACTTCTCGGACGAAGGACTTACTGTAGATGAAAGAATAAGTTAATTTACGTAATGCATATGCATTTTTGCTGTCATCTAATAATATCATTAATAAAATCAACAGTCTTCAAACAGTGCATTATACACAGCAACATGTCACACAACGTTAGCTGTGTTTCCACTGGAGAAACCAGATTTTAGCTCCTAGTCCAAAACTCTAGGAACATTTTCCGTCAGATTTGAGATGGACTATTGAGTTGGGGCTTGCCATACCGAATGTATTTTATGCATTAATTGTGGCAGGAAAGTACAAAATACAGGGCAGCACGATGGTGTAGTGGTTAGCACTGTCACCTCACAGCAAGAAGGTCCTGGGTTCGAGCCCAGCGGCCGAAGAGGGCCTTTCTGTGTGGAGTTTGCATGTTCTCCCCATGTTTGCGTGGGTTTCCCCCACAGTCCAAAGACATGCAGGTTAGGCTAATTGGTGATTCTAAGGCTACGTTTACATTAAGTCGAATCAGCGGATCATCAGATTAATGTTCTTAAAACGATTCGCGTTTACACTAAAACCGTTAGCCATGCACACAGCAACGCCAATACGTGGATACGCTAATCACATGACTTTAGACGGCGTGTAACATGATCCCAGTGCATTTCAGACGGTGCGTAACATGATCCCAGTGCATTTAGGGCATGCGCAAGGCTCACCACTTGCAAGTAGAAGGATGGCAAGCCTAAAGACCTTTTTTTCATGGACGGACGACGAGGTCCAATTGTTACTAAACGTAACATTGGATTATAAAACAACGGTGTCGGGTCAGGGTGTGGACTGGGAAAGTCTCCAAATAGTCAACAAATAGCAGGAAGTGAAGTCCGCGAGTCGCGTCACATGACCCACGTGGGATGACCAACGCCAGCGAATCAGGAAGGTGGATGTCACAGTGACGTTGTCCAATGAGACACCAGCTAGAGCTCAGCACAGCGTATCCGCGTATTTTGAATGTTTACACAACACCGGAGCTGACACGATCTGGATTGAATACGTGGACGCTGGCGGATTCCCGTTTCCAGGCGGTTTAATGTAAATGGACAGTGCATCCGCGAAGAAAACGAGACAGATACGGTCTAGTGTAAACGTAGCCTAAGTTGACTGTAGGTGTGAATGTGACTGCGATGACCTAGCAACTTGTCCAGGATGTACCCTGCCTTTCGCCCATAGTCGGCTGGGATAGGCTCCAGCTTGTCTGCAACCCTGCGCAGGATAAGCGGCTATGGATAATAGATGGATGGAAGTACAAAATACACTTGGGATATTGGGTGAGTGAATGGACAACATGCTTATGGTTTCATGAGGCTTAACTTCAGAGGTTTCAACTCCAGGAACACAAAGTTTTTCTTTCCATGGTCTTTTCACTGGTGAAATCAGAGCATATATGAATAGTTTCAAGGCCAAATCTCCAGGAATGTATGCAGGTCCCACTGCAGAGAATGTACATCTCTGCAGACTGACTAGTGAGGTGGAGGTTTTGATCCAAAGTGGATTAATATTAACATCATACATCTTATTTCATGTTCCATCATGACAGCATGGTAGTATGGTGGAAAACCAGAAACCTTTCCTCAAACCATTCAAGAGCCTTTTAGATCCTCAAAAGGTTTTCAAACCCTTTTATTTATCATTGGGTGCTTTCATACCTATTAGTCTGTTTGCCTTGTTGAAATCTGAGCACAATTGATACTTTTGGTTCATTTATGGGGCAGCACAGTGGTGCAGGAGTTAGCACTAGCGCCTCACAGCAAGAAGGTTCTGGTTTCAAATCTGCTGGTTGAATGGGGCCTTTATATAGAGAGTTTGCATGCTGTCTTAATGGCTGCGTGGGTTTCCTCTGGATACTCTGGTTTCCTCCGGATGTGGATTAGGTCAACTGGTTACTCTAAATTGGCCATAGGTGTGAATGTGTGTGTGAATGGTTGTTCATCTCTGTATTAGTATTAGACCTACAATAGAACCTGTCTCTCACCCGAAGTCAGTTGGGATTGGTTCCAGAGATAATCCATCCATCCCTCCATTATCCGTAACTGATTATCCTGTGCAGGGTCACGGGCAAGCTGGAGCCTATCCCAGCTGACTATGGGCGAGAGGTGGGGTACACCCTGGACAAGTCGCCAGATAATCGCAGGGCTGACATATAGAGACAAACAACCATTCACACTCACATTCACACCTACAGCCAATTTAGAGCCACCAATTAGCCTAACCTGCATGTCTTTGGACTGTGGGGGGAAAGCGGAGCACCCGGAGGAAACCCAGACACAGGGAGAACATGCAAACTTTACACAGAAAGTCCCCCGTCAGCCACTGGGCTCGAACACAGAACCTTCTTGCTGTGAGGCGACAGTGCTAACTAATACACCATTATGCCGCCTGCTTTGGAGATAAGTGAGAAAAAAAATGGATGGATGGATGGATGGATGGATGGATGGATGGATGGTTCATCTGCTATTTGTTTTGGTTTGCTTTCACACTGAATATTACTATCCATCCATCATCTGTAGCCACCTATCCTGTCCTACAGGGTCGCAGGCAAGCCGGATCCTATCCCAGCTGACTACGGGCGAAAAGCGGGGTACACCCTGGACAAGTCGCCAGGTCATCACAGGCCGACACATAGACACAGACAACCATTCACACTCACATTCACACCTACGGTCAATTTAGAGTCACCAGTTAACCTAACCTGCATGTCTTTGGACTGTGGGGGAAACCGGAGCACCCGGAGGAAACCCACGCGGACACGGGGAGAACATGCAAACTCCGCACAGAAAGGCCCTCGTCAGCCACTGGGATCAAACCCGGACCTTCTTGCTGTGAGGCGACAGTGCTAACCACTACACCACCGTGCCGCCCTGATTATTACTAAATGAACCAAAAAGAGAAAAACAAAAAACAACAAAAACAAACAGCAACAACAAAAAAGTCACCTGAAATGTGTGTAGGGCTCAAAATGTCATTGTAAAACTCTTTTATTCATTTTTCAGAAATATGACAATGGAAAATGTTAAATAAAATCTACCAAGGGGAGGCACGGTGGTGTAGTGGTTAGCGCTGTCGCCTCACAGCAAGAAGGTCCGGGTTCGAGCCCCGTGGCCGGCGAGGGCCTTTCTGTGTGGAGTTTGCATGTTCTCCCCGTGTCCGCGTGGGTTTCCTCCGGGTGCTCCGGTTTCCCCCACAGTCCAAAGACATGCAGGTTAGGTTAACTGGTGACTCTAAATTGACCGTAGGTGTGAATGTGAGTGTGAATGGTTGTCTGTGTCTATGTGTCAGCCCTGTGATGACCTGGCGACTTGTCCAGGGTGTACCCCGCCTTTCACCCGTAGTCAGCTGGGATAGGCTCCAGCTTGCCTGCGACCCTGTAGAACAGGATAAAGCGGCTACAGATAATGAGATGAGATGAGAAAATCTACCAAGCGTGGACAGAAATCACAAAATTCACCAAAAATACAGTCTGTATTCAATTAGATATTTATATCCACATCTATTTTAAAACATTTTGTGCATCATATCCAATGTTTATTTTCTCTTTTTGGTCCGAATATACAGTATAGAACACATTCCTTTTCTTTCCTACTTCAGCTCTGTCTTTAGGTTTAGTTTGCACCTCAGTTTAGCAGCTCACATCAAGCATCTGTAAAAACACGCCATGTTTGGTTCACTTTATGTAATCGGCTTGATTCTGAATTAATTTGCTTTCTAGCTGCTATCAAGGAGCGAGATGAAAGCAGACTGAAGTCTTGTCGCCTGGCTAAAGAGCCATATCATAGGGAAGATGCACCAGAATTCGCTTCAACCAGATTAAATACTGCAAATTTGAATGCACCCAGAGATTTCACAATCGTTGTGGAATAAACTGACATGTTGGTGTTTCGATCGGCATTTCCATTACGAAATAGGAGACTTTGAATCTCAAATAAATCCCAAAATTTTCCACTTACACTCTCTTTTTGTCTTTCACCATCTTTTACTATAGTGTGTTGTTGTCTCCGACACACTCTTGCTCTCTCTGCTGTACATTTCTTCACGCACGTGTATATATGTGTGTATACACGTCTGAACAATGGAGACGGATTGGATGGGCTCAGGGTTGGGGTGGGTAGGTGAAGTGAAGCCCCTAAGATTACGTGGCCATTCGTTGGGTTTAATCAAGGAAGGCCTTGTGCTGGAGAAATTTGTGGCCTCCTTCTCTAATTCATCTGTCTAAGCTCCGTCCTTGGGCTGTCTCACACACTAATGAAATGGTTCACACCCAGTGAAGGCCAACAAGACCTGAGACATCACTCTCTTCTCTTCTCTTCTCTTCTCTTCTCTTCTCTTCTCTTCTCTTCTCTGGAAATTGTTTAGCTTGTCCGTTTTTTAAAAATGTGTCTTTTCTCAAATCTTGTTATTTAAAACCTTGGTCCTCACACCTTCTTGTAGCAATCATCGGAACAATTTTGAAAAGTTTCTCACCAAAAATAAAGAGAGTGAGCTCTCTCATGGGAAGAGAAAGGAGAAAAAAAGTGCTGGAAGGAGAGAAAGGTGGATGAAAAACACAAAGGTAGAAGTGGAAAAAAAAAAAGATTTCCCCAGGGTGCAGTTTTTACCTTGATGTACTCCTCAGGGGGAGATAACCCCTCCCCAACACACACACATGGCTTGGGTGTCTTGCTATGAGCTTGATAACCATGGCCCCTTCTGTTGCAGCCTAATCAGAGCTCAGACCACCAGGACGCTCCTTTATTTAATTAAGGGTAATTAGCGGCTGCCGAATAGCAGACAGGGTACGTTGTCCGACAGAGGGTTGGAGATTTAGTGCTGGAGCTTAATGTGTAACCATAGTGGGACAGGAACAGTGGTTGAGAGAAAGCTGTGTTTTCTGCTTTTACCCGTACGTGAAAAACCAAGTGAGTCAGGATTGTAAGAAAATCCACAAGTGTGTCTAAGAGTGTGTGTCCTGGCTGGTGAAAGGGTTCTAGAATCTGCAAAAAAAAAAAAAAGGAAAAAAAAAGAAACGTCATCTGATCTCGATGGAAGATTATTAGCGGGATCAGTTCTTGTCTTTGTCCAATTTGTAGCCAGGAGGTGTGTGTGAGCATATATGTGTGTGTGTGTGTGTGTTTGACCTCCTTGTGACAGCTGAGATACAAATGAAACATTTGTCACGTCCATGTCAACCTGCATCCTTCATCATGGCAGGAACGTGTCTATAGCAGGAGATGGGACAGTCATATGAAGTGCACACATGAGTACGTGTATGTGTGTGTGCATGTGTGTGTGTGTGTGAGAGAGAGAGAGCATACACAGAGATGCAGGCAGATCAAAAGCGATGCTGAAGCAGGCATGGTTTTGTCAGTTGCTCAGTCGCCTGGGCGGATCTAAAATACCAGCCAGGAGAGTCACAAAGACTCCGTGCGGCACCGCATACTTATTCACAACACGACTACACACACACACACACACAAACCTGGTAGCAATCGATATTCTCTTCAGCAGCTGTTGTTAGGACAGGTGTCTTCGCCACATTCGCCTCATACATAAAAAGAGCTACAGGAATTCCTGCATGCTCAAAGCTTTCCGCTCGTCTCTCTCTTCTGTTGCGTTCCCTCGTTCTTTCTGTCTCCCCTCTCACCTTGAGAGCTGGATTCAGTTTCAGCTTTTACTGCCTCTAAAAGTGGCCTAGTGCTCTGGAGACCTTTAACCTGCATGTTAGGAATAGAGTCACAGTCAGGGGTCAGGTAGTGGAGAACTTGTGTGTGTGTGTGTGTGGGGGGGGGGGTCAGGTAGTGGAGAGCTTTTGTGTGTGTGTGTGTGTGGGGGGGTGTAATTATCTTCTCAAATTCATTTGAGGTGGCATTCTGGATTAAGACTTGTTTCAGACTGAATTGTAGTTTCAGCTTGTAATTGTCTTACTTAAGAAAATCACACTTCTCATTGTTATAGATTTATTCTTTATTACTTTAAGGTCGTAGTTATTACTGAAGCAATATCGCACAGGTGAGAAAGCTGTTGTACTGAATGTCAGTACGGCTGTGGTTCGACCGCAGGCACAAGGCCACAGGTGATCACAGCTCTGCTGATATTCAGTACAGCAGGATAGCGTGTGTCATGTTGCCTTTAGACAACGGTTCTATAAACAAGATGTTCGTATCAAGTAGCTGACATTTCTACGACGGCGTATTAGGGATAGTGTCGGTAAAAATAAAATATGTAGCTGAGGGAAGGAGGTAATATTCCAAGAAAAAAACTAAAATAATAATAATAATAATAATCTGCCCCAGATTCCTGTAAAGATGCTTTGTGAGAATGTCTATTGATAAAAGTGCTGTAGAAATGAAATTGTGTTAAAAAAAAAAAGAGTTTATAAATGTTAAAAAAATTTAAAAACAAAAAAACCCTCAATTTCTTTAATTTTGTTTTTAAAATTTAAATGTGGTAAATTTGCAAGAAAAAAAATCTCATATTTTAATCTCAGAGATTAAAAGTTTACTACAACAACAACAACAAAAACTCTGAAAATTTGTGTTTTCCATGCAATCCAGAGCTGAAGGAGGGGATAATATTCTGAGAAAAAAAAAACTAGAATGTCTGAGATTAAAGTTGTACATTTTACGAGAAAACCTGGATATTCTCTGAAATCATAAAGTCATAAAATTGCAAGAAAAAAATCAGAAATTCTGAGATTAAAAGGTCACAAATTTAGGAGAAAAAATAACTCAGAAAAATAATGTTTTTCATGCAATCCAGAGCTGAAGGAGGGGATAATATTCTGAGGTGGAAAAAAAAAACTCAGAATGTCCGAGATTAAAGTTGTACATTTTATGAGAAAACTTGGATATTGTCTGAAATTATAAAGTCGAGAAAAAACTCAGAAATTCTGAAATAAAAAGTCAGAAATTTACAAGAAAAAAACCCTCAGTAAAATAATGTATTGTTGTTCGTTGCAGAGCAGAGGGAGGGAATAATATTCCAAGTTAAAAAAAAAACTCAAACTCAGTTAAAGTCATAAATTTATGAGGGGGAAAAAAAGTCAGATCAACAACAATCACATGTTTCCCGGCTGCAGTGCATTCTGGGAAATGTAGTTGAATATCTCTTAGTGTTTTATTCTTTAAGATTGTTCAATCGAAGACTGCATTTCCTAGAAAACTTGGCTCAGCTGTGGCGTCTGTGGTGTGGTTTCTCGCAAATTTATGACTAATCTCAGAAATTCTGAGGGTTTTTTTTCCTCGGAATATTACCCCATCCCCAAGCTCCATATTAATATATATATTATTTTAACTTATAATGACCCAAACACGCCGTCATACATGCTAGCATGGTGATCCCAGATGAATGAATGATACATTTCAGACACAACGTGGCCAAATATTTGGTTTATTTTTACTCTAACAGAGAAAACAGTTCCCAAAAAATCCACAGCTGGATAGAGCGTTGTGTCTACATAGCGAATACAGACAGGCCGAGGGCTTATTTACAGATGCTTGTTATGTTCTCGTGTTCTATGTAAACATTGGACCACTGGTTTTGCGAGGAAAACTACGTATTTTCCAGTATCATGATATGATTTTTTTTCCATATCGCACACCGTTACTCATGAGATCTTACCTAGTTTGGATAATTCCTGGCTTTAAGGTTATGCAATAAAAACATAACTGTTATTAAATGTTAAGTGTGTGTGTGGCTTTTACAGTATTAACTAGCAGACGGGTGGTCCTGAAAGCTAATCCCTACTGTGGCAAATAATGGTTAAAAAAGAACGACAGACACAGAAGTGTAAGATGGTGCGTGTGTGTGTGTGTGTTTAAAAAAAAAGACAGTGGCTGAAAGGTAGCAGCTTTCACTGCCCTTAAACAGTGTGTGTGAGGGAGGGAAAGAGGGAGTGGGCTAAACGGGTTGAGTTACCGATCACAAGAGTAAGAAAAGGCTCAAGAAAAACAATGGCAGCCATTAAAAGGGACTTGGCGAGTGTGTGGCGAGTGTGTCGCGTGACCCCTGACCTATCAGCTGTTGCCTCGCTTGCTTTCGGCACGCCGCTGGCCAACAGGTGCCACTCGAATGTTTGCCAGCTTGGGATGGCTGGAGCGACTACACAAGGACGGGGTCACACGTATATACACACACACACGTAAACGTAAACGCATACATGCGTACATGAACACTTTCTTCACGCTTTGTCACCGGCTTAGCAACACACACTAAAAATACAAAGGAAAGCAGCTGAGGCTGTGTTTTGAATGCTTTCAACCTCTCCACCACTGTGTGTTGTGTAAAGTGTAAAGGGAGGGTGTGTAAATGTGAGTAAAAGCTCACATTCAGTGAGCATGCACGTGTACACACACACACTCTCTCTCTCTCCCTTCCTTTGGCAGGTATCCAGTGAATACTACAGCTCTGAATGATAACATTATCACTTACTTACCACTCTCATCTACTGACACTACCAATAAATAAACGAGAGGGATTTCAGTTCATACTGTTTGTGTGTCATTCCTTTATAATTCCTGAGCGCTGTTGAATCCACAATTTGGATTGGTCAGAAGGTGTTGATTAATTTGCTATAACAGCAGCACTGCCGCCTCGCTTGGGATCTCCATCTTATTCGTGGTGAGGCCGTTTGTGTGTCCCAGTGACCCCTAGAGCTTTGTCAGCTGGAGTTTCGCACTCCTGGTAGGGTCTCCCATGCTGAACAGGTCGAAGGGTAGGGGCCAGACTAAGAGTCTGCCTTGTGGGTGTCTTTGGGAGGAGTAAAGGCTAAGGAGTAAACCTGAATAAATCCGGAGTGGAGCCCCTAAGGCGGTTGAGCAATGTATTGCATTGCCTTCCGGCAACTCCTGCAGCTACACTGGTGCCAAATTGCATTTGTTCATCCTTTCCTTTGGGTGATACCAGTAATGCCAAGAGGGGAGTCTTGACATCCAGGCAGCCCAAGGCTTCCATATCCTTCCACCCAGGCCTTGTAGCAATCAACTCGTTGCGAAACAAACAAAGAGGGAAGCTAGAGCGGCTGCTCTCAGAGAAGCATCAGGCTTCATATGCAGCCACTGCGGGAAGGACAGTCACTCTAGAATATGCCAGTGCTGCACCATCATCTCTCGAGATGGACAGATGCCGACGAACAGCAGCACTGATAATAGTTCCATCTTCAAGGTAAATCCCAGGTTTATACAGCGTTAACATCCATCCATCATCCATAACCACTTATCCTATGCAGGGTCACAGGCAAGCTGGAGCCTATCCCATCTGACTATGGGCAAGAGGCGGGGTACACCCTGGACAAGTCGCCAGGTCATCGCAGGGCTAACACATACAGACAAACAACCATTCACACTCACATTCACACCTATGGTCAATTTAGAGCCACCAATTAGCCTAACCTTCATGTCTTTGGACTGTGGGTTAAACCGGAGCACCTGGAGGAAACCCATGCAGACACGGGGAGAACATGCAAACTCCGCACAGAAACGCCCCCGTCAGCCGCTGGGCTCAAACCCAGAATCCAGATGACAGTGCTAACCACTACACCACCGTGCCACCCCAATATTAACACGCTCCTTCTAATACGTTCTCGGGTACATAATCACATCTCATTCACGGGGAAATGGTATTTAACCCAGATAACATTTCTGATCATGTTGCAGTAGTGAGCATCTTTGAAACAGCTGATCACAGAATGGAGCGGAAAACTAAAAATGTCCAGTGAGCACCAGTACTGTGAGTGGAGTCCTTTTTCATGAGCAGTGTCAGAAAAGAACGGCTAGACTGGATCAACAAAGGCTACGGGAACTCACATAACCACCCTTTACAGTTATGCTGAGCAGAAAAGCATCTCAGAATGCATAACATACCAAACCTTCAGTACATTTACCTGCACACTATCCATCCATCCATTATCTGTAGCTGCTTATCCTGTACAGGGTCTCAGACAAGCTGGAGCCTATCCCAGCTGACTATGAGCGAGAGGCGGGGTACACCTTGGACAAGTCACCAGGTCATCGCAGGGCTCATGCACACTAATATTTAATTATTATTCCATATATGACGTTATTCAGAATTTGATATAATGTAAACAATATATTCTGTTGGATATTCTGATTTTTGGCTTTATTCCAAAATTAGCAGTATGCCAATATTATTTGGGTTTCAGGAGCATTCTTGGGACCTGTATACAATGTTTTTACAGCAGTTTGTGAAACATGGCCTCTTGCATTGTACATGAACCATCTAGACAGAGTATGCACAGCTGCATGTATGGCTGCATGTAGATGCTCCACCTACTTTGTCTGGACCTTAAGGAGATCCTCCAGAGACGTTGGCAACGGATCGGCCACACCCTCTGAAAACCTGCTTCCAGCACCACAAGACAAGCCCTTACCTAAAACCCTCAAGGGAAAAGGAAAAAAGGCTGGCCAAGAAACATCTGGCGCTGAGACCTTGAGGCAGACATCAAGAAGATGGGCTGTACCTGGGGGCAGCTGGAATGACTGGCTTAGAATCACGATGCCTGGAGGAGATGAGATGAGATCTGGACCTTAGCTGTGATTTTGACACTGTCTGTCATGAACTGCTTCTCTCCCATCTCTCTGCTATTGGTATTACTGGTTCTGCCTTTTCCTGGTTAAAAATCATATGAGGGTACTTCAAAAAGTTCTTGGCCTCACCCGGAAACAAGGGGCATAATGCCCATTTTGGGGCATAACTGTATACTATAAAGCCTTGTATGACTGTCCACAAAAACTCTCATGAAAGAAGCAATCAAAGAAAAAAGGAAAGGAATGAAAACTTTGAGCTGGCATGCTGTTGCTCCAGGACAATGCGCCCATCCACAGAGAACAAGTGGCAGGGGCAGAAGCAGCCAAATGTGGCTTTGAACTGTTGCCCCATGCACCTTACTCATCCGACCTGGCACTGTCTGACTTCTATCTGTTTCCCAAACTGAAATCCCACTCACTTGGTTGCCATTTTCTGAATGATGATGAAATCATACATGCTATTGAGGAGGATCTAGATGCTCAAGATGTGACCTCCTTCTGCGAAGGGATAGTGAAGTTTGAACATCAGTGGACCAAGTGCATTGAAGTTAAAAGAGACTATGTTGTGACATCCTGTGATGTTTCCTGGGTGAGGCCAAGAACTTTTTGGAGTACCCTCGTATCTTTCAAATAGATGGTAGTTTACTTCCATCGCCAAGTACAAGTCCTCCATAGCATTCATCAGTTGTAGCATCTCACATGAATACTATGGAAGATGAGATGCAGATTTGCATCAGCTGTAGGCCTTCTACATCTGCCCTACACCCTCACTCTCTAATGCATCCAAGACCTAAAGCTGTGGATGAATACAATACTAACTTTCTAAAGCTTACAGCTGATAAAATGGATCTTTTACTAATTGGATCCAAATTAATAACCTGCTCCAATAGTAGTTTTAATCTGATCATTGAAGGTACCATCACTCGGTATACGTAACCTCGGTGTTATCTTTGATTCTGCCTTCAATTTTGGAAAGCACATCAACTTCCTGTCTAAGAAGGCTTTTTTTTCACTTCCATAAAATTGCACATCTCCTTCCTGTACTCAGCTCCAAGGATGCTGAAATGCTCGTTCATGCTTTTATTACATCATGATTAGATTATTGGAATGCTCTGGTTGTTGGTCTCCCAAGCAAGTCCATTGCTTGACTTCATTATATGCAAAACTCTGCAGTGACACTAAACGCTCAGTGCACATCGCCTCGATCCTCCATGATCTCCACTGGATTCTCCTCAGCATCTTATGGAACTACTTCACCCCTAATCCCCCATTCACAGTCCTAGAGCTTCATCTTCTGGTCTGTTGTCTGTCCCCAAATTTAAACCATCCACCATACGTTCCAGGGCATTGAGGATTGCAGCCACCAAGTTGTGGAATTCTCTACCTTAGAGATTTCATGATGGTACATCTCTCCCAAAATTCAAAACTCAGCTGAAGTCTTATCTTTTCTTTCTCTGCTATCCTTCTGCTACTAATCGCTGACTATCCATTCCTTTTCCATGCTTTGAGCTAGTCTGCTGTGGTATAATCAAATAGGAATGTTGCATTTCTTACATCACACAAGTGTCCTTTAAACATTTTAATTCTTCTCTGTGTGTGTCCTGTGATGGTGTGTGTTCCAATCTGTGTGTTTGCATCAAACCAAATCAATTTGCGAATTCAGCTGCTGGTGGCACTCAGGCAGCTGCCGACCAACATACACACGTCTCCGAGACACTGTTATTGCAGGGACAGCTTTGGTTAGTGTAGTGTGTGGGATAGAGACGGGGGGGTATCTATGTGTGTGTGTGTGTGTGTGTGGGGGGGGGTGCTGTCTTTGACACCTTGTTCTCTAGACCGCTGGGTTATGGGTGTAATTGGCCTGTCTATGATTGAGCCGATTTGTACTACAACCCCGATTCCAAAAAAGTTGGGACAAAGTACAAATTGTAAATAAAAGCGGAATGCAATGATGTGGAAGTTTCAAAATTCCATATTTTATTCAGAATAGAAGATAGATGACATATCAAATGTTTAAACTGAGAAAATGTATCATTTAAAGAGAAAAATTAGGTGATTTTAAATTTCATGACAACAACACATCTCAAAAAAGTTGGGACAAGGCCATGTTTACCACTGTGAGACATCCCCTTTTCTCTTTACAACAGTCTGTAAACGTCTGAGGACTGAGGAGACAAGTTGCTCAAGTTTAGGGATAGGAATGTTAACCCATTCTTATCTAATGTAGGATTCTAGTTGCTCAACTGTCTTAGGTCTTTTTTGTCGTATCTTCCGTTTTATGATGCGCCAAATGTTTTCTGTGGGTGAAAGATCTGGACTGCAGGCTGGCCAGTTCAGTACCCGGACCCTTCTTCTACGCAGCCATGATGCTGTAATTGATGCAGTATGTGGTTTGGCATTGTCCTGTTGGAAAATGCAAGGTCTTCCCTGAAAGAGACGTTGTCTGGATGGGAGCATATGTTGCTCTAGAACCTGGATATACCTTTCAGCATTGATGGTGTCTTTCCAGATGTGTAAGCTGCCCATGCCACATGCGCTAATGCAACCCCATACCATCAGAGATGCAGGCTTCTGAACTGAGCGCTGATAACAACTTGGGTCGTCCTTCCCCTCTTTAGTCCGAATGACACGGCGTCCCTGATTTCCATAAAGAACTTCAAATTTTGATTTGTCTGACCACAGAACAGTTTTCCACTTTGCCACAGTCCATTTTAAATGAGCCTTGGCCCAGAGAAGACGTCTGCGCTTCTGGATCGGCTTCTTCTTTGAACTATAGAGTTTTAGCTGGCAATGGCGGATGGCACGGTGAATTGTGTTCACAGATAATGTTCTCTGGAAATATTCCTGAGCCCATTTTGTGATTTCCAATACAGAAGCATGCCTGTATGTGATGCAGTGCCGTCTAAGGGCCCGAAGATCATGGGCACCCAGTATGGTTTTCCGGCCTTGACCCTTACGCACAGAGATTCTTCCAGATTCTCTGACTCTTTTGATGATATTATGCACTGTAGATGATGATATGTTCAAACTCTTTGCAATTTTACACTGTCGAACTCCTTTCTGATATTGCTCCACTATTTGTCGGCACAGAATTAGGGGGATTGGTGATCCTCTTCCCATCTTTACTTCTGAGAGCCGCTGCCACTCCAAGATGCTCTTTTTATACCCAGTCATGTTAATGACCTATTGCCAATTGACCTTATGAGTTGCAATTTGGTCCTCCAGCTGTTCCTTTTTTGTACCTTTAACTTTTCCAGCCTCTTATTGCCCCTGTCCCAACTTTTTTGAGATGTGTTGCTGTCATGAAATTTCAAATGAGCCAATATTTGGCATGAAATTTCAAAATGTCTCACTTTCGACATTTGATATGTTGTCTATGTTCTATTGTGAATACAATATCAGTTTTTGAGATTTGTAAATTATTGCATTCCGTTTTTATTTACAATTTGTACTTTGTCCCAACTTTTTTGGAATCGGGGTAGTATTATCAGAGAAAAGTAAAGCACTCTGTAGAAATGTAGTTCAGCAGTACTAGGCCAAAGGTGTGGGGACATGTTTTTATATCTTGGTGGGCTCTAAATATCCCTACAATGATAGGAATACCTGGAAGTTTTGACATTGTTACTTGCTTACATGATGAAAGGGGGGGAGGACATAGCCTGCGCAAAGGATTTGACAGTTAGCACTCAGTGCGTTTACATGCACATAGAGAGAATCGAATTTCTGCCGTTGCTCGACTGAAATCGAAGTTCAAAATGCCATGTATACACCTTAATTCGGCTGAAATTGAACCAAACTTGATTTCTCGGAATCGAGCTACACGACCTAGATTATGCGATTTCTGCCGAGCTACTTAGTGCATGTATGCCCTATTGAGCTACGTATTCGAGCTACTTACTTCAGCACTGCCCCTTCCGGAAGTGACGAGTGACGAGACCACAAGCGGGAAACACAACAGCCTCGGTCGGCATGACAATGAATCATGACAACGGCATGAATCTTTTCTTTTTGTGGCATTGTTTGCACTGTTAAAATTTAGCTCACTTACTGTATCACCAGATACATCTGTACAGCTGTTGCATAGCTGTGAATTGTGTACATAAACAAGTCATTGTATTTGTGTGTGTCTCATCTCATTATCTCAAGCCGCTTTATCCTTCTACAGGGTCACAGGCAAGCTGGAGCCTATCCCAGCTGAATACGGGCGAAAGGTGGGGTACACCCTGGACAAGTCGCCAGGTCATCACAGGGCTGACACATAGACACAGACAACCATTCACACTCACATTCACACCTACGGTCAATTTAGAGTCACCAGTTAACCTAACCTGCATGTCTTTGGACTGTGGGGGAAACCGGAGCACCCGGAGGAAACCCACGCGGACACGGGGAGAACATGCAAACTCCGCACAGAAAGGCCCTCGCCGGCCCCGGGGCTCGAACCCAGGACCTTCTTGCTGTGAGGCGACAGCGCTAACCACTACACCACCGTGCCGCCCCTATTTGTGTGTATATATATATATAAGTTTGTGAACCCTTTAGAATTTTCTATATTTCTGCATAAATATGACCTAAAACATCATCAGAGGTTCACACAAGTCCTAAAAGTAGATCAAGAGAACCCAGTTAAACAAATGAGACAAAAATATTATACTTGGTCATTTATGTATTGAGGAAAATGATCCAATATTACATATCTGTGAGTGGCAAAAGTATGTGAACCTCTCGGATTAGCAGTTCATTTGAAGGTGAAATTAGAGTCAGGTGTTTTCAATCAATGGGATGACAATCAGGTGTGAGTGGGCACCCTGTTTTATTTAAAGAACAGGGATCTATCAAAGTCTGATCTTCACGACACATGTTTGTGGAAGTGTATCATGGCACGAACAAAGGAGATTTCTGAGGATCTCAGAAAAAGCGTTGTTGATGCTCATCAGGCTGGAAAAGGTTACAAAACCATCTCTAAAGAGTTTGGACTCCACCAATCCACAGTCAGAGAGATTGTGTACAAATGGAGGAAATTCAAGACCATTGTTACCCTCCCCAGGAGTGGTCGACCAACAAAGATTACTCCAAGAGCAAGGTGTGTAATAGTCGGTGAGGTCACAAAGGACCCCAGGGTAACTTCTAAGCAACTGAAGGCCTCTCTCACATTGGCTAATGTTAATGTTCATGAGTCCACCATCAGGAGAACACTGAACAACAATAGTGTGCATGGCAGGGTTGTGAGGAGAAAGCCACTGCTCTCCAAAAAGAACATTGCTGCTCGTCTGCAGTTTGCTAAAGATCACGTGGACAAGCCAGAAGGCTATTGGAAAAATGTTTTGTGGATGGATGAAACCAAAATAGAACTTTTTGGTTTAAATGAGAAGCATTATGTTTGGAGAAAGGAAAACACTGCATTCCAGCATAAGAACCTTATCCCATCTGTGAAACATGGTGGTGGTAGTATCATGGTTTGGGCCTGTTTTGCTGCATCTGGGCCAGGACGGCTTGCCATCATTGATGGAACAATGAATTCTGAATTATACCAGTGAATTCTAAAGGAAAATGTCAGGCCATCTGTCCATGAACTGAATCTCAAGAGAAGGTGGGTTATGCAGCAAGACAATGACCCTAAGCACACAAGTCGTTCTACCAAAGAATGGTTAAAGAAGAATAAAGTTAATGTTTTGGAATGGCCAAGTCAAATTCCTGACCTTAATCCAATGGAAATGTTGTGGAAGGACCTGAAGCGAGCAGTTCATGTGAGGAAACCCACCAACATCCCAGAGTTGAAGCTGTTCTGTACGGAGGAATGGGCTAAAATTCCTCCAAGCCGGTGTGCAGGACTGATCAACAGTTACCGCAAACGTTTAGTTGCAGTTATTGCTGCACAAGGGGGTCACACCAGATACTGAAAGCAAAGGTTCACATACTTTTGCCACTCACAGATATGTAATATTGGGTCATTTTGTTCAATAAATAAATGACCAAGTATAATATTTTTGTCTCATTTGTTTAACTGGGTTCTCTTTATCTACTTTTAGGACTTGTGTGAAAATCTGATTATGTTTTAGGTCATATTTATGCAGAAATATAGAAAATTCTTCACAAAAAGGGTTCACAAACTTTCAAGCACCACTGTATATATGTCCAACATCTGAAGAATGTCAATAAAAACAAAACAATTGAACTTTTTGTGTGTTTATTAAGACATAAGTTAAATTGTAAGCAAAAAAAAATATTTTTTTGTAAGCAAAAAATGGACTTTAGAAAAATATACAATTGTGCAAAATAAGTTGTCTTACAAAACAGTGGTCTGCGCAGGACAGTTTGTAGCCATACAGTCTGTTAGAGCAAGCCTAACAGCTTGAGCACGGAACTTGTGAACACGGAACTGATAACTTTGTTTATACTCTTGAATAGCTCTTCTTCATGACGACAACTGGAAGTGTACCAACACGATGGGGCGTGTAGCGCCACCTGTGGCTCGGGTGCACAATGTACCTCACACAATAGCTCGATTTCCTTGTGTGCATGTAGGATTGGATTTCTCTGGCACCCCTGCTGGGACCCTTAGCTCGATTACCGACAGTAGCTCGATTTGGATGTGCATGTAAACGCACTGAGTGTCGCCTCACAGCAAGAAGGTCCTGGGTTCGAGCCCAGTGGCTGACAAGGGCCTTCTGTGCAGAGTTTGCATGTTCTCCCTTTGTCTGCGTAGATTTCCTCCAGGTGCTCCAGTTTTTCCCACAGTCCAAAGACATGCATGTTAGGTTAATTGGTGGCTCTAAATTGACCGTGACTGTGAATGGGTGTTTGTCTCTATGTGTCAGCCCTGCGATGATTTGGCGACTTGTCCAGGGTGTACCCCGCCTCTCACGCATAGTCAGCTGGGATAGGCTCTAGCTTACCCGTGACCCTGCACACGATAAGCGTTTACGGATAATGGATGGATGGATCTTATACTGCACAAGGAAAGTCTGACTGCACCATGTATCAGTTCGATAATACACCAGAAGGTGGTCTGAACTGTACTGGAAGAAGAAGACAGGACTTAACTTCTTTCATGGATGATCTGTTACATTAAATTGAACTCTAAATGGATAAAAAGTACACATTATATGGGATTCTTAATAAATAAGATTTGTAATTGGCAAATTACTGTGGGATAAACGGAGCAAAACATTTAGGGACGGGAAATAATCAACTCGGCTCCGCTTCGTCACACCACCCTGTCGCTGACTGCTTTCCAAAAACAGCACAACACGGAGTGTTTTATTCCTTATCGGCGTCGTATCACGGCCATAAAAACGTTTTACAATTATTCACGGGATAATGAGTGCAACCTTCGGACCCGATACTTTCCAATTCAATAAAATAATCAGTGTGTGTGTGTGTGTGTGTAGAGTACGTGAGTTGCACTCATACTTAGTCATGTGTGTTTGCCTGTCTTTATATCTTTAGCTGCATCACAGCTGGCTCCATTTGGACAAACAGACATTTAGAGTCACATACTTTTATGTGTGTGTGTGTGTGTGTGTGTGTGTGTGTGTGTGTGTGTGTGTGTGTGTGTGTGTGTGTGTGTGAGAGAGAGAGACTGTGTCCTGTCCTCCAGGTCAGAGCTTCTTTGGGACGTTGTTGTGGTGAGTCACGCTAATGATTGCAGGTTTGGCTCTGCGACTTCCTGTGTTATTAGGCCTTGGTTAGTGTGCGTGTGTGTGTGTTAGTGTGTATGAGTATGTGAGTGTATGGCGTCATGGTGCCTCTTAGGAAAGGGTGTGAGTCATTCAGGTAAAGGTGTATTTTAAACAGTGTTACAGTGACCAGTCAAGCAGTCTCCAGATTTGTTTGTCTTGGGTTGTCTTCTTACAGCAAAATCAACAGAGAGATTAAAGCTTAAAAACTTTCAGTGTGTGTGTGTGTGTGTGTGTGTGTGTGTGCGTGCACTTTTCACATACCAGGTTTTCAGTTTTCGGAACTGAATATAGATATGAAAGTGTTATTGTGTTTCCCTGTGAACATGCTTTCTCTCTCTCTCTCTCTCTCTCTCTCTCTCTCCAGTGTGTATATGTTCATGTTCATGATTCAGTGGTGGTAGATGAGTCTCAGAGAGATTGGGACATCCGCCCCTCCTTGTCCTGAGGGGGTAGCGTCTGTGTGAGTGTGTCTGAGTAGTGTAGTAATTACAGGCCTAATGTTAACATTCGACAAATTAGAGGATCACACTCTGCGCTCTCTCTCTCTCTCTCTCTCTCTCTCTCTCTCTCTCTCTCACACAGTACAAATATTCACAGTCTCTCCGAAATGAGATTTTCTTACAACTTTCATCCATGAAAATTGTTGTGTCAGTTCTAATTATAATAAATGTTTGTTCGTGTGTGTGTGTGTGTGTGTGTGTGTGTGTGTGTGTGTGTGTGTAGTTTAAAGGCAAGGTCTGTCTGATTTGCATCTGAAAGCTGCTCATTTAACAAAAAGAAATTATTAATATGTATTAATATTAATCAGGAGCATATCTTGTGAGTTATCGGAAATGCAGTCTTTCCTCCTTGATCGCGCAACATCAAAGATTATTATCCATACAGGCCACTTTTTCAACGGAATAAAAGTGTGTTCTATTCCCTTCTAGCGGGTTTCATTCATTGGGTTTGATAGCATGCAATATTGTTAGCAGCATATCGCTTATCCTATGTGTATTACGTCACTCTAGTCTACCGAATGGCGAATGAGCGTTGAATATGGTTTACGATATTGCATGATTGTCAAGACGACACGACGTCACACGTCGGAGACATAAAACTTCCACGCTAGCAAGTGAGCGACTGTGACAATTTGTAAACAAACATGGCCGCCAGGTTTGCTTCGTTAAATATGGAAGATTTTGGGAGAATTTTGAAAGAGAAAGACGCGCTGAACACCCGAAAGGAATGTGTATGTATAATAATAATAATAATAATAATAATAATAATAATAATAATGGCTTTTTTGTGGTCTGTCAGATACAGTGGTGCTTGAAAGTTTGTGAACCCTTTAGAATTTTCTATATTTCTGCATAAATATGACCGAAAACATCATCAGATTTTCACACAAGTCCTAAAAGTAGATAAAGAGAACCCAGTTAAACAAATGAGACAAAAATATTATATTTGGTCATTTATTTATTGAGGAAAATGATCCAATATTACATATCTGCGAGTGGCAAAAGTATGTGAACCTCTAGGATTAGCAGTTCATTTGAAGGTGAAATTAGAGTCAGGTGTTTTCAATCAATGGGATGACAATCAGGTGAGAGTGGGCACCCTGTTTTATTTAAAGAACAGGGATCTAACAAAGTCTGATCTTCACAACACATGTTTGTGGAAGTGTATCATGGCACGAACAAAGGAGATTTCTGAGGACTTCAGAAAAAGCGTTGTCGAAGCTCATCAGGCTGGAAAAGGTGACAAAACCATCTCTAAAGAGTTTGGACTCCACCAATCCACAGTCAGACAGATTGTGTACAAATGGAGGAAATTCAAGACCATTGTTACCCTCCCCAGGAGTGGTCGACCAACAAAGATCACTCCAAGAGCAAGGCGTGTAATAGTCAGCAAGGTCACAAATGACCCCAGGGTAACTTCTAAGCAACTGAAGGCCTCTCTCACATTGGCTAATGTTAATGTTCATGAGGCCACCATCAGGAGAACACTGAACAACAATGGTGTGCATGGCAGGGTTGCAAGGAGAAAGCCACTGGTCTCCAAAAAGAACATTGCTGCTCATCTGCAGTTTGCTAAAGATCACATGGACAAGCCAGAAGGCTACTGAAAAAATGCTTTGTGGATGGATGAGACCAAAATAGAACTTTTTGGTTTAAATGAGAAGTATTATGTTTAGAGAAAGGAAAATACTGCATTCCAGCATAAGAACCTTATCCCATCTGTGAAACATGGTGGTGGTAGTATCATGGTTTGGGCCTGTTTTGCTGCTTCTGGGCCAGGATGGCTTGCCATCATTGATGGAGCAATGAATTCTGAATTATACCAGCGAATTCTAAAGGAAAATGTCAGGCCATCTGTCCATGAACTGAATCTCAAGAGAAGGTGGGTCATGCAGCAAGACAACGACCCTAAGCACACAAGTCGTTCTACCAAAGAACGGTTAAAGAAGAATAAAGTTAATGTTCTGGAATGGCCAAGTCAAAGTCCTGACCTTAATCCAATCGAAATGTTGTGGAAGGACCTGAAGCGAGCAGTTCATGTGAGGAAACCCACCAACATCCCAGAGTTGAAGCTGTTCTGTACGGAGGAACGGGCTAAAATTCCTCCAAGCCGGTGTGCAGGACTGATCAACAGCTACCAGAAACGTTTAGTTGCAGTTATTGCTGCACAAGGGTGTCACACCAGATACTGAAAGCAAAGGTTCACATACTTTTGCCACTCACAGATATGTAATATTAGATCATTTTCCTCAATAAATAAATGACCAAGTATAATATTTTTGTCTCATTTGTTTAACTGGGTTCCCTTTATATACTTTTAGGACTTGTGTGAAAATCTGATGATGTTTTAGGTCATATTTATGCAGAAATATAGAAAATTCTAAAGGGTTCACAAACTTTCAAGCACCACTGTATATTCCATTCAGCTACTCGTCTTCGACTCGTTCAGTATCATGCTAGCTGAATGAAATAACTCTGATATACCACAAAAAAACCCAGCCAATATGATTTAAATAAAACACTAAGAGATTTTCCGACTACATTTCCGAGGATGCACTGCAGCCAGGAAGGATGTGATGGTGGTCTTGGAGAATATCTGAGGTTTTTTTCTTATAAATTTCTTCTTGCAAATTTACGACTTCAAAATCTCAGAGAATATGCGAGATTATTCTCGTAAATTTACGACTTTGAGGTTTTTTTTTCTCAGAATATTACCCCCTCACTCAGCTCCATATTTTTTTCCTACAATGTCCCTAAGGCGCCGTTGTAAAAAAAAAAAAAAACAGTCCTGTGTACATCTCTATTAAACAACAACAACAATACACACAAAGAAAAACAACCGTTATGGTTTAGACCACACCTCGACCTCATCTAGATTGAAATCCGAATACGAAAACAGATATGAATATTTGGAGCCCTGGAGAGTGTTAAACGTCAACTTCTGTCTCTGATTAGGAAAGAAATAAAGCTCTTAAAGCTCTTCGTTTGGTTTCAGTCAGATTTCATGAGCTCACAGGCTTCAATACACTTCTATGCCTCGTAGGTTCTGGTTCTGGCTCTGTTTCAGTTTACATCCAGCTGTTTTTTAATCCGGCACAGACAGAAGGACAAACATTACACACTTAGGGCCTTTTCTGACAGACAACAAACTGCTTTCTGTCCTCTTTACCCTTGTTCTGCTGTTCCGGTTCTTTCCACGATTCCTGCTTTTCCCTTTGCTCTGTTGTGGTCTGTCTGGTTTGGGAGAAGAAACAAAAACAGCAGGAATGTGAGCCGATGAGGAAGGAGAGAGTCATCACTCCATGTGCTTTGCCTTCTTGATCTGTGGAGCTGTGCTGTTAATAAGTTGGAGGCAGCACACACACACACACACACACACACGCATGCATTCTGTACTACACTAGCTATAATTAGTGCCGTGGTATGTAGTGACATAAGAGAGATGACTGCATCGAGCCGGCTTCCGCTTTTCGCTACGGAAAGGGAAAGCAAGACGGAGACGAATAATCTCATCAGAGACAAAAGCGCTACTCATTGAGAATTTTATCAAATCAGGACAATCTGCAAAAGTTGGATTGCTGCCATATTTTCTGCAACAAGAAGTGCTTGACTGGCGTGAACCCTGCCAGTGAACGTCGAACGCCCGTGATTAGGGCAGTGACCTGTTGAGGTCATGCACGGGGCACACAGGGTTCGACAAGGGTGCTTGTGTGTGTGAGGGGGTGTATCAACATGCTGGATCGTTCATGTCGGCCACTCCGGACGCACTTGCACATTGACAGATAGCGCCTATTTGTCTCCATGAAAGCAAGAGAGCTCCTCGCCACTTCCTGCAAATATTTACAAAACGAGGCCTAATCAGCCAACGATGTCACTGTCGGAGACTCAGAGCGGAGTGGAGGACATCCAAGACGTCCAGCCTGAGAGCCAAATTAGCTTAGCGACACTGGGCTAACTTCGAACTCTGTGTCCAAGGAATAAGAATCAGTTTGACTGAGGAAAAGTGTGATTATTATTATTTTTTTGTATTTCATTATGAATCAATAAAGGTAATATATATATATATATATATATATATATATATATATATATATATATATATATATATATATATGTTAGATTATGAACACTGAGCATCATTTAGCAAAGTGGACACGAATGAATTTATTTGTTGATAGCCCACAGGAGCATTTATGCAATTTGAATCCATGAAAAACATTTAGTTTAGGATAAAAATTAAAAAAAAAATCGTGTTTGTGTGAATTTACTGGACATGCAGCATAATACGTCTCACTAATGTAATCCTCGTTGGATCTTTTTCAAATCGTAAAACTAACAATGAGTTACCGCGAATTTTATATACAGATTACAGTATGTTGTTAAGTTTACGCTCTTAAGCAGAACAAATCTATACACTAAAACAGACAAGATCAATTAGGAAATAGTCATGAAAAAAATAACAGCGCCCTATGAAAGAAGGAAGAGTTAGTGGTAATCAATCGAGAATCACATTAGTGAGACGGCGGCACGGTGGTGTAGTGGTTAACGCTGTCGCCTCACAGCAAGAAGGTCCGGGTTCGAGCCCCGTGGCCGGCGAGGGCCTTTCTGTGCGGAGTTTGCATGTTCTCCCCGTGTCCGCGTGGGTTTCCTCCAGGTGCTCCGGTTTCCCCCACAGCCCAAAGACATGCAGGTTAGGTTAACTGGTGACTCTAAATTGACCGTAGGTGTGAATGTGAGTGTGAATGGTTGTCTGTGTCTATGTGTCAGCCCTGTGATGACCTGGCGACTTGTCCAGGGTGTACCCCGCCTTTCGCCCGTAGTCAGCTGGGATAGGCTCCAGCTTGCCTGCGACCCTGTAGAAGGATAAAGCGGCTAGAGATGATGAGATGAGAGACATTAGTGAGACATGATCAGTGTTGGAACTCACGAAAAACACATTCTTAACATGTTTTAAATTTAAAATGGCTGAAGTTTGAGGACCTCGTCATTAAAAGAGCTTAAAGTGAAACAGGAATGAGATTCTTTTCAAGTCATCCATGGGTCTAATTAAATTCAGTTCAATTAAATCGAAATAAACTTCCATCTTCTTTCTGAAAAAAAGCTCAGATCCACAAAAAGGGAAAGTGCCATGTTTTTTTTTAAATTCCCCCAACACTTCATTGGGATTTTTTCCAAAATAAATGAGTGAAACATGTTGAGGTTGTGGGGAGGAAGTGGCTTTTAAACAGGCGAGGGAAGAGAAAGAGAGAGAGACACGGCAGCAGGCCACCATGGGAGTCAGCAGTGTTAAACACACTCATTCCAAATCCGACTATGTGTATTCTAATGGATAGACCACTGTTAGCAAAGATGTATCTGTAAATGTGTGTGTGTGTGTGTGTGTGTGTGTGTGTGTGTGTGTGTGTGTGTGTGTGTGTGTGTGTGAGAGACAGAGTCTAACAGAGAAAAGTACAACAGTTGTCACAGTCTGAGCAGTCCACTGACAGCAAGTAATCCACTCGCTGAGTAGTAAGTAAACACACACACACACACACACACACACACACACACACACACACACACACACACAGGGTGCAGTACATTGGATTGGGGCAAAAATACAGTGCATCTGAGGGACCTGATGCTTCCACAGACAACAGAACCACATGAGAATCTTTTTCTTCAGGAAAGGAGGAGAAGGAAAAAAGAGGGAGGACAATCAAGAGAGATGGGAATAAAATCATCGAAATCTGAAGAATTAATTACATTTTACATTAATATTCAGTGAAGAACATTGTTTATATATATATCAGTGTTTTTAACATGCCGCATTAATAAAATGAATATTATACATTTCTTATTCTTATTCTTTTTTATATTTGTATATGCAAATACCTAATTTAATTTAACTTATCTAGAAGTTTTTTTCTGTTTCTATTCTCTGTTTATCCTGTAATGATGCTACTGGAATTTTAATTTCCCTGAGGGAACCCGCCCAAAGGGATCAATAAAGTTCTATCTAATCTAATCTAGAGTTTATTTACATTTTCATGAAGTATGAATAATTCACAGTTATTCCACGAAATCGAGTCGTACATGAGCTGATAGCTGACGAGGCGCATAGCACCGAGTCGGCTATAAACCATGTACGGCAAGATTGAGTGGAATAACTGTTTTATTCTATCTACAGTACATTCACTGGATTTTGAGAAACAGACCATTTTTATTTTTTGCAAATTCGATAAATAAAAACTTTATACTAAACATCCGATGAAATCATTTCCGCTTAGAATGTAAACAAACCGGCGAAATGACAGTTGCAATTTGTGAAAAATGCGATAATAATAATTCTTGAAAAATAAAAAAAGATACACTCTTACTATCAAATACTTTCATTCCATATTTTGCTTTTTTTGGTATTTTTGGGGTTTTGTTTTCAAGTAGAGTTTTTATTTCATCCTCGGTTGGTTCAGCAACAAGCACGTTCCACCATTTTGTTTTTCTCTACTCATGGTATATAAGCTGATAGCTCAGTGTTTTTATTATACATTTAATGTAGCGTTTATTTACATTTTCATGAAGTATGAATAATTCCAAATATTCTTGTTATTTGTTTTAAGATTTTATTGAATAAAAGTCTCAATTAAATGTATTATTATTATTATTATTATTATTATTATACATTTTTTATCTAAATTCTTTTTCTACTCATCTCATCTCATCATCTCTAGCCGCTTTATCCTTCTACAGGGTCGCAGGCAAGCTGGAGCCTATCCCAGCTGACTATGGGCGAAAGGCGGGGTACACCCTGGACAAGTCGCCAGGTCATCACAGGGCTGACACATAGACACAGACAACCATTCATACTCACATTCACACCTACGGTCAATTTAGAGTCACCAGTTAACCTAACCTGCATGTCTTTGGACTGTGGGGGAAACCGGAGCACCCGGCGGAAACCCACGCGGACACGGGGAGAACATGCAAACTCCGCACAGAAAGGCCCTCGCCGGCCACGGGGCTCGAACCCAGGACCTTCTTGCTGTGAGGCAACAGCGCTAACCACTACACCACCGTGCCGCCCCTCTTTTTCTACTTTAACCCACATTTTTTTCAAATTTTTAAAATATTATTTACTAAATTTGATGAACTGATCGTCTAATATTAGTGTCATTTGTATTTATTTTACATATTGCTCAATTATATAACATCTGTGTCATTTGTTATTTTTATTTTTTCTATGATTTGATGAAATAAACAGACGTATAATATTATAAAGTGTTACTTGTATTCTTTTTACATTATTCTTATTTGTTTCCTACATTCTGAAGAATTAAATCTATAATCTAAAAAATATTCAAAAACAATTATTCACACATCTCAATGATGAAGTCGATCTTAAAGATTAAATCATTAATCAATGAGCTGACCTGGCGGTAGGTGATCTGGCGGGCACGCGTGTCTGAGCACGTGGCGTGTGTGTGTGTGTGTGTGTGTGTGTGAGATGGAGCAGTGATTGAGTGTCACTCATTAGGGGCCACCAGTAGGTTAAATAGGCTCATTGTCCCTCTGATGCTGATTAAGCAGGGACTCCAGGATGGTGGGGTCTCCGCTCCCCTCTCCTGTCAGATCCATCCAAGTCTTAATTTATCACCCAGTCTGCAATTGAAACAAGCCCGGGGTGGACCACAAGGAGCTTAGGAAGGACGTGGAAGACTTCGTGTTTCAGACTAATTTGTATCCAACCTCCTTGTAATACAAAAATCAATAATTTTAATTCATCCTGTGTGTCCTGTTCTGGTTCTCCAGCTGCCAGTTACAGTGCAAATTGAGCTTCATATGTTTAATCGGGTCAAATAAGATAAAGACAGTTAATCTGTATGTTAGTATGAGTGAACGCTGATGACTGGCACCTTTACAGGGACAAAGGATCTTAGCAATTAAAAACATCTTAAATATCGGCAAATTCAGCTAATATTTCTGTTTATCAGATTAGAAATATAAGATTATTAAGACTATTTCTGCAAATTTTTACTTATTTCATGTGCTTTTTGAAAGAAGTAAAAATCTGCCGATAGAATAAGATCATTTTAAGCTTGAAATCAAGTAAATTGAAGTTAAAAAGGTCTCAAAATAGGTTTAATTATCTTCAATTTGTTCAATAATAATTTCATAAGGAGAAATATTTTCAATATTTCAAAGCCAGGTAGAAATCAGAGGTGGACAAAGTACCCAATTTCATTACTTAAGTCAAAGTACAGATCCCGCTGGTCAAATGTTACTCAAATGATACAGGTGAAAGTTGTCCAGTCAAATTTTTTACTTAAGCTAAAGTACTGAAGTACTTGTTTTTAAAAATACTTAAGTATTAAAAGTACATTTCCTGTCAATGCATTGTTGTATTATTGCCACAACGCTTACAAAACCTAATGCCTCTGAAACAACCGACTGGATTTATGAAATGAACGCATGCTGTGCCATCATGGTGGTTTAACGTTAAGCTAGCTAGTCAGTGAAACTCCACCTGACATGCTAGCAAACTCTTTTCAACTCAAAATCATATTGGGTATCTAGCGTTATTAGAAAAGAAAGATTTCTACACTGTTTATTTGGCAAGATTATGCTAAAACATTTTTCTGAAAGGACTTCAGATAAGTTAACGTTATTCATGTTAGCGTAACTCTGTTTTTACACGCTAACTAACACTGTCCAAGTTAACTAGCTGTGTGTTATTGTTAGCCGTGGACAAGGCTACGGCAGCTTGGCGGGCAAATCCATAGAAAGCCATTTGACTAACCAGACTGCATAGCTATGTTTGCGACATTATCACTAGCTTTAAAAGCAAAGACAACTTCGTTGCAAGCTTTCTCTTGGAATAAAACGTTTACATCCCTCGATATGCTTCCGCAGGTCGGATGGCGAGTTTTTGTAGGCCGTGATGTGGTTCATTTTAGGCAAACAAAACAAACATTTAAAATGAAATGAATCTTTAATCCATACAGAAAACTGAAACATGGGTTCTTGGTATGACCATGGGTACGTGCATTCCCCAGAAGAACCGCCTCCTTCTATTTTGCCATCAACTGATCGTGTTTAAATAACGCTGCTGAGAAATCATTGATCTTGATTTTATACAGTCTATGGACGTGACGTGACCCTAGTGATTACTGATCGGCTGTCTCAGTGTCACCTGCGAATAAACCAATCACGTTTTAGAAAGGGGAAAAAAAACATCCACTTTCAAAGCTGCTTCATAGTAACGAGTAACGAGGACCTTGATAGAAATGTCGTGGAGTGAAAAGTACGATATTTGTCTTTCAAATGTAGTGACGTTAAAGTCACAAGTTTCCAAAAAAAAATACTCAAGTAAAGTACAGATATTCAAAAAGTGTACTTAAGTACAGTACTTAAGTAAACGTACTTCGTTACTGTCCACCTCTGGTAGAAATCAATTCAAGCACGGAGCTGATCATTAAGGGTTAAAGCTCTTGCTCAAGGGTTTATTGGCTCTCAAGCAAATTTGACTCACTCACAACTTTCTGGTCATGAATTCAGAACCATAACCACAGAGATACCGTGGTTGAACAAACTGAACAAACTTACAGCACAAAGCTAAGCGAAATCCAGATGTACTGTAGATTTACATAGATCCTGAAATAAGCAAACCAGAGGTGATGGTGGTGAGGAAAATTCCCTGACATGACACGAGGAAGAAGAAACCCAGCCCAGAGAAGAAGAAGAGGAAAGATAAACATGACTGTGTGTTGAAAGGATGGAAGGATGTTCAGTAGTCCAGAGATGAGCCCAGGACAGTCATTATGGTACAAAGACATGGAAATTGGCAGGCACATAGATGGTTGTATATGGTATACAAAGTTTGAAAAATTAGTAAAAACAAATTATGCAAATTATTGTTTCATTCGTAATAATTATGATAATTAGGTTTTTAAAAACGTTAAATCGGTACACTCATTAAAAAAGTAATAAAAGGTTATTTCTAATCCCCTCTTTGTGCTCTGTAGGGCTTTGTATTTCTGAAAAAGTACGGCCTACTAGTGTTTATATGAAAGAATATAAATGATTGTTTCGATTAATATTCACAACTTTCAAGGCGAACCTCGAAAAAAACTGTCCAATAAACAATTCACATTAACTGAATTGAAATTGACACTCGGGTTTCTGACTTCCAGTTTTTAAAAATATCATTCCGACCACTCAGATCTCAATATTTTTCATCAGTTATATTTTAAAACAGTTATTTATTTACATGAATCAGTCCGATTTGGGGGTGGCACGGTAGTGTAGTGGTTAGCACTGTCGCCTCACAGCAAGAAGGTCCGGGTTCGAGCCCCGTGGCCGGCGAGGGCCTTTCTGTGCGGAGTTTGCATGTTCTCCCCGTGTCCGCGTGGGTTTCCTCTGGGTGGTCCGGTTTCCCCCACAGTCCAAAGACATGCAGGTTAGGTTAACTGGTGACTCTAAATTGACCGTAGGTGTGAATGTGAGTGTGAATGGTTGTCTGTGTCTATGTGTCAGCCCTGTGATGACCTGGCGACTTGTCCAGGGTGTACCCCGCCTTTCACCCGTAGTCAGCTGGGATAGGCTCCAGCTTGCCTGCGACCCTGTAGAAGGATAAAGCGGCTAGAGATAATGAGATGAGATGAGTCCAATTTGAAAAAAAAAATAAGTAGGTAAAGCTATGAAAACTCACTTCAAAGTCTTCAGTGAATCATAACAAAACTAGCAGATAGAAAATTTTGCTGAATACTTCATCAGAAACCGTGAGAGTGATAGAACATCCCTATAAAAATTATCTGATTAATATTGATGAGTAATCCGGTTGGAAACCGATCAGAAGAGAGAGAGCCTGACTGCTTTCCCGTGAGTCAAAAAGAAAAGCACCGGCACTTTCCCAACATCACACGAGCAGAGTTTTTACTCTGTTGTACCGACTTCAACCTGCCGTTACAATCAAATTACTGAACAGATCTTCTCATCTCATTATCTCTAGCCGCTTTATCCTTCTACAGGATCGCAGGCAAGCTGGAGCCTATCCCAGCTGACTACGGGTGAAAGGCGGGGTACACCCTGGACAAGTCGCCAGGTCATCACAGGGCTGACACATAGACACAGACAACCATTCACACTCACACCTACGGTCAAACTAGAGTCACCAGTTAACCTAACCTGCATGTCTTTGGACTGTGGGGGAAACCAGAGGACCCAGAGGAAACCCACGCAGACACAGGGAGAACATGCAAACTCCGCACAGAAAGGCCCTCGCTGGCCCCGGGGCTCGAACCCAGGACCTTCTTGCTGTGAGGCGACAGCACTAACCACTACACCACCGTGCCGCCCCTGAACAGATCTTAACCTGATGAATTTCTTTGGAAAGAAGAGATTATAAGCTTTTTAATGATCATATTCATGATAGAAAATATTCAAGAGTTAAGCAATGACAGATTTGGAAACTTAGATGAGCGTCTGCATGGACGATTTTCACAGCACGGCCAGCGAGCATCTGATATGCCGATACATATATTTTCTTTATTTGTCAGCATGCCTATGGACCCTTTTCAGTCACATGACCTTCGTAAACGCGACCACCATTTTGGACATGTAGCGGACTTCGGCTCGAATCAGTTTGAATGCGAGGAAGGTGACAAACGGAGAACATACAAGAAAAAGGAGCGAGATGCAGAAAATACCTTCACTATCCAGCGACGTAGGGCATTTACAGGGCGAGCAGAGGGAGAGGTATTTGCAAAAATTGAGGTTAGCAGGCTTAGAGAATGACGTTTACCTGCTTCCACCAGGATTGTTCACTGACGTACGGAAGTACACGAAGCCCTCGTCTTTACCTGACTGCGGCCCACATGATCTGTATACCTATGTCGTTAAAAACCCATCGCCATACACATACACGCCAACGTCCGAGGTTCCGGAGCGCACTCCGGCTTGCTCTCCCTCAAATTAAGCAGCGCGCGCCGGCTTGCTCCCGGAGTGCTCCGGCCGAGGTTCCCCTCAAATTAAGCAGCGCGCGCCGGCTTGCTCCAGGAGTGCTCCGGCCGAGGTCACGGAGCGCGCTCCGGCTTGCTCTGGAGCAAGCCGGAGCGCGCTGCTTAATTTGAGGGGAACTTCGGCCGGAGTGTGCTCCGGAACCTCGGCCGGAGCACTCCGGGAGCAAGCCGGCACGCGCTGCTTAATTCGAGGGGAACTTCG
The DNA here is from genome assembly GCF_027579695.1 of Neoarius graeffei. Classification (NCBI taxonomy): domain Eukaryota; kingdom Metazoa; phylum Chordata; class Actinopteri; order Siluriformes; family Ariidae; genus Neoarius; species Neoarius graeffei. The sequence continues at coordinate 7,156,795 of NC_083591.1, read as the reverse complement.
GCCGGAGTGTGCTCCAGAACCTCGGCCGGAGCACTCCGGGAGCAAGCCGGCGCGCGCTGCTTAATTTGAGGGAGAGCAAGCCGGAGCGCGCTCCGGAAACTCGGACGTTGGCTCCGGCAGCTATTTATACTGGATCCGGTGTAAATAGCTGCCGGATCATAATTACAGTAAACTAGTAAATACAGTAAAGGAAAAACTTGAGACTGAAAGGTTTTAACAGTCATCCAAATGACTGAACGTAAACATTGCTACAGTAACATACCAGCTACTTGTTGACATTAGCTAGTCAACAATAGCTACTACAGAAGAACAAAGAGGTTACAATGGGTTATTTTAGCCTATTTGGTTACACACTCGCTGCCACAGAATGTTAACACCAATGTAATGCCTTTTCTGGCTAATTTTATTCGTCTTACCTCCAACAAAGTGGTCACTACACAAGCGTTGGTATGCCGCTATCCATCTTCTCCGTCGGTCAGCATCTACCGGGATCCGATAAAATGATAACCCTTGCCTTGTGTGTTGATGGTTACTACATCCAGGTGCACAACAATATAGTGGCATGATGGAAGTCTTGCTGAAAGTAAAAACTTTCTTTGCTGCCGTTCCTCAATGTTGGCTGTGGTAAAGTACTGGTAGTACACGTCCAAAATGGCGGCCGCGTTTGTCGTGACGTCACGTGAAAAGGGTCCATAGGCAGGCAGTAGACAGTGCATGTAGTGGAACAGGAAGACTGGGGTGTGCATGCAAACGTCTTGAAAAAGGTCAGACGTTTTTTGATCAGATACCAACTGACAGTGGAGTAGAACTTCAAACACCACCAGTCTTTAGATGAAAAATCTGTGGGTCCTGACTTTTTTTTGTTTGCTTGTTTTGTGTCTTTATGAAAAGGCATCCCCACCTGTCCATGAGGTCCATGAGAAGTGCACAGGAACCATTAACAGTTTGAATGTGGAGAGATTTTCCAACAGTCTTGGGGAGGTAATTAAAAAGCACAGCTCTGGAGTGACCAGATGGACGAGTTTTAATGAGGCTTGAGTGCCCGGGAGCCTGTCACTAGTTTGCCGGCTGTCCTTCTTTGGACCACTTTTGGTAGGAACGAACCACCGAATACCAGGAACACTCCAAAAGACCTGTCATTTTGGAGATGCTCTGGCCCTGTCATTTATCCATAACAATTTGGCCCTCAGCTCCTTAAGCTTGCTCATTTTTCCTGCTTCCAACACATCAAGTTCGAGAACTAACTGTTCTCCTGCTTCCTATTATATCCCACCCCTTGACGAGTGCCATTGTAACGAAATATCCACGAAATCGAGCCATGTACGACGAGATTGAATAGAATAACTGTTTTATTCTCTCCACATTCACTGGATTTTGAGAAACGGATCATTTTTATTGTTATTTTTTGCAAATTCGATAAATAAAAACTTTATCCAAAATGCCTGACAAAATAATTTCCGCATAGAATGTAAACAAACTGGCAAAATCATGGTAGCAATTTGTGAAAAATGTGATAATAATAAGTCTTGAAAATAAAAAAAGATACGTTCTTACTATCAAATACTTTTATTCCATATTTTGTTGCTCTTTTTTTGTTTTCAAGTAGAGTTTTTATTTCGTCCTCGGTTGTTTCAGCAACACTTTGTTTTTCTCTACTCACGGTATATGAGCTGATATCCTCAGAGCGCACGATTGATCATATCCAGTGAATGTGGACAGAATAATCGATATTATTCACTTCATCTTGACCTGTCACTGTTTTTAATATTATGGCTGATCAAAAATGTGTATTTTCAGGCTGAAAAAAAAAAAACTTTCATTTTTTTTTTCTCCTGCCGAATATTACCACAAGTTCTCCACACATTGCTCTGACACGCATTATGCAACTTGATCGTGTGGTTCTCTGGTTCAGGTGAGATCTGATAGCAAAGAGTACAGCGGTTTCTTTCCTGATGAAACATCTATTATCTCACGAAAGCTTAAATAAAAGAGGCAGCTTGTAACACAAACCCAGTGACCTCAAAACATATGAAAGTGAAATTGCTTTATTGCACTTCTGTGCTCTCCTTCGGGTTGCTTCATCGGGAGATCAAGCCGATAAAGTCTCAGTAAGCAAGGCCACCTTCCTCTGTTCACACACAGATAAAGAGAGAGGCAGAAGGATCGTGTTGCATGAGACACAATGCTGAAAGGAAGCATATAGCAGGGCTTTAAAAAGTGCCTGGACCCCTATGGGGTGCCATTTTCTATAGGCTTATTATTAATAATCTGTCATTCAGGTGTTATTTGTATATGCTGATCGACACACACACACACACACTGCAGCGCTGGGCCGTGTTGGCGTGTGGCGCGTGGAAGGGCTGAATACTTGGCAGCTTTTCCTAAAGCTTTCTGGCAGCAGGCCAAGCCAAATATTTCTTCTGGATGAATGCATACTCATACAAGTCCAAAGAGCCACAGGGCTTCCCTGTGTGTGTGTGTGTGTGTGTGTGTGTGTGTGTGTGTGTGTGTGTGTGTGTGTGTGTGTGTGTGCACGCGCGAAAAGATAAATGAGAAGAA